>NC_142030.1:37962499-38619166 GCF_982192425.1 Myodes glareolus | reverse complement strand
TTGGCTGGAGAGAGAAGCAGATCCAAAGAGGTGTGAGGAACAGGCTAACCTGAATGACCAGTTAGCCATCCAAGACCAGGAAGATGTGTGGGCCTGGGTTGTGACCACAGCCCAGGTCTTAAGCCAGGGACTGGATCAACCAAGGGGGGCTGAGTTAATATCTGTGGCTACCGTGGATACTGAGGCACATGTAGGGACCTGTGGAGGGGCCACACTGGTGTCTTGTTTGGCCCAAGTTAATTATGCCCAAAAAGGAATGCCACGGAACCAGATTCCGATGTAAAGCACGAGAGGGTTCTTAATATTCAATCTCGAGTTTGGACCACACCTCTACCACACCAGTGCAGTGGTTAAGGGAAGAGCAGCGCTGAGCAAGGGGAAGGGGTGAGCTATTAAAGGGGAAAAACTACAATCAGGGGAGTTCATGTCTTGTCTTGGGATTGGGTAGGGAGGGCATAGGGTAAGAGAGTTTCTGAAATCATTGGTCAGTTTTTAGGTGCGAAAACCCTAACAAAGAGCTATTAATAACTGCCAAGGTATCTTCAAAGACAAGATGCCACCTAGGAACATCTGGACCTCGTTAAATTTTATGGCCCTGCTCCCTAGCTACTTAATTGCTGATTTTCAAGGTATCCGTCCAAATTCTGCTGTCACAGCACATTTCTGGACCTGATATTGACCCCCCCCCCCGCCCCATTATATGGCTTAAGACAAAGCCCTCTCTTTAAAATGGTGCTTGCAAAATCAGGTCCTCACAGTCTGAGGGCCGTGCTGCCTGGGGCACCATGCCAATCTGGGTGGCCTACATGGCCACCTGGGGCCCTAGTGACCACATGATATGGGCTGCTGCTTAGGACCACATCTGGGTCCATGGTCCTGCAGCAGCTGTGGTCTATGGTAATGCCCCTGGCCCATGTTGCCGCGAGGACCCACATGGATGCTCAGGGTCTCAGCCACAAGCTGTGATCATGCTGGTGTCCAAGGGCTGCGTTGTTTCTGATGCCAGGTCGATCTGGTACATAAGGAAATGTCTTAAGTTTCATCTCAGGCATCTTAAATTGAGGTCTTCTATTCAGGCTCTTTGGAAATTAAGTGAAATTTCAGATAACTATTTCCAATAATTTATAACTAACTAATATCTACTAAAAATGCTTTTCTTCATATTAAAATATTAGACTCCAAGGGGAGAAGTATAGAATATCTCGCTTTTTGGAAACAACCAAACGCTTCCTCTCCTAGTTATGGTCGCTATTGCTATGATTAAACACAATGGCCAAAAGCAAGTTGGGGATAAAAGGGTGAATTTGGTTTACATTTCCACATCACCCTTCCTCATCAGAGCAAGTCAGGACAGAAACTCAAGCAGGGCAGAAAGCTGGAGGCAGGGACCTATGTAGAGTCCATGGAGGGGTGGTGCTTACTGATTTGCTCCCCCGTGGCTTGCTCAGCCTGCTTTCTTACAGAACCCCCAGGACCACCAGCTCAAGGATGGCATCACCTACATCAGTGTTGGGCCCGCCCATATCAGGCAGTAATTAAGAAAATGCCCTCCAGGCTTACAGTTCAATCTTAGGGAGCCATTTTCTAAATTGAGGCTTCTTCCTCTCTGATGACTCTAGTTGTGTCAAGTTGACGTAAGACTAGCCAGCATGACTGACCCCGTTAACTTAGCACACAAACACATCACTTTTTAATTAGAATCGTTCTTTTCTCATTCATCCCCAAGATGGCACATAAATATTAATAGCACAAAATGAAGCATAAATAGCTTTATCTTGGTATCTTCTACTTGTTTTTGTTTTCCTTTTCTTAAAAATAAACTCATTACTTATTCAAGCTACTTCCCAAGGCTGTCACACACAGAACCCCCACTGAGAAAAGAAAAAGTAAATATTCCAAGATGGCAGTCTTAAGGAAAGTGAGGGTCAAACCATGACAAACAAAAAGACACACATTCAAGGTTTTCAGAGCGCATAACCATATTTTCTGTCTACCAGGTGCCATGTTCAGGATTCTGGATAAAGCTGAGAAAGAGAAACAAGCTTCTCTCTCAAATAATGCCAGGTTTGTGAGTCTTGTTTATTTGAAGCGACACAGAATGACAATGCAACATGTGTTCATCTACAGGTACCCAAGGTGCATTATGACAATATTAATTTGGTTGCTTGCTGCAGGTGGTTTTTTATAGTGGAAGCGTCTGATGAAGCCCAGGCACATCTCTTGTAACGTATGATTTCCACTAGAGCTCAATGGAAAATGTTACTTGAAGTTGTCATTTTCTCATTCCCTTGAGTCTGGAATGATTTATCATGGGCAGGGAAAACTGGATACCAATTTAATATTCTCTATATGGCTATAGACGAGGAAAAATGCTGCAAGAATACCTAGGGTAGCAATTCATGGCAGAAAAGGTGATAGGTGGGACCGAATGGCCAAAGAAACCTCAACAAACAGCAGATTGAAACCGGGGACTGCATCTTCTGACATCTTGGGAGTGATGCTTCACTGCACTAGATGGGAGGGGTGTTACATGTCATCCATGAAGTCTGTTTCAACAACTATAAATCATAGCAGTCTCATGAACGGCTGCTCAAAGGACACAGAAAGAAAACCGGAGAGAGGGGAAGGGATGTTTCTGATTCTGCTGCTGTCGTTTGAGCAACACCAGCAGCTGGGCTAATTACTTCTTACAGGGAGGCACCAGCAAAAAAGACAACTTTTTTTTTCAACAAGAGCCCTGCTGATGCCTTTCTCTGTTCAAGCCCAGACAAGATAAACGATCATCTACCCAAACAGAGAAAGCAAAATGATCTTCATTTATAAAACTTTTTTCACTACCATACAAATGCCTTCAGGAGATGGGGCTTGTGGGGGTGGACTGGATCATGATAGGATTGGAAGAGGCAACTCAAAAAGAAGGCAGTCGAGGGAAGAACAGTAGGAGCTTCTTGTTCAGTCGGGTCTGGGGGAACTGTTCCATATTCAGTCAGAGAGGCAGAAGCTGGCAGTCTGAACCGTGAGAGTATGTTATGGAGCGCTACACGGGGCTTTGGCAGGACGTTTCCATCCCTGACGCTGTGCTCAAACAAATGTGAAAATAATGAATTTTACTTCTGGGGCAGTAACCCTGCTGGTTCCACAGCGCATGAGTCCAGGAACAACAATGGAACTCGACAGAGATGGATAGGGAGAAAGGGAAGTGAGAGGGAGAGAGTGTGTTCTTTTAAAACTTAATCTCTATGATATTAGGCTATTGTGTCTACTGTGTTCTGTGCCCCAGAGCCCAGTCCCCATACAGTGTGTCTTTGTGAGCATCTATACCAGCTAGCAGGGTTGTAGGGTTCTGCTCTACCTTCAGGGCAGTCAGTAGTGTGTAACTGAATACTTGACTGCTGAGATGAAGCCCACTTTAACTAAAGATAGTTGGTTGTGTGTGATTCAAGTCCCAAAGCTCTTTGGAACTTACACGGTGTCCTTCTCAAGCCTGCCTTTATGTCCTGTGACCAGCTTCCTCTAGAGTAGTGGTTCTCAACCTATGGGTCAAGGCCCCATATCAGGGTCAAATAATCTTTTCACAAGGGTCACCTAAGACCATCAGAAAACACAGATATTTACATTATAACTCTTAGCAATTACAAAGTTACTGGTGGGTTTTCACTCAGAAGCAACGTTAAAGAGATATGTGGCTTCTCAGTCCCAGTGTCCACCCACAGAGAAGAACCTGGCTCTGGCCTTGGCTCATTGAATATGCATCTGCTGGGCACTGACTTTGGGCGAACCACAGCATGAACAGATAGAATATGGACAATCCCAGGTGTTTCCTAACAGGAGGGTTCTCGGCCCCAGGCAAACACAAGTTTCTGTGATGATCTCAGCCAGGGATGAGAACTAGGGAGCATCAAACAACAGGGAAGAACCCTACCTATCAAATGGGCTGCTACTCAGGCCAGGCATATAGGTAGGAAGCTCAGCAAGGTTCAAGCATAACATCTCACAGAGGCTAAGATGTGGACAAATGGGAGCACTACCATGCTCTAGGCTGCTGAGTCAACACGGAGCCCATGGATCCTGTACCTGGCAAGGGGGAGCGCGGGCCTCAGTTGAGAAAGAATGGACCTTCAAGAGAGGCTACCTGGCACCTGTCTCCTCCTCTAGTAAAACAAGGACTTTACTGTGCATTTCCCTGGAGGGGGTTAATTTCAACAGGAAATTACATTCACTCTTGCATCCAGGAGTTTCCGATATGAAAGGCTTATAGACGCCAACAGAAATTATGCTTTCCCATTTGCCAGCAAAGGAGGATGCCACGGCCAGCAGGCAGGATGCACCCTATCACTCAGAAGCATGAGTTCCAGTGACTGTAGACTGTTTCTCTCTCTTTCCTCTTTCAATCCTCTCCTTCTGTTTTGTCAGGTGTGGTCAGGGTGACTGTTAGAACCTCTCCATTTTGCTTATTTTCCTCAGGCCCCCACCTTTCTCTTTGGGAAACCTCTTCTACTGCCTCCCTAAGACCTGCATCACTCAGCTCTGCATTCACAAGGCTCCTAATCTCTCTGGTCTTCATGCCCTTCCTGAAATCCTGAGTCATGGCCCTGTCCTCCTGATTTATGCTAGCAAGAACCTAGAGAGAAGTCTGTGGCTGTCTAGTAGAACTGCCTCTCCTTACTCCTCAGACTTACACCCAATGTCCACCTACCCTTTTCCTGGATTACCAGTTCTCACAAGGTCACAACTGTATACACTCTGTTTGGAACTCATTCAGGACATTGTTTGGTGGATCGTTGATAAAAGATGTAAGGACACTAGTGTGTGTCTGATTATACCCGAAGATGGGAGTACAAAGGATTCAACACAGCAAGCTCTGACTTCTAATGCTGGCCTTCACTATACTTCCTCCTGGATAACTTTGGAAACATCACTTTTCTTCAGTTTCCTAGCCTGCACAGTATATATTGTAAAACATAGAGAGCCAAGTGAGATCACAAAGTAGTGTACCCATAATGATAGTTAAAATATTATAGATCCTCCCAAATGACCAGTCCCTTCACCATGTTATATTTCCTCTTACCTTATTTACAAACACATTGAAAATCCCATGAAGAAGCCCAGTCATAATTGCCTATGACTTCGTCTCCTTTTCTCATTTTAAGAATTTCACAAACCCAGCAAATCCAGCTAAGTAGATCTCACTATACATATGTTGAAAGACCCCCGAGGGATGTCTTCCTTTCGAGAGAGGCCCCGGACCCACGAATCAGACGAAACCACACTTACGGATGCAAACAGCAAGAGGTTTATTCAAATACACAGGTACCTGGGGCGACAAGGTCTCTCGGAAGACTTGCGCACCGCCAGGCAGGGGTGAGGGGTTTTTATAGGAGAGCAAAAGCGTGGGAACAGAAGCGAGATGCTTGGTTACGGGGATTCATTCTATTGGTCCATTCAAACAAGGCTAAGAGCGTGCGCTGGGTGGCAAATTCTTGAACTTTCACCTAGATACCAAGGAGGGGGGATTGCTCAGGGGCCTCCTGTTTTTCTTATCTCTTCCTCCTTTCCTAGCTGGAGACCCAATGGTTGGCTGTAAATACCCTGACTCATATCCTGCCATAGGACAAAAAAGCCTCCTCCCCCTTATCTTACAGCAAAGGCTTGACTTGTTAGTCTCTAAGGCCTTACATTTCAGCATCCAGGGTGGTATTCTTTTCTTTTTTTTCCTTTTCAATGTCACCCTTACAACAGGTGTCTACAGCCTCACGAGACTCAGGGGTGGACTCCGTAGCTCCCTTTCACTCAGTATTTTCTAGATTTGATGTACCTAGGCCTGAAGATGCCCTTATGTGGGCCCCAAAGACAGTACCTATTACCATTTCTGTGGAAACATAAATAAGAAATACAGCCTTACTCCAAAGCTCCGATCTTAGCTGTCTTCATAACGACTGTCAGCGGCAAAGAATAACATGCGGGGCTCTAAGTTGTCAAGAAGGGGTAGATAAAAAACAGCAAGGATTGGGTTACTTAGTGTGAGCACAGACCAGCACTAACAGCACAGCAATGGCATTAGCACTTAACTTTTCCACTAAGATCCACCAGTGCACCAGCCGTGTTCTTTCAGGAGAGTACCTCTGAGGCCCACAGCAAAGCCCCTATATTGTTCAAGAGAACTTTCAAGAGAACTGTTCTATTTTAAGCCAGGTAACTGTTCCAGTCACTGTCACTGTTCCCCGGGATAACTAGCCAGGACTGAGACTTTTTAAGCTACGTCAAAAAAACAAAAAACAAAAACGAAAAAAAAAAAAAACAGTCAATCAAAATGAGAACATCATAATTCTTCCTACATATTTACCAAATGCAGGTGAGTTGGAAATTGGCCTTGTGAATGTCTCCCAGGATGAATCTACACCCACAGCACAAGGAAGAAAAAATGAAGCCAGATTCTACTCTTATTCTTTTGCTTCAGAAACTGCCTTGTTTCTTCAGATTGTTTTTTTTTTCTTTTCCGTGCAAGAAATAAAATCATTAACCACCCCCAAGCTCTCCCAGGACCATGTTAATTAATCTGGTTTGGGACACTTGCCTTCGGTTAACAGTGGTGAGCAGGGAGCCAGCTTCAAGCCTATGAAATTGAAATCCCTGCCATTTGCCTCTCTTGCAAAGCCTCGAGGCTCACTGGCTGAACTGGGGACCTAGAGTGGCCTTATTCTTTTACCCAGACAATTAATGATGTAGTGGAGAAAGCAACACTTGCTTGCTAGGCTTCTGATAGAGCCACTGACATTGTTAATCTTGTCCAACCTGCTGGCTTATGGTGCTTTTCCACAGGGTCCATGGAGCAGGAGCTAAGGGGAAGTTTGCCAATATCCTGTCCTCTCTGAGTAGAAAATTCTGGCTAATTACTCACATTAAAAGACAAAATTCTCCTGGTATGCGTGTAGGACTTTCTAACTAATGCTTCTGAGAAGGGATCTCAGTTAACAGACTCATTATCTCTTATTGGCTTCCTCCTATTCCTCCTACAAAAAAAAAAAAAAGAGGCAATGGATATGACCAGCAAATATGAAATGTGGCTTACAAGAAATTGGTCAAGTCAATTGTTAAATTCCAAGCTACTCTTGAAGTTGTTTCATCTCGGTTTTTTTCATCTTATTCTTTGAAATCCCTAAAGCAGCAGTACTGCTTGCCACAGGAAACACAAACATGCGCTCACGCGCGCACACACACACACCACTAATATTCAGTATTGATTTCTTGGCATGTCATGATTCCCACTTTAGGTGACTGAACTCTCTGTTGCTCAGTTTCAAACCTTTGACCAGGTCCCCTGCAGTATTGCTTATGAACGTCGGTGATTTGCAGTGATAAAATGCCCCTGAATGGATTTACTACTATCCGTCCATTTTCCTCCTTTGATAATTACAGTGCTAAAATGAACATGCATGTCTGTGTCACTTGTTTATTCCCGCAAAAGAGTCCTGGGAAAGAAGTAAGATTGCTGGCTCATAGCTTACATATATTTTCAACTTCCTTAGGAATTAGAAAATTGTTTTCTAAATTGCTTGTACTAATCTGCATTCCCACTAGCCACACAGAATTCGTCTACTCTGAGTGTTAATCAAATGTGTTACCAGCCAATTTTTACTTCTACAGATAGGAAATAACATTGCATTTTTTATCCTTCCCTTATATATTACATCCCTACCGCATTTTCCCATCCCTCTCCTCCCCCCAACCCAGTTTCTCCCTCCAATCTTCTCTGTCCCCCAGATCCACCTCCCTTCCATCAGAAAAGAGCAGGCCTCCCAGGAACTCAACCAAAATAGGCATAACATACTATAATAAGCCCAGGTACATGTCATCATATCGCGGCTGGACGAGACAACCCAGCAGGAGGAAGGGATCTCACAAGCAGGCAAAAAAGTCAGAGATTGCCCCTGCTCCCACTTGTAGGGACCCCACAAGAATACCAAGCTACTCACCATAGCATTTATGCAGAGGACCTAGGTCAGAACTCTGTAAGCCCCCATTAGTCCTGGTGAGTGATGCTGTGGTCCATGTTCTTGTGGTGTCCCTGACCCACCCCACTGCTTCCTCCAATCCTTCCTCCCCCTTCTCCCCAGACTCCCAAAGCTCCATCACATGCTTGGCCATGGACCACGCATCTGCTTCCATCAGTCTGGAAGAAGTCTCTCTGGTCTCTTTGATGATGAATGATTCTGCTAGGCTCCAGACCCAGAACATTCTGCAGCCAGGACACACTGTAGGTCAAAGATTTTGTGGCTGGGTTGGTGCCCAGTCACTATACGTGAGGCCTTGCCTGGTATAACACTGAATTTTTTAAATCTTTTTTCTTAAGGCTGCTTATTTATTTTATCTACTCTCTCTTCGTACACACCTTTATGCTGGAAGGGGCGTCTGATCCCACTGTAGGTGGTTGTGAGCCACCATGTGGTTGCTGAGTATTGATCAAGTCCTCTGGAAGAGCAGCCCAGTCCCACAACATTGCATTTTTTTTCAATACATGTGTTCCCTTGATTTTCTCTGAGGTTATGCAGCAGCTGTTTGAGGGTATTTTAGTTTTCATCCCTCTTGTTATTTTGATTTATTCCTTTGTAAAGTATTTTGGTCTACTTTTTCTACTGCTTCATCTTTTCCTGGGTTAATAAACAAACTCTGCCTAAAAATCCTTTCATGATTTCTCTTGATTTGAAAAAAATGTGTTTTAATTTTAGAGAAAGTTGTATCCCATGTTTTAAAAGTATAACCCTACTCAATGTCCAGGGTCTCTCTCTAGCTGCCCTGAAGCTTACTATAGAGACTACACTGACCCTGAACTCACAGAAATCCACCTGCTCCCAAATGCTGGTATTAAAGGCATGTGTTCAGCCCATGATAACATTCTTGTTTATTGTGTTTTAAAGTCTTGTTTTTCCTTTCATGCTGGTTACTTTTTCTTGTCTTTGTTTTGAAACAATTGTGAAAACAGGACACAGCTTATCTTTCCCTTTGTCTGTAGATCATACATGATCAGCAGATTAAGCTAGTCCTAGGAAGATTAATTGATGAGTCACCTGCATTCTGTTTAGTGCCTTTCATCCATCTTGTGTCAAGATTAATGTAAAGATCTGTTTCCATGCGTTCTTATGTGATATTCTGTTTAACTCCCTGCAAACATCACTCTTCATTATCATGACTTCTTAAAAGTTAGCTGTGTGGATTTTAACTTAGTCTTTCCTTTCAAAATTATCTTAGCTGCCTACATTTCTCTTAGAATTTTATTATTAACGTATTTTTATGTTTCTAATTATGTATATGGGGAGAATATGCAAGTGAGCACAGGTGCCCACAGAGGCCAGAAGAGAACGTCCAAACCCCTGAAACTGTAGTTAAGAGGGTTGTAAATAACTGGGCATGAGTGCGGGGAAAACAAACTCAAGTCCTCTATGGAAACAGCAGGCTTCCTTCACTGCTGAACCCCCTTTCTAGCCCTCTGAACCTTGCAAATGATATGTGGAGACATACTACCAGAAAAACTTTCTAAATTATACAGATGCATATATAGTGATATGTGTGTAAATATATATATATATAAGAACTTAGATATGGTTATCCCTTAACAGAAATACAGAGCCTCTCCCAGAACAAGGTCTATTAAATTAAAAATCTAGCACCAGGGATGGGTTATTTCTTTTTTAATTGCTGGTCAGCGAAAATCCCATAGACCATCCTGCCCCCAAAGACATTATAGGCTATTGCCACTTCTCTTGGTTATACTCCAGGATTTCATGGAAAACTCATATCACTTGGGGCTGGAGAGATGACTCGGTGCTTAGGAGCACTCATTCTTTCAGGAGACCCATATTCAGTTCCCAACAACCATGTGGCAGTACACAAATGTCTATAAATCCAGTTCCAGGAAATACAACATTCTCTGATGGCCTATGCAGGTACTAGGCATGAACATGGTAGGCATACATACTTTCAGAAAAAATATTTGAACACACTAAAATATAACTAAATCAATAGAAATGAAACCACCTGAAACAATAAATAAATAATCCTGTTGCTTAAGAGACCCCTAATGGAGTCGTAGGACATGAAGAAATCATAGTGGTAACAACCTGGAAGCTTCATTGCTACTGGCTAGTTGTAGCAGTACTGGAAAGTTCTATGTGTGCTTGGAGGGGGTAATCATCAGTCTTACCCAGCTGTGAACACTGCAAGCTACAATAACAAATGGCGTGGCAAGATAGTTCCAGTAGTGCAATAGTGACAAGGATGTTATGGGAGAAACAAACCATTTGCATTTAAAAGCAACTCCACATAATGAAACTCATGCCTAATATTGCTAATTAGGGCACATACTTATAACTAGCCAGGTTATAGGCTATAGGGAAGAATGTAATACTATTATTCTGATTAATGGACTGAAAGCCAGGCATGGCGCACTGGCCTTTAAGCTCAGCACTCAGAAGGCAGAGACAGGTAAATCTCTGAAAATTCAAGGTCAGCCTGTTCTACACAGTGAGTTTCAGAACAATCAAGCTATGTAGAAAGACCCTGTCTCAAATAAAGTAAAGAAATAAAATGTCCCTAAGTTCTTACCTTTATACACATACACTAGCACATCGCTCAACCTTTATCAGTGAAGCTTCTTTTTACAGTAGAGGGCAATTAAAGCAGAGACCTACAACCAGTCAATGTGCAGAGAAAAGAATTTTAGATCAACACACTAATTTCTATAATACATTACTAAAATTTTGATTAGAATATCAGTGTTTATAGCTCTGAGATAATAACTATCTTTGTAGTGTGGATTCCTACTATCACCGTGGATTTCTGCTAAATCTTTTGAGTTTTATTATTTTAATTCTAATGCCACAGATTTGTTTCCATACTTGCATTTTCATTTTCTAAATATTCTAACGTTTTATTCATATTTTGTTCAATATGGACATGCAATTAATTTGAAATTCTAGTTATATGTTTAAAATCATGTTGAAATCATTTATCTGTACTATCTTTTTACTAGTCTATGCAATACTTTTTAAGAAAGAATACTTTTTAGAAATGCTAGTTTCAGTTTTCATTTTAAATTTGAATTTCATCTCTTTTGTAATGCTGTTGGTCAAAAATAACTGAGTAGTATAAATTTTATGTGAGTCAAATGGTTATTAGCATATTTCCTCAAACCTCCAAGACAATGCCAAATATAAGTTATAGTTGAGGGTATTTTTGATTTATTGTTGACTTCCAAGGTGGCCCTTCTGCTGTTCCACCATCAAGTATGATGAAACCTGTAGGCATTAAGTAAATAGCATTTTTGGTTAGAAGACATCTGCTTCCATTTCTAACTTAAAGGTTTTTCAAGAGTTGGAAAGATGACTTAACAGGTTAAGGCACTCGCCACTAAAGTTGCAAACCAGAGTTTAATCTCTGGAACCCAAAAGATGGAAACAGAGAAGCGGCCAACTGGCATGAGTTGTCCTATGACTCTGACTCTCTCTCTCTCTCTCTCCCTCTCTCTCTCTCTCTCTCTCTCTCTCTCAGCAATAAATATTTCTAAGTTGATAGCACATATTTATTAAAAAGATTTTTAGTTATAGTTTTTAAATTAAAATAATCTTTATATTCTTGGGATAAACCTACATAGTACAAATAGGCTCCTTTATCTCTGTGTCTTAACATTTCCTGCCCTTTCCGTCTCCCCTCGCTCTCGCTCTCCACTCCTCTCCCCCATCCTTCCCACTCCCTCTCCCTGTCCTCTTTTCCCTCCCCATATGTTCATATTCATGTATTTCTAGGGTCAGGTTGTGTTCATTTTGGTATTTTACCCTATCTAATCATAATTGGCATGCATGTTTTTCTTTATGCTTCTTTTGCCTGACTTTAAAATCAAGATTATAATAGCCAGATAAAATTAATTGGGATGCTTCTCTTCTGATTACCTTAAAATCTTTGCATAAACATTATCAATTCCTCGGTGGCATAGAAAGTTTCTGGAGACAGTGTGAATCAATCCTTATTTAGGGATAGAATAAATTTTTAACAACAGATTGACTTTTCTGAGAATTTATTGTTTTATGAATCAATTTGTTAGATTAAACTTTTCTAGAACTCTTTTGTTTTTGTTTTTTTAACCCAATCTTTCAATTAAACCAACGGGAAGGTACTCATGACTCCCTTTATACAATGTTATCTTAAAATTCCTGAATATTGTAGTAAAATAAAAACCCTAGAATGTAAGAGCTGTGGGCAAACTCACAGAGCCCAGAACAGAAGACCATCTTTCTGCCATCTGCCTGGCTCCATACTTTCTGGCCTCATTTGTTATCCTGCATTTACTGTTCTATGCAACAGTCTCAGTTACATCTCTACCATTTGCATCAGCATGACTCTCTTCCTTCTCATGTGCAACCTCACACCTCCATTTTCTGAGCTCTGCCATCTCTTCCTACCCACTACAGGCAGGACAGAATGAATCTTCATCCTTACCAGTCTGGTTTTCAGAAACCTTTTAATTTCTCGCATGTGCCAATTTTCCTTTCTTTGTTATAACTACAACATTGAATTTTAAAGACTGTTGAGCAATTTTATAAAGCATTTCTTCTGTTGAAACAACAGCAATCTTGAACCCTATGTGTGTCAGGTATTAGAGAAGGACTATACTGACTCCAATGGAAACAGCATTCTGGGATATGAGGAAACAAACACCAAAAGACTTCAAGCCCAGGAATATCCGCAGGGCTTCACCAAGCAAGGCACAGACTTGATAGACATGCAGGGTTATTTATAAAGAACTACAGGGAGGAAGAATTCAGACTTTGATGCAAATAGATTTTCACAAAATGAATTTAAACCAACTGCAAATGACAGCAAGCTAAAGAAAAAACAACGAAGGAAAAGGTATTGAAGAAAATAGCACACAGCAAAGGTAAACAAGAAATGACCACTGAAGGAATGAAAAGATAAGAGCTTCCAAAAGCAGTGAGGTCGTTCCTTCAGCTTTGTGAAAACACTAAGATTGCCTCAAAATAGTCATTTCCTCAGAAAATGGCTCCAAACAGACTCCGCTTGAGTCTGTGTAATTGGTGCAATGACAAGAAGCTGTTGGTGAAGTGGCTAGATCTTATCCAGAAACTGTTCACTCTAGCGCAATTGAGGGACAAGATGTCCTCGATCAGAAGCCCAATATCTGAGCAATGAAGAAATTGTAGAGAATGTCAAGCACAAGGTGAAATCCGTGTGGTCCTCAGCAGCATCAATATTGGTGAAGTTCCATCCCACTCTAGATACAAGTCAAGCCTGCTTTCCACCTTGCCAAGTGGATCAGGAGTATTTTTATTCATGAAATGGATAAAAACTGAGAAAGAAAACCTTAGCGCTCAAGTTATAAATGTAGCTTTTATAGCTGTCACAAGAATTGTGAGCACAGTGGTAAAGGGTTGGAAGTACCACACTCTGTTTTCCTATTCTTTAATTAGGAAGAGGACAAATCCAAATGCATACTAAAGTGTTTCCTCCTGTCTTGTCACTTTGCTCCAAAACTGAAGAGGGTGATATAATAGTTGTGAGCGAAATCCTTCTTGAAGGAAGTGCATTATTGGACGATCCCAGACAGATGAGAGGCTCAGAGCCCATTCTTAAGGAATAAACATGACTTAACACGAAGCCCTTTGAAGGTTTGCATCCAGGAATGAACATCTCAATTATTTAACCAAATGCATTTTAATTGCTAAGATCCGAGCATGCAAAGCAAGTCTTGAAAAATCTCTCATCTTCCACCAGCTCTGCAGAGAAGGAACCAGTGAAGGTTACTGAAGAAGCAAAGGTTATTCATGTTGGGCTCCAAATCTTCCAGTTGCCTGGCAATGGATTCCTCTGGAGGGAAAATGTGTGAGTAAGAGGGTCTAGTGACATTCAATATTTCCACACCAAAATAAGTATAATTTTTCTAACCAAATGTGGGATTTTCTTTCTACTGTTTCCTGCCAGATTTTGCTAGGATGTAGATTTCAATGAAGAAGGGAATGTATTATGTTTATCCCTGTTAAAGAAGGAAATGTATCATGGTAGAAACACAATGTTTTTCTTTAACATACTTCTACAGACAGAAAATTTAGGCTTGAGCAAAAAGACTTAAGAAATTGCTGGAATACGATGTAGAGACTAGAAAGGGAAGAAGTAGGAAGACAATGGATTCCAGCCTTATCTACACTCCTGAGCCCTTAACTTGTAACTCCACCATGAGCAACTCGGGTGAACATGTCATCAAAAGATGGAAGAAGGAAAGTCCCTCCTGTGTGGGTGCTTCCCTCCAGCCTTCTATATCAAATGTATCCGCTGCCATTAAAAAAGTCACCCAACAATTGACACTCTAAGCCCTGAACCATTAAATGAACAGCATCTTACATAGGCTGCCATATGATTAAGCTTAAATCAAAGCTGAACTAAAGGGTGACCACAAAGTAAACTTATGGAAACCAATTATCAATTTTAAAAAAATCCATATCTTCTCAAATCTTCAACCCCCACATCTCTTATCCTCTTCCCTCAGCTAATGTCTTTGGTCCTCACTTCATGATGAAAACCACAGCCATCAGAAGAGATTCTTCATGTATTCCAAAATCTACTACATGTTTTTTGTTGCCTAAAAGAAACCTTCTATTCTTGCAAGCATCCCTCCCACAAATCTAGTTCCCCCTTAAGACACCAGCCCTTTTGTTCTGTTCCCTTTCAATCCCTTCTGAAAAATGACCTTAGAACACCATTCTTAGGTTTTTCCTCCACTTTTTCCTTAAATGTACATGAATCAATTCTTTTCCCCATAATCTCAATGGAAAATCTCTCTGGATTTTCATTCTAAACCTTTCAATTCTATTGCTACCCACCCTTTCAAGAACTTCTGACATTATCAACTTCAGGACATCATTTTCTGTTATCCTGGACAGATATTCTGGGTTCTGAACCTTCTTCACCTTCTTGACCTATATTTCCTGTATCTTTTTAATTTTTTCTCTACTTCATCAATTATGAATTAAAGATATTCACTATTCCAAGAGTAATTGTTGATTTGTCTATCTCTCCCCATCATAAATTGCTTGTGTTCTTAGAAGCTCTGTTATTTTATACTTTCATCATTACTGAATCTTCCTCACTAATTAGTCTTTACCTAGCTCTGATAGTCATCCTTGTCTATGTCTATTTAACAGAAATTTTTAGTTGCTTCAGCTTTTCTGTAATTATCCCTTACCTGATGTATTTTATTCCATTATTTTTCTATCAATTTATCTGGGACCTTATATTTGTATTTCCTGTAAATAGTTTAACTGAGATTTTTTTCAATGAAATCTCACAATCTTCAAAGTTTCATCGTAATGTTTGACCCATTTATACTTATTGTACTATGATTTCATTTAAATCAATCATATCATTAATTATATCTATCTGTTTGATACGTTAGAATCTATTTTGACCTTTTTACTCTCATTTTAATATCAAATTTTTCTTATGGATTTGTCACATATTTTCATTAGTCAATGATCATCTTTATGTACCCTAAAACGTCCAATAATAATGTTAGGCCCTTGTATTTTAAAGAAACTAAAAATTTTTCAATATTGTTGCACATACTCAAACATTTTAGCATTAACATTATCCATATTACATTTACTTATGCTTCTTAATACATAAATATTTAGTATACTACACAGCACATGTGGTTTTTTATTTTGAAGAGCCATATGATTTAAACGAAATTCAAATAAAGTATGTTGTATTTTTCCATTTATTGTTTTTTTGCTCTGTATATTTTCTTATAGATCCAAATAATTTTAATAACATTATTATAATATGGCTCTGCTAGCAATGAGGTCCCTATACCTTTTGATCTGAAAACATCAACTACTCTCTCAAATTTGAAAGGTAATAAAAATTCTTTATTAAATTTTCTTTGATCAGTAAATATGCTGTTTATGGTTCCACTGTCCCCACTGTCCCTAGTGAAAGATGGTCTCCCTTTTGTATTGTTGCTCTCTTGTAAACAACACATTTTTTCATGCAGTTCTTTCTGAATTTTTCTTTACATTTAACTTTAAGCAGTTTTTATATTGTATGCACTTTAATGCTCCTTGTCATTTCCCTGTATGAAACTGAATGAGTTCCTTAAATCTCTCAGGTTGCATATATAACAAAATGTGGGACTTTTCTGTCCTTATTTCTTCAAGTGTGTTTTGTTCCATTCCTTTCCTATGACTTTTGCAGAAACTTTTAACAGGTTTTGGATGTCCTATATTCCCCTGGGGTTCTCTTCACTTTGTTGTATTTGTTAATCTGTCTTTAAATTAGTCATGAGCTGAAGCTTTGCTAGCAGTGACATTTTTTTACCCTTAATCCGGAAGTATGTTGTCTTTTCTCCAGACACACAATATTTTTGACTCTTAACTGGAAGTCTGAGGTACTTAAGGGTCTCTTTCCTCAGGCTGTGGGAAACTTCAGTACCTCTTATCCTGTTCTTTGATGTCACTATTTGGCTTTTAACTCACAGTGTGAAGCCTGTGCTGAACTCTTGGTGCCTTTCACTATAGTTGAGCAATCCATCTCACAAGGATCTATGCAGACCTAGTCCCCACACAAGGAACTACATTGTAAAATGTCCACATCAGTGTGTAGCACTCACAACTCAGTCTTTGCAACTTTCTCTGCTTTTCTATGGTCTCCTGAAGAGACAACTATCACAGCCACCTGGAACTCTAGTCTGAATTCTTGGCTCAGGAAGGATGCTGCTCCACTGGGACCCAATCTTGGCTGCTTGTTTCCCTTCTCTCAAGAATCATCATTCTACATGACTATCTGCCCAATGCCAGGATATATAGATATACATAATATAGTTATAAATCTTTTCTGAAAAAAGATTTCAGCCTTCAAAAGTGTGTAGAAGACCATTAAAGTTATGACAAATTCTTCCTATGGTTTTGTCACATGTTTGATGTCACAACACCAAACAAAAATGAAGTTAGTTGACTTTACATTAGTTTCTAAGTAACTATGGGTGTAAGTATGAGAGAGAATATCAATAAATCAGAGCAATGAAAGAAGAGCTGTGAAGTAAACATTTTGAATTTTTTTTTTAATGTTCATCTAAAATTTCGCTGAATTTTCTTAGGTAGAGCCTAAGAAACCTCTACCCGTCTCTTTAGTCAACATAGTTACAGGCATTCCTTCTGCTGCTGTGGGACAATGGTCTTGTACTCTATAAAGATTTGTCACTTTTGCTGGTTTAATAAAAGGCTGATTGGCCAGTAGCCAGGCAGGAAGTATAGGTGGGGTGACCAGAACAGAAGAATTCTGAGAAAAGGAAAGGCTCAGTCTGCAGTTGTCACCCACCCACAGAGGAAGCAAGATGAGAATGCCTCACTGATAAATGCTGCAGGAGCAGATAGGATAGAAACCTCGACCAATATTGTGCTTTTTCTCATTAGCAGGGAGTTTGAATATTGATACAACCAATATTTTTGCTTCAAGGAGGTCCAGTGACATAGTAGCTTCCCCTTAGCCATGCTGTTAATGTTACAAGAAATCTATATATCTCTGCCCCACATAGCTTGCCTTCCATTTCAACCCTCCTTATTAACGCTAAAGCTCAAGAAACCCTGGGACCCAACTAGAATCTAGCTTGAGCAAACACCCTGAGCCTTGAGGAAGGTGAGGCACCCTGGGTAAGAGAAATGAAGATTGACCAGGATTCACAGAGACTGGGGCTTAGAAATTGAGACCAGGATTCCTTTAGAGCTTGCCAATGAGACACTGTAAATTCAATGGAGGATTTATGACATAAGCCTCTTTATGTAACATTAAACAAAATTTTTGGAGAACAAAGATTTCTATTCAAATGTTCATGGAGTACAAATATATAATATCAGGAATGGGAAGTGACAAACATAGTATTAAATATGAATATTTTACATGAATATAAAAATGAAGGTATCAGTATATAAATGTGAAACATGGTATAAGACATTCCTTATAAATATGATTTACAATCACTAAGTATTACATGAAGAAACTACACTGTCAAGAACACTGAATGAAACAATTATCTATAAATTATGTATGGGCCTCCTCTAAATTATCTGAGGAAAATTCTATGCAATAATTTAATGTTTAGATCTTTTCTACTCTTTTGAGCCCATTCCAGGGTAAAAATGATACAAATTCTTTCCATAAAGCAAAATGCTGCAATAAAACCTCAAAGAGGCAATGCAGAACAGTCTTCCTATTGAAATAGACATAAAATATCTAAACCGAGTGAATATAAAGCCTCAAAGAGGCAGCACAGAACCATCTCCATCGAAATAGACATAGAATATCTAAAGCAGTGAATATAAAGATATTGAAATAAATTTAAATTTTTACCAAATCACACATGAAACTTTAAAAGTAATAACCAGGAAAAATGGAGTCTGTTTCTCACAAAAGTGGACTTAGTGATGAGAAACATGAATATGCTTAGTGCCACAGAACTGTATACTTAATGTTGTTAAAACTTAAATTTCATTATATATATTGATGATATATATATCACAATAATCTGAAAGAAAAAAATGCAAACTTCACTCCCTACTTAATCAATTTGCTTTTTTGTTTGATGAAAAAAATGTATAAACACTCGGTAGCTGTTGCTATTTTAATGAAATTAATGATGATATTTTCACATTTTAACAAGACTATAATAAAAAAAATTAGAAACTACTTTTTCATCCTAATAAAACCAGTGTATCTCTGAAACTGAAAGCCAGCACTGTACTCTATGGCAAAACTAGGAAAGAACTTTTATTATGATAAATGACAAACAAGATCAACTGTGTTAATTATAATCACATATCAGAATTGTTAGTGAATGCAATTAGACAGAATAAAAAGTAAACAGAATGTGTGTATATGCATTGACAGGAAACTGTAGGTGCTTACAGAAATTACAAATGCACACTGAAAACCTAGGAATTAACACAAAAATTGATAAAGCAAAAGTTTTTAGTAGAGCAGTTGATTTTATTTAGATGCACACACACATGCACTCACACACAAGTGATTTCTATAAACCAGCTGGGCAGCTGTTACTTGGTGACATCATGAACTACTTGATGATGCCATTGACTTGATGATATCATAGACAACAAATGTCATTGAAAATTAAAACAAAGCAATAAAGCACATAAAAATGACCACTTCAGGGGCTGGAGAGATGACTCAGCGGTTAAGAGCATTGCCTGCTCTTCCAAATGTCCTGAATTCAATTCCCGGCAACCACATGGTGGCTCACAACCATCTGTAATGAGGTCTAGTGCCCTCTTCTGGTCTGCAGACAGAATATTGTACACATAATAAGTAAATAAATAAATTTTTTTAAAAAAAGAAAGGACATTTTAAAAAATGACCACTTCAAAGCAAAACAAAACCTTAGGAGAACAGAAAACATTTTTCTTTAATTCTTTATGTATGAATATTTGTATGCATATATGTCTGTGAACTGCCTTGTGAGTCTGGAAATCAAATTTGGATCCCCTGGAAAACAACAAGCTTTCTTAACCACTGTGCCATCTCTTCAGCCCTAAGAACTACAAATTTAAACAAACTTATAAGCAAGAATTATAAGGGAGGCAACTGAAAATGTAAACTAACCTTCAAGATATAAGCACAATTATTTACAAAACATTTATATTTGGCACACAGAATACAAATATATCTGATATAATTTAACGTGTAAGTTGAAGAATAATTTACATTGTGATTTACAGAGTAAAATGACTTTTTAATAAAAATAATTCATGTAAATATTTCAATATAAAAATGGATTGGAGAAGCTAAAAGCAAAAGTTTAAATCTTGTAGAATGTGATCATATGCAAGTATTTATTCCTGGCATTCAAAACCCTTTTCAGACATGTCCCTGTTGTAACGTACCTCTGTGCATCTGGTAGATGATCTGGTACATGCTGCTTTGCACATATCTTTCTTACAGACTACCTACAGCATGTCTCCCAGAAAATAAACACGGAGGTGCTGCTATGGCTATAATGGTAGCATATTGTTCTGCTGTATATAATAGTCCATTACCTCAATCCAATCTTGGTAGACACTCAAGTTGATGGAACTTTTAAGTGTTATTCAGAACAATGCAGTCAATTATCTATGACTAAGTTAGTTTTACACTGACCACATACTACAATGCCAATCAAATCCAGATTCCAAATTGTACTGACGAGGTGTTTGTTGACTTTCTTCAACTTGAAGAAAGCTGGAATCATCTGAGAAGAGTTAAACTCAATTGTAAAAATGATATCTTCTTAATTTGCTTGAGGGAAAGTCTGTGAGGCATTTTCTTGATGGAGGATTGAAGTTGGAGGTCCTGGCCTATGGTGAGTGATGCCTTCCATGGAACAAGCCATGAGAAGTAAGCCAGCAAGCAGAGCTCGTTCATGACTCCTGCCACCAGGTTCCTGCCTTTGGCTCCTGCCCTGATTTCCCTCAGTGATGCACTGTGACATGGAAGTGGAAGCCAAACAAATAGTGTTTATCACAACAATTGAAATCCAACTTAAAACACAGACCCTCAAACCGCTGCTCTGTCATGACCCGCTGAGCGATAAGAATATTTAAATTAAGCTATAGAAATTTCTATAATTCCAGTGACCTTGTCTCCAAGAAAACCTTAACTAAAATGGCAAATTTGAAAGAAGTAGTTGTGTTCTATCAGGGTGGAAGATACTAAATCCCTGGTCTGTAGTGGTCTTTATCGACAGCCCAATGGGCATTCTCAGGGAAAAGTGTTCCTGAAATCCTGGGGCCCTCTCCTCGCTCCGTCTGAAAGGAGTTCTCTTGTTCTTCATCTCATAGCCCTTATCTCTGACCCCTATATGTCCTCCTTGGCCACACAGGAGGTGAGAAATGAAGAACATGACTCCTTGAAACCCAATTTCTACTTCTCAGACTGCTGCCTGCTCTGTGAGTCAGGTCAGGATTTGACTTCCTAAGCTGGGTGATTAATAAAAGTCATTCACCAACCCACCTGTTGCAGCCTGGACAAGTGGGCACCACTGTGATGAATAGGTACGTGGTGGGGCAAAGGAGAATCAGCCAACTATTAGGTTGAGCTCAGGGGATCCTGCTGAAGAAAGAAAGGAAGGAGTTAGAGGGGTCAAGAACAACAACAAAAAAAAAAACACAGAAACGACTAATCTGGGATCACAGAAGCTCACAGAGTCTGAACTGACAGTCAAGGAGCTGGTGTGGGACTGATCAAGGTCCTCTACATATATGTGACAGTTGTGTGGCTCCGTCTCTTTCAGGACTCCTAACAGTGGGAGTAGGAGCTGTCCCTAACACTTTGGAAAACTTCTGGAAACTTATTTTTCGTGCTGGGTTTCCTTGTCCAGTCTTAACGCAAAGGGAGGCACTTAGTCCTACCACAACTTGATATACCATGCTTTGTTGATATCCATGGGACTCCTGCTCTTTTCTGAACAGAGGTGGAGTGGATTGTGGGGAGAGGGGAGGTGGGGGAGGGAATGGGCAGAGAGGAAGGAGGGGGAGCTGCAGTCAAGATGTAAAATAAATTTAATAAAGAAATAAGTAAAAGTTAAAAATAAATAAATAAAAGCTTGAAATATGTAAGTAAGTAAATACATAAATAGTTGCTATCACTTTAACCCATGTCATCTATAATAACAAATTCACAACAACAGACTTCAAATACTTGAGGATTTAAAAATTTACAAATGTGCGTCAATGACATATCCAGATGCTATTAAATAACAGGAATTTTAGGAATGTCTCTATTATATCTTTTTATTAGATCAGAAAGGATGGAAATAATATGTGAAAGAAGAATAAAGAACAATGAAGTCTAGAAATATCTCTAAGATTAAGCTGTTTAATGCTAAGGGAGATTTATGTTTTTATTGTTGGCTGGGGTGTGTTAGGAAGAGCTTTGCCACCCTTCATGGTGATGTAAATAGCCTAATATTTTTGTGATAAATATGACATTATTGCAAAAAATGCGGATATTTGAATATAAATATTTTTTAAGTTTCTTCTTTTGAGGGCTGAGGTTGTAGCTCCATCAGTAGAATGCTTGACTATCGTGCTCAAACCCCTGAGTTTGATCCTCAGCACCTCACAAGCCAGTTGTGGTAGCGCATAAATCCCAGCTCCTTGGTGGTGGAGGAGAGAGGACTAAAAGTTCGACATCTCTTCAGCTACAAAGAAAATCTGAGACCAGCCTGAAATACATGAGACCCCTCTGTTAAAAAGAGAGTTCTTCCTCTCCCTGGAATCTACTCCCAAAGCCCATTCCACTACCCACGGATATCTGGGTAAGTCGCATCTGTTAATGAATAGAACAATTTCCATAGAAACAAGAGAGTCTCTAGACCCTAATGTTGCTATCTGGAATGCATTGCCATAATTACATAATTCTATAAATCTCTATTGTTTAAATGTCTGTCATGTGTGTCTATAAGAAAGAGGAAAAGAAAGTAGGAGGACACTGTTAGAGAAAAATGCGTGTTTTCACATGCATTCATTCTTTGGGAGATTCGACCTGTGTTACATTCGTAATGGACTTAGAAGTTCTCTCTAATTCTCCACATCATTACTTCTGATTTCAATTACCTGTTGTCAAACATGGTTCAAAAATATTAAGCAGGATGCTCCAAAATAAAATAATTTCTGAGTTTTAAATTATGCATCATTGTGAGCAGCATGATGAAGTTGTGCTATCCCACTCTGCCCAACCCAAGATGTAAATCTTCTTCCTGTCCAAGGCATCCACACTGCGCATAGTACCCACTGATCACTTAATAACCTTCTCAGTTACAGTGTGTTATTGTTGTGCCGTGGGCTTATGTTCAAGAAACATTTATTTTAATCAATAAAGATCCCAAAACACAAGAGTAGTGATGCTGGCAATTTATGTATTATGAAGAGAAACCATAAAATGCCTGCTTCCAATTAAGAGGTTAAATTTCTCCCCTTATGTGGAGAGAAAATAATTATAATATGTGGTTGTTAAGACTGGCAGTACAATAAGATATTTTGAAAGAAACCACATTCATATAAGTTTTATTACAATATATTATTATAATCAATCAAATGTATCATTTAGCCACTTCTAATCTCTTTATGTATCTGACTTATAAATTAAGGCTTTATAAACAGGGAAAAGCATTGGATACAAAAGGCTTGATACTCTCAGAAGTGGCAATCATCCAGGAGAGAGATTAAAATAAATCCCTGAAGACTGAAAGAGATGGCTATAAATTACAGAGTTCAAGCTCTACACTGACAAGAGTTTTAATGTCAAAGATTTTGTTTTCTTTCACATAAAATGAGGACAAGTAGTAATTCCTCCCTGGTGGGATACTGTGAGAGCCAGGTGAAGCAGTGGAGTTCAATCCATTGTGTAATCTATAAGCCACATCTCCAGAGGATTTGCTTCCAATCCTTCTGGTCTCCTTCACAAATGCACCCAACCTTAGCACATAGTAAGCTCTCAATAAATACTGCAAAGTCTTTCCTTATAGCTCTCAGAGGCTTTGAATAATGCCTGAACTTTCCAAATAAAGTTACGTTAAATCCAGCTCTTGAAGTTTTTGTTACTGATTCACGCTCATTTCTCTCCCATCACTCAGTTAGGGCCTCCAACAATTCTCTCTGATCAGAAAGTCATATGACAAACAAAGAAACAGAAATGTATACACAATTTTAAATATATGCTGAGATGGAGTAGCATTTTCTATAAAGTATAGCTGAAATACAGCATCTATGGTCCACAGATGATCCAGTCTACCTTAGGGCTATCCCACACAGCAATCCATGAATTGCTTTGACTTTGTCGTGCCAAGCTGAAACCCTATTGCTGCCTTTGGCAGGGACAGAAGAGAAAAAGCCATTTCTTTAATAAACATTTGGTGGAGGAGTTTCTTCCTCCCTCCCACCCCTCACTGAATGGTTTCTGGCATTCAAACAGAAAGGGACTCACTGCCATAATTTGTCCAAACCAATGTATCTTGAGAAGATAGGCAACCACAATGTATAATTTGCTTTTCAGAAATAGAGTCTATCTTACAGGCTCTATAAAAAGGGTTGCTGAACTGGCTCGTGAGAAATGAAAAGGGGAGGGAAATTATTTGGTCTCCCAGCAGCACAGAAAATGTACTTAAATGGCTGCAAAACTTGAGTCAGGGCAAAGATCATAGTTAAGTCTTCTTTCAAAGGCAATTTTTAAACTTACCATAATTTGATTACCTTTTTATGAATGTTTAGCTTTTGATTATAGGTCCATATAAATTTACAGAAATATTGGAAAATGAACAAAGGAAACCATTTATCTTAAATCAACATTCTTTTTTTTTCAGTTAAACCTTTTTGTTTTGAGATGATTATAGACTTGTACACACTAGCAAGAAATACTGGTTATACCCCCTGTTTACTCAGTTTCCTTCGGTGGAAATATCATGCAAAAATTACAGCAAATGATCACAATCAATATATCTACGCTGACATTATCCACTCATCTGCTGTGTCTTGCCCTGCTGTGTTTAGTTCTATCATTAAATTCATACACCCTCAGCACAAGAAGCTAGGCTTCATTTCCCCGGCCCTTCATATATTTGCCCGCTGCTGCTGCAACCTCCCCCTCCTCCAAAAAATAAAATAAAGTTTTAAAGAAAAAACGGAAAACTCAGTCTCATCATGGCAATGGCACTGACACAGTGAGTGACTCACAGTAAACCCTTTTATCCATAAAGCTTTACTTTCGAGTGCTCATTGCAAAGAGCCATTGGACTGACTTGAGGTCTCTGGTTTGTAGGCTACACTGTTGTAGGTTTAATAGGCTACTCTACTCGATGATAGTGTAACAGAGACCCCAGTCATCTCACAGATTAGGACACACAACTCTGTTGTGACAACACACACACAACACTCTCCTTTTCTTTAGGCCCAGATTCTCCAGCCACTGAAATCATTACTCTGTCTTGAGTGAAGAAACCCTGGCGTCGCTCAATAATGAACAACCACCAACCTAATCTCTGCACTATACAAACACTTTCCTGCAAATTCCTTTATTTTCTCCTCACCACTAAAAGCTGGCACCATTTAATCGTAACTCTAAAGAACAGGTGATATTGGCCCTGTTTGAAAGCCCAGGAGACTAACTTTGAAAGAGAGAGAGGTCCAAGGTCACAGACTATCTAAGGAAGAGTTGGGGTAACTTCTGGCATTTTTCTTGCTGAATCCAGTAAACCTTCCATCCCTAAGTTGCTTCTTCTCGGGCATTTTGTCATAGCAACAATAAAAGCAACTGATGCAGGTTCCATCCTTCTAGAAGCTAGAGAGGCTGGAGCTTCACAGATTCTTTGTACTCCCTGATGTCTGAGGTCTCTCTTGCAGCAGACAAGGTCAGAGACACTCCACAGCAATACAACAACCTCTAATGCCTCATTTCCTTAGCACGTGAAAGTCCTTTTATCAAAAGATTCTCATGGACTCCGCCAGCTGTCATTCACTGCCACCCTTGTTGAGTACACTGTCAATCCAATTGAACATAAAATCCAAACAAAGATGCAAATCACCCTGAGAAAAATCTGGCTATGACCTTTCCAGTCACTACCTATTGAGCTTGAGGTAAATTGTTTTACTGTCACTGAGGTTGGTGCACGTTCTCCTACCATACAAACTCTAAACATGGGCTAGAAGTGCACACTAGCAGACTTTCAAACAGCTAAGAATATAAAGAAAATATGTCACCATACACGGCAAGAATCTTAGTGTGGGTTCATACGGAGAGGAGCTATTGAAATAACAATAAAGTTTGAGTCACTTGATATTCCATGATCTATTCTGTAGTCTCTGCTGCCTATAAAAGTGTTACCTCTGACAACCCTACTGAGAGGAGAGAGCGAACCTCAGAAGTGACATAAATAAGGCTTCCTTAGGTGTGATCTTCCCAATGCTGTTGCCACAAACCTGAGCAAATGACAGGGTTTCCCAGCGGGGAGATAACAAGCAATCCCTTCCCTGCAGACACACAGTAAGAACAAATAAGAAAGAACAGAAAGGCTCAGCCAGACAAAGAAATGGACGGCCCAAGCAGGGAGGTGGCTTCCTTCCCCTAAATGAAAGGAGAGACAGCATAGGAAATGTTGAAGCCACAGCACCAGGCAAACATTGCCGACCACACAGAACCATGGCCACAGATTCTGGGATATTCACCCCACACTTGTTTCCCTTGAAGATAGAAGGCCAGGAACTACATTAGAAGGAAGATGGACTTTGTGACTCTCCACAGTTAGGCTCCCGGCTCTTATTCCTACAATCTTTAGTTGCCATGTTGAGAATTCCAGAAGTGACTCCCAGATGTAGGGATGAAGAAGTTTCCTGATATATCCAGATACCAACCATTTTAACCCACTCTCGGTTACTAAATGTTTCACTGCTGAGACTTCAGACATGAGGGAGTACAAAGGACCCATGCAAACTCCACCTCTCTAACTTCTAGAAGGATGGGATTTGCATTTGTTGATTTTATTGTTGCTGTGACATGCCTGAGAAGAATCAGCTTAGGGAGAGAAGCTTATTGTTGGAGAGGTTGTAGACCCCAATGGCATACAGTTGCATGGGACTCATAAGTATAGGCAAGCAGTGGTTCCTGAATGACTTTTGCTGCAAGTCTGGCTTATGACAATGGTGAATCTTGGACATTATCTGAGGTTCAAGTGGCCTATTGTGACCGTGCTCTTATAAAATGGACATAGTAGCAGCTTCATAGCACACCATGTATCAAGTTTGATTCCAAAAAGAATATGGCAGCTGAACCAGTGACAAGAGCCAGATACAGTCAGGCATCAGACACCACCTGACAGGAAGTCATCCTTCTAGACATCATTCTTCCCCCATTGCATTCCTATCCCGCTCAATCATCAGCTGTTTCTTTCAAGAAAGAACCGAAGGCATTCTTGTAAGGGTAAGGTCTTAAGGTATGAGTCTTATCTCTGTGCCAAGGTAGCTGCTCTCATGGAAATCTCCAGTCCAAGCTGTAGGTATTGATCCTGAAATTCTCAAGTGGGCCATCAGGTTATCATCTATCATGTAGCCATGGGACATCTCTTGTACTCTATTATACTAGCTATACTATGCTACACTACTCTGCACTATAGTAAACTACACAATACTATATTACATTACACTCTTCTACACTAAAGTAAACTACACTATTTCATACTACAGTACACTACACTAAAGTAAACTACACTATTCCATACTACAGTACACTACACTATACTAAACTACACTATTCCATATTACAGTACACTACATTATACTAAACTACACTGTACTACATTACTGGATACTACATTACTCTGTACTATACTACACTACTCCATACTATACTCATTACATTAGACTATACTATACTACACTATATTATATGACACTGCATTATTCTATAGTACACTATACTATACCACATTACTCTACACTATTGTACACTACACTATACTATATGACACTACAATATACTATACTACAAAACACTGTATTATACTACAGTCCACTATAGTATACTACACTGCTTTACAACACTATACTACAGTCCACTATATCATACTACACTACTCTACAACACTACTATGCACTACATTATGCTACAGTACACTACTCTACAATATACTACACTATACCACATGTATTTAATTCCTGTCCTTTTAAATTATTTATCTGTGTGTGAAAGGGTGCTTGTGTGTCAGAGTACTGGTGTGGAGGTCAGAAGGCAACTTGCAGGAAACAGTTCTCTCATTCTACCGTGTAAGTTCAAGGGATTGAACCCAGGTCCTCAGCCCTGGCAGCAGACCCCCTTACTCTCTGTTCTGGATAGTTTTATGTCAACTTGACACAAGCTTGAGTTACCAAAGTAGAGGGACCTGAAATGAGGGATGGTCACCATCAGACTGGCCTATAGGCCAGTCTGCTCCTTTTTTAAATTTTTGATCAACAATTGATAATGGAGGCACTGTCACCCCTGGGCATATGATGCTGGACTATATGAAAAAACAATCTGAGCAAGCCACCAAGAGCAAGCTAGTAAGCAGCATCCCTCTGTGGTCTTCAGTTCCTGCTTTAAGGTTCCTGCTTTGACTTCAGCTAATGACTGAACAGACACTGTAAGTTGGAATAAACAAACCCTTTCCTCCCCAGGTTGCTTTGGTCATGGTGTTCATCACAGCAAGAGAAAGCAAACCGAAACACCCTCTGAGGCTTCTCACAATTGTCACTTTTATGTCCCTAAGTTTGTAGTGATTTGTTGTGCATGAGTCCTCAGAGGAAGAAAATAAAAGCAAATGGAGGAGAATGAGACACATTTATTACAGAGCCAGTACAGGAAGGAGAGTCAAGCATGACCTAAGAATGCAGGCAAACTGTAAAAAATAAAATCAATGGAAAGAAACATTAGCTTCTAAGAACTATTAGTCTATGCTGCAAAACCAATTCTCAGTGCCAACAACACATATAAAGTGTTATAATCACATTAATCATTATAATCACATTAATCAGCATGAGATTATTCTCCAGGGAAATGCCAATGGCCTTTTCATTTTTTTGCCTTCTACACAAGTGACACAGTTTAATCTTTTGCCAGACATAACCTACCCAGCCCCCTGGTGAGTGCACTACAAGATGCCTGCTTATCAGAAAGCTAGAATCCACTTGCCTTTGGGATATGAGGGACCGGTTTCTTGTGATCTCCTACTGCCCAGAACTATCCCCACCTTGAGGGCTCAATCTATCTGATACCTTTTCTAGTAATGCCACTCTGGACATGAGTTTATTTGTTGGACCTCAGCACGGTGCTCAGGTCCTTTACCTGTTTGTTCAGGACTCAATCCCCTTGAGCTCCTAACTGCCATCCTGCATACATTAGACATACCACTTGGCTCAGATACCTACACTGGATGGGGCCCAAGAGCTCCTACCCTTTAGGCTATCTGTGAAAAAGACTACTGGCTCTCTCACATTGCAGAATTGTCCTGAGGCTCTATTAGTCCTACGGACCCCAGTGCCAGAATATTTTACTTTACAGTGGCCCCATTCACCTAGCAGCAATGCCTTTTGTGTAGCAACAGCTCTTGTAGAAAGTGCCACATTCCCACAACAGCCCAAGCACCACCCCAAGCTGTATCCCACATGAAGCCTCTTTTTTTTCTAAGTACTTCCTCCTATGATTCTCCAAACACCACTAAGGAAGGTGAAAGATACACACCAGCTCATTCTTCTTAGATTTACTCGACTAAAAGTGAGCCTTGCTCTGCGGAGCTGTTTGTATAAGTGGTGCATTTCTTTCCAGATTGTCAGTTTATACCTGTGGAGCTCAGGCCCAGCTTACTCAGCTCTGTGACCATAGGAAAGACGTAAATGACCTCAAAGTCTCCCTGGTTGGCAGTGTAAGCAGAAATTTCCAAATTTGCAAAGATACTGTTTTCGTAGTTTCTGTTGCTAGACAGGAGGACAAAACAGGATCGTGGTCATCTATTGACTCTTCCGCACAAAAACAATGAGAGAAAAGGAAATGTGGGCTTCAACGTTCAGGAGCAGAACCAGCAAGGGGCACAGGTGGCAGGAGGTACTTTCTATTGGCCAAAGCTGAGCATCAGAGAAGCACCCGACAATGGGCTCCCTCCTTCTTCTGGGTAGAAGAAAGCAGCAGGTCCAAGGGATGGAAGGAGAGCCTCTGAGCCTTGATTGAGCCCCATTGTGGAGCTGTCTGGGAAGATTGCACAGCTGGGCTAAGTGTTGTATTCGGCAAACCGCATAATGGGTAGGGCTTTTGTGCCAGGGACACTCCAGCCAGCACGGAGCCTTAGACACTTGAGAAAATGAAAGCCTCTTTGAGCCCTCTCACAACACACCTGACTTCTGTATTAAATTCTGAAGGTGGATAGGCATTGTGTTGTGTAATTGCCAGCCCTGAATGTCACTACAGGCAGCGGGCTTGCTCTGAACTTCTCAGACAATGGACAGCGGCGAGTTCTCCACACACCTCCGGACCCGCCCTGGAAACCAGTGAGAGCAGCGGGATGTTGGGTTCTGGCCCCATTAATTTTCCAGTCCTAGCGCCACCAAGTTTAGAAAGAGAGGATTCATAGTTCCTGACCTTAAGTCAACAGACTGAACTGGCAAGTAATCCAACTGGTCTGACAACAGAACCAGCTCCAGCAGGAAGCAGGAAGCTGCAGGTGCGAAAGAATGAGGGGGTGTATCTTCTCACGTGTGAAGGAAACAGGCAGGTGGCCCTGGAGCCTGGGTTCTCAATCCATGGGATGTACATGCTGCAGTTTCCCATCAGGCTGGTGGCTTTTTTACAGGAAACTGGAGACAGCCCCAGGGTGGGGGAATCTGCAGGATGGGTCACTTGTGGGACAATGGTCTGCTGCTGACTATACTGGAAGAGCAAGAAAGTCATCTGCTCTGTGCTAGGCGTGGTGTCACATGGTTTACACACCACAGATGGGAATCCAGGAGCTGTGTAGGAGGAAACCTGACTGCAGGAGATAAGCTAAGGAGCCAGCCTGACCCCTGCAGGTCCTCGCTAACACAAACATGAGGTAAGCACACCCTGCCAGCTGTTCCCTCCCATTAAGGTGCTTCAAGATGAGGGGTGGCCCTTCTCTTCTCAGAGATGCCCCCCATAGTAAGTCTTCTAAATACAGCCAAATTCTGGAGTGCATCAACCCTCTCACTTCAGCTTCCATGAATCTTCAAGGATGCGGTCTCCTCCTCTCTTACCTTTATCCCTAGGTACCCTGTGATAGTAACAGACACCAATGAAAACTGACAGCTTCCTCAGAAATGAAACTGGCTGACATCTTATTTTCTTCCTTCCTTCTTTTTCTTCTTCTACTTCTGTTTATTATCGTTATTATTATTATTAAGTATTATTACTATTATCTGCTTTTTCTTTCTTTGATCAATTATCTTTTATACCGGGTGCTATACAGAAAGAATACTGTACCTTTCTGAGGTCATATACTCGGACCCAGTGACTGACTGGCTGGAGACTATCAGCCTTGCACCTGGATTCGCAGTCCCTCAGACCCTACTCAGTTCTTGGGTTTAGAAGAAGCTATCATTCCTCAGTGTCCAAGAGGAGTTGGTGGCAACATCAGGGGCTTAGCAATAAAGTCCTCAGCCCCAGGTCCTGCACCAGCAAGGGATTCCCTGCATATGGTTGGCTGAGGGCAGCCTTATAAATGATCAGCACGTACTCTTCCCTTTCCCAAACTCATTTTGTCCAGACCCTGGGTCAACCAGCCATCTCTTTTCTGCTAACATCACAACTCCAATGTCACATCTTCAGAGAAAGTCTTCCCAGATCACCTGAAATACAACACCCTCAGCCACTCTATGGGACCATAACATTTTGGTTTTCCTCTTAGCTCTATCCAACCATTCCTCACCTTATTTTCATACATTTCCTGTTTCTCTACTGCCGGGACCTCGGTTCTATGGAACCAGAGGCTTCACCTCTCTTGTACATCGCTAACTTGTTAGGACTTACAACACTGTCTGCACAGCAAATCTTCAACCATAATGTGGTGGATGGAATTAGAAGAGGCCGAAATGTTATTAGTGCAGTGGGATTTCAGATTCTGTCTTTGGTCATAGCAGTGGAGATAGGGCTGCCTCAGAAGGTGCAGAGCCTATGAGTACGGAAGTGGGTAAGCATCAAAGCAGATGGCCCAGGCTTATCTAAAGGGCTCGTGACAGTGGAGAGGTCCTTGGCATGCCTAGAACCAAGAAACTGGGATATAAACAATTATGGTCAGGCAAATGGACAGTTGACCACAGAGCTCACCCATTGCAAATGTTACATCCTTGTTGCAGGTAAAGAGTACGCCTCCTGGCTTACAAATGGCCAGATTTTCTCTGTGGTCTTTCTTCAGGTCATGTATTTGTGGAGAGAGTTCAAGCCTCTCTTCCTATAAGATTATAGGAACATTGATACTATTGGGTCAAACACCACCCTATGACATCACTAAACCTTTAAAATGTCTATAAAAGCATTGCCTCCAAATACGGACACAATATAAATATAAAGGGAATGAAGTTTCAGCTGTAGCAGTAGCTTTGATGCCCAAGTGTTCCTGGCATATACTGTAAAACCCAAAGCCTCTCAGTATACTGACCAGTACAGAAGACAATGGCCAACCCCCAGGAGATGGCATAGAAATAAAATGTTAGCCTGTATCGACATGTAAAGCAAATTTGCATGTTAATTGTATGGTATACTTTCTATTTTTGCATGAAGAATTAATCTTGGCTGAGTATTTGATGCTGTAAGATGCAGAACAGCATCGGTTTATTTTAGAGTTGATCAATACTTTTATTTTATAATCACCAATGCTGAAAATGCCACTTGTCATAATTATACAGTACAAAATGACAAAATTAAGCTTAGGGGCATTTTAGATACTGTTGAAGATTCTATACTAACACCAAGCCAAAGCTCATTTAATGATTTTGTTTTTATGAAACTGAATTCAGCAACTCAAACAGCAAATTTTAAAATCGAACATCCAAACACAACACAACCCACAGATTCCTACATGCTGGAGGATGATGAGGCCCAGTAAGGTTTTCTGCTTTCCTTAATGGAGACACCATGCTCTGTCAGAGCAGATAACTTGGTATACACAGTACAAACTGTGGAGTTCCTGACACAATAGCTTTCTCAGCACTGAGCCCATTGGCAGGTCAAAGCTCTTCCGTGAAGTCATCAGGACCAAAGTCAGGATCCTAGCACTTATGTAACAAGATAAACATTCTACAAAGGCCTGTAACTCTAGCTTGTAGGGGACTGACACCATCTTCTGACGCCAGAAGTATGATGTAGGTTTCCTCTCCGTATGATGTAAAACTGTTTTATTATCATTGGTTAATGAATAAAGCTGTTTCAGCCAATGGCTTAGCAGAGCAAAGCCAGGCAGGAAATCCAAACAGAGATATAGAGAGAAAGTAGATGGAGTCAAGGAGACTCCATGTAGTTACCAAAGGAGAAGGACATGCTGAAACCTTAGGAACCTTGCCAGTAGGCCACAGCCTCATGGTGATATACAGATTGATAGAAATGTATTAATTAAAGATGTAAGAGCTAGCTAGGAATACACTAGAGTCATTGACCAAACAGTGTTGTAATTAGTATAGTTGCTGTGTGATAGTTGCTGTGTGATTATTTGGGTCTGAGCAGTCAGGAAAGGAACAAGCAGTCTCCATCTACACAAGTACAGGTGAGCACACCCCCATGTATGCCAAAGTGTCAGATGTGCAGGTCAGAGGACTGCGCTCAGGGAGTCAGTTCTATCCTGACACATGGCAGGAGCCAGAGGTCACACTCAAGCCACCAAGTCTATGCACAAGTGCCTCTACTCTACTGAGCCACTCACCAGCTCACAACCCAATCCTTAATAAACTGATGCTTAAGCAAATAAAAGCAATTAGAAACAAGGTTCTGACTCCTTAGGATGTATGATCGATCAAGGCTGTGTCAAAACGCAAGTCATTATAATTTAATGCGGCACTTGCTATGTGGTGAAACAAGGCACACATCCAGAGATCAGAAGGGATACCTGAGCCAGGCTCTGGGTACCAGAGATGGCTTTCCAGAAAGTGGTGTCTGAACAGAGAGACCTGTAGGGTGGGAACCAGTTCTAAGATGAAAATGGATAAAGGAGTCTGATCAGACAGACATCAGAAATATAAGGATAATAACCCAAAGTGAAAATAGTCTGCCATGGCGGGCTGCTGGGCATGAAGTTAGAGAGGGGAAGGCAATGAAATCTGTCCTCAAAGATGCAGAATCCTGGAGTTGCCTGAAAGCAAATGCTTGTTCCCCAAGAGAAATGCACACCAGCTCTGGGGAATTTCAAGAACGAAGGCATGGTCAAGCTGCTGCTGTAGAAGGATCGTTCTGGCTGGCATTTGGAAGGTCAAGGAGAGGCTGCGAGGCTAAAGGCAATAGAAACAAAAATGAAAGCAGGCCTGAAGAAGTGCCATCTACTCGAGGAAAGGGCCCTAACAGACACAGCTGACAGGACTGTCCCCGACACCCAGAGGTCAAGTCCTAGCACGGAGTCCCGTCTGCTGCAGTCAAACAGAACCACGCAGGACAGGGACTTCCCCAATCTCCTCAGGACTTGTGCACCTACAGCGCACACAACGCTTGCAAACAGGAGTCCTCCATGTATGTCTGTCAGGAGCACAACCTACTCCTCCCAGGAGTCCCTGAGGTCATCAGAACATCCCTGGGAGCACGGCCAGATTTCGAACATTTGTGGCCCAGGGTATTTGCTGAAGCTGCTTTGTGTGGAAGCAAAATTCATGGTCATCTTCGAAAGCTGCTTAATCTACCACGTGGGGTTGCTTGCTTAGCGGCTGCACAGAAGCCTCATTGGTTCATGTCCTTAGTCACAGGTGAAGAAAAGGCAGAATAGCGCCCCCTGCTGGCCAGCTTTTGGGAAAATACACTGGTTGGAGTAAGCAAGACTGTTGGTGCAGCTGTAGGGGACTGGAGGATCTATGGCCTTGGGAACAACACCTATTTCCTCCCCCAGAGCTCCCTGACACCCAGACACAGGCTTGGGTCTGAGGAGATGCAAATGGTCCAAGCTTCGGGCAGGCATGGGCCATCTCCTCAAGCAGAAACGGAAGATACAGCAGGCTCTGCATGCCAGCAGGACCCTGCCCTAGGCCATTCTGGCCCCGCCTTGCCTGTGCAACTGCTGCAGGAAGTGGGTCTGTCTCAAGAAAAAGCACTGGCAAGTCCAAGCCAAACTTGTGAGAGCCTTGGCAGGACCAACCCCTCAGAAGCCCTAGGCCCACTGGTGTCTCCCTGATGCTATCTTACTCCTGATTTTGGTTCTATCTTCCATTTTTTGCCGGTAAAAGGAGACACCCATTCCTGATAGCCATTGTTTCACCTTCAGCCAGGTCCTAGGCACTGAGCACAGCTCCTTTTGCCGAAGACTTCTTTGCTGTGTGTCCTTTCGGTGACCAGAACTTCTCACAACTGGGTTGCTCTTCTCCCCACCACTTTCGTCTCAGAGGAATGAGGGGACCCTTTGCTGACCCTTCTCCTTCTACTTCTGACAAGAATCACCTTCAAGAGCTTCTCCTTTACAAATGAAATGATTGCTATTCAATTTTCCAATTATCTCATTTGTACCAAATTCTTTATTTTTAAAATATTTAGTAATCGCCTTTCTATTTCATTTTTCTTTCAAGGATCACTTACAACTATTTTGTATGACATTTGTTGCAGGTTTTCTGGAGCCTCCCCAATTGTATCTAGTAAGAAAATATGACTTGTGCCATTTATATCCTTCAGAACAGACTGAGATTTTTCTCTGCAGTTCACAATATCATCAGCTTTCGAATCCTTGATTTGATTTATCTTTCAGTCAACCAAAAAACATTTTAGCTCAGTTTCCAGGCAGCATAAGAAAGAGGCAGACTTTCTAAACCGTTGCATTTCTGAAAGCGTCTTTTTTTTTATGGCTTCACACATCAACAACAATTTAGCTGAACACAGAAATCTGGGGTCACAGCCTTCCTCGCGGAAGTCTCTAGAGATGACGGATCTGTTTTTGAAATGAAATCTGAGGCTGTTGCCTGCTTTGTAGGCGCTCTGTTCTGTCGAGATGCTTGCTGGCTTGTTGTCAGCCCATCGGAATCACATCAGGTTCTCCCATCCTCTTTCTGCTCTCAGCTCCCCTCTACCCCACCCCTTGCCACTGTACCCTCAGTCTCCAGGAACTTAGAGCTCCAAGGTGAGACACCATGTGGTAGGGTCAGGGAAGTGCCGGGCAAGAATCACTGGAAAGTGCTCTGCGGTACATTCAGGAGCACCAGGCTTTCCAGGATAATTTCCCCAACTAGTTGAAACATCAGCCACAAGCACGATAATGCAATCGAATGTTCTGTGTCCTCATTTGCTTTCCATGGAGGATTTACTACATATCTATAGGACTTCTATATTTCTATATAGCAAGGACAAAAGTTAGACTCATGAGATTGAGGAAGTAATAAATTGAATTGTGAAAAAAATTTTCCAGGTTGTGTCATACATTTTCCTCAGTGTCCCATGTTGCAGTGACACATGGTGCCGTCCCCAGGGATATCCACCCCTGACCAAGTGTTGCCTCTAGCCTCACCTATGCCTAGATGGGTCTTAAGGCACTCCACCCACCCCAATGTAGTCTTAAACTACAGAACATAAGAGGATGCTCCAGGAAGAGTATCAGGTGAGGGAAAGATGGTACCAAGGCTTGGGAAAGAAGCCCTTGCAAGAATAGCACTGGAAGTATTGGAAGACATGAGAGAAGTTAGAGAGAAATGTGGAATCGAACTGAATCATATTTCATGTGTAAGAGTTTGGATTTCTCAAAGAATGAGAAAAAATTCTATGCAAATACAAAATTTTAAAAATTAAAACTAAATAGGGAGAGTTTCGGGGTATCTTAGCTGCTTTCTGTTCTCTCTAAATGTCTCTTCCTTTAATGATGGTTCCCAGTCATGGCAACCATTGAAACATGGAGACAATTGCTCTGTGGAAGCACACTTAGGACTTCTTCAAAGATCCCTAGTGTCAAAGATGACATTGCCTTTTTCAGCTGGGTGATATGACTGGGCCATTAACCCCTGATAACTAGCAGTCAACATTGGGCTGGGGACCTCTTACTACTCAAGGCCAGGGTCTTAGGTGAGGACTCTCCCAGGAAGCCCAGAGCTTACCTTATACTAAAGACCCACACCAACTGACTATATAACCACCTGAGGTAAACCCAGGATGCCAACATTACAGGTTCTGTTGGAGCAGTTAATGAAGTTCCACCCTCCATCCCACTGATCCTTATTAACAAGTCCATGCCCTCTTCACACAGGGAGCCCCTCCCTCTCAATGAGTAGCAAGGGAGAACTTTCTGCTCAGCCACACAAAGACAGCGCTCAGCTCACTAACCGCAGATGGGTTGAAACAGGCTCTGAAGCAGAACTTTGAAACAGAAAGTTTATTAGAGGGGTCAGTCCAGAAGAACCCCAGGAAAGAAAGGGGAGATTTGGGTGGAATCTACAGAGGCAGTGGCACCTCTTGGCTGGTAAAGAGGCCATCGAAGTCTCAGGCCGTGTTGTTCCTTTCCAGAGAAAGGCCAGCCCTGGATTCAGGTCAACCCAGGAAGGGACATGAATGCCCCACCTGCAAAAGGAGGTTCCTGGGAAGGACAGTGGCAGGTAACATCAGTAACCAGGACTTCAGCTAGGAAATTCAGTTGTGTTCTACAGAGGAGTCACCATGCGGGCACAGCACAGTGCCCACAATGTACCTTGCTGTGGATCAAAGGTCTGGAAAGACCTTAACACCTTTCTCCGGAAATGAGTGCATTAGCTTTGCATTGCTGTCTTGTGTTGTGGTTTGTTTCTCACCAGGGTAAGGGTTGGTGCTGGTTAAACTTCTCTACAGTGCCTCCCAAGAGAGTAAATGAGGTACTCTGTTCTTCCTGGCTCCATCCTTTACTCTCTGGATCTGACTTTGAACATTTCCCATCACTCTGTCAGTTTAATTTCCTCAACTATAAAGCATGATAACAAAATTACAATGTATGCAGAACAATGCCATTGAAACCTACTAGAGTTTGGCCTTCTCCAAGCTACTATCATAGTGTTAATGGAATAACCAATTCTCTGTTTTATGAATTTCTCCTGAAGCACATTATTGTAGTCACTTAATAGGAGTGTAATCCAAGTGTGACTACCCTGAATTAACCTTGATAGCAGGCAGGTATGCCTATCAATACTGTGGCCTAGGTATTGAGATTTCCTATAAGTTACAGTTATCACATACAAAGGCAGTGCAGCATGATAGACTCTGAACTCATCAGAAGTTTTATCCCAGTTTTGGCAAAGTGGGGAGTTGTGGTTGTTGTTCCTAAGATGTCATCAAATATGTGCTTAAGAGAGTGAAATCTTCAGAGTAGACATCTCCACATACACAGGGCCAGAATTATGAGTGATGGGCACTCTGAAGAGCTAACTAATGGTTGCTTCAGGACTGATGAGGAAGCAACTGCAGACAGGGGTGGGACCACAGAAATGTGCACTAGAGAAGATCATCAGGAAAATATTAAGAAATCAAGGCTTTTCGCAGTCACTGTAAGAAAACCCTGAATGGATTTTGAACAGTTTAAGAGTCACTAATCTGGGTGACCTCCCAAAGTATTCTCAGCACAGATGCTTGCAATAAGACTTCATTAAGCCCAGCCAATAAACTCTCACACATTAATTGAGCCAGTCAACAAATATTTGCTAAATATAATTAAAATGTGATTACTTAAATCACAAAGACTTAGCAAAACACCTCTTGGGAAAGAAAGATAGAGGCAAAAAAAAACCCCATACTTTATGCTTCCCAATGTACAGTATCTGTTCTTCAGTAAGGAAAAAGAGAACAGGAGAGAATGCAGAAGGGAATTGCAAAGTTAAAGAAGAGTGTCACTACCTAAAATAAAGCAAGTAAATTTGGAACACTGTAGCAGTAAGATACAAATGTCACAGATGAGCAAGGAAGATGTCTATGAAACATTGGACAAGGTTAACAGGAAAGTTCAAATCCAGAGAGTGAAGAAGGGCACATCTTCCTGTCCCACTGACCATCCAGAGAGAGCACTTCCTGTCCCACTGACCATCCAGAGAGAGCACTTCCTGTCCCACTGACCATCCAGAGAGAGCACTTCCTGTCCCACTGACCATCCAGAGAGAGCACTTCCTGTCCCACTGACCATCCAGAGAGAGCACTTCCTGTCCCACTGACCATCCAGAGAGAGCACTTCCTGTCCCACTGACCATCCAGAGAGAGCACTTCCTGTCCCACTGACCATCCAGAGAGAACACTTACTGTCCCAAAAGATGAGCCGCCACCAAACAAGTTTTGCTAATTATTACATCTTTCATCTCTAAAATACATTCTCCATAATAAAACACGTTCATGTGTGTACTGTTTCTAACTACTGATTCCATTGCTAGTATCTCCAGCCATCTTTCTAGTTCCATTTGTCATGAGCTTTCTTTGTCACAGGAAGCAGACCTATAAAGACAGCAAAACTCTTTTGTTATGTCTGCTTGAAATCTTATGTCCATACCTCGAAGTTGAGTACTAAAGGACTCTGCAGGATACTGGGACACTGGTGTGACTTAAATGATGATAGTAGTGTCGTTCTTTGTCACCTTCAGCTCATCAGAATAGGAAGAGAAGCCTTTCTGGTCCTTGTGCGCATTTCCTTAGTAACATCATTGCTCCTCTTCCTTTCTCTACTGCTTCCTGGTCTTTAGGACATTGTCTCCCAAGTCATTCTGGCATGATTTCTCTTCCATGTGTGCCAGTAAGGGTTTAACATCTGTCTTGGGCAAACAGCCCCTCCTTCTCAAAGAGAAGCTAATCACAGATGGCCATCAATTTCTCAGAGCATTTTATCTCCCTCCTATAGACCCTGATGTACTGGTGCCATGTTGAAATTTTCCATCAACGTTCCTACTGTCCTACCAGATAATCTGTTGTTGGTAGAATGAGATTCCAGACAACACTAAGGCACTCACCCTCTGGATCGCTGATATACCTGGTGCTTACTGTCTTCCAGCAGCACATGGATATAAACAATTGAAGGATGGGAAGCTGGCATGTACTGGCTCAAATGAACCTATTTCCTCCAAGGGACTCCAATACCCCCCCACATCTTTACACACCTTAGATAGATAGGCAAATTCAAAAATATGACCTGACCTGCTGCCTTTGTGACACAGGCCTGCAATTACAGTCAGTCAAATGAGCTCCATCCATACTTTCAAATATCCTGAGTCCTGTCTCTCCACTGTCTGCCCAATCTGTTCTCAAGTTTACCAAACCTCAAAGACAGCAAGTGGCTGCCCACTGTGGAAGCAGCCAGAGCTACCAAACATCTGCCTCCTCTGTGTCCAGAGCATCTAGAGCAGTGCTTCTCCATCCTTCTAATGCTGTGGCCCTTTATTACAGTTCTTCATGTTGGTGACCCCCTACCTTAAAATAAATTTCATTGCTACTTCATAATTGTAATTGTGCTACTGTGTTGAATCGTAATGTAAATATCTGTGTTTTTCCAATGGTCTTAGTAGATCCCTGTGAAAGGGTTGTTCAACCCCCAAAGGGGTCAGGAGTCACAGGTTGGAAACCACTGATCTTGGGAATACAAATGCAGTAACATCCCTAACCGACTCACAGACTGACTTGCAAAAGAGCCTTGTGAAGGCAAGGCATGCTTTCCCCAGAATTCGGAGTCTTTTAATTTTTCACTCTTGATGCAAGTTAGCTCAGATATTGGCTCTGTTCTCCCAGATTTCCACTCAAACCCAGGGAGCTTTGCTGAAGCTTTACTGCCTCATCAGAAAGCAAAACAGGCCAACAAGCCTACAGCTATTTGCGTTTTTCTTATAGTGACCTTCTAACCTGAGAGCCAATTTGTAACCCTTGCCTGAATGAGACGCCCCCAAACTGACATCTGACTGCCTGGCCTGCATAACTAAGGTGGGATAGAATTGGATCATTCTCTTGCATATAAACTCTACAGAGAAAGGACAGCTTCCAGTGAAGGGTTTGGGTAATTGTTGCAAACTGTAGAACCCCTGTCCAATAGTGCATCTCTCAGCCTCCAGTCCAGACACACCTGTGCAGAGACTCACTCTAATATGCTGCTGTTTGTCCAAGACCAGGGAATGGCCCTTGGAACCAATGCTTCTTTCACCCCTGTCCTGATGATGTGCAAAATTACCACCAAGAAACACAAGTAAACAAGAAGACTACACAATCAAAAAGTTCTGTTTCGAAACAACTGTAATCAAGAGGCGAGAAATGTTCTGAGATGAATCTAACACCCAAACAGATACCCCACCAAAAGTTAAGACTGAAACAAGACAGTTGTCATAGAAAGAAGTGTGTTAGCTAGTGTGTTACTCGGCTCTTCATTACCACAGCAAAAGACTTAAGATAATGATGGTTATCAGACTAGAAGTCCAAGCATCTATTCACCATTCTAGGCTGGGTTCAGAGAAGACACCGAGTCCCTGCCCCAGTGGTTGTTAAGGATTCAAAGTGGCAATAAGATTCCAGAGGCATAAGTGAGATACAATAAAAGCTTCTGAACAAGTTGCTCATCTCGACTTCCCAGGAAGCCCACGTTCACGCTCACACTTAAGAGACACAGGTACCGCTACCTGAACCAGCACCGAACTATGTGAGAGACGGCTACATGCAGAAAACCTGCGGGCTCAGGGCCGCACCTGCTCCAGTCACATGGACCTGAGAACTGCATGCTGATCCAGCTCCCCAGCCAGAGCACGCGCCCCTGGCAGAGCAAGCAGAAACCGCACCCCCCATGTGCCCTAGCTCCGCAGTCTCTAAGGGAATTTGGCTGGAAGAAGACAAGCTGCCTTTAAGCATCCATCCAGCATGCATGACCTTGTGTTTCATATAAATACAGGTTTTATTTAAAGTTTTCAAATCCAGTTGAATCTGTCACATGAGCCCTTTCTTGCTTGCAATTCCAAAGACATGGAGAGGAAAATCCAATACCCACAAGTGCTTTTCATAGGTGCCACTGATTAGGGCCACCATGGGTCTTTGTATTTTGCAGCAACCTGGAAAAAGCCAGCATCTTGTAAAGGCTGAGGCTCCTGAGGCATAAGGACAGTCTGAAAGATCAAAGCGTGCTGACGTAGAGACCCCTGGCTAAGGTCAGGGCTTCAGGGGGCATTGTGACTTGAAAACGTGACACACATAAAAAAAATAAAAATAAAAATAAATTCAGACACTACAAAGGGCCCCCTGGAAACTCACGAGAAGCAACAAGACATGTTCTTAAGCAGTCCGCAAGGACTAATCAAAGGCTGGTGGGCTCTGAAAAGATCACTGTGCGCTTGTTTCAAAAGCTGTCTTTGAAGGTGTTTTAGAAGTCAAGGACACTTCCAGTGGCAGTCAACCGCAAAGTTAGTCAGAGTGAAAAAAAAAGAACAGCGACTCAAAAACCTCCTTGGCCTTCCCAGAGGGAAGCAGCAGGAGTTGCAAGAGACATGCTGCAGGAAGAAGCCACCCTGTCATCCTGTTAACCTCCGGAGCAAGGGACGCCTTTCCCGAGGAATAATTCTAGGTCAAGGTTGAGCCAACGGACTTTGCTCCAAGACTTACAAATGTGAGAAAACTGAGAGATGGCTGAGCAGTAGAATCCCAAAGTGGGCCTGCTCGGGCTCCTCTTACTTCATCAAAGCGCACACACTCTGGCTTTGATCTTTGGCAGCAGGGGTCAGAACGCACGCCTCTGGGTTGCATCCATCCTTTGACCTTTTGAGAATAAAGCAGTTCTGAAGGAACACAGTGAGGATTAGCTTCAGGAACACATGGCCCCTGTGTCACAGAGGGCCCACACTGAGAAAGATCCACAACTGGTCAATCGGTCTAATGCGCTGCTGGTAGCATTTTCTTCAGTCCTGGGCATTGGATCTGGAGCTTCACACAGGCTCAGCCTCTGAGTTATTTGCTCGGCCTTTTTTTTTTTTTCACTTTTAAGTTTTAGACAAACTCTCACTAAATTGTCCAGTTCAAGCCCTGAACTTGTTCTGTGTCTTAGCTAGGGTTTCTATTGCTGTGAAGTGAGAGACACACCATGACCACAGTAACCCTTACAAAAAAAAAAAAAAAAAAAAAAACATTTAACTGGGATTAGTTTACAGTTTCAGAGGTTTAGTCCATTATTGTCATGGCAACATTCAGGTAGACATGTTGCTGGAGCAGAACCTGAAAGTTCTATGCCTTGATCTGCAGGTAGCAGGAAATGAATTGACTTGTGAGATCTCAAGCCCACCCCCTATCAAATACCGCTTCTAAGAAAGCCACACCTACTCCAACAAGTCCACAGCTCCTAATAGTGCCCCTCTCTGTGGGATGATGGGTACCATTTTCCTCAAATCACTGCAGAAAAGACTCGAGTTTCCAAACTCAATAACAACCTCTTAAATAGCTGGGATTGCAAACCTGGGCTATCAAGCCGATCTCAAGTTCTTAATAATAAAAGAGGGCCTGTGTTTTCATTTTACACTCTCTCCACCCTATCCTTAGTCATTCTTGACCACACTACACCTGCTCATTTATTTATGTGTATGACTGCTGCCACCAAGGTGTCAAGGTGTGTTTTAGTGACATGCTATTTGATTTTCAGAGCTAAAAATGTTTACTAACTAACCATCCACAGAAAAGGAAAAGGGCAGCGTCAGCCTTATGAAAGTATGTTGATGGTCACCTTGTCCAGAATGAAGGTGGAGAGTACTACTGTCCTGCAAAGGAGACTGTGGCCTGAGACTTAGTCCTCCTGCAAGACCCTGTACTGCTCTTGTAAGTTTATCAGTCCTATGTCACTTCATCTATCACCTGAAACCTCTTCATTGCCATTGGAAACTTTGTCCTTTCTTAGGGTTAGAAAGATGGCTCAGTCAGTGGTTAGGAGTGTTTGCTACTCTTTCTGTGGATACGAGTTTAGTTCCCAGCACCCATATCAGGCAGACCACAACCACCTGTAACGCCAGCTCCAGGGAATCTGACACCTTCTGGCTTCTGTGAGGAATCCATCCATACACATACATACACGTGATTTAATCAAGTGTACCTTTTTAGTAGATCCTGTCTTACTCTTGTAGTTTGAACTCTGTTGTTATGATAAGACTCTCTCACCAAAAACTTCTTGGTGGAGGAAGGGACTTATTTTAGCGAATACTTCCAGGTCACAGTCCATAACTAATAACTTGCGAAGAAACCCAAGGCAAAAACCTAGAGCAGAAACCACGGAAGCAGGGTGATTATTGGGTCACTGCCGGGCTCACTCTTAGGTAACTTTCTTATACATCCCAGATAAAAGAGTTGATGGAAACATATTGAAGTTTAGTCCTTTGAGCTTGTGAACTTGTGAATGTGTTACTTAAGTGTGTAAAACAAAATATTATGAAGAAAGGTGAAGTACTGTCCTCAACAATACAGCCTTCCCTTCTCTAAGCAAGGGCTGTAGTTTGGCCAAAGGCCTAGTAATGAAGGCTTGTTCCTCGCGGTGGTGCTGTGGTAAGGAGGTAGAGCCCTTAGAAGGTGGGGACTAATGAGATGCCCACAGGCCATTGGTCATGCTCCCAAAGAAAACCAACGAACTGTGGCTCTTTTTTCTTGTTTTCCCTTCACTCTTCGGTTACGGCAATGAGCAGTGTGGATCTGACACTCACTCCTGCCATAATGTGTGGTGTCTCGTCATTCACAGGCCTAGGACCACAGGACCAAGTTCTGAGACACTGGAGTTCCAAAGCTGTGAGCCAAAATTAAACGTCTTCTCTTCATCAGTGGACTCTCTCACACAAGAGAAAGCCGACAGATGCCAAGAGTTGCCTGGGATATGTTACCAGTCCCACTTCCTGTTTCATAATTTCACACTATATAAATTTCCCTGTCACCAGCAAGTGCCCCAGTTACATGGCAGACTTTGCTCTCATCAGCACTGGCCACCAGTCACTGTGAAGCCTCTCAGAGAGGTTAGCCACTCTCTGACTTCCTGGGATCTCCCTGAGAACACCATCAAATGCCAAATGGTCTCCATGAATCTTCTGGTTCCTTCCTTAATAGGCCGAGGAAATTCTTGCATTTGGCCTCATTCTCCATAAACCATATTACATTCAAGCTTCAGCAAGACATCTGTGGTAGTTTGACTAGGTATGACCCCACCCCCATGAACTCATGTGTTTGAATGTTTGGCCCGTCAGGAGTTGCAATATTAGGAGGTGCGGCCTTGTTCGAGTAGGTGTGGCTTTGTTAGAGGAAGTGTGTCACTGTGGAGGTTTCATATGCTCAAGCTAAGCCCAGTGTGGCACAGAGTCTCCTTCTGCTGCCTGCAGGTCAAAATATAGAACAGTCAGCTCCTTCTCCAGCACCATGTCTGCCTGTATGCCGCCACGCTTCTCACTATGACAATAATGGACTGAACCTCTGAAACTGTAAGCCATCCCAATGAAATGTTTTCCTTTATCAGAGTTGCTGTGGTCATGGTGTGTCTTCATAGGGATAGACATGCTTGAAAATCAACGTCTTTCACAGAACTGATGAGGAACTCCATGCCAACACACTCTCTCCTGCTTCGCACAGCCCATCTCCCTCCCCTACCTCTTGCATGTAAAGCCTGCTTTCATCAGTGTCTGCTTTCTCTCAATATAACTGGTGCTGAGATTGGGCTATACCCTACTTTAAGTTATTCCATGCCATTTCTACAGTGGTCTTTCAGATTGTGCTTACCCCAGGAGACTCCATTTTCTAAGCATCTTTTGACTCCATCTTGAGAAAACAGGATGACTGTAGCCCCTGGGCAGATGAAGAAAGCAGACATCTGTCAGGGACCAACTGATCCTGCACACACTGATAAATGACTAATTCTTGGGAATGAGAGGAAGGCACCATACTAGTTTATTGCGGTTAAATGAGACCGTAGGCAGTTGAAGATGAGGCTTATTTGTTTGAATGAATCTATACTGCTAATATTCTAGAACCATCTGGGTTGGCAGGAGCAGCCTCTTCTCCTTTGCTAGAGAACAGCAGTCTCCGGCCGTTGACTGCTAATATGCTGTCATTCCACAGCTGAGGCGGGAATCTCATACGCTGATGCCCTCTTTGCTTCAAGTTTGGCATCTCCTCCTCACAGTACCTATAGAAGGGCAGCAAGTGTCATGCCTCACTGTGCTTTAAATAAAGACATGCAGATGCTTATAAGCAAGTAAGAGAGCTGTACCATGTCTGATTTTGCTAACTGTCAGGAGTGCACTGGACATCTAGTTATAGTACATACAATGTCCCTTGCATCCCCCCTCTGCTGCTATAACTAGATGTCCGGAATTGTTGACATCTCAGCTTCCGGATAAGTGTGTCTCCTGTAAAACACCATGGAGACCAATTAACTGCTACCTGTAGGGGGCAGTTACCTGTCCTATTAAATTAAACTTTAAATTTTTCTTCATTTTCTTCTCTGAAGGTCTCTACTTCTACTATAACCAGAGAAGTGACACCCGGACACCCATCATCATCCTTGCTCACATTGACCAAGCACATCAGCCACTCTTTCCTCCTACACTGCTTCTCACGTAAAGATGTAAAACATCTTTCATGCAGCACTATGCTTCCCACAGACTTCAGACAACAAGAAAATCCAGCCTCAAAATCATGTCTGGGTGCCCAGCCACCACGGGCACCACTCTTGGTCCCACAACACTGTCCCTGATACGGTTTCTGTACCTCTTCTTTTCCAGGCCCAGCCATCTCTGGGAAGTGGGAGTGAGGAGAATGGAAGGTGAAGAAGTGAAGACATGAAGCAAATACAAAGTTTGATACAGCACTGTAAGAATGCCAGCGCGTCGTTCACCATGCTCTCTTCTCTAAAGAGCCTGTGTTGGCTCACTGTGCCTTCAAACATCCTTTCTACTACAGGAGAATAATAAACCATTCATCCTCTGCTCCTTGCCATCTCCTGTGCAATTGCCTTACACATTAAAGTTACCACTAGGGGCTGCTAACACCATAACTACCGCCATTCCCATGTTCATCTGACACCCATATGTATCTGACTGGATTCTAGGGAATGGGAAATCTCTGCTCTGGTCAAGATGAACTGAGCATTGGAGCATCTAGAGCAATAGAGAAATGTTGAAGGCCATCTTGGCCTCCTGGGGGAGCATAAACAACGGAAGCTGTCAGGAAACAGGCTTTCCAGGATGTCAGCCTAAGCGCGGGAGGCAAGCAGGCTTGCCTGGATCAGGGAGGGGTATAAACTGCATCCAGCAGGGAGTAATTAAATTGTGATTTAGCTTCTCATTATCCCAATCCTCTAGTAGTTTAGGTTTGAAAACACACATCCAGCTTTAAAAATAAGTCCCTCCGATGAAGATGGCAGCTGATTTTGCTACTCACACTCAAAACAAAAGAAAATGTTTGATAGAATCCTCCTTCAAGTATTAAAGTAAAAAGGGAATTTAAATTTTATTAACCTCTTTGCTAACCAATTAATATAACACTTATTAGTAATTTTCTATCATATTAATGTGAAGGATAGTATTTGAAGTAATGGAGGCATTATAATAATTCCCATTATGTGTAATGGAAGTATTCTGAGATATACCCCCTACCATCAATAAATACCTACCCGCAGATCTTATGAGTAAGATCTTCAGTATACACACACACACACACACACACACACACACACACACACGTGCTAAAATTTTCCTGGGGAAATGAACAAAAGTATATGCGTTCCACTTAGGATACTAATGTTGGGCCAAAAAACAATTGTATTCGAATCTAGCTTGGTGGGTCAATGAGTTTAATCTGGGTTATTTATAGGAGCATGGATGCACAGTTACTTAGAAAAACATGGGTAACCCCTATGGGTGACCAAACCATTGAAGGAACAAAAAAAAATCTTGATTCAGTAACTGTTAGCTGCTCTATGTCCTGTGGTGGTGGGGGGGGTGGACATAGAGGCCCCCACCAGTATGGAACGTTAATGGAAAAAAAATTGTGCAGGTCTCCTTTAACTGATCACAGATGCTGATAGCTCAAGGAGCCAATGTCAGCCCAGGAGAACATGTTTCACAGATATTCCTATAAGGTTTAATTCATACATTCCCCATAATACAAGATCACTCTGGTGACTAACCTTGGTTGTCAACTTGAGCACATCCAGAAACTGAATCATTTAAGGTGGATAGACCCACCCTAAAACTGGGTCACACCTTCTAGCAGCAGCCCACATAAAACGAAGGGAGCTTTTCACCCATTGCCCTCCCACTTACTGGTAAGTTCATCTATCCTGCTGTTGAATCAGTCCACTTATAGTATCAGAACCCACTTCTTCAGTACTCTAACATCTACCAAAGATGAGCTGAGACATTCAATCTCATGGACTAAATAATTACTGGATTACCCACGTTCTTGTTGAGAGATAACCATTGCTGAGCTAGCCACACTATAGCCTGAAAGCCACTCCAATAAATTTTCTTTTAATATATAATAAGTGTCTATAGGTTCATATATATAGGTTCATTCTTTCAGTTTTGTTGCTTAGAGAACTCTGATCAACACAAACACTAGAGCTATTATTAAAACTGCAGTGGTATGAATGATAATGGCTCCCATAAGGTAACATATTTGAATGTCTGTTCCCAGTTGGTAGAAATGCTTGGCAAAGAATAGGAGGTTTCAAAAGTCCATACAAGTCTTCTCTCTCTGTCTCTCTCTTCCTGCCTCTCTCTCTGTGGATGAGAGGTAAGCACTCAGCTACCTGACTGCCACCATGCTACCCACCATGGTGTTCATGGAACAATTCTCTGAAACTCTAAGAAAGCTCCCAATTATATGCTTTCTGTTATAAGTTGCCTTGGCCATGATTCATCTTAGCAACACTAGAATAATAAATAAGACAAAGAACAGAATAGTTATAATGGAAGACTGTAACAAAACTGCTAGCATCATTACTCTTGAATTTGGGGCTATTATTAAACAAAATAAGGATGCTTGGGGCTGGAAAGATGGTGCAGCAGTTAAGAACATTGACTGCTCTTGCCAAGTACTGGCATTTGATTTCCAGCACCTGTATGGCAATGAACAGCTGTCTAGGACTCCAGTTCCACGGGATCAAGTTCCCTCTTCTGAACTTCATGGTATCAGGCATTTACTTGGTACACAGATGTACGTGCCAGCAAAACACCCATACACATACTAATTAATTGATTAATTACAGCACATACAAAAGAGATCTGAGCACTGAGGAATGAGTCACATAAAAGGAGTGATGGAGAAAATGGTTCAAGGTTTCATCACTGTAAAATAGCACATAATTTAAAACATATGCAGTATTTCTGAGCTTTTCTGTGGAAGGTTTTATGGAGACTCAATTAGGATAAGGGAGAACTACCACGATCCATCATTCCACATCCATTCACACATCAAGTTACTACTGCTAAACTTGATTTACAAATGAGGAGAGAGGGATCCAAATCAATGAACGTGTCTACAGATGACTAGGTTACTATACCAGCCATAGAAATAGAAAACAAAATTTATTTTTACTCAGAAAAGTTTTTCTTTCCCAATTCAGTGGAATCATTTATCCTTTGATTACTTTTTAGACGAGGGATAATCTAGACCTTACAGAGGAAACAAACAAACTACTTACATTATCTTTTAAATAAACCAAAATTGTGTTTAGCTAGGTTGACTTTGTTTTGACTTTGTCCCTAGCACTTCCCAGAGTTTCGTTGAGAACTCTGAATCTGAGCTTTATCATAATGTAATTACTAACTTTTAACTACACAGCAGTGAAGCACAATCTGGAATCCCACAAGCCATGATTGAAAGCTTGATTTCCACTCTTAATTGCCTCACCGTGTAGCAAGGACATACTGAAGGTTTTTGAGACTCGGGACTCATCTGGGTGAAATAACGAGCGTAATTTCTGCCAACCATGACCTCACCTGGGGCATCTTCACACTGTCTCCCCCTCTCTCTAAGCTACAGCTCCGTGAAGGGGGAACCCGAGACCTCACTGCATCTCTTCCAGGGCTTGACTCAGAATGCTCTGGTCAAAAATGTAGAAACATCTGTCAGAGAATTTCTAAAATCTTCATTGAATTGCAACAAATAAAACCATCATGAGGCAACAATCCTGAATTTGGGGCTATTAAAATTTTAAAGATTCTTTATAAATGTCATCTTCTATAATTAGCAAAACAATTTTTAAAAGGAGTTATGTAGTTTCCATCGTTAATATCTTGATGCTACTGGGTGTCTTACTGATACAAACTATCTTCAGTTAGAGCCTACATCCATAAGTCAGCTGACTACTGTGCTTGGGACTCGAGTAACCATAGAATAATTCAGAGAAGTTCCACCCCGCAACACACCTTTCCAGGACTCTCGCGTCCTTTAGTCTATTGGGCTGGTAGAAAAAGACGCCATGAAATAAGTCACTCAAAAACCAATAAAATTTGTTGCCTATGGTTCTTGAGTCTAAAATCAAGGCTGTAGCAAATCTAAGATCCAGTAAGTGTTCATTTCTCAGAGACGGTGTCTTCTTATTTCTGCCTCGTCTGGTAGGAGCAGAGCAACAGCTTGCCCGGGCCTCTTGTATATGAACAATAACCTCCTTCACCTCCCAAAGGGCCCCGCATCTGTAGAGATGGGAATTCTAGTTTCAACATATGACTTTGCGGGAGAAAGAAACATTAGTATCATAGCAACTGATGATCTTGGATAGATTTTCCAGGTCCTCACTATGGCACATTGACCCTGTGAATGTGGAGCCCCAAAGCCCTGCTCCTGACATTTACCTTATGCATATGTTGCCCCAAACATATTCAGTAGGAGTCAGAGCAGACTAAGCAAGATGACAAAATGGTACTGAGCAGGAACTTGGTACTGGGGACTGGGTAGAGGGGGGTGATGCTGAGCAGGGGAAATGGCTCTAAGCTGCTTGAACTCCAGAGAATCAAGTTCTGAGGTATTTCGGTGTTTTCTAAAGAAGCTAATTTGTTAGAAGGACAGATCTCTTGGTGTTTCATGACTGCAGCCAGGCCAACTTATGGTAAAGTTCAAGGGTTGTAAACTTCAGCTACTTTTCTGGGACAAAGTCTCCATTAGGGTAGGATGTTGTTTCATCAACAAGGCCAGTCATAATTGAAACCATCAGCATTAATTCCCATAATACTTAAAACTGAGGAATAGTACTGAATACTAGGAGCCAGAAAGGTTTCTCTGTAGAAGATTGGAAGTAGCTTAGGCGTTGAAGAATACCTGGTCTCGGTTAGACACAGTGTGGCCATTGATAAGACTGATAAGACGCTGTTGATAAAAACAGGTGGTAGCCCACACACAGTGGTCTGCAGGCCTGTGGTGTAAGGTGAGTGAAAAATCTCACAGATCTCAGAGCTGCCCTCAAAGAGAATTAGGAGTCATCTCTCCTAAGAAAGAATGCAGTGATGTGTGTCATCCCCAACCGTCGCTGTCTATGGACTCCTAGTCCACTTCTCTCCCAAGCTAGACGAGTTCTTCAAGCTATTAATCTGAATTCATCAAGTAAAAGAGAGCTGTTGCGAGGCTAATAGGTTCAGGTCTGATGGAAGCCAAGCGGATTACGGTCTATCAGCACTTCTGTTTCCGGCAATGACAGGTAATAAGAGAGAACTTTCCTCCACACACAGAGCTAGCTTAGCAAGCCCCAGAGAGAATTATTTTCTTTTTCAGCAGAAAAAAAAAAGGAGTTCTAAAACACCAATGTTCTGTTTGCACTGTGTTTATTCTATTAATTCTGACCTTGAAAACGGAAAATCAGCTACCATATAATCAGAGCATAATTGCCTGGGAAAGCCCGTCCTCGAAACTAGAACACTGGGATCAGTTCTGAGCTGGGATTCACATAGTAATTAGTCTTAGCCCCATGAAAAAGCTCAACACAGCAAATCTATGTTCCTGAGTCAATTTGGAATGAATATGTTGTACGTTACCAAGGTATCTGGTGTATTCAGGCCAAAGAAGTTTTCCAGTGGAGGGAAACGAAGATGAGCGTCGGATGCATCTGCCACACGCAGCATTTGCTGACAAGCGTAAGACTGCTGAGGTAGAATTCAAAACAGGACTCTAGGTTTTTGAAGTGTAGACACCAAATTAATTCACCTAATTCAGTAATATAAATCCGCCATATCCCCAGGTTCTGTGTCCGCGGAGTCAATAGATCATAAACTCCTAAAGATACTTAGAGAAAAGTGTACCTGTACTAAAATACAGGCTTGGTCTCCTTACCTGTGTCCCCTAAACAATATACAATCACTATTTATGCGGTATTTGCACTGTATTGGTTATTCTAGGGTGCCTAGAAATATTAGAAAGTAAACAGGACAAACATAGGTCATATGAAAGTCTGGCGTCATTTATTTGAGAGACGTGAGGGGCGACCATTTTGGTATCCTCAGAGCAGGGGAAGTCCTAGAACCATGCTCAGAGAAGTATAGGAGGATGACAGCTGTGTACAGGAGTCAGTCCAGTAATTATTCATGTGTGAAAATCCTAAGAGGACTTCTGAGACAACATAGTTGCCTAAGGTTTGAATAGCATACTGTAGACACGAGCAGAATGGCACCAAAGAGTCCCACAGCAGTACCTTCTTCCAGGAGCTCAGTCTGTTTGAAGCACAAGCTCAAAATGCATATGGCAGAAAGAGGACGAGTGAAAGGATGCAGACAATGGGCAAGCTAAGCAACACAACAGGAACACGGAAGCTGGTAGAGCTAACAGGAGCGCTGGGCACAACACGGAGGAGCTATCAAGTTGTGGAAGGCCAAAGTCCGTGTATGTGTGCATCACCTGGGGTCTTGTTCACATCAAGATTCCAGTTCAAAAAAAAAGATTCCAGTTCAAGAGTTTGCAATGCAGACTAAGATATTGCACTTCCCACTACTACCCAGGAACAGAGACACTTGCTATTGGTCACAGCTGAGCATCTGAATATCAAGGCTGTGCATCCTTAGTCATTACAACTGGGTGGTGATAAGTTCAGCATGGAAACCAGGCTCTATTACCCAGAATTCTCTCCAACTCAATGCCACAGATGAGGCGAGGGAGGATGGGCAGGATGTTTGCAAGGTTGTGTTAGTGATAAAATCTCATGACTCTCTTTCCACCGTACTTTATCTCTCTGTATGGATTATATTTAAAAATAATTGATAGCTGAAGAGAAGTCTTTGTTTTGTTAACTTTGATTTGGGAGAATGTAGGGGAGGACAGAAACAGAATCTTTATCGTGTATTGTAGTATAATATTCCCAACTCAAAATTTCTTCTTTTATATTAATTTCACAGTAATCCCATAACCCATCCCTGCTGAACTGTGCACATTTCCAGGAAGCAGTAGAGTTGAATTCATCAGACCAACAAACTTCCTATATTTTCAACAATATTTAATACATTGAATTCTCTAGAAGGCCACAGCTGAAGGACAATGTCCTTAAACAAATAAAAATTCTTAGTCTGGAAAAAAAAAAGAATCAAAATTTATGGGCCTCACAGGATTCCCTGAAGGAAGCTAGCAATGTGATTTACTTCATCTCTGTGTATCTAGGTGTATTTCTAAGTCAACAATTTAACTGTGATCTCAACTAGACTAGTTAATCTGATGGTCTAGTCTACTTCCAGTTTTTGTTTGGAGTTGAACATCCCTATGTGAGTCCTGCACCAGAAGAAAATGATCTTAAAATGTTTTGAAAAAGAAGAGTATTGCACTTCTGAGTCCACTCTATCCTCCCTTCCCATGACTTACAAGATGAAGGACAATTGAGCCTTTCAGAAACTACGCAGGCAATCAAAGCATCAAGCCCCCAGGCTCAGGTGATGCTCATGTTCACTGAAGTGTTTCTCTGGCCAAACTTACTTGCATCTTAAATACATGCTAAAAGCTTTATCCTGTGTTCCAAAATTCTGTCTCTCCACCCAGCATATTTATGGAGGCCACTACCACTGTCTTCACAAAGATCTTCCACAGACAGCGCCTAGCAGACCCTCTGGAGTTTTGTCCTTAGATATCTGCTTAGCAGCCACGAATGAAATGTGTATTGGAGGCGCTGCTGCTGGTCCCCCTCCAAATGGGAAGACCTGGGAATTTGTAGCCATACATTTAAATAGCTTATTTAGCTGTGCATGTTCCGCATTAATTGCTTCTGCATTCGTTGGATTTGTGGTTGGTAATTTTCTACTTACAGAGAGAACACAGATAAAATTTGATGGGCCGCGCTGGCCCTGGGCCGGACAACTGCCAAGTTCTCTGCCTTGATGACGATGAGCACAGAGGATATCACAGATCAGGGGAGCTAGTAGGGCTCCGTGTTCCAAAGTGTGGTAATGACTCTTGCCTAATTTATCATTTATGATTTCCATTTAGTTTCTTCCGTGGATTTTGTTGACAGGGTCTACAGGCCTCTCAACTAGAGGATGCTTCTCTGGAAGTTTTCTCATTGATGCCTAATGAAGGTAGAAGATAACTACCTACTATATTCCCTACCCCCAAAAAATACCTGCTGATAACATCAAGAAATTTTACCAACCCAAGGACTTTGCCTTTTATATATGCAATTAATAATCTTAGAAATATTGCCTGAGAAGAACATGTTATGTTGGGATGAGTTACATGAAACAAGAGTTAGTCATTAGTAGTAAATGACTTTCTCTTCATGCCATGTTCTGGTTCAACAAGGTTTTGTGGTTTTCCTTCTATTAGCTGGTAATTGGCTGGGAAGTAGGTATCTGTCTTCCATGCTTACCTATCTATTCATGCATACAGGTATAGAATGACTCTCTAAGAGAACATTATAGCCTGAACATCATCAGTGTGTTGTAATCAGCAGTAGCAATGCCAGACACTGAAGAATGAAGATTGGTATCAGGGGAGAATGTACAGAGTGACTCTGGACATTTGTCATGGACATACATACTGCTGTGGGTAGCTTTTTTGAGTACTGAGTGGTTGTGACCTGGGGACAATGCTGAAATGCATTAACAGTAGACCCTCTGACTTGCTTTGGCCATTCAACCTGAGCTTCAGACACCTCCTTGCTGCTTTGCAAAGATCTATGAGATTGCTTCCTCCACTGAGAAGAAGAAGACAGGACACCATGGTTTTCCATATGGCCATGTACAGATGAGTCTTCAAGGTCTATGGCATCTGAGCAGGAATTGTATAACCATTTTCCTGGAACAGCTTGGTTCTTCATCAAACATTACCAGAGACTTAAAAAGTCGAGGTCTATGGATCTACATAGGAAGGAGAAAAAGACAAGATCTCCTGAGTAAATTGGAAGTGTAGGGGTCACGGGAGAGGGTAACAGGGCAGAGGGGAGGAAGGGAAGAAAGCGAACAAAAGTGTATAGTTTGATAAAGAAAAACAGATCAAAATAAATAAATATAAAAAAGGGGGCTGGAGAGATGGCTCAGTGGTTAAGAGCATTGCCTGTTCTTTCAAAGGTCCTGAGTTCAATTCCTCACAACCATCTGTAATGAGGTCTGGTGCCCTCTTCTGGCCTGCAGACATACACACAGACAGAATATTGTATACATAATAAATAAATAAATAAATAAATAAATAAATATAAAAAAAGAAAAGCAGGTCAATGGCTGAAACTCAAATAGCATCTTTCCACCAACTCCTCCAGACTCACACTCGTCTTCATCTGTGCTTCACTGTAGTAAGGGATCCTACCATCCACTCAATTGTGCAAGCTGAGTTGTGCATTCTTAGTCCTTCCTTCTATCTCATTACCCCAAACCCTAGTCTAACCAGTCCATCGGGTCTCCCGGTGCCACCAGGAATTTTCTCACCCAGTTAGCTAACTACTTAGCTAAACTAGTAAAGTAACCTGAGCTGTGGTCTTCTGGACTATACCCCTACCTCCTACCCAACTCATCCAGCCAAGTCCTTCCATTGCAGATGCTGTGATGCAGATATGTATGCCTTGTTCCAACGAAATGCATGTAACCACTTAATCACTCAAAACATCAATATCAGAGTGTGAGACCTTTAAAAGGTGTTTAGGACATAGGGTACCACTCTTGTGATTGTTATAAGGTGAGCATGACCCCTGCTACTTGGTCTCTCTTGACCATGTGCTCCTTCCAAAACACTGGCTTTGGGCTTTGGGCTTCTCTTTCATGACAGGATTTAGCACAAGGCTCTCACCAGGGGCTGACCAGATGTAATCCCCTAATCTTGAATAGGATCATTATACATAATGATCTTTTTTTCTTTATAATACTTGGGTATTTCACTATTAGCGCCAAAATAGAAATTAAGACAACAAATTAGATAAGGGTTATCATAACACTTGAACTAGTCTGTCGTGTTAGCCCTCTGGTCTCCCATGGCCTCTCATCTCTGCAGCACAGCCTGGGGCTTCTTTCCATGCTGTGTGTGCTGTGTGGGGTTAGTAGCCTGTCTCAGTTCTGCCCTGCCATTATCTGCTGCTCTTCTCCCTTGTGTAATATTTGCCTACTTTACCACGACCACTCCTGTCCCTGTTCTACCGGACACACGCTTGATCATTCTCAGAATGGACAATTTGTCCCCAGCCCTTTCGTGTCTACTCAAAGAAATCATTTGTAAGGCTCTTAAGAATGCCTTCTATGAGCAATATTTTTTATAGTCAGTGTTTGACATGCCAACTACCTAAAGTCCTATTGGATTCCCTTTGTCAGCATTCTCATAGTCCAGGTGTATATTCTTTTGTCATTAATATATAGGGAGAAAAGGAAGTAGGAAAAAGTATGACACTGTATCCTTTGAAAAACATAGGAAAACCCCAGAGTTTGTGTCTTAGATCCATTCAGAAGGTAGAGATCTTTTATTTCCTTTGTTGTTGTTTTGCTTTGTTTGTTGATTTTTGAGACAGGGTTTCTCTGTGTAGCCCTCGCTATCCTATAACTCTTTCCAGAGACCAGGGCTGGCCTCGAACTTAGAGATTCATCTGTCTCTTCCTCCAAGTGCTAGGATGCAAGGAGTGTTCCACCACACCAGTTTGGAGCTTTCCAAACATGTACATACATAAACACATACACATGTATACACTCACATGGACATCCATCATTATTGGAGTGAAAGCATAGCTTAAAGCATCAGAACTATGCGAGAACTAAGGTGAAAGACATATGAGAAAAGCCTAGCCAAGTGGACTATACAACACGATTCCTTTCACTACACCAAGTCTCCCCATTCTAGTGTCTGAGCATGCCCCTTGTCCCAAACAGCCAGATGTCTTTCTACTAACAACTTGTTTCCATGTCCATTTTTACTGTGCAATTAGATTTTTATAGTCCTACATATCAGATCCAGAATACAATAGACGTGAGTTTGGGGGGAAACTAGCCTGTGCTTTATTTCTTGGGCTGCTTCAGCTCTGGCCTGACTTACAACACCAAACTAATATCTTTAATCTCCCTGTCTCGGTTTTGTTGTCTAAGACATGGGAAATGACTCGCTTGGGGTTGTCCTTCCATCTGCTCAGATGACAAATGGAAGGAGCCAGCTGACAGCTCAAGCACAGTGCACGGGTAATAAATTGCAGTGACCCAGACACATACTCTCTGCTGATGGCAGGCTCATTTGTGTAATATTTCGTTAGCTTAGTTATTAAGCATATCTACTCTCTGAATAAATATACAGAGAGCTCTGGTATTTGGATGAGTTTATGACATTCAGAAGCCCCCCCTCCACATTTTCCTCTCCACATACATAACTGTCATGGGTGACGCAGGCTATGTTGTGTGTCGGAAGGCAAAAAGATTTGATTTTCATCCCCCTTAAGTGAGATAAAATGTGAAGAATGAACAAGATAAATGGGTCATTTCCCTGGCAGGGTTTGCTTATTAAGATCTCATTTTGAATGCATGGAAACTAATCTTTGCTATGTCGAGGTGTTTTTTTTTCCCTCACACACTAAGCACAACGTTACATCAATGCTGTTGATACCTGAATGTATTCATCAATAGACACAACAGGTTACAAAGAAATAAAAGAAAGAGAAACAATTTCTTTTCAAACAGAAGTGACTTGGTATCATCAGATCAGTTTCTAGATGGTCAACCCTGAATTGATTTTCCTGTAACCAATTGTTCTTTCTCTTTGCATTAATAGTTGGTAACAGCAAATACTGGTAACTTACCACAATTACATTATATACCTAGCCATGAGCTGTGTCTAATGGTACAATCATCTCTTAAAGAACAAAGAAGTTAGAAAACAAAGATTTGTGTCACAATCCCTTAAACGATCTAGAGAAAATATGTTAAGAAAAAGAAATAAAATGTGTTCTCTTATAACAGCAATTTGAACATATATGGCAATATTTCTTCTTCTTTGTTGCACTCTAATTATTGTTAAGTGTCCAGATTCTATAAAACTGGAGAACCTCTTATCAGTGGTGAAATAAAAAAACAATAATACTCTGATATTAGAAATATAGGAAATGTTTATTTGTTTTTTACAGTTAGTATACAAAGTAATGAGTTTCAAAATATTTTCATACTTATCTTGCTCCTATGTTGCCCTTCCCATATCTCTACTCCACCATCTGCCCAGCCCCTCTTACTGCCCCTCCCTCCGCCATTCATAGCCGACCTAAGCAGCTTTTAAAAGGCTTCCTATTTAATAGCCTTTTCCTCCACAACACTGCTGTGGTCTCTTCCTTCCTATCAACTACTGACAAAGCTGAGACAAGAAGTCTGAGCAGAATTTGTCAATATCACGCCTGGAAGGTGTGTGGGAGGGAAATCAGGCTGAGTCTCAGAACGACCAATCGACCGATGAACCAATTGACCGATGAAGTTTGATGGGGGCTATGGGGAAGCAGACGGCATCGGGTAAAGTCCAGGCATGGGCCAGTGCAGAGACACAATTGTCCTGCTACCCGTGATTACACCTGACCCCTTACCAAAGCCAACTACATGAATCCTAGGGTTCAAATGAAAACAGAAATAGAAAAATCCTTGTTAAAACAGTACTAAGCAGTCAAGATGACAACAGAAAAGCATTAAACCAATGCCGGAGCCCTCTTGACCCTGGAGTTCCATATAACTGCATAAATCAAATGCTGATAAAAGTGGCCCTGTGTCTTCCCAGCTGTTCGGCCTCAGGGACGGCTCAAGGGCACACTTTCTTCAGCATCCAAGGACAACCTGTTCATCCGCTCTGGACAATTGTTTTGATTTTCAGCTTGCCACAATCTTGAGTCACCTGGGGAAAAGAGAGCTTTAGCTGAGGAATTATCCAGATCAGACTGTCCTGTGGCCATGTCTGTGAGAGAGTGTCATGAGAGATGATTAATGGGGGAGGGCCTAGGGCACTGGGGTGGGGGGGTAAAGCTTCCCTAGGCAGGCGGGCCTAGGCTACGGATGGAATGCAGCTGAACATGAGCCAGTGAGCTAGTCAGCAATCCGTGCTCCTTCATGGTTTCTGCTTCAGCGATGGACTAGGACCCGGAAGTAGAAGCCAAATAAGCCCTTTCTCCCCAGATTTCTTTTGATCGTGGTATTTACCACAGCAACAGTAAGGCAAGCTAGAAGAGCCCTCACATTAAAATATGTATCCTATTGCCGTTTTGTTCTGCCTTGAATTGTAACCCCTGCTGAACATGACCCATAGACAGAAAACCTTTCCCTCTCCCCAACTTCCTATCCTCTTCTTTAACTTTGCCCTTTCCTGAGACACTAACTCCCATGGAGCCTTACCAAGTGACGCCTGTTCCAATGGTCTTTCTCATGAGATGGGAACACAACAAGGGACCTCCTTGATCTCTCAGCGGTGCTGCCAAATAGTCCATCCCACATCCCACCGAGAAGCCATTCTACACAGCTGTCCATTCCTCTCAAACTTGGGGTCTGCTGATCCACCCCTAGCGACCACATTACATGTAATTACACAGCCACCCCAGGAATTTATTGTTGTAGATCAGATGATCAGGTAGTCAATAATTGAACTATCTTTGGGTTATTGATTGGTCCATGGATAGCAAGCATCACCTCTGAGGAAATGAAACAAATCTTTGGTTGGGGGACAAAAATGAAGTTGACATTTTTGTTCTAAGCAGTTGAGGCAATTATAACCCTTTTACTTTGTGTAATGACAAATTATTTGCAATTAAAGTCAAGTGGCTCTGAAAATGATGGAATCTGTACAGACATAATAGCTGCATTAAAATTAGCAAATGACATTTTTAAAAAGACAGATTAAGGAGGTTCATGCAATATAGGTAAGTCTTAGCTACAGAGCAAAATTTTGTCTAAATAAATGAATACATCAGATGTTTTGATTATTACCCATTCCCCCTGTTTCCCACTATGTTATAGCTTTCTGCTGAGTCTATTTATATTCTATATTTGGTCATTATTGTTACTCCTCATCAGAGAACACATGTTCTTTCTCTCTTTAAACTGCTGTGGGGAATCCCTAGTACCTGCCATATTTGTGACAACCTGAATCAGAAAATCAAAAGGGATCCCTGTGTGAAGCCAGAGTCATCAAACAACACCCATATCCACTTACCCTAATGGTTTCTGTAAATCCCAAGCACCGGGCTCTGGCCTCCATCTTTGGAGACACTTTTCCTGTGCCCGCCAAGCCTTGACCCCTCCCTGGAGGAGTGTCAAGACGAGCCTGCCAAAACCTTGACCACTCCCCCAGTCTACTTAAACTGCTTCAGGAATCCCATTAAACCTGGATATCTTTTTAATTTGGCTTGTTGGGATTTGGCTTGATTGGGATTTTTGTGTCGGCAGAGAGCTTGTACTAGGAAAAATTCTGAACAGTTTCATCTTGTTTTGTTTTGCTTTACTTCAATGCCAATGAAAAGAAATTGTGACCATCCCACAAGAGAAAACATACCAACCACCTCAAATTTACAAACAGCAGTATAAATGATTTCTTCAAATCTGAAAGCAAATAATTAGTTAGCCAAGGCTTTTTAGAGTAAATGTTATGACCTCAGAACTCACCCCAACAAATTTCAGCTCATATATATGAGAATCTCAGGTCTGTTCCAACTCTACTCACCATGTGCATAGTACTTCATAAAAATATAGACATCCCACATTGCAAAAGATGAAAAAAATCAGAAGGAGGAAATCATAGCATACAGGAAAACTAAAATTAGTAAAACACGTTTTCCAAAGAATTACTGTCACCATTGCTATGAAGTTTATGCCAATATTAACAACAAGCATTGAGTTAAAGTTCATGTATAAAGTCCCAAACTATGGTTCATAGTTACCTTTTAATTGCTGTGACCAAACACTAGGACCAAGGCAACTTATAGAAGAAAGTGTTTAATTTGGGGCTTATGGTTCCTGATAGTTAGAGTCTGAACATCATGGCAGCAAAAGTGTAACAGGTTGGAGCAGTAGCTGAGACCTCACGTCTTGATTCATGGGCATAAGGCAGAGAGCTAACCAGGAAGGCAGAGTGAAGGCGTAAGTCACAGACAATCCCACACCAGTTTGGAATTATGATTAATAGAATGGTTATTTATTCAAAGGGGAAAAAACTTACAGATTACCGTCCCAGACAACAGCCCCTCCGCGCGAACAGGAAAGGAGTCCAGGGGCCGGAAACGGAGCCGGAAGACAAAAGGAGAGTGGAGGACAGCCGCTGCTTTTTTTAAAGGGAGAGACCACGCCCCAATGGGCTGGTAACTCAGCGGCGGTTGGCTGAAGGAGCTGAAGGAACTCCCACAGCATCTCCCCCTTTTGTTTAAGTAAGAGAGTTCTAAGCCTACTACGCAATTATATACAATAAGTACAAACCTACAAAATTATATACAATAAATACAAATATCCTATTCTAACTAGCTTAAGTCTTATATAACAAATAACTTGGCCAAGTCATGAAAGGAAAGTAACTACATTTATATAATCTTCAATCCCATCGAAGATCTGAGAAGGGAAATAATGTTATCTGAGTAATTAGGAAGTGCAATCAAACAACTTCCAGAACATGTACCAAATCGCAGAGACAACTGGCTACCTGGACAAACACCCAAAGTCACATTTGCAGCGTTGAAGCAACCAACTTTGGCTAAGGCCTGATGTAACTGACATACCATTTTCAAAGGCAAGAAACTTCAAAACTATCTTACCCTGTCTTGGCAGGATATGACAGTCTTGTTTTATCCATTTACGGATATTCTGTAACTCTGTCAGTAGTTGAGGTATGAGCATTTCTTTACCCAAAGGCCAGTTCTGCCAAGAAGAAAGGCTCCAGGTGGAGTGTCTTTGGTGCTCAACATTCTCTCGGGCATAGATCAGTGTTGCCAGGAGTGATTGTGTCTCCCTACCATAGAACTCTGAATTAGATTAAAGGCCATTTTCTACAGCTCTTTGAAGAGGTTGAAGATTATCTATCTATACTGAATATAATCTCTATATATCTAAAGAACCTGATTAGTCTAATTATAAATGACAAACTTAGATGACTGTTGATCTATATAATTCTCAATATCTATCTAACTTAAAGACTGAGATAATAAACAAGTGTGCAATAAATGAGGACAATGAGACCTCCAAATATAAACAATGTGCAAGTATACATTGCAATATGGTAAATATATATCAATACATAAACAATATATAAGTATCTTAATCAGAGGTAGAAGTGTACAATGCAATATGGTAAATATACATATATCAATACAATATATATATACAAATACATAAAAATGTTTTAAACAGAAGTAGAAGCATGAAGCATGCATGCATAAAATAGTCAACATAATTTAACTTTGTATCAATATATAAGAATCGATACCAATATGTTTGTCTAAAAGCAATAACTCACAAGTACAAATCTATTTATCCCATAATCCAATTATCCCTCCTTTTTTTTTTTTTTTTTTTTTTAAGATTCCTGTGCTTATAAAATTCCTCCCCCAACCCTCAACCGTATACTAATTATAACCAACCCCTAAATGATGTCCCTAAACCCAAGGACAAACTTTATTGGGAGAGGGGACGTCGTTCTCTAGAATTACTTCCAGCTGTCATGGGGGCGACGTTCTTTCTGGGGGATCCTGTGAAAGTAAAATGATGGTTAAATTTCAAGATCAATGTCTTTTAAAATTGCAAATAGTCTCTGAGTATTTTGTGGAGGTCTGGCCAGAATGTTGTACAAGATGTGCACCATTTCAGCACGTTGGAACCGTCTTGTGCAGCTGGTACCCAAAACAGGTCTTGTAGTAGCGCTATCAGTATCATGACGTCATATCAACCAGGTGGAGTTGTTGTTATGGGGCCCCATCTTCTTCCTGGAAACTTCAAATGTCACTGTAGGAAAAACTCATTGTTCATTGTGGAAAACTTAAACATTAATTATATAGACATATACATGAATACCTATATTCAATGAGAGACATGATAGATATATTTAATGAAGGTATGATAGATATGAAGAAAAGTAAAGATGTTTTCTAAACTCATATTTCTTTCTGTCCCATATCATGGCTCTTGACATGAGACAGAAACTCCAGAAACTCTGGGTTTTTCTTTAAACAACAGGCTTGGAATTAGAGAGGGACTGAGCCAGAGTCCAACTCTAAAACCAGCTCTATAAATTTAGAAATATGATTTAGTATATGGTACTTACAGAACCTATTCAGTTTTCTTGATAGTCCCTATTGGGCCGTTATTTTCCATCTGTCAGTATTCAAATATCCAGGGTCCCTTGAACTTTTCAAAGATCAGTGTTTTCCTGTGGAGATAAGAACAGAACCCTGCCCCCATTCTATATGCTTTTCTTACCACCTGTATGGTTATCATCATTGTAGATGCTGTCATTTCTCCTTTCCAAGAGGTTTCTCCTCTTCAAATCGAACCTTTATTAATTTTGATGGTATCCACAATTTTTCTTCTCCTGTGGAAACAAGAGCAAAACCCCTTCCCCAACGTAGCACATCTCCTGGCTTCCATTGAGAGGTCAGCACGTCTTTGAAATAAACAGGTTGGTTTAGTTCAGAAGTTTTTTCCATTATCCAATGCCTCTCTGCTGCTGTTGTTCCTTTCTCATTAGCATTAAGAAAATTCAAGGTTAATAAAGCATTATGCAATCTATTTCTGGGGGTATCTTTCATCCCTTTCTGTTTGTTTAGCATATCCTTTATAGTACGATTTGATCTTTCTATAACTGCCTGACCTGTAGGATTATTTGGTATACCTGTAACGTGTTTTATATTATAATAAGCAAAGAAGCGTTTCATTTTCTTAGATACATATGCTGGACCATTGTCTGTCTTTATTTGTGCAGGTATACCCATGATGGCCATAACTTCCAATAAATGTGTGATTACCGAATCAGCCTTTTCTGAGCTCAGGGCAGTTGCCCATTGAAAACCTGAATACGTGTCTATGGTGTGGTGTACATATTTTAATTTACCAAATTCCATAAAGTGGAACACATCCATCTGCCAGATTTCATTCCTTTGAGTACCCTTTGGGTTACTCCCTGCAGGCAATGGTGTTTGATTATAGAAAGAACAAGTAGGACATCTCTTTATAATGTCCTTAGCTTGTTGCCATGTAATGGAAAACTCTTTCTTTAAGCCTTTACTATTGACATGATGTTTTTTATGAAATTCTGAGGCCTGCAGAACGCTTCCAATCAATAATTGGTCAATTTCAGCGTTACCTTGTGCTAGAGGCCCAGGCAGACCGGTATGGGACCGGATGTGTGTTATGTACATTGGACAAAGCCTATTCCTAATTATGTCCTGTACCTCGATAAACAATGAAGTCAACTCTGTGTCATCTGGTATGAATTCAGCGGTTTCAATATGCAAGATAACTCTTTCTGCATATTGTGAATCTGTAACTATATTAAGAGGTTCTTTAAAATCCCTTAGCACCATAAGAATGGCATATAATTCTGCCTTCTGGACAGAATTATAAGGGCTTTGTTCCACCTTACTCAATTCTTCTGATTTATAACCTGCTTTCCCTGATTTATTTGCATCGGTATAAAATGTCCGAGCTCCAGTTATTGGAGCATCACGTACAATTCTAGGAAGAATCCAAGAAGTTCTCTTTATGAGGTTAAGTCTATCACTTTTGGGATAGTTGCTGCTAATTTCTCCCAAAAAATTAGCACAAGCTCTTTGCCATGGTTCATTATCTTCCCATAACTTTCTTATTTCCTCAGTAGTAAAAGGCACTATAATTTCTGCTGGGTCTATACCTGCTAGTTGACGAAGTCTCAGTTTACCTTTTATAATTAATTCTGAAACCTTTTCTACATAAGTTTTTAATTTTTTACTTGGTTTATGAGGTATAAATATCCACTCTAAAATAATATCTTCCCTCTGCATTAAAATCCCTGTAGGAGAAATTCTGGAAGGCAGTATGACTAGGATGGAACTAAGATTCGGGTTGACCCTATCCACATGTGCCTCCTGTAATTTTTCCTCAATCATTGTCAGTTCCTTTTCTGCTTCAACTGTCAATTTTCTGGGACTATTCAAATCCTTATCACCATCTAAGGTTTTGTTTAAATGAACTATTAGATCAGGTGTTATCCCAACAGCTGGTCGTAGACTGGAAATATCTCCTAACAATCTTTGGAAGTCATTAAGAGTCCGTAACCGGTCTCTCCTAATTTGTGCCTTTTGTGTTCGAATTTTCTCTAACCCTATTCTGTAGCCTAGGTAATTAATAGAATCTCCTCTTTGAATCTTTTCAGGGGCAATTTGTAATCCCCACCTAGGCAAAACTTTCTTTACTTCTTCAAACATACTTTCCAAAATATCTTTATTTGAATCAGATAATAAAATGTCATCCATGTAATGATAAATTATGGACTTGGGAAATTGCTTACGAATTATTTCCAGTGGCTTATTAACAAAATATTGACACAATGTGGGACTATTGAGCATCCCCTGTGGGAGGACAGTCCATTGATATCTCCTAGTAGGCTGAGAATTATTATAAGTAGGCACTGTGAAGGCAAATTTTTCTCTATCCTTTTTTTGCAAAGGTATAGTGAAAAAACAATCTTTCAAATCAATAACTATAAGAGGCCATCCTCTTGGTAATAGAGAAGGCAAAGGAATTCCAGATTGTAGCGGACCCATAGGCTGAATTACCTTGTTGACAGCTCTTAGATCTGTCACCATTCTCCATTTACCAGATTTCTTTTTTACAACAAACACAGGAGAATTCCAAGGGCTGGTTGATTCTTCAATATGGTTAGCATCTAGTTGCTCTTGTACCAGCTGTTCCAAAGCCTGTAACTTATCTTCAGCTAGAGGCCACTGCTTGATCCATATTGGCTTCTCAGTTAGCCATTTTAAAGGTAGGGCTGTTGGTACCTCTAAAGGTTTGCTATTGGCTGTGTGTTCTTGTACAGCCTGAATGGCTGGTGACCTTTTTCCATAATACCTCATTATATCCTTCCCAGAATTGTGAGTTCCTGGAACTACAGGAATGTTAATCTGGGTATTCCATTGCTGTAGCAGGTCACGGCCCCATAAATTTATTGCAATATTTGCTATATATGGCCTTAATCTTCCTATTTGCCCTTCAGGCCCTATGCATTCCACCCATCTTGTGCTTTGTTTTACACGAGATAGGGTTCCAATTCCCAGGAACTGAACATCTACCTCATGAAGAGGCCAATTCGGATGCCAGGATTCTGGAGTAATTATACTTACATCCGCACCTGTGTCTAATAAGCCTTCAATAAAAATGCCATTTATACAGACTCTTAGCTTTGGTCTTTGATCGTTAATATACGTTTGCCAAAATATACGTTTACTCTGTCCTCCTGAATTTTTTGACTCATTCTCCACATGTAATTCATCATTTAGACCAGTATTACTTTTTACGGCAGACATTGGAGTTTTTAATTTTCTTGGTGAGACACATTTTCGACTGTAACTGGGAGTGACTGGGCCACTTTTGGCTTGGGGGCCTGCGAGAGGCCCCTCAAGGAGTTTCCCGATGGTATCGGGTTGCCTTGTCTGTCTGTTGTTGACCTGCATTCGTTGGACCAATGTCGGCCTTTACCGCATCTTCTGCATATACCTGAAGGCTGAGATCTCCTACTTTTGTCATTCCCAGAGGAGATATTATTCCTAGGATTTCTTTGCCTGCAATCCCTTTTCAGATGTCCTAATTTACCACAATTAAAACACCTGGTAGTTTGATGTCTCCTCATAGCTTTGGAAATCGCTTCTCCTACCCAGGATTCATCGTTATAGCTAAACATCTCAACATTCATTGTATGCTGTATCCATTCTTCCATTGGTGCTGATCTAGATCTTAAAGGCCCAATTATCTTTTTACATTCAGTATTTGCATTTTCAAAAGCTAGAGATTCAAGAAGTATTCGTCTAGCTTCTGGGTCTGTTACCCCTATGTCCAGAGCCTTAATTAATCTTTGCACAAAGTCAGTAAAGGGTTCTCTCTGTCCCTGCCTAACCCTGGTATATGATTCGACCCTTTTTGCTGGATCTTGTATTCTATTCAAAGCATTCAAGGCTGCTTTGTGACATAAGGACAGCACTTCTTCATCATAAAGAGCTTGGACCTGTGGATCAGCATATGCTCCTACACCAAGAATTTGATCTTGGGAAACCTCCACACCTTTTGCTCTTCCTTGCTGTTCCATATGTTTGGATTCTTCTCTGAAATAAATTCCAAACATCAAGGAAGGCCCATCATCTAAAACTGCAGACACTAGCTGAGAGAAATCATGGGGGGTAGCTCTGACATTAGAAGCCCAAGTCCTTATCATTTCCTTAACAAATGCAGAGTGCAAGCCAAAGTTAACGACAGCTTGCTTAATTTCTTTTAAATCATTCATTGCTATTGGTGTCCATCTAGCTTCTTTAACTCCCTTTGAGCCTTTGGAAGTTAACCCTTTGTCAGAATAAATTACAGGGTATGTTGTTAGGACCCTGGGTAAGCCAGTTCTAACAGCTGGTGGTGGCATTGTATCCTGTCCTTGTGCCTTCTTACTCTGTTCACCAGCTCCAATAGTTTCTTCAATCATTTCTAATCTTTTTATCATTGTATCCCTTAAATCCTGAATCTCCTGACCTACCCGTGTTTCTAGTAATTTCACTAAGGTATCAGTTTTTTGGTTCCCATTCTGGAGGTTCATTCTATCTGTTACCTTATCAAAACTTTGTGGTAACATCTGAACGTCAAATTCAACAGCCTGTACCCTTTCAGGTAACTTCCTAGTACCCTTGGACATGGAGTCAATTTTGTCTCTCATAGTATCCACTTGTTCAGATAACCCCTGATTTTCAATAATTTTAATCCTTTCAACTAGTTGTTCAATATTAGTCCGTAAAAATCGTATCTTTCTTAATGATAAAATATTGAAAAGAAAACTGAAACCTAGCAACAAGTAAATTAATATATTCCCATAGTCATATAAACCTTGCATGACATAATCCATTGTATTAATAAAGAAAACAGTAAAATTGGCGTTGGAAACAAAAACTGCCATATTACCTCTTGTCTAGTTGGCGGCGCTGTTGCCAAGTTGCGACTAGAACCACTGCAAAGGTGACTTAAACAGGTCCTGTTTCAGTGTCTGCCTTAGTATTTGTTAAAAACTAGGAAATATAAGTTGCTCAAGAAAGAAAGTTTAATTAAATCAATTCCATACACGGAACCAGAAACCCAGAATCCAGGGGTAGAAAAGAGCAACCCGGAAGCCGCGTATGCCTCCACGTGACTGAGTCGTTCTGATTCACGCCACTAAAGCACCGCACTTACAAGGGAAATTTAAAACAACTCAGAAAAGAGCAAACCAGGCAGGCAGAGACTGTCCCGAGCCTGTGGAGTTTGGGAGGCGTGGGGTTTAACTGAACTGCTGGCTCCACACACAGGGCACAGGCCGCAGCTGAGGGAGGTCTCGTGACTAGCCGAGCTGGTAGCAAGCAGTTGAGTGGGGGGGAAGGGGGGGTTCTACAACCAAACGTGGGGCGCCAGATGAAGGCGTAAGTCACAGACAATCCCACACCAGTTTGGAATTATGATTAATAGAATGGTTATTTATTCAAAGGGGAAAAAACTTACAGATTACCGTCCCAGACAACAGCCCCTCCGCGCGAACAGGAAAGGAGTCCAGGGGCCGGAAACGGAGCCGGAAGACAAAAGGAGAGTGGAGGACAGCCGCTGCTTTTTTTAAAGGGAGAGACCACGCCCCAATGGGCTGGTAACTCAGCGGCGGTTGGCTGAAGGAGCTGAAGGAACTCCCACAGCAGCAGAGAAACCGCAAAACTGGCCCCCATGACACACTTCATCAAACATGGCCATGCCTCCTAATCTCCCCCAAACAGTTCCACCTACTGGGAGATCTGTTATTCTTTTGCGATCACTTTAAGAACTAACCACGCCCACCCCAGCCACCTCTGACCTCCCTCACCGCCATCTTTCTCTCTCTTGTGTGTTTGTCTTGTGTTGTGTGTACGTGTGTCTTTGTTCTCTCTATGTTTTTCTTATGTCTCTCTGTTTTTCTCTTCTTTAAGCAATAAATGTCTCCCTCTTTTTTAAATAATACTATGTCCTGTGAGCCTTTTATCCGCTGTAACCGCCCACCTGACTCCCCCAGCCGGCCACATGGTGCTGCCATCCTGGAGATCTTACAGGGACCCACAGCCATCCTTGTTGAACTAGAAGCTGCTCCCATCATCCCAACATCATATTCTTTTAAAAGAACAATAAGATCAAGCAGTCAAACATACAAACCTAAGGAAGCCGTGTTCATGAAAACCACCACATCACATGAACAAAGTTAAGGAAATATGGTGTACAAAGGATGGAAGGAAAATATGTGAAGGGAGGAATTAAAAATCTTATTAAAATTTATCCTATATCAGATGAAGAAAAATATTGCTTCATTCTTGAAGCTAACAGTAGATGTCGTATTGGTGTGCATGTGATTTGATTGTGAAATAGCCCCTACAGGCTCATGTGTTTGATCGCTTGGTCCCCAGCTGGCATGGTGCAACATTATAGACTGACTCCACTTCCAGCCTGGGCTCCTTTGACTTCTGATCTCCAAAACGTGTGTCCTAGCCACATACTCTTTCAGCCATGAAATCCTCCACGATTATTGTCATGGTGAACAGTATGCTCCTACACGATGAGCCTAAATAAGTCATTTTCCCTTTAAGCTGTTTCTCAGGTGTGGGGAGCCAGACTGACTCAAGACTTTCTCTGGGACCCTGAGAAAACAGTAAAGGGAACTTTTGTTATGTTGCATCCAGAAGCAGATTTGACAAGACTGGTTCAGCACTGGAGCCGGTGCCTTATAGGAGTTGAAGTTGTGACTTCTTCCCTTCCCTCCTGCCCCCAAGCTGTGGTTATCAGTTCTTAGGCAACTATGTCTCAGGTATCCTGAATTCTCTTTGCCAACTTGTCTAACTTAACTCTCTGCTGATTGACTGCTTCTCCCTGCAATTAGTATATACGATGCTGTACTTCTTAATAAACATGCTTGGCATAAGTCATCAGCTTATGCGAGACCCCAGGACCCTCTATTTCTCATCCCTGGTTCTCTCGCTCAACACCTTGCCATTTGGGATCCTTATTCTTGCAGGTTCAGGTTACTCAGGTATTCTGTCACAACTTTAGTAACCAACATGTCAGGTATGCATGCATGTATATCTTGTTTTGTTTAAGAGTATGGTCCTTATTCTAGAAGTATGTACTAGTTAGACTTAAATTGGTAAGTCTAACAAGTATCTGATAAAGCCTAAAGAAGGAAATATGTAATTCCGTTTGTTTATTTGGTTGGTTGGTTGATTGGTTGGTTGGTTTTCTCTGGGTAGCTTTGGAACCTATCCTGTAATGTACCCTATGGACCCAACTGGCTTTGAACCCATTGAGGGGAAAGATGTATTTTGACTGTTTTTAAATAGTCGAGTCTATGGTTGCATGTCACAGTGGCATGTGGCAGAGGAATTTCTTTACCTTAAATTACACAACTAACCAGGAGCAAGAGAAGAAGTTAACAAGACAAAGAACCCAGCCTTAGTGATCTCCTGATTTCAGGCAGATGCAGCTTCTGAGAACCTGGTACAATAGCACCACCACCTATAGACTCAGCATTTGGTACTAGAAGCCTGTGGGGATATTGTAGATTCAAAGAGCAACACAGCGTACATTCTATTTGGCCAAGAAATTCTTGTTTTGTTTGATTTGTTTTTCTATCTGCATGGAGTCACCATGAGTGGTACAATGAGGCAGCCTGTGAACACGCATGTCTACATGGTCGCCCACCTACACAGCAAACAGGAATGGGCTTTGTAATTTTAGAGCACTTATCCCAAAACAGAGCAGACCCCGTTAAAATAAGAGCTGGTCCCCGTCTCCACACCCCAAGCCTGAAAGCTCTTCCTTCAAGGTAAGGTAAGACAAGAGTCAGGACATGTAGACATGGGGTATCATTTTTTTTTATGTATGCAACATTCTGCCTGCATGTATTCCTGTAAGCCAAAGAGGGCCCGGGATCTCATTATAGATGTTTCTGAGGCACCATGTGGTTGCTGGAAATTGAACTCAGGACCTCTAAAACAGCAGTCAGTGCTCTTAACCTCTGAGCTATCACTCCAGCCCACACATGGGGTATCTTACACAGAATTCTGCTCATATTCCACTCACCCAGTAGCACACCAGCCTCAGCATCAGCCTCAGCATGAGCCTCAGAGCCAGCCTTAGCACCAGCCCTGAGAAGGATTCCATGGCTTCCCCTCCCTCAGCCCAAGACACACACACAGAATGGCAAGCTCACCTCAGCTGCCCTGGGCCAAGTCTGCTCTCACTCCATCATGGGGGGAAGAGGACTTTCAGTAAAGAGGCCTTTCAGATAGTAGCAGATTAGAGCTACATCCAGCACCCTTAAAACAGTGGCAACTGTTTGAAACGATAATGGAGACTTCTGGGGAAGTAAATGAAAGAAGGGAAGCAGATAGAGGGTCGTGTGGCGCCTAGTGGACAAAAGATGTGTTAAAGAAAGAGAGAGAGAGAGACAGACAGACAGACAGACAGACAGGAGGAAAAGTATGAGAATAACTGCCTTGTGGTTGATGTGTTTAACATATCATTTCATATACAGATTAATATTTATCTCAAGGTTACATTTTTCAATCGTCACATAAGTGAGAGAGACTTACATCCCAGAGCCATATGCTTTAATTCCATAAGGTGCGATCCATTCTCATTTTCCCTTAAGTGTGTGTTTGAAGGGTCTTCAAAATTATTATTCTATCAAAACTTGCCTGGGGGAATAGATGAGGCTATCCACCTCATATAACATACGACACTATCTCCCTCATATAACATTATTGACAGATATTATATTTTTAATTCAAAGCAAGAATATTACTTAGGCTATAGGGCTGCTCAGCGTGGAACAGGAAGATGCACCCTGGGTATGACTCTCTCTGATAACAACCAGGGCAGCCAGCAAAATGAAACCCATAAACACATGCCCATGTTCTGTCTGCAGCACGGGGTAATTAATGCCATGTTCATAAGCCTTCTACTTTCCATTTGCTTTGCCAATGCTGCAGTTACGTACCACTGGCTTCCTCAAATTGGATATTAATGACTTACTCACTGAAACCTAAGGGTGCTTACAGAGCATGATAGTGTGAGTAGCTTACGGGACAACGGAAGGAGATAAAGCTGCCTTCTCCCCCAAGTGGGTGTGGCCAGGTTGGTGATTTATGGAAGGGCGACTCCTTCCACTCCTGACTAAAACGGTTGAGGCGAGGAGGGGAGAGGAAGCGAGGCTGGCTGTGCCTCAGCTTCAAACATCTCAGTTGCCTGCTGACAGCATTGGAATTGATATTTCAAGAAGAGCTCTTCCCGCATAGCTGAGCTAATAGAGTTCATTCCTATTCTCTCATAAAAAGTAAAAGACATCCCTGTCAGCCCGGAAGAGTTCATGGATCTGACTCCTGGGCCCTGTCACCAGCTTGCCAGGTCTCACCTCCAGCTCACTAAACACTTGGCATGCTCGGATCTGCAAGTGGATAGCAAGTGGATAGGGATGACTAGCTGGATACCTGGCCGAAGCCATGCTCATCAGAATAATAACTTTCCCAATGCTTTGTCAGGCCTTCCTTACAGAATCAATGTGCTGGGTAAGTTAGAAAGGTTGGGATAGTGCACAGCTGTCCCACATGCTGTATGCTTCCATCAAAATCACTCGGCACATACGCAGCAAAGTTTTGTCCTTCCTCCTTATGCTAATGTAACCTATGAGACACTCTGTGACTGCAACACATATTATGACCTGGATGGTGGCATCTTCAAAGGCACCGTCTTAATAAGGAAGTGTGTATATAAATGTTTTCTGCACAAATTACTAGTATCCACATGCTTTCATTATTTTTTATTGTGGCAAAGCATTTAACATAGAAACTACCCTCTCAACTAACTTCTAAGTACACAATACTCTGTTGTTGTATATGAACATTGTGTAGTACAGGATTTATTTGTCTTGCCAATATACAGCTTCACATTAACTGAATATCTGTATATTTAACTCCCTTCCAGTCCCTGGCAATTATCATTCTATTCTGTTTCTAGGAGTTAAAGTACTGTACATTCCTTTCCAAAGATTTTTTTTAAAGTGTGTGTGTGTGTGTGTGTGTGTGTGTGTGAGAGAGAGAGAGAGAGAGAGAGAGAGAGAGAGAGAGAGAGAGAGAAAGCAGGAGCAGGTACCTGTGGCAGTCAGGAAACACTGAAGCTAGAATTATAGGCAGCTGTGAATGTCTGGAGGTGGAGCTGGGAACACAACTCCATAAGAACAATACCAGCTCTTAACTGCTGAGCCATCTCACCCTAAAATTGTAGATTCTATGGAAGCCCACACTATTTACCCTCAAACTTATGATGTATTTCACCAAATAATACACTCACCACATGCATCCATATTGATGCGAATAACAAGATTTCCACATTTTCAAGGATCTGTAGTGTTCCATTGCATATACATACCATATTTTCTTTCTCCATTCACGTACCAGTAGGCATGTGAGTTACTTCAGTGCCTTTGCTGTCATCAACATGCCACAATAACAGAAGGGCAGCACTGTCTGCGAGAACCTGATTTTATTTCCTTTGCGATACTCAAAAGTAGGATGGGCTGGAGTATATCGTAGTGAATTTTTCTGAAGAGTATATATGTTATTTTATTATTGAGTATCCCAATTTACAACTCCCTCATCTGTGTATAATGGTCCCCTTTTCTTCTCAACACACGTTTCAATCATAATAGCGATCCTAACAGATACGAGATGACATCTCATTGTGCCCTTCATTTGCATTCCTCTGATAACTGGTGTTTATTTTCATATACACATTGGTCACTTGTACATCTGCTAGAGAGAAAAACCTATTCAAGTACTTTGCCAATTTTTAAGTTGGATTATTTGGGAATTTGACATCAAGTTGTAAGAGTTTGTTTCTTTTGTATTTTAGATATTAACCCCTTGTCAAATATTTGGTGTGCAAAGACTTCGTTCATTCTGTAATTTTGTTTTGCTCTGATGATGATTTACTCTGCATTGGCCTTGGCAATGATTTCTTGGTTGGTGCCAAAAGTACAAATATGAAAAGTAAAATCAGATAAGTGGGACCACATGAAACTGAAAAGCTCTTTGCTGCGAAATTTTGTTTAATTATCAAATTGTGTGAAAATAGGCATTTTCTCTGTGTTCCTCTGCCTTATTTCATAGGCTGTTACCTTTACTTTTCTTCCCAGCAGTACACATAAAAGTCTAAGACAGGATGAATGATGAGAAGAAGTGATAGAAAAACACGGTTGGTAGCACAAAAGAGAAATATTACATTTTGACCAAGTCCAAAAGACTTTTCAAAATACCTCGTCCGAGCAAGCTATGCAATATTTTATCCCAGACACAATAGATGAAGAAACAAAAGCTCAATGCACAAAGTAATTTGACCAGGTTCATGCAGTTGGCAATGCTGGAGCTCTGCTTGACCAAGCACCTTTCATTTAATGTCCGAATTCTCACAACAAAGAGAGAGCTGAATTTTGCTGACCAGAAAACATGTGTCTCAGCACATCAAGGGTGCAGAGGACAGTATATTTGTGATTACTAACAACCAGGCCCTGTCCTGGGCTCTGCAGACCATCATCTCATTGCAACTCCCCAAGGCTTCAGACAGGCTTCCTCCATCCCCATCGCTCAAAGGAAGAATCTTGGTCCACAGCAAGGAAGCTAGGAACTCCCTGGGTTAAACTCTGGTTGATTTGAGTGTCCACATGGCCTCCAAACATGGCAAACTTTAATGATGACTTCTCATCTCTCCTTGACTTTTAAGTCTTTCCACACTTCCCCTCATAGGACTGTATAAATACTATGGCTTCTACTTTTCCAGGCAACTGGGCTTGTTGGAGCACACTGGCTAAAGACTTCTGTGAGGAGCCTAAGGGTGGAACAACACAAGTCCCCAAGTTGTCAGAGAGTAGTGGGGAGAGGGGAGGACAGGAAAGGAGGAAACAGTGTGCTTTCTTCCATGCCTGTGTTGTGGAAAACTTCCTTCCAAGACCCCAGAGTAAGAGAAAGTATAAAGAAAGAGAAGAAAGTAAATAAGGAAAAAAGAGAAAGAGCAGAGAAGCTGAGAGAAGCAGAGATAGTAAAATCAATGAATGTTTTCGGTTATTATGGTGAAAAGCTTTTTTTAAGTTACTATTTTCCCAAAAGGGCAAATGCACAGAAGGGGCCGGTATGCCATTAGGATGGAGTATTGACTGCAGCTAAAACGTGCATTGTTTACTTTGACCAAGATCCAAATCATCTGATACTAAATCACTCCGAGCTTTAGTTTCTGCACTTCTGAAGCAGGATGATCCTAATTCCTGGTGCAATGTTCTGGTGATAATTAAATGAGATAAGACCCCACACACACTTACCCCAGTGACTGGTTCATAGCAAATGTTCAGTAAATGTTAGCTACTCATATGCCTGTTTTTCTTAAATAAAGTTTAATGAAAAATAAACAAGGAACACTCAATTGGAAGAAAAAAAGGACAAAGCAAATTGACTCTATGTACTAATTAGTTGCTGTAGCAGAGTTTGAAATCAGCAATCAAAACCGCATGGGAGAGAATACATTTTGGCCTCCTATTTTCAGGGAGTAACAAATACCGGGAAGGGACACTAGAGGATGCTTTCCTTAACTCTGAAGGAAGTTCCTCAGAGACCACAGTACTCTGCACCCCGATGCTAGGATGAAGTGGGGACAGGAGGGTAGACAGCAGGTGCCCTCTTGCACCCAAAGCCACAGATGTGAGAACGAATGAAATAACAGACCATCTTCAACAGCAGTGCAAACTCATTGGGTTGGTACTCATTCCAAGTAGTCAGCACTGCTCAGAATAACAAAGAGTAGCTCATGGCTGACCACTTCCTTCATGCCGGGCAGGAGCTACGCCTTGAGAATGTGCCATATGCATGATACCAAGTACCAACGGCCTATTGCCACTCTGCTGCCACAAGTAAGAAAAACAAGACACACCGAAGACACAGTGCTACCCCAAGAAGCAGAGCTAGCAATTACAGGGTTTGCAATCTTCCACACCCAGTCTGAAAAATCCAGTCCCTTGACCACTGTGTGGAGCAAGCTAAACAACTGAAGATGATTGGGAGATTTCAATATCCTGAAAGAGCAGAATCCTAAAGATATGGATTCTTATAACCATTTTATAATATCCTAGTGTCCTGCTGTGGAAAAAACTAAGAAACCCCATTTTAAGATCCAACATAGATGAGTGATTGACTCCTCTCCTTAAATGAGAACCAGAACTTCTCAATCAGCCACCCCTGGATTTTGGCGACACCAGCTAACTTCCCTGGTGTGTCCTCTGATGTCCTGCCATCCAAGTTCGATCACGGAATTAGATCCAGAAACAAAACTATAAAGCTCTGGCCACAGAACTTGCGGTAACTTTTGGGCCATGAGAAGGCAAAAGGTTGAGAAAGTAATTTTCTCCAAGAAAACTCTTCTTTAATGAAAAATAGCAGCAATTATGTCTAAAGGCAGGAGAGACAGACAAATACAAAGAAACGCCTATCAAGGTCTGCCTCGACAGCAGTGCGAAGTCAAAAGTCCCTAAGAGGTTGATTAAGGCTTCAGGTGCAGCCACTCTAGCAAGGGTCCAAACATATCTTGTTTTCACAGATCTACCATTTCGGGGAACTAGTTTTCATCAACCCAGACACTATCTGAAATCCTTATCCCTCAATAGCATGATTAATTACTTGTGCCCAATTGAAGAATGAATCGGAGACCGTAAGACAGAAATAGGAGGTTCAGAAACACGCTGAAAGAAAGAGCCCTTATCCTTGTTACAGATACTTTATTGCTTGCCTCGCCCTTAGCTCTTCCGGCCATGGCTGATTCCTACAGTCCAGAGTAACCCCCATCCAGAACCAGTCAAAGGATCCCAAACCAAAAGGTCTGCTCACTGGCTAACTGAGCTAAGCAGGTGCCTTTTCCCTAATTTTGAATTAAACCCGGGGGATACAAGGGTGTGGGACTCATGCAGGAGGCGATCACATTGGACCTGACACTGGGAAGTAAACCTAGGACACTACTCAGGAACAGTAGCTTGTCAAAGATCCGGCACGAGAAGCAGGTGTGAGGATAGCGTGTGGAACCTGGGGAGGCGAGAAGAGGAGCTCGATGCTTTGCTGGGCATGCAGACTGCCCCTCCCAACTTTGCAACGACCCTAACCAATGCATGTGACCTAAGTTGACTGCTGTCTATCCAGCCAGCCAAAATGGTCTTGAGTCAATTGTATTAACGTTATCAGTAATGATCAATACTGACCAACACTAATTTTGTATCTGGCATTATACTAAAACTCTCCCATTTAGGTCTCTTTATTTCTTGAATTAGGCCCACGGCAACAGTACTACTGTGGCCCATGCTTTTCTGTCAAGGAAGCTGAGGCTCTGAACTACCAGCTGAAGCAGTAGTACTGCAGAAATGGGCTGCCCCTGAGTCTGTCCTCTCAGCTGCCGTATTCACCTTCTCCTTGACACCCTCTCATAGGTCTGCAAACTGTGAAGTGTTACCTCACTCAGAGTGAAGTCAGCTGATTGGTCCTCATTTCTCGGAGCATTGCAATGAAGCTGTGAGCATCGGTGAATTCCTATTTGGGTTTAAACTCGGCCTGCACAGTTTGCTTACGCTTCATACAACCCTCGCCTTCTTCAACTGTAGTGCCGGGGCACACAGGCAAGAGCGACAGTCCTCAGGTTTCAAACAGGTCCAAGGCCAAGGTGACAAAGACAGAAGAGTTCAAAGAAGAGCAATTAGCAAATTTCAGCCAAATTGGGTCCATTCCTCTTCTTACCAAAAAGGTATAGAAAATTAAGGAGTGGTAGGGCTCCAACTGCAGAAAAGGGACTCAGCGTGTTTTAAATGCACAATCCCTCGTCCCAGCCATTTAACTTCTGTGAATTCTGTGCGATCACCTTGTTAATGAGGAGTAGAACATGTCTCAGTAGCTTTCACGGGGTGGGAGGGGGGCCACTGTTCCAAAGCCAAGGTGTATTTTGTTTTTAATGTATGTGCTTCACAGAAGCTGAGAGAATTGTCTGTGAAAAACCAGGAACACCAGCATGCTTTGGTTTGGAACGGCCATCATTGGAAGGTGTTGCTCTTGGTTACAAAAGACTGAAGCAGAGTGGGGGAGGGGGACTGAGAAGATGAACCAGGATGAGTTTCTACATGTGTTCCTATGTCAATAAAGCACAGGCTTTATTAGCATTGCCCACTGCAGACAGCTGCATGTGAATCTCAGCTGGACCGAGTCCGGAAATGTGAAAAGTGTGCTCAGCCACCTGCTGTCAGGGAAGACCTATCTGCGGGCTTCTCTGGATGATCTCCAGAGTCCGGCCTTCCCCAGATGAAAGGAGGGCTGGGGAGGGATCCTCTTCCAAATGAAATGTCGTCCACCCTTGCCAGGTAAATGAAGGAAGCAAAAATGAGGACCCCACCCCAGTTCCTCATACATACTGCAGAATCTAAGGTCATTCAGGGAAAAAATGAGTTTTTAACGGAATCTTTTCATGCTTCCTATTTAAAGTGTGGTTTGTGGACCAGCCTCATCCCAACAACTGGAGAAGCTGCTGCAAACTACAGAAAATTCCAGGTCTATTTCAACCCTCCACAATCAGAATCTGCACAGAGATTCTTCATGTCAGGCCTCCTGGGTCTGGAATGGTGGGTTTATAACCGGCTACGGAATGACACTGGTGCAGCTGGACCATAGAGCAGGCTTATAGCGGTCAGGCTCTGCTGCCCTGGTTAGCACCTCCACGTGCCCATGCGGAGGACCAGCCTGGCTAAATGAGCTCAGTTCCCGAGAACATTGGAGCAGAGCCTGCCAACAGGCCACCAAAGATACTTACCTCCTTTAACCCTCTGTACTGGTTTCAAGGAAAGAGCTCCCATTCAGTCACCATGAAAGAATCCCACCCAACTATCCGCCCCTCATCCATCTCCTAGAGTGGCCGTGCAACTGGTCCTCATCTTTGTGGGCACACGTCCAAATCAGTACTTTCTGGATGCAGGGCATCTTCACTCTTCCCTCTGCCGGCTGCCGACTCTAAGATCCCAGCGGATGGCAGAACAGATGGGAGTAATGCGGGCCTCGGAGGCAGCATATGGGAGAAAATCGCCCTGAGACCTCCCCCCCCTGCATTGGATGATTACATATACTAAAACGGACTCTCGTGCAGCTGAAACTCTGGGATTTCACTGTTCTGATACCTGCAGTATCATTACTCAATTCCAGAAAAGGCACTAAGCTCTCCCTAAAATTATGATAACTACATTTTCGTTAGCCACAGCTACTCCTTGCCGGGCACTGCGCAAACTGTTTTGTATGCATTGTTTCTAAACTCCCACAGCTATCAAGAAACTCATTATGCAGATGTAGAAACTAAAAGCCTAGGAAGATTAAATATATTCAGCCATCCATAGCAGTGATGGCCACATCCTCAGATCCAGAACACCACAGATTTAACCAGCAACAGATGTAAATATTTCAAAAGTTGCATCTGTATTGAATACATATAGACTTCTTATCATTATTACCTCAACACTATACTGTGATAGCCATTGTTCTAGCCTTCAGACTGCCTTGGGGATTCTAAATAATCATGAGATTAGTTAAAGTACATAGAAAGATGTGGGTAGATTATACGCTAATACCATGCCATTTGACCTACTGCAGTATCCACAGATTGGGTATCCCCTGATGGCCCCAAATCAAGCCCCCTCCCTTGCCATGAACTTAGGGTCCTAACCCCATGTCACTGTGCTTTCCTATGAACAAGAGAAAAGTTTCAGGAACTTTGCATGCAAAAAAAGTGGGGGTTCATGTTCCCACACTCTCCTGCTGTTTTGGAAGGCTTTTCTCCACCTGCTTCTATTCTTGGTACTTGAGCTCAAAAACCCTGATGGTTTCCCCACCCTCTCCATCTGTCTAGCCCAGTGGTTCTCAACCTTCCTAATGCCGCAACCCTTTAATACAGTTCCTCATGCTATGGTGACCCCCCCTCTATGATAAAATTATTTTTGTTGCTATTATACAACTGCAATTTTGGTTCAGTTGTGAATCATAATGTAAATATCTGGCGTGGAGGATATCTAATACGCGGTCCCTGTGATTTGGCCCCCAGAAAGCCATAGGTTGAGAACCACTACTCTAAGGAATCTCAGTAGTCTGTGGTACAGAGTGATTACTGTCAAGACGGCTCAATGCTGCTTATAGGTCAAATCTATTGACATCACGCCAAGATGCCCTTATGGCTGAGATGGCCACTTCCGTTTTTTGTGAGGATCTGCCCTTTTCTCCTCACCCAGACACCTGCATGCAGAACTGAAGAGCAGCTCACTAACGCCGCTCCAGCCAGACTGAGTATGAATATTTACGGTATGTGTGTGTCAGCCATGTGCTTTCTACTCACACCTACCAATCCGGAAAGACTCAGCTCTGGGGCCATTCCTTGCTCTCCCAGTTCTCCAATCGCAGCTCAGTCACTGCCACCCACCATCTTACCGTGAGGCCTCTGCTGCTTCCGACACGTGAATTCAGCTAGTGAGTGGTCACTCTCCCTGCAGGGTTCCTTTTGGCTATCCTCAGTCAGGTCGCAGGAGCTATTGTGGGGAGAAACACAGGGCGATGGAGCTCAGGTTTGAGATGGTGTAGAAATTGAATGGTCCTTCTAAAACTGGCAAGGACCCAAAATGATACGAAAATAAAACAGAACAAAGCCCTAGCCACAAATGTTCTGTTACCATGGTTTGCACTTAATGAGTACTACTGGTTGCATGAAGAATTCAGTTAAGTAAGTAGCAAGTAAATGACCAAATGAAGTAGAAATTTAATCTGAGTAAGAAAAGATGAAATGGGGGAGACTGTGTTGCCACCCACGGCCCTGCAGGTATTCATCCTGGGCTTCAGTCGAAGGCCACATCCAGGTCTATGGTCCTACCACAGGCGGGGACTGTGTTAACATATGTAGCTCCTGTTACCACTGAAGGCAGCACAGAAACCCAGGATCTGGACTGAAACCTGAAACCATGTTGGCGTCCAAAGCATGCAGCTGCCTTACAGATATGAGTACCCTGGGCACAACCCAGAGCCATGATGATATCCAGAATTATGGTGATACCGGGGCCTGAACTGCAGACTGGGGCCATATATGAATCCATTGTTCTGCTACAGCTGTAGTCTGTGTTGATATCCATGGCCCTTTGTACCATGAAAGGCTGATCGTATGCCAAAAATCTAGGCCACAACCTGGGCTCAGGCTGTAGTCCAAGGGCCATCTTGCAGCCCAGGGCAATGACAATCTGAATAGCCTATGCAATCACCTGGGGCCTTGTTGACATCCAAGCCCAGGATGCCACCAAGGACCATATCTGATTCATGGTTCTACAGCAACCTGACTCTGTGGTGATTGCCACCCAAAACTACAAGAACCCCCAGCCTCTGAGCTGCCACCCTGTAGCCATGTTGGAGTCTGAGGGATGTGTCGCTGATGGGACCATGCTAAACTCAGTGGCCTGCACTGCTATCTGTGGCTATGATACCATTGACCTGAACTGCTTCTTTCTGGGTTGATGGCCCAACCACAGGCAGGGTTCGCATTGATGTCTGAGGCTCTAGTTACTGCCTAAGGCAATGCAGATGCCCAATGTCTGAACCAACACCTGACACCATCTTGGGGCCTGAGGGTCATGTTGCCACAGGGATCACATAGATCAGAGTGCCCTGCACTGACACCTGGGGCCATATTTATGCCTGGGCCCAGACTGTGGCCAGAAGTCATTTCTGGATATGCGGCCTTGCCACAGCCAGTCTATGTTGAGGTCTGTGGCACTGGTTGCCACCAGGAACCATGCAACTGCCTAGGTTCTGAACAGCCACACTGGTCAGGTTAGAGTCCGGAGACCATGCTGCTACTGGGCCCACCCAGATCTGAAAAGCCTGTGCTGTCACTCAAAGCCATGGAGACATTCACACCCAAAACTGCTGCTGATGACCACAACTGTCCTGGGTCCTGAAGTAGCTAGGGTCTGTGTGAATGTCGATTGCTTGTGTTATCACAGGGCCCTTGCAAACCATGTGTAGAAGCAGGAGAATCATGCTGAGCTGTCCGTACCCTTCACTGACTGGGAGTGACCTGTCCCCTATTTGCTTCCCCCCCCCCCCGCCCACACATACACACACAGGAGAGCTGACCCTGAACCTCCTCAGGTTCCTTATGCTCGGAAAACATAATTGATGCTGATGACCCCAGAACAGGAAAACTTGCCCTACCCTTCACCACAGGCCTAGGAGAGCTGGCTCCACCCCTCACCTGAGCCCAACCAACCAACTCAACTGCCACCTAGGCACACACCCAGGGCTTTGAGTTGACACACCCCAAAATATACCCCATCTATAACCTGCTGGAGCATGTGATGGATCTGGTACTGGGGAGCCATAGCTGCAGGATCTCCATGACTCGGTGCAACAGTAGGCTTCCTGGGAGGAATTTGGGTACGGCTCCAGCGTTGATGCTATCCTGGAAGCCAGAGGCCTTGAACCTGGCCAACAGTTCATTGCACAATGAACATTTCCAAGTAGAACTATTGGGACAAAGGGGTAGACTGTATGACGCACAGAAGCTCCCGGTGCCACTGACATGAATGAAGAGGCGATTGAGAGGCAGAAAGATGGAGGAGCAGAGTGTTTTGTTTGGTTGGTTTTATCTTATTGGGTTTTTTTTTTTTGCTTTCTTGGGGGGGGCACTACAAGAGGTAGAGGTGGATACGGAGGGACTGGGAGATGAGTGGGATTAGAGAGCTTGATGTGAAATTCCCAAAGAATCAATTAAAAAAAGATAGAGGATAGAACATCCAAGTTAGGGCTTTGAAAGATGAATAGGAACTTCCTATGGGCATAAGAGACAACAGAACTCACTTCTGTCTACATGTCTGCCTATTTGCTGTACCTGTAGAGAAAAGCTGAACTTGTGATGACTTTCCCTTGAGTTCACTCAGCAATGAGAAATATCTTGTTCTCTTCCTGCTGTTTACCCACCTCTAATTGGATCCTCATGGGCCGCTAACTGCCATAGCAAAGCAGCTGATGGGAAGAGTGGAAAGCGGGCTCTCCTTTAGAGCTAGCTAAAGAGGAGCCCCAGGCAGCACTCTCTATGGTAACACGGTCCTGAGAGCCACACAGACCAGTACTCTCTATTCACATGACAAGGCCTTCCATATTAAATCCATGTAAGAATTTTGGAAAGAAATAAGCATGGGGGTCAGGTAATTCCATGTTTGAGCAGCTGATCTCCCATGGCCTATGGGTTGAAAGCTTAGTTTCTGGGGAGGAATTATCAGGAGGCAGTTGGGGACCTTCAAGAGACTATTGGAAGGCCTTTGGGTCATTGGGGGTATGCCACTGGGAGTTTGGGTGACAAGAAACTGGTGTCTTCCTCTTTCACTCTGCTTCATACCTTGTGTTGTAAATGGGTTTCTCTGGCCCACAATGCCCATCTCTAGCCAGGGGTCCAAGTCTATGTGACCACCTTGTCTTGAACCGGAATCCTCAGAACCAATAGCCAAAATAACCTTTTTATCTTTCAAAATTAAGTGCTTCAGGTCTTTTGCTGCAGTGAAGTAAAACTAACTAATACTCCTAGCTTATTCCAACTACAAGGCTTTTAAAGGACAAGAGCCAAGAGTTCAAACCCAGGCGATCCAGTGACATAGTACTTGGATTCCTCTGCTTGATCAGCAACCCTGGTCACTCATATGTGAGACCAGCCCACTCAGAAGCAGTGTCCATCTGCCCATCACAAGTTTGTGCTCCAGATGGATCCCAAGCACACAGGCAGTGCGGTGCACGAAGGCACACGCTGCGAAGTGACTCTCGGTTCTCTCACCCTGAGCAGGGCAGCTCTGCTCTCACCAGGCTTGATCCACCAAGAATTTGTACCTTTTCCTTATTTCTTGCCCAAGGATGCCCCCAGTATACTCAATGACACTGTATGGGATAACCTTTTGGGGTTTTCAGCTTCTCCATAAGATACTAAACTAGAAAATTTGGAGAGCTTTGGGGACAACCAGGCTGGGACTCAAATCCCTGCCATGCCAGTTACAGACTTAAGATATTGTGAGACTGGAACAAATGTTCTTCACCTCCTCTACAAAAGTCTTCATTTATAAATTTCGGATAATATTATAGGTCTCGGTGGGAAATTCTGAAACTTGAGTTAAAACTAAGTGAAACTGCCTCTATAAACAGGATGGGCTTAAGTGCTTAGCAAATTATTAATTCCTGGAAATAGATCAGAAGCAAAAATGTTCTGGGAGAAAAATAAAGTCTTCCCCAGAACAAAACAGTTGGTAGCCAATGGTCAGCTGCTGCTTTAAGAAGTGTGCCCAGGACTGACATCTTCCCACACAGGAGTGGACACAAAGTCTCTCACCCAAGGTCATCAACCTGCCTTCTTCCCTGCCTGCCATAGGTATGAGGATCCATCTGCTTCAGTAACAGAGTCAAGCTCATGTTCAGAGGGCAAGAACACTCCAGGGAGGGTTGTAAATAGGGGCTGGACACACAGCCTGGTAGCGGTAGTGTAGAACTCTATGCTGAAGACCGTCATTGTCTCTTTTCTGAAACTGACCGTGTCACAGACAGAGAATATTTTCTCTTTCTTATTTAAGACTCAAGTCTAGAAAAAAAGCTGGGAGAATGCTTCCTACAATTGCCCAAGATAATTACATTATCTCAGTACTGCAACTCACACAAACACACAATAAAAGAGTTTTGTTTTAAAAAAAGAAAGTTTTTATTTACATATCTCTCATTTAAATGTTATTGGTGTTATAAGAATCAGCCCTTAATATGGTGGCACAGAACTGAACCCCAGTACTTGAAAGTTGAGACAGAAAAAAATGTGACTTTGGAGTTAACCAGGCCAGTGCAGCTGGAGCAGATAAACCAATGGCTAGGGATGCAGCTTTGTGGGAGAGCCTCAGCTAGCAGTTCAGACCCTGGCTTTTCTTTCCTGCTTGATGGGAAGAATTGTCTGTAATCTGTCAATCATGTTTTAAATAAACACTGATTGGCCTGGCAGGATGTATAGGTGGGAAAACCAGACAGGAGGAAGAAATGATGCAATGAGAACAGGACAATTCTGGGAAGGAGGAAGTTGATTCCTCCCACTTCTGCCCAGACCACTGAAGCAGCAGGATGTGATCTGCGCTACTGAAAAAAGTACTGAACCACATGGCTAAAATAGATCAGAATAATGGGTTAATATAAGTTACAAGAACTAATAAGCCTGACCAAATGGGCCAATTAGCTTTATAACTTATAGAGATCTCTGTGTGATTTTCTTTGAGGCTAAACAGCTGTGGGAACCGGGCAGGACAGAAAACACAAACAAGCAGGCCCCTCATGTTACACCTGCTCCTGAAGAAAAAGCAAAGAAACAAAAATCAATCAAACATAATAACTTACATGCTGTTCTATGCCTGTTTCCTCATCTACGAAGCAAGGACTGTACTGCTTATCTTCCCAGGGTTGGTACCAAATCAGATTACAGGAAAGACTGGAAACGGGTTATAAGCTGCTCTACTCCACCAGTGGCATCGTTTTCCTTCTGTTAACAGAATACAAACCAGTGGGGAATGGCATTGGGAGGAGAACTTCCCTTCTCAGACTGTCAAGGCAGTTACTTCCATGCTCATCTCCAGCTTCCTCCTACTAATTCTAGTTCCCAAGCATCAACAAATAAGAAAACCCTCAGCTTGTTTTGTGTGTCTCTGTCTCTCTGTGTTTCTCTCTCTGTCTCTCTGTCTCTCTCTGTCTCTCTCTCTCTGTCTCTCTCTCTCTCTCTCTCTGCCTCTTTGGCTTTTCTCTCTCTCTCTCTCTCTCTCTCTCTCTCTCTCTCTCTCTCTCTCTCTCTCTTTCTCAGAACCCACAACATCAGTAAGGACTTAAGAGATCCTGCTTAGGACCCATTACATGACACCCCATCCTTGGTGTCAGCTCTGTCTGGTACCCTTACCAGAGCCCTCCTGGAGCTCTAGAGGGAGGACTCACACGCCTGGTAGAGGACAGGCAAGGAAGGGCTCAGGAAACTTAGGAACTCTTTTCTTTTCTTTTCTTTTTTTCCTTTTAAGATTTGAATCAAGAGCCTCACTTGTAGTTCTGGTTTAATTAACAGCTTGTATCTGCACAGCAGAGAATTCTGGGACAAAGGAAAGGCCAGCAAACAGACAGGAAGAGGCAGGGTGGGTCAGACTGGGACAGGCGGTGACATTTGCTGTTGTCTATCCAGAAGCCCTCAACTGGGATTCATGAGAAGCTCAACTGTTTCTGATCAAGTTTTGAATAGGTCAAGCCCCTTTGGACATATGTTTCCTTATGACTCAGAAGAAGTGTCATTCCAGGGGAAAAATGTCAGAGGGAAAAGTCTTGAAAAGGTGCTGAATTATCATAGCTATTGAAGGCCCTGAGCCCTAAGGCTCCAAAGATCACTCCAGAGGCTTTTGCCTACTGGGCTTTGTGCTCACGTGAGACAATATCTCTGAAAGCCTTGGACCTCCTCAGAGCCCAGAGGCCTCTACCCAGCCACTCCTTTCCTGGCCTATCTAATGTGACTAGCGTAGAAGGGCTGCTTGCTATCAAAACTGATGAAGTAATTTTTAAAAAAAAAAAAGGCAAATCACAGGAGGCAGCCTTGTCTCACACTAGGGAGCAGAAAAAGCTTTCTGACAAGACTCTTTTTAGAGTTGAGTGGGGAAGGATGAGTAGGAGCCAACCAAATGGAGGGTAGTGGGTGTTTCTGACAGAAAGAAAGGAAGGAAAGAAGGAAGGAAGGAAGGAAGGAAAAAAGGAAGAAAGGAAGGAAGGAAGGAAGGAAGGAAGGGAGGGAGGGAGGGAGGGAGGGAGGGAGGGAGGAAGGAAGGAAGGGTATCCTGAACACTTCCCTAGAAATGTGAGTCATTAGAGGAAGCAGATGCTAAGAAGCAAAGGTTACTGGGAAATGATGATAGGATGACAGCATCCAAGATAGCAGGAAGTATTCTGGATGTCCTAGTGGTTGAACATCTTGGAGGCAAGGCATTGACTTGAAGGCCAGGAAGGTCCACCACAGGACATGAAGGTTGTGGTCACAGACTCAGAAGAGTATTCAAATACTCAATCCGGAAGTCAGATAGAGACTGTGTTGGAAAAATCAAGATTAGTAAAAAAGAAAACCCCTTTGTGAGACAGAGGTGCTACCGAACTAAGTTAAACAAGCTTCATAGGGATACAAGAGATTTTGCATGCAGAATCCCCAGAACCTAGAGCATGCTTCTATAAGGACTTGGATATTTAGAAGAGGTACGAGGAGGAGATCAGTCAGACTGTTGACTCCAAAGCACATGACAATGGTGAGTGACAGAGAGTAGAAGCATCCCAGAAGAGTCACAGCCAATGAGGCAAGCTGGATTCAGGGTTGGATTTGGGGATGTAGAGTTGGTATCTGGCTTACCAATCACTGTAGCCCCTTCCCACCGCTGCACTACAAGGACCACAGAATAAGCTCCCTACAAATGCTGCATAAATTAAGGCTTTAGGACATATGGAAAGTCACCTAAGAGGTTCTGGGTGGTAAGGAAGAAGTTTGTGAACATTGATAGAGATGGAAATAGATCAGCTTGTGTTTTTACTAGTCCATGCTTTGATGACTTCATCATATTAATTCTTGGGACAATGCAGCAAGTGAAATTACTGTTTCCATTTTGTGGCAGAAGCTCCAGACGCAAGCAACATAACTTATTTTGTCCACAGCTTCTTAGTGACACTCCCACACTTCACACCCCTCTTAGTTTGAGAAGCAGTGACTAGCAGCTCCAGATGTAGATTCAGACGAACCGAGCTGGAATCCAGTGTGCTCGACTGTGTGGCTGTAGGGAAGTGATTTACCAGTTCTGTGTGGTTCCCCTTAACTATAAAATATGAACACACAAGGCAGCAGCTCCTAGAGTAACTTGAGAATGGATTGGGGGTGTCATAGGCAACTGGACGATTCAGCTCCTGCTAGACAGTAGGAGCTCAGTAAATGTCAACTCCCCCTGTTGCCAAGCTCCTCTCATGCCTCTCTGCACACTGCTGTCAGAAGGAGTAAAGAAAAAGGTCACTTCTCCACTGACAGAAAACCAGTTCCAGAGTTACAGGTCACCCCATGGTATTTTGTCCTTTTTCTTGAGAAGTGTCTTACACGGCGATAAGGAAAAAGCCAGGACCTTCTCCACAATGTGTGAAATATGTCGACTCTTCTGCCATGCACTTTCCCTGGAGCAGAACTCATGGGCTTATTTTCAGTGTGTCATTATGCCCACGCAGTTCTTTCTAAGTAATTTCACTTTGGCCTTGAAACCTTAGACAGAGGATCTCAGAGTGGGGCCACAGAAACTGTATGAGAGAACCTGAGATTTTCTTGAAACAAAATGAATTCTCAGATAATTAAACAGGAGAAATTTATCATGACTTGTCAGGAGGGCATGGCCATCTAGCTCCAAGAATTCTCGGCCATGGTGAACAGAAATATCATGGTGGGATGGTGGCCAAAGAAGCTTCTTGCCTCAAGGAAACCGGGAAGGAAAGAGAGGAGCAGGGAAAGGCCACAAAGAGGTGTACCCTTCAGTGACACCTCAGTAATCCATTTCCTCCAGCCTGGCTCTACCTACTAGTAGCTCTTTAATCCATAAAGAGTTTTCCACATCCCATAATCCAATCACATCTCCATGGAACCACCAACAAAGACCAAGTCTTCAATGTGTGAGTCTTTTGGGGGCATTCCATATCCAACCACTAATACCACTATTGTGGTTTGAAAGAAAATGACCCCTAAAGGAACTCGCAGTATTAGGAGTTGAGGCTTTGTTAGTGTTGGTGTGGCACTGGTGGAGGAAGTGTGTCGCTGTGGGGGTGGGCCTTTTCTGCTCAGGTTTCCCTCAGACTGCTTCCTATTGCTTGCAGGTCAAGATGTAGAATTCTCAGTCCTTTCTCCAGATCCATGTCTGCCTGCATGCTGCCATGTCCCTCCGTGATGACAATGGACTAAACCTCTGAACTGTAAGCCTCCCAACTGAATGACGTTCCTTTATAAGAGATGCCGTGGTCATGGTGTCTCTTCATAGAAATAGCAACCCTAAGACAGCCATCTTAGATTAAGGTGAAGGTAGAGCCACAACTTATGATAAGCTCACTTGGGGTAACAATCAGAAGGGGTCACTAGGGTCAGTCTCTATCCCATGCCCTAACAATGGTGTCAAAGATTCTACGACCCTAACAATTCTCTTTCCATATTCTCCACTATTGCTACCTTTGGGACTTTATCTGACCTAGAGTTAATAGTAACTCCAGACCCCCAGTCAAAGCTGGAGAGCTCCCTTACAGAAGCAGTTTCTGCTGATTGTCCTTCCAAGTCCCCCATCCTCTGGATGTTCACAAAAGTGGTCTGTGCTTCAGTGCACACGTTGACTCCAAGAAATGGAGGCCAAAAGGATAAATGCCAATAGAGATTAATTGATCTGTCACCATGAGTGGGTGACATGAACTGATGAGATGAGAAGAAAGTTCGTGAGGAAGGGTCCCAAGTCTCATTCAGATGTGGTTTTGGTGGATTTAAGGCCTCCATGTTCTCATATCACAGGTGAAACCAGAAATCCTATTGCTGATATCAAATCTCCTGCAAAACAAATGTTACTGCAGTTACTTTTTAAGCACAGTAGTGAGACAGACTCAGATGCAGACTATTCGTGACCTAAGCTTTAGAGTAGTGTGTGTGTTACTGGAACTTGAACCCAGAACTTTGTGCAAGCCACAGAAGCACTGGACTGCTGAGCTACCCCGAGTCAAAAGGTGTTTTTTTTAAAAACAGAAATTCAGGAATACTTTTTGCCACAGTAAAATGTTTTGGCAATTGTCTTTTAATTTTAGATGATGCCTTTTATTAGTGGAACTTCAACTCTCTAAGACCAATGAATTCTGCAGATGGCACGGATCACTCATCCCGCTGCTCTCTGGCAGTTCATTTCTTAAAAACCTGACATTCCTCCAAATTATATGAGAAATACTAAGAGAGGGAGGGGCACCACTGACTGCTGTCTTTGCCTTCTTCCTGAGATTCCTCTGCCTCCTCCAAGGACCCTCCTTGTGTAAACAGTGACACCAGCTCAGACCCAGTGCCAGTCTTCCTAAAGAAAAGAAGGCTCACACAATAACTTTGATCCAGGCAGGGGCTTCAGGTCTCTAAAGACAGCTGGAGGAAAGGAATCCAGAGCCAAGAAAAAGCAGGACACAGATGTTCATCAGACAGGAAAGAAATGCAATCCTCAGGACGGGTTGCTCTGGGTTTCAGAATGGCTGTGGTCTGCTCTTAGTGTGCAGCTGTCTGAAGACCGGGCCAGAAGGGGGCTGTGGTCTGTGCCATGTGGTGTAGGTCCCTAGCCATACATGGATTCTGAGTTCCTATAGTGGAGCTAGCCAAGATTCCAGGGTTTGCCAATTTAAGCTCCGCAGTGGTTTTGGAGACATTAGTTTGAGGCCTGACATAGTGGCATTTGTCTATAATCCTAACACTTGGGAGGCAGAGATAGGACCTTGAGGCCAACCTGGGGTACACATTAAGACCTTATCTCACAAAAACAATCTCAAACAAAAACAACAAGACAAGTTGGGTTTTGTTTTTTGTTTTTTGGGTTTTTTTAGTTTTGTATTTGTAATATACTGGAGTAATAGTTTTACTATAGCAGGTTAGAGGAAATAATAAAACTGATTTTTTTCTGTCATTTTGATATTCTTATTGAAAAGAATAGAAAGTAAAATTATATTGAGGCTGGTATTCCAGTTGAGCTGATGGAGTCTTACGGTCAGTCTGATTCTCCTGTTTTACCTCAAAAACTCCTGAGGCCCTTGTGTAGCACACGTGTTGTGGGGGGGCTCAGCTGCTGGAGGGATGTAGCCAGCAGAAGCATCATCTCTCATTTGCTTCCTTTTGCTATCATTTCCACATCCAGGCACCCCTCAATCCTCAAATGCTATTGATCCGGGAGTCCTTCAAAAGCGCCTCTCTCATCTCATGCTTCCCTGCTTATGGATACATAATGCCTTTACTCGCCTCCAGACATTCCCACACACATGCCAGGAGCACGAGGCATGTCGGATGAAGGAGATGATTTTCTCCCTGCTCTCCACTTATGTCTTAGAGTGAGTGAGATCAATCAGAGGAAACTCTTCCAGAGAGCTCTGAGACAAAGAGATTGTGTGGCCACTTTGGATAACACGGCATTGAAAGGTCTCTCTGAGACAGTTCAATTGAAATCTCAGTAACACCAGCAAACAGGGCACAGGAAGGACTCCCAAAATCAGGTGAACCAGCCAACAAAAGTCAGTAACAGTAAAAATAGCAGGCACCTTTGAGGAGCCAAAAGTCACCATGGTGACTGAAGCTTTGAAAGTCAACCAGGTTCAAGGAATGGGAAAAGAGTTCAAGCCTCCTTGGGAATGTACTTACAAAGGACATGTTATGGCTTGAATGAGTGCCTCTCCCCAAGAATTGTAAATTGAAATATTTACCCTCAGTGTGGTGCTATACAAAGATGGACTTTCAGGTGATTAGGTCGTGAGAGGTAAAGTCTTCATGAATGATGCTGGTACTAAAGGAAAATTAGAGCTTTCTAGTCTTCGTCCTGCACCCTACAGGACAAGAGCTGCGACATGGAAAAGAGGTATCTACCTCTGGTGCCAGCCTTCTTGTGACTGACAGAACAACATAAAAAGATGCATGATTCATTTTGCTTATGGTCTCAAAGGTTTTCATTCACAGGTAAAGAAAGCACTATAGAGAAGCAAATCTCACATCATGCCTGACTAAAAGCAGAGAAGAACCATAAAGAAGCCATGGAAAGTTATGGCCTTCAGGGCTGGAGAGATGGCTCAACAGGTAAGTGTAGTGGCTTCTCTTCCAGAGGTTCTGACTTCAATTCCCAATAACCACATGGTGGCTCACAATCACCTATAAATGTGATTTGATGCCATCCTCTGGAGTGCAGGCATACATGCAGACAGAGCACTCATATACATAAATTACATAAATAAAAATTATTTTAAGAAAAGATATGCCCTTCAAAGAGATGCCACGTGTGACCCACCTGCTCTACCCAAGTCACCGCTTCCAGCGTTGTCTAAAAGGGCATTCAAAATTTGGATCCATCAATGGGCTATACTCCTGATTAGAGCAAAACCTTCCTGATCTAATTTTCTCAGCAAATACCCCCACAAACACACCCAGGCTGAGATTTGCTAACCACCTAGATATCTTTCAATCTAATCAAATATATAGTCTTTAACTATCACACCTTTATTTCTAGCACCTTTATTCCTGACTTCCAGCCTCAAAACCCTCAGAAATAACTGCTCTGTTTTGAGGCCATGCAGGCTATGGAGTTTTGTTATAAGGAACCCAAGCAGATTTAGACACGGGAAGTCAAATGTTCTCTGCCTAAAGTATGTAGCAAAAGATGGGACAAGGAAAGGAATATTCCAGACAGAGAGAAAATCATGTACAAAGTTACTGCAACAGGTGAGAGTGTCTTACTAAACAAAAGAGGGGTCATAAGCCTAGGACATAGTATGCAACAAGCTCTGACATCTAAGAAAAGCAAAGGACAAGGGGCCATATGATGTTTGTAAAGGGTGTGAGCATTATCATGCATTCAGTGTTACAAAGGTAAAAGTGCCTTGTGGGTTGTTTGTTTGTATTGTTTTTGGTTGGTCAGTGGTACTTGAACCCAGAACCTTGCACATGCTCTGAGAGTACTTCCAATGAGTTCTATCTCCAGCCAGTGTAGGCACATCTGAAGTACTCTTAGAACTGAAGATATAGCTCAGTAGTAAAACACTTACCCATCATACCTAAGATTTTAGATTCAATACATTGAAAAATTAAATAATAAGTAGAGATGTGTGCTTGTTAGTTCTTACTAATTTGGCAGAAGTTAGGGTCATCTGGGAAGATGGAACATCGATTGAGAAATGTTCCTCCTAGATTGACCTGATTAATGATTGATGTGGGATGGCCCAGAAAATTGTGGGGTGTGCATCCCCTGGGCTTGTGATCCTGTGTTATAGAGGAAAGCAGGCTCAGCAAGCCATGGAAAGCAAGCCGATAAGTAGAAGCCATGACTTCTTCTTCATTTCCTACTTCAGAATTCCTTGCTCAAGGTTCCTGCCTTGGGTTCCTGCCCTAACTTCCCTTCATAGACAACTGTAAGCTGAAATTAATCCTCTCTTCCCCATATTGGAGTCATGGAGTTTGTCACAGCAATAGAAAGCTAAGACAGTGTATTTTTAGAAGAAGTGTATTCATATTTTTTTAACTGAGAGTCATTCACTATCTATGCATGTCCTGAATAATGAACAGTCATCTTTGGGAGGACATATAAGAAACTGTAATTCTAAGGAAAATATCAAGCTTTTCACTGTGTACTTAACTCATTGTGGCTTTTCAAATGACAAATATATTCTTCAATGTGAAGTATACATGGGGTTGTTTGGGAGTCAAAAGCTGGGGAGGTTACAGGCACTGGGGGAAGTGTATTACTGTCTTCCTTTGTTTGCTTGTATCGTTGTTAAATGGGCATAATGCCTACAGGAAAAAGGGAAGGATTCTAAAGAATATTCATATAGAGTTGGCAAGAGGGTTCAGCAACAGAATGCAGTTTTGCCACTGTTGCCACTGAGCCTGGCGACCTGAGTTCAATCTCCCCAATCCACACGGTAGAAGGAGGGGGCTAAGGAGAAGCAAACAAGTCAGTCAAAGAGACTAGATGGAGTGGCCAAAAGAGATAAAAAGAAAACATTTAAAAAGGGATTGGGCTCCGCAGATGAGATCAAGTCACACTGCAAGGGAAGAAAATTCTGTTCACTGTAGAGTAGCCAGACAGAATGGTGCTTCTCCACATTTCTGAAGAAATGTCGTGTGAAAGGGAGCTGGCCAGTTTGTTTGACTCAGCAGACGGTAATAGAAATTAGAACAGGGGTCATAGAGGAGTGGGTTTCCCCTTTTTGTGAATTTTATAAAATAAAATAACTTTCATGAAAAAGAGGTGCCCATGAAGGATATATTATTAAGAACTGTTCTGGCATCAAGCATTATATCAAGCTTTGAAGAATAGAAGCATAGAATTCTGTTAAAAAGGCAAAGAGTTATAAATGGAACATATCAGGAATTGGGAGTGAAGAAACCAGCAATCAGGAAGCTGTGGCAGGAGAATCAGGATTTTAAAGCCAGTTTTCAACACCGAGTGAGACCCTGCCTTGCCCCTGTGCCCCACTAAAAGACAAAAAGGAATTCTAATGTATGCAAAGACCTAAGAAAATGCTTCCTCCAGCCCTCTCGGGCTAGAAATGAAACTCTGGGAGTCTTTCTCACATGATCGCTGCTCTAGAAAATATAGTATTTTTAACTTACTTCCCTTTGTACAGATTCATCACATGAGATTGGACAATGATCGGTGAGTTAACAATGGGTGACCAAGAGCAGAAGTAAAGCCCATGGCCAGCCCAGGTCAGCTTCCTATGCCTGGCTCTGTTCCTCCACTCTGCATGGGGTGAAGCATACTTAGCCGCCAGCACACCATTGGCCATCAAGTATGACTCCCCCTATTCCTAACAGTGTCACCAAAAATAATATGATATCATCTCCCTACCTGAATGTCCCTGCTGTGCCTGCATTCCACAGAACTCCCAAACAAGACCACCACAGAGCTGGTATCCGATGCAAACACACTGGGGTTTACTGATTACAAACTAGCTAACTTGAGCCATAACTCCCACACTCGGACACAGCAGGAGGAGAAGAACAGCCCCAAGGCTTCAGGGTAAGGGGTTTTTAAAGGCAAAACTTGCAAGCAGGGTGGCACAAGCTGTGGCATTTGGGAATTGGGTATGGGAATTCATTGGTTGGGGTATAGGGGAATTTCAAAACAGTTACTGTCAGCAGACAAGAATTTTAAAACAGCAGTTAATCAGATACCCACAAGGATGTTTGAAGCTAGCAGACTTGGTTATAGACACCCTGGTGGGTCACTTTGATGAAGGCAGGCACAGTTTCTTGGGAATGTTTATGACTTTGTTGGGCTGTATACACCCTCCTCCCCAGTTCTGTTGTGTCTAAAATGGAGTTCTTTCTCAAAATGAAGTTTTTCTGCTCCTCATCACCATGAGTACAAAGGAGAAGAGGTACCTGTGAGGCTTCAGGGAACAACTCTGGGAAAAGAAGAACCTGCGATTAGAAGCACTGTGTGTATATTAGCTCTTTCTATGCTCCATGAATTCTGAATATGATCCCCACCAAAGCCACATTAAGTTACATGCCTCTATAACCTTGCCTATAGATCTGAAACTTCCATTACCTTTCTGGTGGTGAACATTGACAGATACATATCTACTCAGCAGCCAGCTGTGGGTCTTTAAATTTTCATCTCCCTACAAAACCAAACCCCACAACATAATGCCCCTCTGAATCCTGGGATTGTTTTCTCTAGTCTGGAAATCCCAGAGGCCAGGAAAGGGTCTCTGATCTTCCTATACCCACACACAGTACACAGTCTACACATAGGAGATACTGGGCTTGGAATTGTACAAGCCAGCTGAAGTAATTTGAATATGAAATGTCCCCATAGGCTCATGTGTTCAATACTTGGTCCCCAGTTCATGTGCTATTTTAGAATGTTTTAGAAACTTTGGGAGATTCAGTCTGGAGTAAGTGGGTCCCAGAGGAAAAGAATTTCAAGTTTAGGCCTTATAATTGCTCTTCTTGATTGTCAACTTGACTTCATCTGTAATTAAGTAAAATCCAAAAATAGAGGACACACCTGTGAGAGATTTTTGCTTAATTTGAAGTGGGTAGATAAACTTCCAACCAAGATCTTTGAAGTAGGAAGAGACATATGCCTTTTATCTGGATATTGTTGTGGGAGGACACACTTTTAATCTGAACCATACCTTCTGCTAGAAGTTTTTATAACAGTGGTTCTCAACCTATGGGTCGCTAGCCCTTTGGGAGTCAAATGACCTTTACACGGGGGTCACCTAAGACAACTAAAAAACAAAGAAATTACAATATGATTCACAGCAGTAGCAACATCAGTTATGAAGTAGCAACAAAAATAATTTCATAGTTTGGAGTCATCACAACATGAGGAATTGTATTAAAGAGTCTCAGTATTAGGAAAATTGAGAACCACTGCTATATATCGAAATGGAAGAAGAAAGCTTTTGCTCTTTGCCTGTTTGTCCTTGCCTTGCTATGCAAGTGTATGCCCTCACTGGCGTTAGAGCCTACTTCTCCAGGATGCTATTGTATACTGAAGAGCAGCTGAGACATCCAGCCTTGTGCACTAAGCAACTGTTGGATTCTTGGACTTTCTTCTCACAGCTAGTCATTGTTGGATTAGCTGGACTGCAGCTTGTAAGTCATTCCAATGGATTCACTTTCTATATATAGAGAGATACTCAGTCAAAAAGTTCTGTTACCCTAGAGAATCTTAACTAATATAGACCTGGTCTCCATATCCTTTCTTTATTCACTACCTCCTGTCCACCACGGGGAAACAGCCTCCTCCTCCACATGTTCCTACTGTTAGTATTCATACATCTGTACTGGCCTGCCCTTAGGGTCCTGACAGGACACATCCTCAGTTGCAGCCACTAACAGCACTTCCTGTGCACATTCACTATGTTCCCTTTTAAAAGGTAGACCTTGCCCACCTCCCATCTTCTCTCTTCCTCTCTCTCTCTCTCTCTCTCTCTCTCTCTCTCTCTCTCTCTCTCCCTCCCTCCCTCCCTTTTTCTCATTCTCTCTATTTTTCTCTTTCATCACTCTTGTCCCCAAGGACCATTCTCTGCCTCCCTCTCTGCCCCTTTCTCTGGCCCTTCTCTCTACTCTTTCAATAAAACCTCCCCCGTGAGTCCTGTTGTATGGCCTGACTTCTCTTCACGGTGTTTTATAAATTACAGCACCTACCACCATAGAACCAAACTCAACAAAACCAAGCACCATGAGTTGAAATCTCTGAAATCTTGAACTACAACTGTTTCCCTCTGTATTTATGTGAGGTGCGCCATGGTGACGTCACATTGACCTTGGAATGTGGGCTCTAAAGCAATGTTTCCAAAGGCAGCTCACCCTATACTTTGCATCTTTATTTGAGATCTGCAAAACATTACTGGCTATGTCCATCTTCAGTTGTGGCTGCGATGATTAAAACAGCCAAAGGAAGGATGTATAGAAATACCACAACTTCTACATCTCTTGGAGGCATTTGGTAAAATCCCTCCCTGTTCACAGTCCTCCGCTCATGAGTTTGTGAGCACTTCTGTCTGTCAGCCTATCTTCCTCAATTGTTGCTGAGAGTCTAGCCCCTCCACGTGGCTGCTAAGGCACTGGAACCTGGAATTTTCCTTCTGTCTCTTTCAATAAGTGCAGGTACAACTTCCTTTAATGGGCTGTCAATGGGCAGTAAGTAACCTGGACTGCACAATTAAATGAAGCAAATGCTTGGCCATGTCTGCCAACAGCTGTGGAGCTCAGTAAAGCCTTGTAGCCTGACAAACTAAGATTCTAAAGGCTTTCATTCAGAGCACAGTCCATACCTTCATATGCAGCATTGTTTCCGGCTCTTAGCTTTATTTTCTCTTAAACTAGGAGTTTGCGTAGGGGTGGAATGGCAAATGGTGAAAGACAGTAAATCCTACTCTCTAGGTAAATAAGTAGCAGGCAAATGTTTGCTGCAGAGTAGGAAACCAAGGCCCGTGCCGTACCGGAGACGTTTTTCTCTCTCTGCTCTCAGCAGAGCCCCCACACAGCCCTTCACTCAGCCCTGGTGAGGCAGAGCCCTGTGTAATGAAGGACTGGTGTGAATGAATCCCTACTTGCCCACTTATGAACCAGGCAGGGTCAGAGTGCACCCTCAGATTCCCCAGAATGGGAAGGGGGGTTCCTGCTACCAAAAACTCACATTGAAAAAGAAAAACTACACAAACGCCTCAGAACTCAGAACAAAAACATACTGCTATTAATGGAGGTCACTTGTTCATTTCTCGGCTGCCCAGACCCCCGAAATAATCACACAGAACTGTATTATTTAAATCACTGCTTAGCCCATTATCTCTAGCTTCTTATTTGCTAACTCTTACATCTTAATTTAACCCATCTCCACTAATCTGTGCATCACCCCAAGGTTGTGACCTACCAACAAAGTTTCAGCACGACTGTCCTGGTGACCACTCCATGGCTTCTCATCGACTCCACCTCCTTCCTTCCAGCATTAAGTTTTAATATAGTTTTCATTAGTTATGATTAAAGTTATAGTAGATATAAATATTGTAACTATAATTCTTCCTTGATAACTGTTTTATTATATGTAATTTTAATATGTTAAAGTAAAAGCCTTCCTTTTATTTAAACAGAAAAGGGGAGGTGATGTGGGATTCCCCTCTGTATGTTGTGAATATCATTGGTTAATAAAGAAAACTGGCTTGGCCTGATAGGGTAGAGTAAAGATAGGTGGGAAAAACTAAACTGACTGTTGGGAGAAGGAAGCCGAAGTCAGCAGAGAAGTCATGGAGCCGCTGCCAGAGACAGACATACTGAAACTTTGCTGGTAGACCACAAGCCTTGTGGTAAAATATAAAATAATAGAGATGGGTTAATTCTAGATATAAGAGCTAGCTAGCAATATGCTTAAGTAATTGGCCAAGCAGCAACTTAATTAATACAGTTTTCGCGTATTTCAGGAATCTGTGAGGCTGGGAAACCAACAAGGGGGCTCCAACAACATACAGGGGAGTAGGGAATGCCAATATCTCACCATGCAGCTAAGGCATTCAAATGTGTGGCTCTACTCCCTCAGCCTCCCAGTACTGAGATCACAGGCAAGTGTCACTGAACAGAGTAAAGAATGTACTACTTTTATGGTCTGATCAGAGAAAAAAAATGACTTTAATATTTGAGTAAACAGGGAAAGACCCAGGATGCTGAGACTCGCCAGTGTCCTTAAATGCTATTGACAAGATGTAAAACCGCCTGCTGAACTACAGCTGCCAAATTTTCACCTCCACACCATGTTGTGATGGATGCAAAATGGAAGCAGATCTGGACTTGCTTAGATAGCTGAAGAATGATAAGGCAGAACCTCAGAGGATTATGGTCTTTCAGAATTTTATTATATGTGACACCAGTTCATCTTCTACATGCTGGGAAAACTCTGGAAATTGTACTTTTCATCATGGGGCCAATGACAGTTACACTTGAGAGAAGCTATCATATTTGGGGCTGGAAAATCTATCTCCAAGCAGTGATGAACATGCCAAGATCTACTGAGACCCAGTCAGAACCACTCTGTAAAACAGTCCTTAGGGCCTTGGCCATGGGTGGCAAGCAACCCATTAACAACTCTGCAAGAGCTATTCAAGGTCCTCAGTTAGCCATTTCTTCATGAAATGCTTCCTGAGTTGGACTGGTTTTAGATCCTAAATCTTTCTACTGAGCAGGCTATCTTTAATATATTATATAGATTCTCTGGGCTCTATGTATTCATCCATAAGAGGGAAGCAAAACAGAACCCTGTCTGACTGTTTCAAGAGTTGACCTTTGACATCTACCTACATCAACCCAGAGTCAGCCCTTCACTGCAGCCCCACAGATCTGTAGGTGTTTGAATCTACCATACAAAAATATCACTTCTTCCACTGAATCTTCCTCTTTCATCTTTATGAAGTCACTGATAATACTGAGAATGTAACATGTCACCCAGAATAAGAAATGGGAACCAAAGAATTTTGAGGATACTGCAATTTTCCTCAACATGTTACATTTATTAGCAAGCAGTAGAGTTAAAATTCTTTTTTGTTCATTTTTCATATTAATGTATATATGGTGTGCATTTGTAAGTTATGCCTGCAGGTATACAAGCACATGTGTGTGAGTACACATGTATGCTCATGCATGTGGAGGGCTGGGGCTAATGTTAATCATCTTCTATTGCCCCTCCACCTTGTTCACAGAGGCAAGGCCTCTCAGTCAAACCTAGAGCACACCATTGTGTCTAGTTCCAATAACCAGCTTGCTCTGGGGATCCACTGTAGCCATCTTTGGAGGCTAGAATTACAGGTGGGCCTCTGTACCTACCTGACAGTTTACATGGCCTCTGGGGATCGTAAGTGCAGCCTTACACTTATGCAGCAAGCGTGTAAGCCACTGAGCCATCTCCCAAGGCTGTACTCAAGTTCTCAACTCAGAAACTACTCAACCTCTCTGAACCTTCATTTTTCCATCTGTAAAATGGAAGGATGCAGTGAGACATCCTCCCAGAGTTATGCTGGAGTATTAAGTAAGCTGATACACATCCCTAACACTTTACCATGCTTGGTAAACTGGACTTATTACTACCTAGTGCAAAATACTGCATGTGTTCCTTCTTCTTCCTGACCAAAACAAAAAACAACTTGAGGCTTAGTGTACTTAAGTAACCTGGAGTCACTGTGAAGAAAGTAGACCTAGGATCATAGTCCAGATAACCAGTTATAACATCTCTGCATTGTGGCACCAGCGTGCAACCTGGAGGGTAATGGCGAATAAATTCCACACCAGTTAGGTTTTAAAAGGGGTATTTATTTTGGGGGGTAAAACTTACATACACACAAAACGTCAGGAAAGGAGCCTAGTCGCTGGAGCAGGAGCCAGAACCAAGGGCCGGAACCAAGAGGCTGAGCCAAGGCTTGCCGCTCTTTTTTAAAGAGAAATATACCATGCCCCAGTGGGCTGGTATTTCAGTGGCTACTGGCTGAAGGAGCGGAAGGTACTCCTGCAGCAGGACGGTCTGCTTTCAGGAGAGTGTGTATGTTTTTTAAATTTATTTTTGGTGTGAGTGGTTTTCCTGCAGGTATATCTGTGTACCACATGCATGCCTGATGCTCAAGGAGTCTAGGGGATGGTATTAGAGCTTCTAAAACTGCAGTTACAGATGGTTGTGAACCACCATGCGGGTACTTGGAATTGGACCCAGGTCCTCTGCAAGAGCAGTTAGAGCTCTTAAGGGCTGAACAACTTCTCCAACCACCAAGTAGAGTAAATTCCTGTTTCATCCAGGGTTCTAACCTTTGCAGCTCAATTCTTGCTTTCTTATACCAAGTAAAAGAAATCAAAATAGGTATCAGCAATAAGTAATGGAAATAAGTATCCTAGGAGTTGACTGTTTTTCTGCTATCTTCATTTTCCAAAAAGCAGACTCTTAACTGATAGTCAAATCATTTCGGGCAGTTCTTACCCAAGGCTACAAGTTGTTTGGTCTACACTGACATGGTCCCGCAAGTACTATTATAGATAGATAGATAGATAGATAGATAGATAGATAGATAGATAGATAGATAGATAGATAATAGCATTTTGCCCCACCTCCACCCCAGCTAAGATGAAGGCTACCAACAGACACCTTCTGCAGGCTTCACTGGATAAATTGAAATCTATCAAGGATTCTCTCCCTCCAAGTACCATTTAGTCTGAACTTCAAACAATCACTGCACTGCTATTCTAGTTACTTAAGTGTGAAAAAATAAAGGATGCTCTTAGAAAGCATTTGGAAGAGGAAAGGGAGCCAAAACAAGACAGAAGCTTCCCATCAGAGATCAACAGCTCAACATGGGATTCTAAGAGATTAAAGCAAACGGTGCTTCTGCGTGCACAGCAGACCTGGATGGCAGGATGGATGAGAGCTGGATATATTCCAGCCCTGACATTCTTTCAGCTCTTTCTCATTGGAGGATCTGAACCAGCTCAGGACTGAGCTCTCGGTATGATGACTGAAGGCCGGTGCCTCCTTTCCCTTCTCAGAACCAGGTGTCTGGTCAGTCATGGGCAACCCTTAATATTAGATTTGGCAGCTTCTAGGAAGCTGAGGGAGAGGCACAAGCTCTCTCCAGAATCTGAACTTAGCCTGTTCATTGCCAAAGTTGCTTGCCCAGTAGGACCTCCTGGGGGAGCTTTTAAGCATCCCAAGCCCCAGCTGTTTTCTGGGTCAAGTAAACCCCAGTCTGCCCAGTGGGACATATGTACCAAGGCTTGGAAAACTCCCTGGATGATTACCATGTGCTAGTAAATTTGAAAACTTCTGATTTGGAGCCACGGTTCTTAGCAGGGGTTGATCTATGCCCCTCTAGGAAACATTGGCAGTATCCAAAGACACTTTTGGTGCCCGAAGAGGGATGGTGCAGGATGGTACTACTGACATCTAGTGGGAGGAAGCCAGGAAGGCTGCTAAGCATCCCTACAACAAAGAACGACCTGGCTCAAAACTGTATGGTACAAGTAGCAAGTCTGACTGAGGAACTTGATGCCCATAGTATCAGTCCACTAAAATCAGAAGCCTCGGGCTCCTTCTCCAGACCCACTGGATTCAAATTTACATTTTCACCAGATCCCAAGTTGATTCTTACACACATCTAAACACTAGTCCAGATCCTACAAAGGCTTCATTTTACAACAGGAGGCACCGCCAATCTTAACTGAGACTGGGTTTTTCTCAGCGACCATTTCTTTTACATTTAGCATTCACCCCTAGACACTGTGGACAGGAAAGCATATTAGACTTCAGAGTTAGCAGATCAGATTTGGGATCCAGCATTAGACAGGGCCACTAGAAATCACTTTGTAGGGTCTCAACTGTCTAATCTGCAAACAGGAAGAAAATATAGGGACAAACTATGCAACTTGACAGAGGACGCCTGCACAGTAGGGGGTTGGCATCTGAGCTTCATAAACCTACCACCATTTTCTCTGGAGCAATTAATTTTCCTTATTTGGACAGCTATTTTTCTTATTGGAAAATGGCAATGCATAGTCACGTCTGCTCATGAAGGAAAAAAAACTACCAAGGCATTGGATTGAAGGTGCTACCTTGGAGCAGACACTGGAGAACAGGCCCTGGCTTGCTTCCTGAAATATGCCAGGGGGCAGTTTTTAATTCAAATTGTACACAACGTACCAGGAGTATTAGCCCCCTATCAATCCGGCAAGGCATATGCTCACAATCATAGATTTCCCTTCAGTCATTCCGAGGCCAGCACATAAGGATGATGCTGCCATCTGCCATTTGGTCTCAACTTGAAAGTAGGTTGCTAGCCTTGCCTTCCCCTGCAATCCCACTGCTGTTGAGGATAGACACTGAAAAGCTTCTCAAGACATGATCCCTGCTAGGGATTCAGAATTCACAGCCACACAACCAGACTGAGGACGTCTGTTCCTTTCTGCTCCCAAAATCAAACTAGATTGTGTTATTGCTCTACCTCTCCTCAGGGCAGGTATTTATACCTCATCAAACACAAACATACACACACACACACACACACACACACACACACACACACTACAGAAAGACAAGACGAGGGGTCTGGAACACAGCAACTAATCGGCTGAGGAGCTTTAAGAAGGATAAACATTCATTACTTTCCTTAAGCAGCTGACAAACTGCCTCACACCAGGAGTCATGCATTTCTCCTGTTACCTGTTCCTCGAGGTCCTTAATATGAGGCTGAGCTCACAACCAAAGCTCCACGAGTCTGTTACTCAAGTGATTGACTGGTAAGCCTGTTGATTGATTGGGTCTGGGCTGACTAGAAGAAGTGCAAGCTAAGCAGTGAGCATGCACACTGCAATTGCACAATATCCTACATCTGGAAATAACTGTGTCTTCTTAAAAACTGTACCACAATCTGGAGAAGTGTTCTCATTCTGTCCACCTGCCCCAGAAATATCCAGAAATCAGGTAAGGAGCTTTAAAAGTGAGTCTGACCAAAAGGGAGAGGAAAGTCATGTATTAAAGGCTGACTTTCATGGTTGCCTAGGCATAGCACAGGACACTTTAGAACAATAATCATGCTGAGGCTGGGAAGGGGAAAGGAGTAAGATATACAATGACAGGAAATACGGAGTCACAGGAAGAGCCTCCAGAGCAACGGAGGGATTGAGGTAGGATGTTCTCCCACTCACACAAGTGGGATAGGCGAGAACTGGATCCAGAGCTGTCAAAACTAAAATCAGCACTAACAGAGGCATGAGAGCCACACCACATAAGCCAGAAAAAGCAGTTAGAGCCAGCAACACTCCTGGGTCCAAATGCCTTGGCTAGAACCCAAACCCCTGGAGCGCAAGTGTGGGGAGGCTTTGGTTCCAGTGATAAAACATGGATGGGAGCCACTGGAATGGAGTACAGGGATTTTCAACTCTAAATTTTGCAACAAAGAGACTAAGCAACGACGGTGGGTGAACCGGGACACAACAGCCACAGAAAGAAATGCAAGGGGGCACCAACTTTACTCTGGTTGGAAGAAAGCTGAGGAGCAATTGCCTATGTCTTCCGGCCACCTCCTTTAGACAGGGCCTGGCCCAGGTTTAAGAAGACAAAACCCTCCATCACTGTGTGCAACGGAGGTCTTCTTGGCTTTAGTTGTGGCTGGATCTGTTCAAATTCTTCTGGGAATTCCAAGAACTGTGGCCTCACAAAGACAAACTGAATACCCTACACGTTGGGATGCAGGGAGAAATCAGCTGGAGATCTGAGCAGGACCTCAGTGGAGAGTAAGGAGAGAAAAGACAGAAAGGGAGAACCAATCCCAATGCCATGGCAAGAGAGGGATCCAGGGTCTGAGAGGCAGGTGAGAAAGCAACTGGGAGGAAAGACCCTCTCTTCTAGGTGAATTTCCTAGCTGCTTTGCCTGTTGCTATGGTAAAATGACCCCATGAAAGCAACTCACAAGAGGAAGGTTTTATTTCTCTCATGGTTCCAGACTGCAACCTGCCATCTTAGGGAAGCCACAGTCGCAGGAGCCTGAGATCAGTGGTCACACTGCATCCAGGGTCAGAAACAGAGTGACAAGTGTAAGCCAGCACTCCGTTCATGTCTCCACTGTCGGGATACCCTAAGAATAGTCTAACCTTTAGTTGAGATGGCTCCTCCCACATCCAAAAAACGTCATCAAAACAATCCCCTAAATTGAGCCAATCTCGAAAGTCCCTCTCCGTGTTCAGGTCATGTCTATTTGATAACACTAAGCATCACAGGTTTTCTTCAAAACAGGGAAGATTACTTTTTCCTAGAGGTCTAAGTTTATCCTGGTGATACCAACGATGCCCTCACATTCCCAGAAGACTTTGAGTAGCTTAGGGTCTGCCCAAGGAGCGCTTACATGTAGGCCACAGGAAAAGACCGCTCATGCACCCAGACATGAGCCACAGCCAAGATCAGTTTCTATGAATCTATGTGATGACATGCTTTTCCTTCTCAGGAGAAGACAATTTGAGATCTCTACTTCTCTATTATCTAAGAGATGAGAATTTTTCTCCCAGTTTTAAAGATTGAATCCAGGGCTTTATATGTACTTAAATATAGATTTCTTTTTTTGCCTCAGTTTCTATTAAGGTAACATGTGGAAAAAGAAACCCAGTCTTAGATGAAGAGGGAACCTCACTGAAAGAAATTACATAGTAATAGTATTTTTAATGATTGAAGCAGAAAAAACAGAAACAGACGTTGCAAGATGTTTGAATTTATAGATATAAACATGTATTCCTCAAAGTGAACTTTTGTAATGAAGCTAAAAAGCGCTCAGTAGTGCAATCAAAGGATTCCTTTCCTGGCTAAAAGTTTTCAAATAAAATTGTTTTCACAAAGAGAATAAATTGCTGCCTTTGGATGATAAGAGACAAAAGGAACATAGTTTTTAAAAAACATTTTTACATTGTGTATGTGTGTGTGTGTGTGTGTGTGTGTGTGTCTGTGTGTGTGTGTGTGTGTGTGTCTGTGTGTGTGTGGTGTTTATACCGTGGCTTGTATGTGGGGAGCAGAGGACCACGTGAAGGAATCAGCTCCTTCCACCGCCTAGACTTCAGAATCGCACTCAGGTCTTCTGTCTTGGCAGCAGGCATCTTACTCAGTGAGCCATCTCTGTGTTCCACAAAGGGGATATTCTTTTTGATTTGTCGGCCACCTATCAAGTGTTATATATAATTTATCTCATGTGGCCTTCAGAACAGCGCAACCAGATAGTGTTGCCTCTCACTAATAACAGAACAGATCTGAGGAAAGGTGTAGCAAGGATTTTTAGTAGCAAGTCAGAAATTTCATCAAATGTTTGCAAGTATGGCAATTGAACCCTGCCTTCCCTCCTCTCCCTGAATCACCACACAGTTGTGGAGGGGTAAGGCATCCCCCTTACACATCATTCTAAAGGGAAATGTGTTCCGGTCAATTCACCAAGCGACCAATTAGCATCCTCCCTTCTATAACCAGCTCCAGTCCCTAAAAGTGATGAAAAAAAATGCACCATCCTCTCAGAGCGCATTGATATTCATCCCAATTCCCTTCCTTCTCCATTTCAGCAGCACATAAATTACCAGCTCTGTTGTCAAATGCTGCATGTAATTGTGTTCAGCCACACATCCCCAGGGAAAAAGAAAAGTCATCCAGTCTGCAATGGACCAACACAGGCCAGGGGCTCAGCAAATGGGGTTAGGTCTGCTGTCCACTCTCTCTTGCTGCCTCCTTCACGGCAAGCTCAGGCAAGCCAGGGCCTGTCAGGAACGACAAACCACATCAGAGTAGGAGTGTGGAAACAAGTCTAGTTAAGAAACAGTGAATCTTGTGCTTTTCAAACCATGCAAACGTATAGAAGAAAAAAATTCCCATGAACTTTTAGATTAGCAAGGACCTATTTTAATAAATCAGTAGAAATAAACAGCACTTAGATAATTACAACGAGCCAGATCCTTTTATAATTATCTCACTTAATCTCTGCTGCAGTCCTTGGGGGATAAAAAGCCTGAACTCAGAGCTGCCTGCTATTTCACATGCTCAAGGTGGCGCCGCTGATAAATACTGCCCTGAAGATGCTTTTCCTTGACTGCTTCCGGCAACATCATCCTTACAAGCACCACCCTTAGGTGTTTGTATTATAGCCTGCTCCCTTAGCACACTGGTCTAGCTGACTGACCCAGGTGGGAATCAACCCACAGCAAGGTAACACTTGGACATTTTCTTCAAATTAAGACCTGCCACTTGCAAAATACTCACGTCATTTCCCATTAAAAAAAAAAAAAAAAGAAAACATTGTTTCTGTGTAAAATGAAAAGCCCAGGGGCCGGGGAGGTGATCATTGGATAAAATGCTTACAGCATAAGCACGAGGAATGGAACTGAGAGACCCCACCAGCCATGTAAAACCTGAATGAGCATGGCAGCATGCCTGCCATCTTAGTATCAAGGAGACAAGGGCATGCCCAGGAGACAAGCTTGCTAGATAGACAGGTCAAATCTGAAAGCACTAGGTTCAGAGAGGGACCCTGACTCAGTTAAATACAGCAGAAAGCAATAAAAGGAAACACTTGATATTAACCTCTGACCTTCGCATATATATTTGTATACACGGCGTCACATATATGTGAACGTAAATATACTTACATGCACACTATACACACACGCAAACCAAATTAGCTAATAATTTATGTAAAACTCATTTTTTAATCCTATAGCCGGATGAAATAACATTAATGTAGTCCCAATTATTCCAGGAGTCAAGATTAGTTTAATGCCAGCCTAGGCAACAGAATGAGTTCCTTCCCACTCAAAAAGAAAAAGGAAAATACTTTATGAGTTGAAAAAAAAGATAATTCTCTCACCTCAAAGAAATGCTGGGGAAGCATTGCACCATGAAGATCTGAGTTTCCATTCTTTATCTAGTTACCTACTTTGTTACTCTGTCTTTCTCTTATTTTGTTTGGTTTGGGGTTCTTTTGATTTGTTTGGCTTTGAGTTTTTCTTTTGTTTTTGAGACAAGGTTTTCTGTGTAGCTCTGGCTGTCCTGGAACTTGCTATGTAGACTAGACTGGTCTTGAACTCACAAAGATCTGCCTGCCTCTACCTCCTGAGTGTTAGAACTAAAGGTGTGCCCCACTGTGTCCAGCTATCTTTCTAGTCTGTTGTTCTGAAATGGTGTCTTCCATTTGTAAAGTCCCATCATGGCTAAAATGGCTGCCAGTACACTAACCATGACCTCTGAGGGCCAGGCAACAGGAAGAAGGACGCAAAGAACATGTGAGCTATATTGCTTTTGTTGTATGAAAATAAAATTAAATGAAAAAGCATTTCTAAGTTTTCTACCCATTACCTTCAGCTCACCATGTAGCCAGAGATACTAATATGTTCAAGCTAGATGCAAAAAAGACTGGCGACATTGTCTACTCATCTTGTCTAAACATGTTGTCACCCTGATCTGTCCCAGAGCACCCATCCCAAAGGAAAAGGATAAAATTGAAAATATAATTAGAAGGCCTGTGAGACCCTCATCCCCACAACTCTTTATTGGGGTGCTAGTATGAAGGATTCTTAGTACTCATTGGACCCCACAATAACCTAGAGAACAGCATCAATTTATTTATTTTATGGTCTGGGAAGTGGGTACACACAAAAATCTAAGAAACTTACAGAAGTTCACAAACCTAAAATGTGACCCTAGGAAGTAGATTGCTTATGAACAATGTTTGTCGTGACATCGAACACATAAGTTTCCACCTGACAAAGATGTCTCATGCGGCCTGGTGATTTCTCTTTAATATGAAAGTATCTGTTTACTCAGACATCAAAACACTCATCCACTCAGGCTCCGCGGCCCCTGGTTCTAACCACTGTGTTAGTTACCTCCTCTAACACACTGAGTAATATCATTTACTAGACAATGGTAGAGAAGTAACTGACTCAGGGCAACCTTCAAGTAAGCCAACAAAGAAACTTCCTGATGTCTCGAAGTATGAGGCAACGATGCCACCCTCAAAGGCTCACCCTAGACAGAGATGCATTGACCCCAATTTCACCAAGAAGGACACCAGAAAGGCTAGCAGTGATTGCACACTGACACACTCTGAACCTTCTCCTTTTCAATTAAGTCATAAGTGTCATTCCACTGAGAACACAGCTTTGCCCTTCTTTTTCCTCTGCTTAGCGCTCTGAATTCATTTCTCTCCTTTGTTTATTCCTCTGGGCCCTGAAACGTTCTCCACAGTCAGCTTACTTAGTACTTCCTTTTCACGGCTATTTCAAGACAAAGGCTGACCTGGTTATAACCCAGCTATTCGGTCTGCACAACCACAGGCCTCATTCCCAAATGAGGTTAAAAGGTCAGCGGCGGCCAAGAAAAATACAGCTTCCCAGCTGCTACCAAGAGCAGTAAACATTCTTATTAGAATAATAAGCAAACTGAGAAGCCATGGAAAGCCTTAGCGACAGCATCCTGGAATTAGATGCCTTAGGCAAGAAGACCTGACAGCTGCACAGTGCGGTTCCATTAAATGCTCGGCACTGTGCGTGTTTATTCGTCACCCCCATACCAGCAGCAAATGCACCTAAAGATGATGCTGGGGGAACTCAACCTAACTAATCCTGATCACCATCTCATGGGTACCCATTCTAAGCTGAGCATTTGTCAATATTCGGGCTTAGAAAGCAAAAACGTCTTAAGATCTCCCTTTCAACTAATTCATACTCTAACAGATGCATGCTCTAGCTAACCCAGACACAAGCTGAGTTCGCTGCTTTCTCATGAGCTAAGTGCTTGAAAAAAATGACCACCAGGCTCGGTGTGGTGGCATAGGACTTTGATCCCACGACTTGGGAGGCAGAAACAGGCAGATGTCTGTGAGTTCAAGGTCAGTCTGGTCTTTATTATGAGTTCTGGGAGAGCCCAGGCCTATAATAATGAGAATTTGTTTCAATAAAATAAAATGAAGGTGATCAGCGCTCTGTGACACTCAGAGGAGTTCCCAGGAGAGTTAAGCTGGAAGACAGACCTTGACTCCTGGTGCAATCTAGAGAGGTAACAGCTTTTTGTGACAAACAGAAATCCACCTCACAAGATTTCTGAGAAATGCTGGACTTTGGTATTTGTGTATTCACCAGCAATCCTATTCACTGAGCCCAGGTTGTCACTTATTATATTATTATCTGTGGCAACACAGCCCGCAACTGTAAGACTTCCCATCTAAAAGAAATAAGAGCGGAATAATCAGGACAATAAAAAATCTAAAGTGTCAAATGTCTAAGCGACCCATGGACTGTCCCACTCTACATTAGTGAAGGGTTTCTATTCTGAAGCCAGTAAAACTGGAAGAAACGACTGAGTTCAAAAGAAAAAGGCAATAGAGTCTTCAAGGAACACAAAGAACCAAGGAACTATTGCACAGTCAGAGGAATACAGTAAAGCCCCAATGGCTGGCCCCAAAGAAATAGAAATGGAAGAATGGCCTGAAAATAATCATCGCGGTTGTGTTAAAGAAACTGGGATGGCTACAAAGAAATAGTTGTGAACAAATAAACAAAATCGGCAAAAAGGTGCCAGATAAAGTGAGAAGTTCAGCACACACAGACACCAAAGAACTGGACAAAACAAATCTCGTAGCCAAATAAAGCCATGTCTGAGCTGAAAACCTAAAGAGAGGGCGTCCATGGAGAGCTCAGTCAGCGGGAAAAGTCAGCAAATGAAAGGCCAGGCCCTTGGAAGCTGTCCAATTAGAAAATCAGAAGGGGGAAGATGGAATGGGAAAGCGATCCTATGGAAGATCTGAAAATCTGGATCCATAAAATCTCAAATATTAACAAAAAAATGGCCATAGTGAAGTTTTCACCAAGATGTCATCAAACCGTCAGATGTCACAGAGAGTAACTTCCAAAGCATCATATTTCCTATGCCAGGGACTCCCCGAGAGCCTGCCTTCAGGCTCCCAGCACAAACGCTGCAAGCTCACAAACAGTGAAAAGGTAGATTCAATCACTGAGAGAAAAACACCCCCCCCAAAAAAAAAAAACCTCATCCAAGCTAAAGCTGTCTTCATAACAGAACAAGAAATCTTAAAAACTGTGCCAGAAAAACACTCAGGAAACTGACCATTTTTAGACTATAAAAGAACTTTTAAAATATCCAAAAGTAAATAAAACATCCAGTTAAATTTAACCAGAGGCCTGAAGAAAGAGTTCTGACAAGCCCACTGAAGTCACGCCAGCCTATGGTGCTACAGAGCGGAGGCCAGGGGACAGTTCTGTGAAGTGAATCTCACCTTCCACCTTGACATGATTCTGGGGTTGTACGTGGGTCCTCAGGTTTGCCTCTTCAGGTAAGTGCCTTTACTCACCAAGTCATCTTGCTGGCTTTAAAGAACTGTCCTTATAATTAATGAAAACTAGCTTGTTCAGGTCTCCATTAAAACACCCATTTGTTCGCTTTACTGAATCACAAACTCTAACGCAACCTTTGTTCTAACCATATATCCTCCTGAAGCTGTATTTTAAAAACAAAAAGCACAAGAGATTCAAATTGGTAATTTCCCCCATTATATTTATGTGACAGAAATGACAGACTTCAGTTGGCCCACAGATTTACAGCTACTGTAAGACTGGATTGTCGCTATGTGGTCTCCCCACCACAGAACGCTGGTCCGGGTTAGTGGATGTCACCACAAACAAATGAAAAAATTAAAGATTATTGCTTCTCAGTCCTCGCTAGCATGAAAACATAATTATGTGTTTTATGTGTATGGAAAGCAGAGATCGTGCCTTTCAGAACACCTACGGTTTGCGATCTTGCTGTCACCATCCGTCAAAAGGAAAGCTTCAGTTTATTGAATGGCCTTTGTCAGCGTTAGCCTGAGAACATGCCAACATGACATAATGATTAGTAGTAAATTAGTGGTAATAATAGTTAGCCTTCAAACGACAAGGACTTTGCATACAATATGTTATTTAATACTTAGAAAGCTCCTGTATCTGATCTCTGTTTTATTAATGAGAAGAAAGTTGAAAGAGACTAAATTACTTCCCTAATTCAGGCTAGTTGCCAGATAAAATTCAAAGCTACACGGAATCTCATTCTATGTAGGGTGTAGAACATGAAAAATAAAATCCCCAGGGGAAATGTAACCACCACAAAAATCAGCACACAGCAGAGCAATGGAGACCGTTCCACCAGTGCCCTAACAATGAGCTTTTATTTTATAAAACTTATTCTTAAGAGTTGAAGGAGGGGAAAGAAGATGATCAAAACACATTGTATGGAATTCTCAAAGAACTATCAAAAACATTGTTTTAAAGCAAGAATATGGGCTAGAAAGATGTCTCAGTGGTTAAGGGCACTGGCAATTCTTCCAGAGGACCGAGATTTGATTTCCAGCACCAATAATTATCTGTAACTCCAATTCCAGGGGATATAACACTCTCGAATGGCTTCTGTGGGCACCAAGTATTATACAGTGCACAGGCATGCACGCAGGGAAAACACACATAGATGTTAAATAAAATGTAGTCGAACAATAAATAAAATTAAAGTGTTTTCAAAAACAAAGGCAATGTGGTTCATAAGGCAACTCATCTTCCTATGAGAACTTCCTATGAGACTCACTCAACCCACATGTACACAGCAAGGGCTACTGACCAGCTTTGACTGAGGTAATCTAGCCTTCCCATTTTATTCATCAGTATGGCTGGGTCATGGTTATCTGACTACACATTACTTGTAGGTGTGTCTGTGAGGTTGTCTGCAGAGCTGCCATGTCAGTTAGCAGACCAAGTAGGAAAAGCAGCCTTCCCTAATGACCTTACCCACTCAACTGAGGCATGGACAACACGGCATGGACAGTGAACTCTCTCTCCCTGTGTATCTCCCACTGCCCGATCTGGACTATCGATCTCTTGCCTGTATACTAGACTTTCTGCTAATGGCTCTAGCGGTTCTTCAGGTTTCAGGCATGGACCAAAGCTCTGCTGCCAGGAGCTGCTGCTCGGATACAGTAACAGGACTTCTGTAAACATCTGTGCCTCTTTGTTCTGGTTCTCTGGAGAATGCTAGTGCTTCCTGATTCCAAACTGTTGGTGTGTGAGTGATCCAAGATAAACAAATCACATGTTCCTGCCCAGGAAGTCTCAAGCTGAGATTAAAGGAAGCCAGTCTAGCGGACTCTGAGGAAAAGAAGAGAATACAATTTGGGTGCAGGCCATGGACCTACTGTGGTTTCCACCATGTGGCCTGGAAGGGATAAAGCCTGAGTACAAATGCCATGAAATGGGGTGCCTTGGTCAAACGTGAGGAGGGTGAGATCTGGAGTGTGAGTGACAACCAGCTTCTGCGTCCCTCTCCACTCCTGAAGACCACACAGCTCTCTGGCCTGTGCTCTCTGAAATCAATCCGTGTGCTTTTCACAAATCCTTTTCTGTGCTCTTGGTGAATTCTGCCTACTCTTTCTCCACAGACAGACCTAAACTACTCATGGAAATCTGGTTAAAGCAAGCAGAGCGTCCTAGCAGCCTAGTGTGAAAATTATGACAGGAGCCTGGAGACATCGAAGGCTGAAAACTAATGAGCGTAGTCCTCATGTGTCCCCTCCCTAGCACCAGTGATACCTGACATCAGTCGGAAAGAAACTAGAATACTGTTGCACACTAGATCGTTAGCAAGACTCTGGAACCTAGCATTGTTTGATTATGCGATGTCCCCACATGCTCCTGTGCTGAACATGTGATCCCATTTCATGTGCTGCTGAAACTTTAAGAGGCAGGCCTAGGTGGAGGAGGCACCTCCTACGGGCATGTCTTTGAAGGTTATACCTAGTCTACTTCCAGTCCTGCGTGAGGCTTGTACCTCTACCATGTGCACTCCCAATGCTAGGGTGTTCTACCTCACCATAGACCCATAATCAATCACCACCTTTACTTGTTTTTCTCCCATTTTTGTCCCAGAGACAGAAGGCCCAGCTGATACAGTTGGCATCCTGTCTTCGGGCTGAAGAATATTCATGCACTGGAGCTGCCAGTCACAAAGAGGTAGGAGATCATGTTCTTGAAGCGATGATTTAAGGTAGTCTGACATAGTAAAAGCCTTCATGTAAGTCATCCGTCAGCATGCGGCTGAAGACCTCATAGTAAAATTCACTAAAACCAGGCAAGCTTTGAAGGCCTAGCCACAGCGTCCTCTCCTTCTCCTCATGGGTTAAGAACAATGGGCAAGCAACCTAACCTTCCTTACCTAGTAGACCAGATCAAGTTCCTTTTCATTCCTAGTCGAGGGCTCAGTTCTGTAACAATGCATGGACTCATTTAAATAACTCAAATATGTTTCCCCAAGGAAACCAGGGACTATCCTATTCCCTTGATACTACAAAGCCCGGTTTGTAACGTTCCAGGACCCCAGATGTTCCCTCTGCTCTCAAGTTCAACCCTCTTTTGCCTCATGTGCCACTGGGTCTTCCTCCCTCAGCCTCTCAGAATGTGTGATTGATAATATATGGCTTTTGGATCGTATCTCTACTGTTTGGTATCATGTGTTCACCCACTCCTTTAACTCCCCTGCAGTAAACAGGAAGCTGTTCAAACACAGTGTAGAGATATCAGCCAGCAGGGACTGTGCTCACCAATGCTGTACCTATGCAGATGGGGATAGAGCCCCCTAAGAGCCTTCTCAGCAAGGAAATGCTCCCTCCAACCGCCTGTGAGGCCCACGAAATTTCACTGGAAGAGCAGCAAGGCAATGTTGAAACTGCCTCCCAGTTTTAACACCACCTGCTGGGGCTATGCTCACAATGATTCACTGAGAATGGCACGGTCTAACCAGCAAATTGTTTATAGACCATTAACTTCAGAATATCCCACACTGAGAAAGGAAAACAAATCCACACTGAGATTTCAATGTTAACTTGCAATCTTTATTCAAAAACAACTCTTCAAGGCTGAGCCTGGTGATACAGGCTATAATCCCACTGCTTAGGAAGCAGAAGCAAGAGAATAAGGAGTTCGAAGTCATCCTTGACTATAGAGTGAATGTGGACTCATTCTTGGAGTCTTACATAAGGTTCCTATTGCTATGATGTAACATCATGATCAAAAGCCAGTTGGGGAGGAAAGGTTCATCTGGCTTACATTTCCACAACATTATCCACCACTGAAGAGAGTCAGGACAGGAACCCAATCAGGGAAGGAACCTGGAAGCAGTAACTGATGCAAAGTCCAAGGAGGGGTGCTGCTTACTGGCTTGCTCATCATGGCTTGCTCAGTCTGCTTTCTTGCAGAACCCAGAAGAACCTGCCCAGGAGTAGCACCAGGCACAGTGAACAGAGTTCTCTCTTATCAATTTCTAGTGAAGAAAATGCCTACGACTGGATCTTTTGGAGGCGTTTCCTCAATTGAGATTTTTCTCCTTTCACATGATTCTGGCCTATGTCAATCTGATGTAAAACTAGGCAGCACGCTGAGCTATATGAGAGACCTTGTTTCACACAGACCTATAACTATACCCACACCCATACGCATACCCATATCCATCCCCATATTTATAGATGAGAGAGAATCTTATAATGGGAGTTGAGGAGGTAAGACAGCTCAGGGGATAGCAGGGGTAAATGTGCTTGCCTCCAAGCCTGAGGAACCGAGTTCAATCTCTACAACCCGGTTTAGAAAGGCAGAACAGTTAATGGCCTGCAAGATGTCTTCTGACCTCCACGTTCACGCTACAGACATGTGCGACCACACACATATTAACATGCATACACACACTAAATAAATAAATAAACAAAAGGGTGTTCAGCCAAATGAAACCAGGACTATTGACTCTACTCCAAGTGCTGCTATATGCCTTTCCTCTCTTATCACTTCTCCAGTTCTGGGGATGCTCTTCAATGGTCTCTTGATTCACCCATCCTAACTGCATTCATCTGCACAATGGAAATAAAACTAATTTCTATTGTATATGCTTGCAGCAATGTCAGTTTCAACATATACAAATTATTTTTAAAAGCTTTGAGTAAATTTAAAATAAGAAAGTAGTCTGGAGCTTTAAAGGTAGTTCAGTGGTTAGGAGCACTTGCTGCTCTTCCAGAGGACCTGAGTTTGATTCCAGCACCTACATGGTGGCTCACAATCACCTGGACTCTAATTCCATCTCTGTCCTATGCGGGCACTGCACACATGTGGCACCCAGACATCCATGTGATAAAACACCCTCGCACATGAATTTTAAAAGTAGTGGAACCCTGCCTGCTCCTGGCCTGTCCAGGGCATCTGGTCAACAAAACCTTCAGAGTAACCATCAATCCAGGAGGGTATACAGAACTGAAACACGCCAGTCAGGGGATCTGCTCACATGAAGGATAATTGAAAATGTTCAAGTCTGACAATCTTTCTAAATAATGCGAAGGGAAGGAAGGAAGAGTTTGGACTGGGCTTGCCAGTCCCAGTGTTCAGGAAGGAGACTTAAAGCTGGGCAGTGGCAGTGCACGCCTTTAACGGCGGCACTTGGGAGGCAGAGGCAGGCAGATCTCTATGAGTTCGAGGTCAGCCTGGTCTATAAGAGCTAATTCCAAGACAGGCTTCAAAGGTACAGAAAAACCCTGTCTCGAAAAACCAAAAGAAAAAAAAGGAAGAAGGAAACTTGATCTTGGCACTAGCAACACATAAAATTGTTTCAAAGAGGAGAAAGGTGTTATATACAAAAGGAATATTTTGGAATTTCTCGGTAGTCCTTATAGTCCTTGAAAATCCTGTAATTGGAAGAAGGGATTAGCAAGATCATGTGTTGAAATGGAAATGTAGTTAATCTAATGTTTTTATCTATAACATGGTAAACACACATTTATCTACCATCTTCTAGCTCAAGTCTTACACCTCTGCAAGGTGACCTTGGCAGAGAATTCGTCACCACCTGCTCTGCTTTCATTTCCACATGGCCCTCACACCCTAGACTGAAATTTATCGGTATAATCAGCTTGAGGTGTCAAAATGAATACAACTATCTATATTAGTTACTTTTCATATTGTCCGATATACCTATCAGAAAGAGCTGTGGGAGGAAGGATTGGTTTCGACTTACAGCTTTGGATGGGAGAGTCCATCACAGTGGAGGAAGCAGGGCAGGGTGGCAGAGGGACTTCTGCAGGAGGAGGCCCACATGGTGGCTGGAACACTTGACAGGACTTCTTCACATGACACAAACCAGGGGTCAGAGTGTACAGCCAGAACCAGAGGCAGGTGAGACCTTCAAATGCCTCCCCCTTGAAACCTGCTTTTATCCGTTAGGCCCACATCACAAAGGTTTCGCAAGTTTCAAAACAGTGCTATGGATTAAGAAGTTCCACGAGTCTGTGGGAGGGGGGCAGTATTTAACTGAAATACTTTAACTTCCTATGATTCAGTTTTAACTTAATATAGATAATAACTCCAAGGGGCTTATACGGTATCAAAGTCACAACAAAGAGAGAATTCTAGGTTCTCGATATCATCTAGATAAGTGGAGACGCCCAGTACCCTTATTGCCTCATGCACGTTCGCCCTTGTCCCATGGTCTTCAGTCAAGTTCAAGGCTTGTTTCTGCTGCTACTAGCTCTGACAATCCGCTGCCAGTAAATGCTAGTAACTTACTGCCATTTCTTCTCAGGGTCTGTCCACCATTCCAGGGCCATATCTAGCCCTAACTTCCTGTTATCTCTTCAGGTTCCACTAGTGCCAACCTCCTTCATACCTACAGCTCTTTCCCTCAATCCACAGGGCTCCTACCTCATCTAAATGATGAGGCAGGTTGGAGGGCAGTTGTTTATTTACCTCCCCAGTATTTGTCTCAACCATGAATCCATCTTTCTGTAATCTGCCCGACCTGTGCCTGCTTTGAATCCCACTGGCATCACGGCTCCCCACACCCTCACCCTCACATATGTACTCACAAGACTTGGAATGTGTTCCTTCCTCTTTTAAACTGAATACTAAATAACACATTGGCTTACAATGACTTAGAGAGACCAGGAGAAGAGATAAATTATCCGCGCGCGTGCCTGTATGCGCACCAAGATCTCAGAAAGCCTGCGGGTGGTAAACAGTTGCCTGTGGTGCTTCAAGAGTTCCCGGTGATTCTGACGCACACTCAAGTTTGAGAACTACTGATCCATGCACTAGACAAGCATCAGACACCAAGCTGCGTGACTAAAGTAAAATGCCGGCAAGCTCACGGGGTGGCGTGGTCTCCTGTTGCTGACCGGGTTTGTTTAGGGGCATGCTATTTATCCTTCTTGTGGCTTTTTTTTTCCTGCCTACAAAGCAGTGAATAATGATAGTCCATACCTCATATGGGCTCTGATGAGCATGAAATGCAGGCGTGTGTACAGAAGGCCTCCAGAACTGTGAAAATGCCATAGAACCCACAAGTCACTCCGGCAGCTTTCAGAATGCCAGCGGCAGCAGCAGCAGAACAGCTTGACGGGAAAGTCCAGCACTTTCTCAACAACCCTCTGAAGGCCTGAACAGCTGCCGGGCTCAGTCCACATCTCAGCAAATCCGTCAGCCATTTGTCTGCCTTTGCTAGCATTCTAGAGAGCCTCTTCTCGCCTCTGCCTGCAGCCTCCTAAGACTGAGCTCTGAGAGAAGGCAGAAGCTGGTGCCCTGTGTCCTCCCTGGATTGTGACTACAGATGGTGGTGGTTTACAAAGGGCAAGCATCAAAGATGTCTAGCGTGGCTGTTTCTCTCTGCATCATTTTTTCAAGTGCTCTTGCTCTAGTTTAGGAAGAGGAATGAGGGGAAAGAGGGAGAGAAATAAGAAGAGAGCTAGATCATTTATCCAAGACCTACAGACTTCCTCCCTATGTCTTAGCTTGGCTTCCTCAGGGGTTTTTCTCTGCTGGTCAGAAAAGGCACCACGAGGTCACAGAGCCTTGTACACTCTCGGAGGGAGGAAGCAGAGGAAGCGGTGTCATTCAGATGCAGGCAAGCGGCTCGCTTGTGCCTTGTCTGCTTATAGAACAAAAGCGTGCAGCACATTCAAGCATCCCTGAACCCCTAGGGAAAGGCTGTCAGTGGTCACAGCACATGAATATCAAAGAATCCTCCCTCTGCAGGTGGACTGTCACAGTGCGGTCTCATCTCCTGGACTTCCGGTTGGCCTTTGAAGCTGATGGCTACAAAGACGTGGATGAATTTGAAAAACGTAAGAGAGCACAGCTGGGGTGGATCCAGCAGATTTCCCTAGCAATCTTAAGCATCCCAGATAGAAGCAAGTTCACAGATCTCCCTTACCACCTTTATTATGGTGCTAACAATTTTCTTTTTCAACAAGAAAACTTCCTTGTTGTGGGTTTGACTTTTCAAGCCAAAAGGCTGGTGAAAAGATTTGAGGAGCAGCTCAGTTGTAGAGCTCCTCCCTAGCATGCACAAGGCCCTGCATCTGAACCTCAGGACTGTATAATAAATCAAGAAAGAAACAGATATGTAAACAAATACTGGGGAAAATATTACTCATTTATCAAAGATATATTCAACAAAGATGACCTCTAAACCCCTCCCATTTCTGAAACTCAAGCTTCCCAGCAATCTGGTTTGCCAGAATTATATATATATAAATGAAAAGGAAGGGAGGGAGGGAGGGAGGGAGGGAGGGAGGAAGGAAGGAAGGAAGGAAGGAAGGAAGGAAGGAAGGAAGGAAGGAAGGAAGGAAGGAAGGAAGGAAAAAAGTCTTAAGACTGGGATTCAACTCCACAAAATTCTAGAAGATATTTTTACTTAATGCCTACAATTATTTGTGGATCCTTAAGTCTTTCACCTAAACAGCTTGGCCTGGTCTGTGTTACACATGCTTGTGTTAAAGAGGTATTACACGTTTAGCTGCAAGTTCTAGCAAGGGTCCAAAGAAAAGAAATAGCAGGTGCAACTGTCACCTAAAGGAGAAAGGATGAGTGACCACCTTTTTCATAGCGCAGGACACGTTGTGTACACCAACTTAAAGCTGGTAATTTCACCCAGAAGGGATGAGTTCCTGGTCTCCTAGCTCCATGCAGATGGCTTAGAAAGGGCATTCATTGACTGTGGCGCTGCAACCAGGAAAGACCAAGAAATGGGAGAATAATCATAAGAAAGAAAAATAGCTCAATCCTGTGGTTTCATAACCCAATTTCACCCTCTCCTTTCGGCACTCACCTAAGCCTGCAGCTCTCGTTTTGCACAATTTTCACTTGTACCGATGCCAGTTTAGCTCAGGGAACAAAACAAGCCACAGTTCTCAATTAAATATACTGTGAAAACAGGAAGTTCATGTTTGGCCTGGGGTTTATCCACATTAAGCTGAGGGCTGCAGCCAAGAATTCTGAGGCTGTCTGCATTTTATCTTTCCTCTAAGAGGATCAGACTGTCACATTACCTCCAATTGGAAGGGTTTGGGGATCTGTGTACACAGGGCACAGTGAGAAGCTGTAGGAATTTAGGAGTCTCCATCATGCAGGTATGGTGCTGCAAATAAAGAGACAATATGATGCTTCTCAGGATCCCAAAGCCTACCCATCCTCAGTATAAGAAGAGCCAGCTGTCTCTGATACTCTTTAGCCTCTGAAATACTCACTAGAGCCCTGCCTTTGGGTGTTCCGTAATCAGTCTTTATAAGACTCAAGAACGCAATTCAAAAAATTCTCCCCAACCCCCACAGCCAGAAATTTGGGGTTTTCTGGAAGGCAGGCAGAGTGAAAGAATAAGTCAGATACCTGAACGTGTTGCTTTTTGAGGTCTCATGGTTTTACCTGCTAGCCTATCTTTAACACCACTGAAAGGGTAGGACGGTTGAACTTACGTGAAGGAAATGGTCAGTGTTTGTTGTTTAGTAACACATTATAGGCCTAATGAATGGACAAGTTGTTCCAACTGCCCTGCTGGCTGATTCAGGGCAAACAGTCATGGCTATCACCTTACCCAGCCCACCTCCAAGATGAGCTCCTTTTCACCAACTAAGTGGTTGCTCCTTTTACAAGGAACTTCTTCTCATATCCCCTGTTGTAAGACCTCTGTGTTCTCTCTTAAACTTCCTTGTTTCCCCAGCACTCTGAGTTTCTAAGAGAGAAATATGCACACACCTATTGTCTTTGTTATTCTTTCTGTTGCAGCAGAAAGAAGATATCTGTTAAAAATAACCTATGGGGGGAGGGGGAAGGGGTTATTTTGGCTCACAGTTCAAGGGTGCAGATCACACAGCAGGAGCCTGAGGAGACTGCTGGTCACTTTGCATCTGCAATCTTGAAGTGATGAGCACTCACTTTCTCCTTCTTATACAGTCCAAGTACCCAGCCCAAGGAATGATGCCACTCACAGTGGGCAGGTCCTCCCAGGCTCCTCTCACAGAAGCATGCTGAGAGAACAGTCTTCCATGGTGATTCTAGCTCCCATCAAGTTGAAAACTGAGATTAACCATCACAGATATACATGCATAGTCTTCATACACTGTCTTTCCTTTCCCCCAGGCTTTCTACTACAGAAGTTACCCCACTCCCAGTGTGTCCATCATTTCTCTGGAAGGATCTGAGAGTGGCTGAGATCCTGAAGGCCAAAAGCAAAGAGGTAAGGAGTGAAAACATTTAAGAGCACTCGCTGCTCTTGTAAAGAAAATGGATTTGCCAGAACAGATGCAAGACTGTTACCTGAGATGATCAAGCCTCATAAGGATACTCCAGTCACGACTTGATCATAATTCTGAATTTTCTTTAGGTCCCCATAAGATTATCAGTGCCCCCAACCAGCAGAAAGTAGTCTGGAAAACTACATCCACATTCCCCCATATCCAAATAGACTTTGGATATTTTCCTTTGTTTAGAATGTTTGTTACAAGTTTTTATGGCTAATGGTAAGGAGAAAAGCTAAACAAAGGATATTAGATTCAGAGTCCTTGTTTTAAAAAGAGAAAAGAGGGGAAGTGGTGTGGGACAATGGTCTGTATTCTGTCAATTATATTTTAAACAAATGCTGATTGGCCAATAGCCAGGCAGGTATATGCAGGATAACAAGACAGGAAGTAGAGACAGGTCAAAGAGAACAGGAGAATTCTGGGAAGAGGAAAGCTTGGTCTGCAGCCCCTTGGTCTGCAGTCCTGACCCGATCACAGAGCAAGCAAGATGTGACTGTTCCGTTAAAAAGATACCAAGCCACGTGGCTAACACAGACAAGAATAATGCACTAATATAAGTTATAAAAGTTAATAAGAAGCCTGAGCTAATGGGCCAATCAGTTTATAGTTAATGTAAAAAAGAAAAGAAGAGAAGAAAAACTGTACTTGGTTCCCAGCAACCATTCAGGGAATTCACAACCATCTCTAACTCTGGCTCCAGGGAGTCTGATGCCCTCTTCTCTTCTTTTTGGGTACCAGGGAGGTATATAGTATGCACATGCATAAATGAAGGCAAACACTGTAGACATAAAATAAAAGATAGTAAAAGCACAGAAGTTCTTTAGGAAGTTTAATATTTGTGCAAAAAAAGGAAAATAACATGAGCAAAGGAGTTAAGCCTGGGTGAGATAGTGGAAAGGGTGAGGAGCAGTCCATGCCATGAGAGCATTTGCTGATGGACTGCACACTGACCAAAAGAGACATGGAATGACAGCTCCCACACTTTTGTTTTAAGCTACTGGGTGGGTGGCAGTACCATTTGAATAGATGGGGAAGCAAGGAAGAAAAGTTCAGAAGAAAGAACTGCCATGTCGGAGCATTAGTGTCTGGATGTCCACTGTGTATCTAAGCAGAAATGATGTACCTTAATCCATATAGCTGCACTGAAGCCAGCATACAGATTTGGGAGTAATCAGAAATATAATAATCATGTCTCATGAATATGGTCTGATATATGCTAGGAATAATAGACAAGTTAAGACTTGAGGAGGCCAGGAAAATGGTTCCAATTTCCCAAGATGAGTACATATTCAGTTCAGACAGGGTTTATCTGCTCATGCTGAGAGCATATTTTTTAAGTGCCATTATACACTGTGAGAACTAAAAGACACCAATATTAATTCTATAACTAGAAAAGAATAAATGCTAATTAAATGCCATTTGTATTTGAGGAGTTAATCACCTAATAGAGGAGATAAACACATAAAATATGAATGTAGCCTTGGAGACTATACAGGACATTAAAGTAGAGGCAACAAAAGCTTTGTGGGTTCATGTATGTCCCATGACAAGGGACTACTAGTCCTTTACACTGTAATTAGGACAACTAGTCATTCTGTGGCCGAGATGATGCTGGAACTCCGTCACAAGGGCTTCAGTGTCCCAGTGACTTTGCTATACCTGGCCTTCGCATCTGCAGGAATTGTGAAGACCCAGGCAGCCTTGAGGCTATTTCAATGACAAGAATTTCTGTTTAGTAATTCAGTATGTCTTTTCCCACTGACATGGTGTATCTGTATGACCTAATCTTAGCAGTGAAAAAATCTATGGCTTAATTCTGTCTCGTTACAGCAGTCAGGGTGGGATGTAACTGTAGGAGTTCATGCATATGTCTGTATTTAATACTAATACAAAAAAAACCATAAAATATTGGTAGCTACAACACTGTCTATGCTCCACATCAGAAACTTTTTTGAGTACTTGTTTGCTTGGTTTGTTTTGGTTTTTGTGTTTTGGTTTTTGAAACAGGAACATATTATATAACCCAGACTGGCATCAAACTCACAGCAATCCTCCTGCCTCACCAAAATTCTTTGTATAAATTGTCCTCCTTTATACTCACAATAATCAGTTGAGACAAGTAATTATTATCCTCATTTGGATAATAATCAAATAACTAAAATTACTCAGTGTCCTAGTAATAGACCAGGACTGTGAACTCCTATGGGACCCTTTGGTGAGAGGCACCACTATAACCTTGGACTCCATAGTGGCTTTGGGTCCCATTGTATGCAACCCTTACATCCTACACAGTATCCACTCAATGAGAGAAGCTCCCGCACACCCACCGCTGTCAAACCATCTACTCTCCTCGCATGCCTCCCAAAGCTGCCCCAATTTATATAATCTCTTTGTGTTTCTCACACAGACCTGTGTGACACTGTGAGACACTGTCCAGGAACCCACCTGAAATAATGGATCCTTCGGAGACACCAGAAGCCCTTTCCATTTCAGTTTCAGTTTTAAATTGTTACACTGTCCACCAATCTGCTGATAAAACACAATAATGTGATTTATCTCTGAGAACAGTAGCAACATCTCAACAAATTGGATTTGCTTTATCTTCTTGTTTAAAAAAAATGTTGTTCAGGGTTTTCTTTGAAGATGTCCTTTTCAAAACATTGTCCTGATAACTTGAGATGACTTTGAGGGGGAGAAAGCGAGTGGGAAAGAGAATTTAACTTACATTCCCTACCCCTTCTGATGCTGAGAAAGACATGTCTACCCCACCCTCTCCCTAGAACCTTGCTGAGCTGCCTCTACCCCTTTCCCCTTTGTTTCTATACTAAGTACAGATCTAGTTTCTAGAGGGGTAGCCCTGATATCAAATGATTAGGCACTCCTCTTCCCTCCTGTCCTCTATCTATGGCCTAGAAGGCCATGACTGTATGTTCCATCATTTATCCTGTCTTCCCCACTCTACTCTTTCTCAGAACCCAACCCATTTGCCCAGATCCAGATCCTAGACTTTCTTGAATGTCCCATAGGCTCTGTACCACAGTAACCCATCCACCCTTATTCTTTTACTGAATGGTTCCTAAACATTTTGGCTAAAACTCCTGTGTGATCCCATGTAGGCCAGACCTACCTTCATGGAAATATGTTCTTCCCATAGCTCTAGTTGTTTTAGTGTAAACTACACAGTGTATTTTCAGGATGGAATCTAGAAGACCACCTCTCTGGTGTGACCCTCACAGTGAAGAGTTTGAGACAGGAACTTGAGAACATGTGAGTGTCTCTACTACCATCTCTACACCTTTTCACCCTCATCAGTCTTCACCACAGTGACACCACCATGTGTCTCCCTTCCTCCCCTCTCATGCACTCCCCCCTCTAGCATATCCCACTTCTGATGCACTAAATATGCCCAGCTCCTCTGTGGTACATGTTCCTCCTTCTTAGATGCCCGACAAACTCCTCCCCCTCTCCTCAGCTATTACTCCAGGTAGAGTTGGTTCTTGCCTTCCCTGGGCTGCAATAGCATACTCTCCATATAAATATTTCTGGATGTTTTAAACTTTTTAAATCCATTTCTGTGGTGAATTAAGAATGGCCACAAATTTATTATGATGCCTTCCATTAAGACGTCGCGTCTACTGGGAACTCGAGGGAGGAAGTTGGGTGGGCTGAGCATGGGAGGTGGGTTGGGGCTGGAATGGAAGGGGAGAGTAATAAGAGACATCTTGAGGGCAGGTGGCATTTCTGGATTAGGGAGAAACCTGGTACCAAGTGAAAGACCCCAGAAGTCAAGGGGGTCTCACTTGGAGCCCTCTGCCCAAGAACCAGTCCACTGGATGCAAGAACAAGAGGCAGTTTAATGAATATACACAGGCGCCTATGGATACTACAGCAACCAAGTTACTGAGCATGCCAGGCTGAAGGCACATTATGTATTTATAGGGATTTAAGAGTTACATAAGAGGCTGCATAGCAACAAGCATTTCATTGGTTCTCAAATTGGCCGGCTTAGCTCACCCCGGGAATGACCCCATGTCTATTCCCGAATTTTCCCGAAAAACCACAAAGCTAGTTAGAGAACCCTACAGCAAGTTGACAGTTTCGATAGACTGCCTTGGGGGTGGGGTACTCCCTCTCCTCAGCCTAGTCAGAGAGTCTGCAACCCATAGATATCCTGTTTTAGCATCGGCTGGACCGGGGGAACTTTTCTTCTATGGCCCAGCTAAATTTCGCAGAGTCATTAGCTGAGCCTAGGGGCTTTTTTCTATGGCTCAGTTAAGTTTTTCAGCAGAGTTTAACATAGTATGTGGACATGGGGTCTTTCAAGTATGGGGGGGGCTTTCACAAGGAAATTCCCAGGAATCCGCAAGGATGACCCCAGTTAAGGCCCCTAACAATAGTAGAACTACTACTGAACTAGCCTGAACTGGCCTGAACTGGCCTAAACTAGCCATCTATTGTAATTAGATTGGTGACTACCTTTATTGCCCTCAGAGAGCCTTTATCCAGTAACCGATGGAAGCAGTTGCAGAGATCCATAGGCAAGCACTGGCCTGAGTTCCAGGAGTCCTGGTGAAGAACAAGGGAGGAGGGATTGTAAAACTAGAGGGATTAAGTTCATGCACGGGTAACCCACAGAGACAGCTTGGGAGCTCATGGACTCTGAATCAACAGTTAGGGAACCTGCCTGAGACTGACCTAGGCCCTCTGTATCTTTGTGATCTATGTGTACTTTGATCTGTAAGGCTTCTAGAAGTGAGATCAGGACTTGTCCCTGCACTTAGCTGGCTTTTGGGAACCTGTTCCCCATGCATAATTATCTATCACAGATTTGATGCAGGGGGAGGAGCTTGGTCCTGCCTCAACTTGATGTACCATACTTTGTTCAAGTCCATGGGTGGTCTGCCCCTTTCTGAAGGGATACCAAAGAGGAGTGGATAGGGAGAGTAGATGGGGAGGAAGCAGGAGGAGAGAATAGAGAGAAAACTGTAATTGGTATATTTAAAAAAAGGAGAAAGAAGCTAATTAAATAAAAAGATGTTTATAAAAAGCAAACTCTATATGTCTTTTCTAGAATGTAAGCAGGTTTATGACCACATTGATCAAAACATATATATATATTAAGAGTAAGAAGTTGGCAGTTTCTACTTTTTCTCTTTCTTTAAAAGTGTACTGGGTTTTGTTCCTGTTTTTTGTTTTATTTTGGTTTTGAGGATTTTGTACATAAACGCTGTATTTGCCCTATTTCTTTCCCCTCCTCCTCTCTAACTCCTCCCATGTCCCTCTGACTCCTCTCCAATTCATGACCTCTTTCTCTTTTTTTCTAACTATTATTGTTATATGCAGAATAGATAGATGACTGATAGACAGGTAGATAAATACATAGATAGACGGATAAGTAAATGATAGACAGATAGATACATATTAGAGAGATAGAGAGATAGATGATAGAAACATAGATAGATAGATACATAGATACATAGATACATTGATACATTGATACATAGATTAGATAAACAGAGATGGAGATAGGTAGATAGATAGATAGATAGATAGATAGATAGATAGATAGATAGATAGATAGATAGATAGATAGATATAGAAAGATAGATAGATAGACAGATAGATAGATAGACAGATAAACAGATAGACACATACACATGCACACGCATACATGCATATATACATACATATACACACATACAGAACCCAAACCTACTAAGTTCATTTAGTATTGTTTGTATGTGCCTTAGTTAGAGCTGATCACTTGGGATTGGACAACCTATCAGAGGCCTTGTCTCTGCAGAAAACTGACTCTATCTCTCTCAGCAGTCATTTATTATGTAGGTCACTACCGAGAGATGGGACCCTGTGAGATTCTCCCCATTCACATTGGCATGACAGCTGATGTCTTTAAGAAAGCCCTGCTTAGGCAACCACATTGTTAAGCTTTCGTGGGTGCCCCTTCCCTGCCCTGTCTAGAAGACACTCCTGTGAGGCAGCAGCCTTGGTCTTCTAGCTCTTACCATCTCACCAACCTCTCTTCAGCAATATTCCCTGAGTCACCACCCACTTCAGACATAAGACTTGGAGCAATCTGGAACTGAGTAGTTGGCTGGAGAGACTGAAGACTCTTTAGAAGAGAACCTATTGCTGCCATCTTCCTAAATCAATATAATCTCTAACTGTATTCCAATATCTATGCTTATACCTACAGATAAGGATAGTTTTCACCCCTCCCCTCATCAATGAAGCTTCTTTTTGAAGAAAATAGAGACTAGCATAGAGATTCCCACCTAGTCAAAGTGCAGAGTAGACAACCATGGGGCACCCAACTCCAACTGGCACATCTTACTGTACAAACCTTATGTCTAAGTTTTTGCTTTGGGTCCTCTTGGAATTCTGAAGGTCTTGAGGAGCCATATAAAATTTCTGACTACCCTGAGGTTTCCCTAATGCAGAAATTCTGTGTAGATGCTCTGGCTTGACAGCCTCCAATCAGCCCAACTTTCTAGCCTCATCCACCGAGGCAACAGCTTAAACCAGTTGAAAGCACCTTTCACCATCTAAACCACGCACCAAAGAGTGACCAAGCCATTCCTTGAGAACACTACATAGAACATAAAAATTGTTCTACAAAATTATCAACTTAATAACCAAGAACAGAGAGTGAGGCAGGCCCAGCCAGGGTGCTGGGAGGAGAAGCATAAGCAGCAGCCTGTTGGGCCGTATCATCCCCAGACCGCTGGGAGGAGAATCATGAACACAAGTATGGCAGACCAGGTCAGGCTGCTGGGAGCATGAACAGCAACATGACAGGCTGTGATGACATCAGCAGCCTCCAGAAATTATCTGACCACCAGAGCCTCAGGCTCAGCCCCACCAACACCAGGAGGAAGGACCGTCTGAGCCTTGGGCCCATCGGCACCTGGAGAAACAGTCAACACACAACATAAAGAGCAAGACAGCATCACCAGAAACCAGTGGTTCTACAAGAGCAAGACCTGAACGTCCCAACACAGATGAAGCAGAAGAAAATTACCTTAAAATTAACTTTATAAAGATGATGGAGGCCCTTAAAGAAGAAATGAAAAATTCCCTCAAAGAAATGAGGGGAGAGTCTGAGACTGGGCTGGAAGTGTAACCCAGCAGGAGGGAGTGCCTGTGTTTCAATAGCCTGCCTGCCGGTGGTGGAAAGGTAGGCCCTACATCAGCTCAGCAAGAATCCTGGCCACCAAGGGGCACTGATCCTCTTGCAGCAGATTCATCATTGGGCTGAGTTTGCTCTGACCCGTGGCAGAAGCCTGACAAGGAGGAGCTCAGACATCCCCGATCCCCCTTGACTCCCTGGCCACTCTGCAGGGGCTAAGCCCTCTCAACTCCTAGCCCATCCCACCTTTCATCCAGGAATCCCTTCCTTTATTCCTCTCTTCCTCCTCGGGGCCATAAAATCACCCAGCTCAGCCAGCTTGCAGGCTGGGACTGGGCTGGAAGTGTAACCCAGCAGGAGGGAGTGCCTGTGTTTCAATAGCCTGCCTGCTGGTGGTGGAAAGGTAGGCCCTGCATCAGCTCAACAAGAATCCTGGCCAGCAAGGGGCGCTGATCCTCTAGCAGAAGATTCATCAGAGCGGGGAACCTGACCGAATACCAGAAGATCCACTAGAGAACAGTTGAAGGAAGAGATGGGTAGATGCCAAGGCAAGAATTCCTCCAACAATCTGAAAAACAACATGAAAACACCAGATCCCAGCGATCTTACTACAGAAGAACTTGAACACCCTGTTCTGGAAGAAGTGGAAAACAGTGTCATTATGAAAGCAATAGAGTCCCTAAAACAGGGTATGAATAACTCACTTAAAGAACTGGAAGAGAAGTATAACAAAAAGATTGAAGAAATGAGTAAAGAAATGGAAGAGAAATATAACAAAAGGTTTGAAGAAATGAGTAAATCCATAAACGACACCCTGGGAAACCAAGAAAAAACAATCAAACAGGTAGTGGAAACAGTTCGAGAACTGAAAGCTGAAAGGGAGGCAATGAAGAAAACACAAACCGAGGGCCGGCTGGCTATGGAAAATCTAGGTAAACGAACAGAGACTACAGAAGCAAGTATAACCAATAGAATACAAGAGATAGAAGAACGAATCTCAGATTATGAAGACACCGTAGAGAAAATAAACGCTCTGACCATAGAAAACAGCAAATCCAACAAATTCTCATCACAGAACATTCAGGAAATCTGGGACATAATAAAAAAACCAAATCTAAGAATAATAGGGGTAGAAGAAGGGGTAGAAGGAGGAGAAGAATTGCAGATCAAAGGTTCATAAAATACATTCAACAAAATTATAGAAGAAAACTTTCCCAACCTAAAGAACGATATTCCTATGAAGGTTCAAGAAGCATACAGAACACCAAATAGACTGAATCAAAAAAAAAATCCCCTCACCATATAATAATCAAAACACAAAGCATTCCGATTAAAGAAAGAGTATTACGAACTGCAAAGGAAAAAGGTCAAGTAACTTATAAAGGTAAACCTATCAGACTTACACCAGACTTCTCTATGGAAACCATGAAAGCCAGAAGGTCCTGGATAGAGGTACTGCAGAAACTAAGAGACCATGGATGCAAGCCCAGACTACTATACCCAGCCAAGCTATCGTTCACTATCAACGGAGAAAACAAAATATTCCAGGATAAAAACAAATTTAAACAATTCATAGCTACAAATCCAGCCTTACAGAGAGTATTAGAAGGAAAATCACAACCCAAGGAATCCAACATTCCCAGCACTGCCTACAATAACTCAGACAGCTAGCAACCCTTCACAAGCACAACTCAAAGAAGGAAAACACATACACTCTGCTACCCCCTCCCAAAAAAATAACCGGAGTCAACAACCACTGGTCATTAATATCACTTAATATCAATGGACTCAGTTCACCTATAAAAAGACACAGACTTAGAGATTGGATACGAAAACAGGATCCAACATTCTGCTGTATACAAGAAACACACCTCAACCACAAAGACAGACACCTACTCAGGGTAAAGGGTTGGGAAAAGGTTTTCCAAGCAAATGGACCTAAGAAAGAAGCGGGGGTGGCCATTCTAATATCTAACAAAATCGACTTCAAACTAAAATCAATCAGAAGAGACAGAGATGGACATTTCATACTCATAACAGGAACAATCCATCAGGAAGAAGTCTCAATCCTGAATATCTATGCCCCTAATATAAAGGCACCCACTTATGTAAAAGAAACACTTCTAGAACTCAAGGCAGTCATCAAACCACACACACTAATAGTAGGAGACTTCAACACACCTCTCTCACCAATGGACAGGTCAATCAGACAGAAACCTAACAGAGAAATAAGAGAATTTTTGGAGGTATTGAATCAAATGGACTTAACAGACATCTATAGAACATTCCACCCAAATAGGAAAGAATATACCTTCTTCTCTGCAGCTCATGGAACCTTCTCGAAAATTGACCACATACTCGGTAACAAAGCAAACTTCCACAGATACAAAAAAATATTAGTAACCACCTGTGTCTTGTCAGACCACCATGGATTAAAGTTAGAATTCAACAACAATGCTACCCCCAGGAAGCCAACAAACTCATGGAAGTTGAACAGTCAACTACTAAATCACCCCTGGGTCAAGGAAGAAATAAAGAAAGAAATTAAAGTCTTTCTTGAATTTAATGAAAATAAAGACACAAAATACTCAAACCTATGGGACACTACGAAAGCAGTGCTAAGAGGAAAGTTCATAGCACTAAGTGCCCAATTAAAGAAAACGGAGAAAGCACACACTGGAGACTTAACAGCATACTTGAAAACTCTAGAAAAAAAAAGAAGCTGATTCACCCAGGAGGAGTAGAAGACTGGAAATAATCAAACTGAGGGCTGAAATCAACAAAATAGAAACACAGAAAACAATCCAAAGAATCAATGAAGCAAAAAGCTGGTTCTTCAGCTCAAGAGAAAGTGTGTTGCAGTCAACACAGCTGCAGGAATTGAAAATCTAAGATTTGGTGTTAGAAATGGAGATGTAGAGTTTGGAGTTTGCTCAGATTGTTTTCAGTCTTGCTTTTGTCCAGTATTTCCTCACTATGCTCCCTTCCCTACATTTTGGAATGGTCATGTATATACTGTTCCATTATATGTTGGAAGCATGTGATCTGCTTTTTGATTCTTATTTTACAGGGGATTACAGTTAAAAGACCACATGAATCTTAGTAGAGACTTTGAACTTTAGACTTTTAAACATTGCTGTGACTGTGATAAACTATGGGGACTTTTGAAGATGAATAAAATGAATTTTGCATTGTGTTATTGTTACAAGCTTCTGGGGGCCAGGGAGTGGAATATGGTAGTTTGAATGCAAACAGGCCCCATAAAGCTATGTAGTGGCACTACTAGGAAGTGTGGCCTAGTTGGAGTGGGTATGACCTTGGAGGAAGTGTGTTACCATAAGGGTAGGTTCTGTGGTTTCCTATGCTCAAATATTGCAGTGTCGTAGTCCATTTCCTACTGTCTTCTGATCAAGATGTAGCACTATGTCTGAAGCATTTTGCCTTGCTCCCTGCATGATGGTAACGGACTGAATATCTTAATTGTAAGCAACCACCATCTCAGTTAAATGTTTACCCTTATTAAAGAAAAAAAAGGAGAAAAAAAGCTGGTTCTTGGAGAAAATCAACAAGATAGACAAACCCATCTCCAAACTAATCAAACGGCAGAGAGAGAACACTCAAATTTATAAGATCAGAAATGAAAAGGGGGACATAACCACAGACAAAGAGGAAATTCAGAGAATCAATAGATCTTACTACAAAAGCCTGTATGCCACAAAATTGGAAAATGTAAAAGAAATGGACATTTTTTTAGATAAGTATCATATACCAAAATTGAACCAAGACCAGGTGAACAATCTAAATAGACCTGTCAGTCGTGAAGAATTAGAAGCTGTTATCAAAAATCTCCCTACCAAAAAAAAAGCCCAGGACCAGATGGTTTCAATGTAGAATTCTACCAGAACTTCCAGGAAGAGCTAATACCTACACTCCTTAATGCATTTCACAATATAGAAACAGAAGAGTCATTGCCAAACTATTTTTACGAAGCTACAGTTACCCTGATACCAAAACCACACAAAGACACAACCAAGAAAGAGAATTACAGGCCAATCTCACTCATGAACATTGACGCAAAAATTCTCAATAAAATACTTGCAAACCGAATCCCAAGAACACATTAGAAAAATTATCCATTATGATCAAGTAGGCTTCATCCCAGAGATGCAGGACTGGTTCAACATACTCGTATCTATCAATGTAATCCATCATATAAATAAGCTGAAAGAAAAAAACCATATGATCATTTCATTGGATGCTGAAAAAGCATTTGACAAAATTCAACACCCCTTTATGATAAAGGTGTTGGAAAGATTGGGGATACGAGAATCATACCTAAATATAATAAAAGCAATATATAGCAAGCCGACAGCTAACATCAAACTGAATGTAGAGAAACTCAAAGCCATTCCACTAAAATCAGGAACACGACAAGGCTGTCCTCTCTCTCCATACCTCTTCAATATAGTGCTTGAAGTTCTAGCAATAGCAATAAGACAACATAAGGGGATCAAGGGAATTTGAATTGGAAAGGATGAAGTGAAACTTTCGTTATTTGCAGACAATATGATAGTGTACATAAGCGACCCCAAAAACTCTACCAAAGAACTCCTACAGCTGATAAACACCTTTAGTCATGTGGCAGGATACAGGATCAACTCCAAAAAATCGGTTGTCCTCCTATACACAAAGGATAAAGAAGCAGAGAGGGAAATCAGAGAAACACCAACTTTCACGATAGCCACAAATAGCATAACATATCTTGGGGTAACTCTAACCAAAGAAGTGAAAGACCTATTTGACAAGAACTTTAAGTCTTTGAAGAAAGAAATTGAGGAGGATACCAGAAAATGGAAAGACTTCCCCTGCTCTTGGATTGGGAGAATCAATATAGTAAAAATGGCAATTCTACCAAAAGCAATCTATAGATTCAATGCAATCCCCATCAAAATCCCATCAAACTTCTTCACAGACCTTGAGAGAACAATAATCAAGTTTATATGGAAAAACAAAAAACCCAGGATAGCCAAAACAATCTTATACAATAAAGGAACTTCTGGAGGCATCACCATCCCTGACTTCAAACTCTATTACAGAGCAACAGTATTGAAAACAGCTTGGTATTGGCATAAGAACAGAGAAGTCGACCTATGGAATCGAATAGAAGACCCGGATATTAACCCACAAACCTATGAACACCTGATTTTCGACAAGGGAGCTAAAGGTATACAATAGAAAAAGGAAAGCATCTTTAACAAATGGTGTTGGCATAACTGAATGTCAATCTGTAGAAGAATGAAAGTAGATCCATATCTATCACCATGCACAAAACTCAAGTCCAAATGGATTAAAGACATCAACATTAATCCAACCACTTTGAACCTGATAGAAGAGAAAGTGGGAGGTAGTCTACAAGATATAGGCACAGGAGACCACTTCCTAAGTAGAACCCCAGTAGCACAGACAATAAGAGAATCAGTGAATAAATGGGACCTCCTGAAACTGAGAAGCTTCTGTAAAGCAAAGGACACTGTCAGTAAGACAAAAAGGCTACCTTCTGACTGGGAGAAGATCTTCACCAACCCCTCATCAGACAAAGGTCTGATTTCCAAAATATACAAAGAACTCAAGAAACTAGACACTAAAACTCTAATTAACCCAATTTTAAAAATGGGGTACTGAACTAAACAGAGAATTCACAATGGCCAAAAGGCACTTAAGGTCATGCTCTACCTCCTTAGCGATCAGGGAAATGCAAATCAAAACCACTTTGAGATATCATCTTACACCTGTCAGAATAGCCAAACTCAAAAACACCAGTGATAGCCTATGCTGGAGAGGATGGGGAATGAGGGGAACACTCATCCATTGTTGGTGGGAATGCAAACTTGTGCAGCCACTGTGGAAATCAGTGTGGCGGTTTCTCAGGAAACTGGGAGTCAACCTCCCTCAGGACCCAGCAATTCCACTTTTGGGAATATACCCAAGAGATGCCCTATCATACTACAAAAGCATTTGTTCAACTATGTTCATAGCTGCACTATTTGTAATAGCCAGAACCTGGAAACAACTTAGGTGCCCCTCAATAGAAGAATGGTTAAAAAAGGTGTGGAACATATACACATTAGAGTTTTACTCAGCGGTAAAAAACAATAACATCTTGAATTTCGCATGCAAATGGATGGAAATAGAAAACGCTTTACTGAGTGAGGTAATCCAGACCCAAAAAGAGGAATACGGTATGTACTCACTCATAAGTGGATTCTAGCCATAGTTAAAGGTCTTTGAGCCTATAATTCGTGATCCTAAAAAAGCTAAATAAGAAGGTGAACCTGAAGAAAATCATATGGTTATCCTCCTGGATATTGGAAGTAGTCAAGATTGCCAGGCAAACTTGGGTGCACGGGGGATGGGGGGTGGAAGTGAGGGGAGATGGTTAGAGTTAAGGGAGAGGGGGAGGATTGGGGATGGCTTGGGGGAATGGGATGGGGGGAGAGAGGAAGAATGGATATGGGAGCAGGGAAGTATATATCTCAACTAAGGGAGCCATTTTAGGGTTTGCAAGAGACTTGATTCTAGAGGGGTTCCCAGGCCCAAGGAGAGGTCCCCAGATTGTTCCCTGGGCAGCAGAGAAGAGGGTGCCTGAACTGGCCTTGGCCCATAACCATACTGATGAATATTTTGCATATCACCATAGAACCTTCATCTGGCGATGGATGGAGATAGAGACAGAGACACATATTGGAACACTGGACTTAACTCCTTAGATCCAAATGAGAAGCAGAAGGAGGGAGAACGTGAGCAAGAAAGGCAGGACCAGAAAGAACCTTCATCCGACAATAGATGGAGATTGAGACAGAGACCCACACTGGAGCACTGGACTGAGCCCCCAAGGTCCAAATGAGGAGCAGAAGGAGGGAGACCATGAAAAAGGAAATCAGGACCGCGAGGGGTGCGTTCACCCTCTGATACAAGGGGACTGATCCAATGAGAGCTCACCAAGGCCAGCTGGACTGGGACTGAATGAGCTTGTGATCAAACTGGAGTCTCTGAATGTGGCTGACATGGGGGCTGACTGAGAAGCCATTGACAATGGCACTGGGTCTTGTTTTGTCTGCATGTACTGGCTTTTTGGGATCCTAGTCTGGTTGAATGCTCACCTTCCTAAACCTGGAGGGAGAGGGGAGAAACTTGAACTTCCCACAGAGCAGGAAACCCTGACTGCTCTTAGGACTGGAGAGGGAGGAGGAGAGGGAGTGAGGAGAGGGAGTGGGGGGGAATGAGAGGGTATGAGGAGGAGGGGAGGAAGTGGAAATTTTTATAAACAAATAAATAAATAAATTTGAAAAAAAGAAATGAGGGGAAAACAACAAAAAAATTAGAAGAAATCAGCAAATCTCTTAAAGAAAACCAAGAAGTGAAAGAAATGGTTCTCGACTTGAAAACCAACAGCAAGAACAAAAACAAAAATAAGAGGAACGTGCAATCACTGGTCATTAATATCCCTTAATAGAAATGGAGTCAATTCACGTATAAGAAGACAAAGGCTAAGAGACTGCATATGAAAACAGGATCGATCCTTCTGCAGCATATAAGAAATACACCTCAGCCAGGCAGTGGTGGCACATGCCTTTAATCCCAGCACTCAGAGGCAGAGGCAGCCAGATCTTTGTGAATTTAAGGCCAACCTGTTCTACAAGAGCTAGTTCCAGGACAGGCTCCAAAGCAACAGAGAAACCCTGTCTCAAAAAAATAAATAAAATAAAATAAAATATACCTCAACTACAAAGACAGACATTACCTCAGAACAAAGAGTTGGGAAAAGATTTTCCAATCAAATGAACATGAAAAAAAAAGCTGGTATAGCTATGCTGATATCTAACAAAATAGACTCCATATTAAAATTAGTCAAAAGAGATGAAGGAGGTCATTTCATATTTATCACAGGAAAAATCCATCAAGATGAAATCTCAATTCTGAACATTTATCCCCCAAATACAAGCACACCATTATTTGTAAAAAGAACATTACTAAAGCTTAAATCACACATCAAGCCCCACATACTAATAGTTAGAGACTTCAACACACCATGTTCACCACTGGGCAGGTCTGCCAGACAGACACTTAACAGAGAAATAAAGGACCTAACAGATGTTACTGCTCAAATGAACTTAACTGACATCTGTAGAGCATTTCACCCAAACACAAAAGAATTTACCTGCTTCTCAGCACCTCATGGATCCTTCTCCAAAGTTCACCACATACTTGGCAACGAAGCAAATCTCAATAGATACAAAAGAGAAAAAAAAATAACGCCCTGTACCTTATCTGACCATCAAGATTTAAAGTTAGAATTCAACAACAACACACAAATTCATGAAAACTGAACAATGCTCAACTTAAACAAGGAAGAAAAAAAGAAAGAAAGAAAGGAAGGAAGGAAGGAAGGAAGGAAAGAAAGAAAGAAAGAAAGAAAGAAAGAAAGAAAGAAAGAAAGAAAGATTGATTGATTAAAATTCAATGAAAATGACCACACAACATATTCAAATTTATGGGATGTTGGGTCCAGGGGGGATGCACAAAGATGGGGACAGACCACCAAAGTCTAACAAACCAGAAGCAAATTCTATTCCAGAAACCAGAACCCAGGAAAATATAAAAAATCTCCATGGGGCACAAAAAGCTTATCAACTAACTGAGACCACAGCCAGAGATGGTGTTTGTTAGACTGTGGCAAAGGCCAGTTTCTGAATCCACTTTTTTATAGTAGGGGCACCAAGCATTAGGTCTGAACAAAGGAATTTTTACAATCTCAAGGTATAACTCAGATACAGATTACCTTACTTTACAATCTCCACTAACAGAGTTTTTTTTTAAAAAAAAATAATTAAACTAGTATTCTATTGTCTTTATGATATTTCCAGACAGAGTTTACTGAAGCCCTGTGGTCTCCCTTTTGATGTTGCCAGTTTTACATGGCAGGGATAATGCATAACCCATAGGTTATATATCTGTTTCCTAAAAGTTGACTCAGGTCATATCTGTAGGCTAGCACTCAGTTTGTAGAGAGATGCTTTGGTCTTGTAAATAGAGCTATGGGTTGTAAAGCGAAATAACCACTGTTAATAGTTAATCCTCAAGCTGCTGAAAAAGCTGCTGACAGTATGTTCTCATTCTCCTAGGCTTACAACTTTACATTTTTTATTTCTACATTTTTATTTTTGGAATCTACATATTTATATTCTTATTCTCGGACCCTTCATGGGATACAAAGAAAGTAGGGTTAAGAGAGAAGTTCATAGCACTATGTGCCTACATAAAGAAGATGGAAAAATCTCACAAAACACCCTAGAAGAAAAAGAAGCAAACACACTCAGAAGGATTATACAACAGGAAAAATATCAAACTGAGAACTAAAATCAAAAAAATAGAAACAACAATAACAATATAAAGAATCAATGAGAATAAACACTTTCAGTAATGTGTTGAAGTAGGATACAAGATTAACTCAAAAAATCAGTAGCCCTCCTGTACACAGATGATAAATGGGCTGAGAAAGAAATCAGAGCAACATAACCCTTTCACAATAGCCACAAATAGCATAAAATATTTTAGAGTAACTCTAACCAAACAAGTGGAAGATTTGTATAACAAGACCTTTAAATCTTTGAAGAAAGAAATCAAAGAACACATCAGAAAATGGAAATATCACCCATGCTCTTGGATAAGTAGGACTAAAATAGTAAAATCAGCAATCTCACCAAAAGCAATCTACAGATTCGATTCAATGCCCATCAAATCCCAGCAAAATTCTTCACAGACTTTGAAAGAACAATACTCAACTTCATATGGAGAAACAAAAAACCCAGGATAGCCAAAACAATCCTGTACAATAAAGGAACTTTCAGAGGCATCACTATCCTTAACTTCAAACTTTACTATAGAGCTGTAACAGTGAAAACAGCTTGGTATTAACATAGAAACAGGTAGGAGGGCCAATGGAAAGAAATCAAAGACCCACACACCTATGAACGCCTGATTTTTGACAAAGAAGCTGAAATTGTAAAATGGAAAAAAGAAAGCATCTACAACAAATGGTGCTGGCATAACTGAACATTGACATGCTAAAGAATGCAAATAGATACCTATCTATCGCCATGCCAAAAACTCAAGTACAAATGGATCAAAGACCTCAACATAAATCCAGCCACACTGAACTTCATAGAATAGTAAGTGAGAAGTGCCCTTGAATACATAGGCACAGGAGACCACTTTCTAAATATAACTCCAGTAGCACAAACATTGAGAGAAACAATTAATAAGTGGGACCTCCTGAAACTGAGGAGTCCCATAAACTGAGGAGTCCCGATAAAAAATGGGGTACAGACCTGAACAGAGAACTCTCAACAGAGGAATCTCAAATGGCTGAAAGACACTTAAGGAAATGCTCAACATCCTTAGCCATCAGAGAAATGCAAATCAAAACAACTCTGAGATACATCTTATATCTGTAAGAATGGCCAAGATAAAAACAGTGATGACAATTTATGCTGGAGAGGATGTGGAATAAGGGAACACTCCCTCATTGTTGTACAGCTGCTTTGGAAATCAGTATGGGCAAATTCTCAGAAAATTAGGAATCAATCTACCTGAAGACCCAGCAATACCACTCTTAGGCATATACCCAAAGGATGTTCAATATTACCACAAGGACATGTGCTCATCCATTCACAGCAGCATTATTTGTCATAGCAAGAAACTGCAAACAGCCTAGATGCCCCTCAACTGAAGAATAGATAAGGAAAATGTGGTACATTTATACAATGGGGTACTACTCAGCCATAAAAAAATGACATCTTGAAGTTTGCAGGCAAATGGATGGAACTAGAAAAAATATACTGAGTGAGGTGAACCCAGACCCAGAAAGACAAATATAATATGTACTCACACATAAGTGGCTTTTAGACATAAAGCAAAGAATAACCAGCCTACAGTCCACAATCCCAGAGAACTTACACTTCGAAGAATACCCTAAGAGAGAAATACAGAGATCTGCCTAGGAAAGAAAGAAAGACAAGATCTCCTGAGTAAATTGGGAGCATGAGAAGCAAGAGGGAAGGTAGAGGGGGAGAGGGGAGAAAGGCAGAGGAGTGTGAAAAAATGTATAGCTAAATTACAAACAATAAAAATGTAACCAAGAAAATGGAACTGGAGAGCTGGCTCAGTGATCAAGAGAACTTGTTCTTGCAGATGGTTCAAGTTTGATTCCCAGCACCCACATGGCTGCTCACCACTGTCCATATGTAAGATTCAAGGGGATTTTACATCTTCTTCTGGCCTCCATGGACAGCAGACACACATGTGGTACACAGACATCCATTTGAGCAAAATACTCGAAATATTAAAAATTTAAAAAACAATATATACCTAAGCAGCTTTTTAAGCAGCTAAGTTTTCAATAATAATTAACCAGAATAGCTCACCCTGAAAGGTTGTAAGTGGAAGCACAAGACCATTAGTAGTTGCAGAGCCATGTATGGTACCTGTGACCAGAAGTATGTATTAAATGCACAAGTCACCCAATGCCCTTCCACTTAATACTTTGTGGTCTACACTCCAAGATCCGAGAGCTAAGGATCCATGTCCCTGTGTGCTATAAACTCCACATCTGATCCCCTTGATCAACAAGATGGATTAACAGAGACCAAGACACTGCAGTGAGAGACACCCACTTCCCAAAAGTTCCACATGATTATTGGAGTGTATCCTGTATCAGAAGACCTGGCTACAAGTCCTGACACACATGAAAAATTTCACAGAAATCCTGTGCCTTAGGGGTTTAGACAAGGACCTAATAAATTTTTCTATATAGGGCAGATAATAAATACCTTAGACTTCGCAGGTCATAGTGAATACAAAACTTCGCCCTCATAGCCATAAGACAGCACACAGAAGACACCATAGGCAATATAGAAATGAATGGCTATGGCTACACTGCAAATAAAACTTTATCTACAAACATCGGCCGCAGCCGTTTGGGCCCTGAGGCTGCAGTTGCCAACCATTCACCTTCACTATTACTTAGAGCTAATACAGCACAAAGGATAGCTCTGGGCATTAAATCCATAAAGGTATGGTGATCCTTTCATCAAACAGGTGCTGCAGTAAGAAGACAGGTGTGGTTGGGGGCAAAGAGCACTAAAGGACGACTCACCCAGCCCCGTCATTTGCTAAAGACCCGCTTTTGTTGATTGTAGCCCAGGGTGAATAAAAAAACCATGAACACAAGTAAATAATCTGTATTCTCGCCCCAGGCAGCGAAACTGGAAATGGCATTCTATGTCTGATTTCCTGCTAGAACTTAGGTGTCGAGGTTTGGCTTCATGCTTTCCACAGCAAGCAGACTGGATGCAATTTTTACAAGAGGATTAGCATCTTACACAACTGACAAAGCCAACTTTTAAGGAGGGAATCCTCACAGCTCTTTCCTCTTTGCTGTCATCAGAAGAAGACTGACCTGCCAGGCACTGGGCCAGAACGCCGTGGACAGAGAATGAGTATGATATCATTTTAACAGGAATTCATGATTTAAGGGGGAAAAAAAACACACTTATGCAGACTGCGTCCAACACTTGATGCTTTGACTTACAATGTTTTGAGCTACATCAGTGCAGAGATGATAAGAACCCTGCAGAAACCATCCTTCAAGTCGTCCCTGTGTGGTAGATACTGGTACAGCATCACGAAGCTGGGCGGCAGAATCCAGGCAATAAGGCAGGTGACTGACGGTGCCTGGTGCTGTGCCAGGCTGCTGCAAACAGAAGGTGCGCAGCAGCCTGGGGGACATGAGCTACATTTTCAACCTACTACCTAAGTTTATCGAGATGAGCACCTTCGTAAGAGATCATAAAACGATAGCAAAAGAAAGACTATGATTTTTGGACAGAGAGACTTAGTAGAGCTGTCATTCATGATGCCTCATGTTGCCAAAACCTTCACAGCATTCTGATAGATGTCCATACTTTGAGTTCTTCTGTCTCAGCACAGAATTGAAAAAGGAAATGTTCCCACCGCTCTTGCTTTTAGAATGTAGGCACATGACTTTGTTTCTACCGATCAGACAAGTCCACATGAAACTAGATTAACAAGTGAGTCACATATAAGGTTAGGGTACTGGTACCCACTCAGCAGAGATGGCATGGTTCAGGTTTTTTGCCAAGATAGACCACAGTGTGGTGCTGGAAATAGCTGCTGGCAAGCAAATTTGGGGTTCCCTTTCCCCCACCCCTTCAAATAAATTGTATGTGTAAAAGACTCATATGTGTAAATAACATCAGCATGTAAAGACTATCCGGGGCTACATGGTGAAGAAAAATAAAGTTTCTCAGAGACAGGGATGTAAACTAAATGCTCCTGGGAGGACTTTCTAACCTCCACAGAAGCCCGGAAGTGTGAAAGCGGGCTCTGTTTAGGGAGTGAAGGCGAATGTGACCAGAATGCTAGGAACTCAGCTAGTGAGGGCATCAAAAGAAGCCGCCAGAGGTCCCAAGGATTCTTCTGTGCTCTGATCAGACAGCTTGTCTCTGACCACATAGAAAGCCATTCAAAGACTTGAAGCAAGAGCTTGTGCAAAACATATCTGCAGCTTAGGAAGAAAAGTCCACGAAAGCAGGTGGAGACCTGAGTACAGAGCAGAGCAGAGAATCGGGCAGAGAGAACCACAGCAGGCGGTTGCAGTCAGCTGGGACAGAGGTGAAAGATCAGTCAACACAGCAGGGATTTGAATAGGAGTAGAGCCTGTTCATTGGTGCTGCGGCGACTTTAAGTTAATCTGGGAAGAAGAAACACAGCAGATTCATACATGTGTCTCCCTGCCAGGGATAATAATATTCCCTTAAAAAGCATCCATATAGCATCCCGGGGTCTCTATTTCCCTAGGGTCACCCGGCACAGAGGCAGCATAGGCAAACCCCAGGGGACACTGCTGACCTTCATATTGATGGCTCTCCAGAAGCCAGCAGGATGCAGAGAGAACAAGATCCCACTCTCTGACGATTGCCTAGAGCTTTCCTCCTGAAGGCGGGGAAGGGACTCTGGGACACAGGCCATAAATCTCAGAAGGTGACGTGGTTATTCATTTCCTCAGAGTCCCATATTTCACTGGATTCTTGCATCCACTTTCCCTCTCTTGAAGGGCAACTGGGCAAGAAATCTCCCTACCTAAGGAAGTTAGAGTGACTAGCCAGCTATGCCTTCTAGAACAAGGGCTTTAGGTTTCTAAACACTTCATATTCTGAGCAGGTGACATAGGTACTCGACATTCCAGAAACACAACAGTTAAGAAAGATAGAAATCAAAAGGCAGGTGTCCTCAGGAGCCACAGTTCTGACAATGTCCTCTCTCCTCCCTTTGCCTTATCCCAGTAAATACGTATAACATTGATCTTTTAATTGAATTGATTGCTTCGTCTTTAGTTTTGGAAGACTGAGGCTGGAGAAGTAGCTCAGTCAGGAAAATGCTTGCTGCACACGCATGAGGCCCCAAGTTTGATCCCAGCACCCAAGTAAAGAGCTGGGTAAGTTCACACAATATTGTAGCCATAGCATTGAGGAGAAAGAAATGGGTCTAGCCTCAGCAGTGAGCCCCAGGTTCTAGGGAGGTGCGTACATTTAAACAAGCACATTTGAAAGGACAGTGTGTCGCCTAAAATTACATCCAGTTCGTACAAATAGCTCCCATTTTCCCTCCTTCCTCCTGGCCCTTGCCCTCTCTTGGGTTGGTTACTAATGCAACACCTTTTATCAGAATATATTCCTTGGTTCTGGCTCACTGGGGAAACAAAGCTTGCATCCCATCCCCATTCTGGGAGTCTAGGAGATACCTTTTGGGTATAACATCCCTTGTGAAGAGACAGGGAGGTAGAACTGTCCAGAAGGACAAAGCTAGGCTGCACAAGGAGTCATGGAGACTTCGTCCACCCTGAGGCAGTTTAGAGGTTAGGATGGTTCTTTATTTGATGCAGATTTAAAAAGGGGCCTACCTTTATACATCGACCCAACCTGTTGGGGAATTCCAGCTGCCTCTGGGAGAGTACACCATCTCAGAGAAGGATGGTTCTTTCTGCCCAGGGAAATGACCCCAGAACTCAGCCGTAGGCTCGAAGCGGCCAACATTCTTGGCAGCTAATGAAGGAAATAAATTCTTCAGTCTCAAAGGTCAGCTCAAGTCATGCACCCCAGATCTGTAGTTTATGGTGTCACAGGATCGCAGTCGGAAGCAAACTTCAGCTGCACCACAAGTAGATTCTGCGCGGTCAGTGTCTAGTGTCACAGCGCAAGGCCTTCTCCCACTTACCCGCTTTTTAGGCTTGGCAAAGGACCATTTCTGAGCCTGAGTTTCTCTGAGATGAGGAAAACATTCATAGTAGTAACACAAAGGTTTGGGGCGACGAAAGAGCATGATGTGTGTCTAGAGCGCAGCAGACCGCCAGCACTAAGCTAATCAAAGTCAGCATGATCGTTAGCACTCTGTCCATCTTTGGTCACCACGTTGCAACTGGACCGGATAACTAATGGCTGCCTACCACGGGTCGGATGCCTTTTATCCTGTCTTTGATCTAACCAGTAGGCTAGAAAGCCATAGGTGGTTTTATATTCATTAAATTCGCTGACAAGTTCACACATGTATAAATGCACTGAGATTGCTCCCACCCCTGCCACAATGTACTTGGGTTGCCTGTGGCCCTCCTAGCCCTCCCCACCTGTCAACATCCCTGCTCCCTACGAATTCCTTTCCCACACTTAAAGTTTGGTCACCATCTTCAATAGAGAGCTGCCATTTAATTTGAAATGCTTAGAACCAGAACTGTTTCCAATCTGAAACTCCTTGGGAATTTCAGAATATTGACGTACATAAAATGAGATGTTTGGGAGACAGGACACAAGTCTAAACAAAAAGAATTGATTTGTTTCATAAGCACACATCTGAAAGGCATTCATATGCAGCATAATTTTGTTTCGCTCTATTTTACTCAGACAGAGTCTGGTGGTAAAGCCGAGACTCACCAGAAAAATCTAGATCCATCTGTCACTGGTCCCAGATTCTGGGATTATAGGCACATTCATCGCCATGCACAGTCATGCATGAAAGCAAGCTCAAGCATGTTGAGCAGCCAAAATGTGACATTTGCAGCATCTTGTCAGTGCTCAGGAAGTCTCACAGTCTGGGCACCTGATTTCAGTTTTTACATCAAGGATGTCCAGCCTGTACTGTATCACAATGCATAATAGCATTACTCTATTTTAACAGTCTGCTTTACTTATTAAAGTTTGTTGCCAATTAATCACCATTGAAATAACATTAAAATGAGCATCTTTGCCACATAACATGGCTTTTCTCTGAGTTATCTCCTTAATTCTTACGTAAAACCACAAATATATATATATATATATATATATATATATATATATATATATATATATATATATATATATATTTCCAAATCAAATGATCTGACCGCTTCCCTGGGGAACTCTGACTTTCCAAACCGTTCTCTGCAAGAGCATGGTGGTCCTCTCCTCTCAATGAGATCTGCTGTGGTCCATAATCTCTGATGGATATTCAGTCACTTTTTCTAGGCCATGTGAATGCAGAACCTCTTACACAAAATATAAGCATATGCAACATAAAAAAAAAGATGAAGCTAGGCCACTATGGGTTCTCAAGGCCTGGGCTGGTAGGAAGATGCTTGGGCCCAACTGATGTGATTTTGCTCAGGTAGGAGCTAGCCACCACAGGCCAGCCTGGGTTCTCAAGGTCTGGACTGGCAAGAAGACACCACGACCAGCCTGGCAACTTGCAGCCCCAGGGTGGGAGGGTGCCATTATGATGAGAAAGGATACAGAAGAATGGTCTAGGTGCTGTGGAAATAGGCAGAGCTAAAGAAGTGAAGGCAGTGAGGAGGCGGCTGATGTTGGTGGCCTGCTTGCCACCAGGGGCCATGGTGACATCTGTGCATGGGCTACTGCCATGGGCCATGTCTGAGTCTGTGGTCCCACCATAGCCAGGATCTATTTTGACATCCATGGTCCATGTTGACACCAAAGACTGCCACCTCTGGCGATGTTGGTGTCCAAGGGCTGTGCCACTGCTGTACCCATGCAGACCTGAGTGACATGTGTGGGCATCTGGGGCCATGGTGATATCCAAGCCCATTGCCAAAAATCATGACTGGGCTTGTGGTCCTACTTTTGTGTAGAAGTCTTTGGCCCACGTTGCCCCCAAAGACCACACAGAAACCCAGGATCTGGGCTGCCACCTATGTCCTCGTTGGACTCTGAGGGCCATCCTGCAGTCAGGGCCTTACAGATTGAGTCTGCTGAGGACCATGTCTGGGTCCATGGTTCTACTGCAGCTGAGGTCTGAGTTGATGTCTAGGGCCCATGTCACCTTAGGGGTCCATAAGAACCATGCATGATAAAATCAGAGAGCCATGTTGAGTTGGCCCTGCCCTTTGTTGGCCCTGATTCTCACTGGACACTGAAGCAAGGGAGCTGGTCCCAACCCTCATAGGAGAGCTGGCCCCCTGCACTCGAGAGATTGGTGCCACCCCTCATGGGCATGGGAGAACTGGCCCAGGTGGCAGGGATGTAGGAGAGCTGGCTTCACCCATCACCAGAGGGAGGTGGCCCGAGTGGCCTGGACTGACCAGTTCAGCTACCACTCAGGCCTCCACCCATATATTTATCCCATGAACGACCTGTTGGAGTGTGTGAAGAGACTGGTTCTGTGGAACAATACCGGAAGTATCTCTGTGACTTTGGGTGGTCACAGGATACCTGAAAGGCATTTCAGTGGTGATCCAGTGATGATGGTGTACCAGAAACCAGGGACCTTGAGCTTGACCAATGACTCACTGCAATGAGCACTTACAAATAAAGATGAAGCTGATTGGACCAAAGGGTATATACTGGGGGACTCACCTCGGGTCCCAGTGCCACTAAGATGAATGAAGAGGTGTTGGAGAGGCAGGAAAGGCAGAGGGGAGAAAAGGTTTTTTTGTTCTGTTTTGCTATATTTTGTTTTTTATTTTAATATTTTATTTTCTTTTTAGGAGATGCTACAAGGATGAAGGGCAGATATGGGGAACTAAGAAAAGAGCAAAATTAGGTGCATTATGTAAAATTCTCAAAGAATCAATAAAGAAATTATGTTTAAAGTGGGGAGGCTGGAGAGACAACTCAGATATAAGGGCACTTGGCTGCTCTTCCAGAGGTCCTGAGCTCAATTCTCAGCGACAATGTGGTGGCTCACAACCATCTGTAATGAGATCTGATGTCCTCTTCTGGTTGCAGGCAAACATGCAGACACAGCACTGTACACATAATAAATAAAATAATCTTTTTTTAAAAAATGAAGCTGTTTTTTGTTTTGGGGTCACCTGTGTTGTATATGCAGTTTCTAAAGTGAAATTCAGATAGCTGAGCCTTTGGGCTCCAAATTGAGTTTAAGGCCTTCATTATGAACTAAAATAATTTATGTTTTTTGTTATTATTAAAACTTATTAAAACAAATATAACTGTCCATAGCAAATAGGCATTTAAGAAATGTGACCCTCCTTTCCCCTCCCCTTCATAATAAGGTGAGCAAGTTGCTCCATAGTGGCCACTCCAGCTATCAGCATTTTCCCATCTGGTCAGGTGAACATTTTTGCATTTAGAAGATTAAAAATAAATAGCAATTATAGAACTGATTCTGGTTAATCAGTTCGTTAGGATTTGAGAGCTCAAATTCCACCATTTAAATGAACAGAAAGCTGTATCTAGAGGAAACAGTTCATAGAGACATTGCTCAGAGCCTGAAGAACACCCATCATTTGGCCTGCCCTCTGGATTTCTGCTGAGTCCGTCTCTCAGGGCCCTCTTGTCCCTGCTGCTCTCTTTGCTCTTGGCCTCATCTCTGTCACCCACATTCTTCTCCCCAAAATGTTTGCCTTGTTTCTCTATATTTCTTCCTTTTAGTAGTTTGAGGTTTGTGTTCTTTAACTTCATTGGAAGGGAGCCTTCATTTTTTATACTCATGACATTTCACTAAGGGGGGGGGTAGTGTCCCTAACATTAAAGAAGTCTTTTATTTAAGTCTGTGTGAAGTCAGAGAAGGAGACACCCCCAACTTTAGTGATGACTCTGGATATCTGGAGCTTTTCTTCAGCCCCTAAGCATATCATCAGGGTTTCCCAAGGAAGTAACCCAGAAAAAGCTGAAAACACTGTCTAGTCTCTTCCTCTCTTCATTCCTGAATAAGTCTGATAAAATTTCTGTCATAGGACTCAAAGTTTAATTTGCCTAAGAAGCAGGAGTTCAGTGGGGCAAGTTCAGTGGGACTGGGCCATCAGGGGGCTTGATGGGAATGTCAAACACTGTCTTGTAACAAGTCTTTTTCTGTTCCACCAACCAGCTACCAAATAATGACATGGAGACTTCTTATTAATTGTGAAAGCTCAGCCTGTAATTTAGGTTTATTCCTAACTAGCTCTTATAACTTAAATTAACCTGTTTATATTAATCTGCATTCTATCACACGGTGTACCTCTCTTCCATCTTGCACCTCCTGTTTCCTCTCAGTGTCCCTGGCTTCTCCATGCATGTAGATTCATCTTCCTCCTTTTCCTCTGACAAGAAGTCTCACCTATACCTCATGCCTAGCTGTTGGCATTCAGATCTCTATTGCAGCAATCACAGCAATATACCTTTACACAGTATACAAATATCCCACAACACCATCTTCCTCTTGCCAGTGGGCAGTAGGGGACATGGTACAGCTAACCGCCACTTCTCTTCTCACATGTCCTGTGTTCTTCTAATCCAGCCTAATCAAGAACTTGGGTTGGAAGTTCACCCATGCCTAGATTTTAGGCAGCAGGGACATCATGGGTCATGGATAGTCACGGTAAATCAACACAGGGGATGGTAATACTGCCCTGGTCCATTTTTAATTCCTATAACAAAATACATGAGACCAAGTGATTTATAAAGAGCTTAGGTTTATTTCACTTATTGGTCTAGATGCTATAGTACAGGCACTTAGTGAGGGCTTTCTTGCTCTATTATAACATGGCAGAGGGCAACACAAGGTAAGAAGAGCTCAAATGTCCACCTCTTCCTATAAAATGCTACAGGAACCCCATTTTCATGACTCTATCAAACCCTAATTACCCCCCAAAATGCTCCATCTTCAAACACCATAACCATGTATGGGGATGTAAATTCTATGAGGTAAGTACTGGAACCACAGAGAACGAGCAGGGAGATTATAATGCCACAGAGGCAAGTTTTCAGGACCCATGTCTTCACCTGTGACATCTGTCCAACTTGTCTTTGGACATAGCTTCTTTTCTCAGTTACGGTTAGTCATAACAAATTCAGAAATATGTGCCATTCTACAAGTTTAGAATGGGAGAGGCAAAGTCTTATATGCCTATGTGTGGATATTTCTATGACAAGCATAAGAAGAGATCACTAGGACCCCACTCTTTCAAAATAACACAGCTGCAAAGAGCTGAAGATTACAGGAACCACACTACCTTGCTGAACACATGCACACCCTGATTCCCAGTGTCTAATCCTCTACTTGCTTCCACCAGCTTACATGACAGAGCAATCCAAATTTGCTTCTCTCAAATCTACTGATACCGAGAACATTCCCTTAGAATTCAGACTGGTCATCTTTATCCTAATTCAGGCCAAAATAAGTCATAAATCAGTTTGATAAAACTCGGGGGAAGCAGAGCCCCTGAGAAGAAGTCAGAACAATGGGCTGGAGTTGAACTATTGTCCTCTGAAAGACTTCACCAAAACAGTTTCAGCAGAAATGTAAAGAAAAACCTGTTCCACTCCTGATGGACTCTGTCTCAGCTTGTTACAACAAAACCTTCCAGAGCCCAGATACTGCCTGAGGTGGTTTTCATCATCCTGTCTCTAGACTTCTACAAAGATATTGACTAAAAATTAGAGAGGGTTGTCTATTGTCATAGGACTAATTACTTATTGCTACCCATAACATAGCAGCCTGCTGATGTCGGCAAGAGCTTAAACTAGGGAATAAGTCAATCTCTTCATTAATGGAAAACTTGATTGGAAAGGAAATCTCGGAGACCTCGCTTCTCATCTAATCATTGGACAATACTGGGAGAGTTCTGAAGGCATTTCAGCTGCTTTCCACCTCCTGTCTCTTTTGTGTATAGGGAAAATTCACACTGAAAAAATAAATGAAATTAAATAAGGCTTGTGACAGACACAGCAAAATACAAGCAGAAAATCTGCAGTCCAAACAGTAAAAGATTTCAGAAGCAATCTAATCAACTCCACTCTCAAATAGAACCTCAATATCTGTAGTGGGTTGGTTCCAGGACCCTCTGGGACACCAAACCTCAGGGTTTCATGAGTTTCTCGCGTAGCATGGCATAGTATTTGTAGATCATATGTGTTTAAAATCATAGGTAGATTTTAAACCTCCTCTAGATTATTTATAATTCCTCACACAATGTAAATCACTTATGACTGAATGTTAGACTATATTGTTTGGAGAATAATAATGAGAACACGTATACATTTAAATATCTATGATCTGTGTTTGGTTAAGTAGGGACCTCAGATACCAGGGGCTAACCTACAGTGTAAGAAGAAACCACAATGACTCATACCACATGCTCTCAACTTTGAGTCTGTTAAGTTATTCACACTCAAAGTGGGATAAGGATTGCTTTTATCCTGCTCCTCAGTGAGATAAAAAAAATGGAGCTGCCCTTAACCACACAGCTGCCTTTGTCAAGGAAGGATTATGTACGGTCAGGGCTTTCTTGTCAATTTCCTGGGCAAGTGCAGAATTAGAGATCTGTAGACACCTTCTCAGTAGTTCCAACCAAATTGACTTCTTGGGCCACAGGGGGAGATGGCTTTCATCCCTTGAATGTCAAGATGAGCCAACACAGCTATGCAGAGGCACCACACAGTGGGAAGACTGGGGACTTAAAATTCTAGAATGATTCCCCATGCAAGAGATTCGGCAGCTGAGTCTGCGGAAGTGACCCTAGCTCCTGTTCTCCAACTCATGGTCACTCACATTCAACATCTGCTGAGTGGAACACTGGGCTGGATACACAGCTCTGCTGTTGGTTTCCTTTCTCTGCATCCCCTGCTCTCTGTCTGCCAATACAAGTTGTTTCTTAGAATTTGACTATTTGGGCCAGTCCTCTCTCTCTCTTATATATGTGTAAGTATACAAAATATATGAATGCAACCTTCTGAGTCTTGTGCTTTTGTTGTTGTGTGTATATGGTTTCAGGACTCAGTACTAGGTGAGGCTAACTCTCTATCCTCTCTTTCTCTCTCGCCCCTCCCCCCCAACTCAGCAGTCATTAGTTGCCCAGAGTTCTTTATCTAGGGGTGGGACCTTGTGATATTTTCCTTATTTGTATTAGCATCCCTGTTGATATTGACCCTGTTCCAAAGCCCTGTTTGCGTAACGATTTCTAGAAGAAACCATTCCAGAGCAGACTCTTGGTATTCTGGTATTTTAGCTCTTATAATCTTTCCACACCCACTTGTAATGTCCCCTGAGCCATAGATGCAGGAGCAGTACTGTAGATGTGTCCATTGAAGCTGGGATCGCCATGATCTCTGCATTGTATTCAGCTGTGGTTTTCTGTGAAGATCTCCATTTGTTGTGAAGAGAAGCTTCTCTGATGAGGGGGGTGATAAGTACACATCCATCTGATGGTTTGGGCCTATAAACCTCAAATTAAAGAGAACGTGTGGTGTTTTTCTTTCAGGATCTGAGTTACCTCGCTCAGTATAGTCTTTTCTAGGTCCACCCATTAACTTGGCAAAGGCAGCTTGCAAATGGTACAGATTCTTCATGTGCAATCTGTCATGTCTAAGGAGCTTCCTGGGAGATACCGAGACTTAGGTACCAGCTAGTCCTTCCTTCAGCTGAGTTTGCTAGAAATAAGTAATGCTCTTTCAATATGCAAAGAACATCAAACATTAGAAATTCTTAATAAGTGATTTGGCCCACTGTGGTTATTTGAATAGAAATGGCCCATATAGGCTCATGTATTTGAATGTTTAGTCATTATTGAGTGGTACTACTTGACAGGCATTAGGAGGTAAGGCTTTGTTGGAGTACGTGTGGTCTTGATGGAATAAGTGTGTCACTAGGGGTGGGTCTTGGGATTTCAAATGTTCAAGCCAGGCAGGTTCAGTGGCTCTCTCTTCCTGCTGCCTGACAATCCAGATGTAGAACTAACTCTTTAGCTGCCTGTCTAGCTCCATGCCTACCTGCATGCTATCATGATACCCACCATTGTAGGGCCCTGTTCCCCCTTTACTCCCTGGGGTGCGTCTGGAGGACAGTTCTGGTCAGCCAGCTAAGCTTCCTGCTAGTTTCTGTTATCTCTGCTGTAGCCTGGTGATTTAGCTGAAGGACTTTATTTTATCTTTGGTATGGCAATTTCCCACCTGCCCGGGAGAGTTCCTACAGGCGCTAGTTTCTCTCTCCGCTTGGCCCACTGTCTGTCGCTGCTTGCTCTGCCCCCGACCCCCTGAATGGGTAGGAATTCCCACACAGCACCAGGCTCTTCATGCTGTGCTTTTCCGTCTGGCTGGGAGGGAATTCCTCTACTGGGGCAAAGGTATATTAACCTTGCAGAAAGCTAAATAAAGTGGCATTCGGCTATTTCTTGACAAATGACCCAGGTCTCTTCGTGTATGTGTGCATGTGTGTGTCTTTATTTCAATCCCCAGGTCTTTGCCCCAAGCTAGTGATCGGTAAGGAAGGCGCGTGAACCGTGCAGGGAGAGGGTGACGCAGAACCGGGTGGTTACACACCATGATGATAATAAACTAAATCTCTGAACGTATAAGCCAGGCCCAGTTAAATGTTTTCCTTTACAAGAGTTGTTGTGATCATGCTGTCCCTTCACAGCAATAGAACACTGACTAAGACAGAAGTTGGTACCAGGGACTGAGGTGTTGCTGTGACCATGATTTTGTTTAAAAGAATATGGAAAACTTTGAAACCTTGTACTAGAAAAATGGTTGGAAACTTTAAGTGAGGGCTAATGGACCATGTTAGTAGGAACATGGAAGACAGTGCGCTGAGAGTGATTTAAACTGCGGAGCCCAGCTCAAGAGGTTTCAGAGAAGACTATTAGTAACTTCCCTAGAGATTGTTCTCATATTTTGGCAAAGAATGTGGCTGCTTTTGCTCTTGTTCAAAAAGCCTGCCTGAGGCTAAAGTGAAGAATTTTGGATTAATGGTGTTGGTAGAGGAGATTTCAAAACAGCCTGGAATTGACCGTGTTGCTTGGTTATTAGTGACCAGTCTTACGCAGTTATATAATGAAAAGGAGCAGGCTGAGCATGGAAAAATAGGAAATGTACAGCTTGAGGAGAAATGGAGCCCTAGGAAATATAGTGGAGCTAAGAAGTCCAGTGCTTAGAAAAACAATGGATTTAAAAAGCCTGCTATTGAATGGTATAATGGGAGTGGTGACCTCAGAGTAAGACCCAACTCAGCTAAGCCTCCAACTTGTGGAAAGAAATTAAAGAAAAAGCTTAAAACTGGCTGTGGTGGTAGACATCTTTGATCCCAGGGAGGCAGAGTTGGGTAGTTCTTTTGAGTTCAAGGCCCTCATGGTCTACAGAGCAAGTTCCAGAAGAGCCAAGTTTAGGCAGTGAATAAAAAACCTGGAAAACAAAAAGATTGTGAAAATGTATTTGAATGAGGGAACCATGTTCCAGATCCACCTACCAGAGTTCAGCAACTTCTACCATGTGATGTAGTGTGGTGCTGCGGGAAGGCCTGCTTTTTTACCCTCCTCCATCATTTCCTTTTTTTCTGTTTAAACAAAAAAGAAAGGCTTTAACTTTAACATAGTAAAATTACATATAGCAAAACAGTTATAAAGCAAGAATTACACTCACAATATTTATATCTATTTTATCGTTTATCATCACTAAAAAAAAAACTATAACCAACCATTCTTCAACTCCACCAAAGACTCCAGAAGGATACAATATTACCTACACAAACAAGGAGGAGGGTCAAATGTCTATCTGTTATTCTCACTGGTTAATAAAGAAAACTGCTTGGCCTGATAGGTCAGAATATAGGTAGGTGGGGAAGACAGAACAGAATGCTGGGAGGAAGAAGACAGTGAGGCAGATGCCATGGAGCCAGCCACCAGGTCAGACATGCTGAATCTTTCCCGGTAAGCCACCACCTCATGGTGCTACACAGATTATTAGAAATGGGTTAATCAAGATGTGAGAGTTAACCAGTAACTAACTCTCTAGAGATAATGGGCCAGGCAGTGTTTAAATGAATACAATTTGTGTGTTGTTATTTCCGGGGCTAAGCTAGCCATGTGGGAGCCGGAAGGGATGAAAAGCAGGCCTTTCTGCAGCGCCACACTACAAATGGCACCCATATGTGGATAACTGAATCCACAGAAAGCCTGAGAAAGCTTGGGAAAGAATAGAGTAAAGCATGTTTTCTCGGTAGCAGCAATTTCTTAGGTCTGCTCTGCTGGCTAGAGGCAAGCAAGCGCTCTCATCTAAGAGAGGATTCCTGACTCAGTTTTAGCTACAAAACCTGTAGCTCTTTTGAAAGGTCCTGTCACAAAACACTTGAACGGTGTTGATGAGAAGCTGAACGCATGCTTTTCAGTTTTCAGCCGTAGCAGGAAAAAAGCTGTGCTTTTTTAAAATGTCGGCTTTCTGGGCCGTCCTGCCAGGGCAAACTCTGACTCTTTCAGGCAGGCAGTTCCGACTGAGTGTGGTCTGTGAGCAGAATGCTGCAGCTTGCTTGCTGGCAAGGACCCTGAAACGCCATAGAGTTGTGGAGTAGCCGGTACCTCTGCCATGAGGTTAGAAAGCTAAGAAATGGGCTGTATCCAGCGGTCAAAGCCACAGCTCTCCATATTGCTTAGTAAATTAAAGGCTCATGTGGTCAGAAAAAGAGAGATATACAGTAAAGAGAGATTCAAAGAAAAAGAAAACCTCTAAATGGTTTACAGTGTGTTAAAAATATATGCAGGATAAAGGTTAAAGTCATTAAAAATAAAAAAGAAAGAAAGAGAGAAGTAGGGTGTGGTGGTACACACCTTTAATCCCAATGCCTGTGAGACAGAGAGGTAGATTGACCTCTGTGACTTCAAGGGGTAGAGGTAGATTGACCTCTGTGACTTCAAAGTGTGGTAGCACGCACCTTTAATACCAATGCCTGGGAGGCAAAGACAGACAGATCTCTGTGAGTTCAAGGAGTTGTGGCACACACCTTTAATCCCAGCACAGGGGAGACAGAAACAGGTGGATCTCTGTGAGTTCAAGGACTGCCTGGTCTACAGAGTTATTTCAGGACAAAGATATATACAGAGAACCTGTATCTAAAAGTAAAAGTAAAAATAAAAGAAATAGAGGTTAAAGTAAAACCACACAAAGATGGAAAATACACAGAGAATCTTGATATTGTATGCTGTTATGCTCTCTTTGAATTGTTTGAGTGCTGAGGAAGGAGCAACAGCTGCTAAAAGACTTTGTTTATAAATGCTGCTAAACTAACCCAAGATAGGTATTTTGAAAATACCTTGGCTTCAAAACTGAAGTCAAAAGGTATGTTACTTTGGAGAAGAGATTTTGCTTTTGTTTCCACAGAAAATGAGAGGCTGTGGATTCATTCTGAGTTAAGAAAAATCAGGTTCAATAAAGGAAGACCACCTGAGAAATCTCCGATAGGAACAGATGGCCCAGATGACAGAGTTCTACATCCAGAACAGATTCGAGACTGCTGCCTGAGATGATCAGGTCTCACAGGATACTCCAGTCAGGACTTGACTATAACTCTAAATTTTCTTTAGGTCCCCATAAGATTATCAGTGCCCCCAACCAGCCAGAAGTAACCTAAAATACTACGCCCACATTCCCAAAAATTGGACTATGGATATTTTCCTTTGTTTTTTGTTTTTTTAAAAAAAAAGAAGGGGAAGTGGTGTGGGAGAATTATATGTATTCTGTCAATCATGTATTTTAATAAAACACTGATTGGCCAGGCAGGAAGTATAGGTGGGTCAACCAGACAGTAAGTAGAGGCGGGGCAATGAGAACAGGAATATTCTGGGAAGCAGGAAGCTCCCTCCACCACTCCTGCCCAGGCCAACTGTAACATGAGGGGGCCTGTTTGTTTGTTGGGGGTTTCTGTCCCGCCCAGCTCCCCAGCTATTTGGTCCCAGAGAAAAATCACACAAGAGATCTCTATAAGTTATAAAGTTGATTGGCCCATTAGGTCTGGCTACTTATTAGTTAACTCTCACATCTTGATTAACTCATTTTTCTGATCTATGTTAGCCATGTGGCTCAGTACCTTTTTCAGTGGGGCAGCTCACATCCTACTGCTTCGGTGTTCTGGGCAGGAGTGGGAGGAATCAACTTCCTCCTCCCCAGAATTCTCCTGCTCTCCTTGCATCATTTCCACTTCCTGTCTGGTTTTCCCGCCTACACCTGTCAACGAAGAAGCAACATGTGAGCTGACAGCTGGAAAAGGTACTGAGTCATGTAGCTAACACAGACAAGAATTATGGGTTACTGCAAGATGTAAGAATTAGTTAATAAGAAGACTGAGCTAATGGGCCAATCAGTTTTATAATCTTATGGAGTACTGTGTGTGATTTTCTTTGGGGTTTGCCAGCTGTGGGGTACTGGGTTGGACAGATACCCCAACAAGCCAGCCCTCATGCTACAATGTGATGCTACTTTTAAAGTCAAAGATACAAGAAAGGCGCTATGAAATTTTCCTCTCCGACTAAGGAAAACCTCTGAGGCCAGGTATGTGTCAGGGGTGTCCCTGTATGGTGGCCTAGAAAGACCATTGTGTGAAGCTGTGATGGCATCCTGAATTACTTTGGAGACCCCAAGATGTTCAAGATGTCAGAATAGTGGGATACCTGCTAAGGAGAGCTGTTAACAGGGGGGTGAACCAACCCCGGAGAGAGGTGTGTGTTGCAGTCAATAAAGTTGAAAAGAGCTGGAAATCTGAAGAGTGCTTTGACACCAGACATGGAGATGCAGAGTTTGGAGTTTGACTAGCTTGGTTTTGGCCTCACATTGGTCCACTATTTCCTAAGTATGCTCCCTTTCTTCCCTTTTGGATTGTTAATGAACATTGTATATTGAAAGTGTGTAGTCTGCTTTTCATTTTGATTTTACAGGGAGTACAATTAAGAGACCACCATGAGTTTCAGAAGAGACTTTTAGTTTGAACTTTTAAACAGAGTTGAGAATGTGTTAGACTACAGATGGGGACTTTTGAAATTAAACTGAATGTTTTTTGCATTATGATATGGCTACCAGCCTATGGGGGCCAGGAAATGAAATGTGGTAGTTTCAATGAAAATGAGCTCATATGCCCATAGGGAGGTGTGGCCTTGTTGGAGGATATGTGTCACATGGTATGGGCTTTAGGGTTTCAAATGCTAAAGACAGGTCTAGTGGCTCACTGCCTCATCTTGCTGCCTGCTGACTGGACGTAGAACTCTCCGCTCCTTCTCCAGCATCAGGCCTGCCTGCCTGCATGCTGCCATGTTTCCCACCACAAAAATAAGGAACTAAACCTCTGAACCTGTAAGCCATACCTAATTAAATATTTTCCTTTATAAGAGTTGCCATGGCCATGGTGTCTCCTCACAGCAATAGAACATTGACTAAGACATCCATTTATCAATGTTTCAACAGAGACATAAGTTCATTCATTTTACATCAGGCATTCTACAAAAAAAAAATCTTGCTATAAACACACAAAAAGTACTTACCATATGTACATTAATACATCCTGCGACTAGAATCCAGTTTCAATTCTAAGCAAAGCAGGCACATAGTCATGCATAGTCTCATGCATGCACATAGTCAAAGCAGGCCTTAAAGATGGAGAACGATGTTAACATCCCTTGCCCAGGGCTTGCTAGTCATTCCATACTGAGGGGAATCTAATCCAAAATCGATTAGCAGCACCCAGCAACCATCACGCAAACTGACAAGAAAGCTGTCATCAGGGGGGTAAATAATGTGGAGAACATCAAAAATACAATGAATTTGTACATTTTCTCTGGATGTGGGGGTGGAGGTAGGAGCTGTGAATACATATTTCCGGTTGGCTGGGTCTGAGGAATCACAGGGGTTTAGACAGAGATGCCACGCTCCAGCTCAGCTCAGCAAACATTCATAACAACAGCAATAAAACATCCCAATTAGAAACATCTTTACAAAGAGGGCATACTGCCATTTAATCCTTGGATAACACCGTCAGCAGTAGCATTCCTATTTTCTAGCTCAGAAGACAGAGGTTATATGTCATGAGGTCCCTTCGTTTTATATGGGAAATTAGCTCATTCATTTAATAATTATTTAATACAAAATCACCGTATGCCAGACACTAGGATACATGCTAGGGACTGAGAGATAATTAAAATATTTTTTATCTGAATCATAGTCTATGATATCAAGCTATGGGATTTTTCCCCCTCTCGTGTTTTCTCGTTGCCTGGCCTCTCTCCTTCTGCTTTATGTAAGCTCTTGGCCAGCTCTGAACTCGTAACCTCAGTGGAAACATTTGACCTGCTAGAAACAAAAGCAGTTCATATATCTTTCTGGCTATGATGCTCCAGAATTCTAACTTTTTAAAAGAACATCAGACCTCACAAGAAAACAATAGTCTGTCACTAAGAAACTTGAATAAAGAATTTGCTCAAGCCTAGATCAAGGAAGCGCTCCTCAGAGAAAGACAGGCGAAGAAAGAGATTTGAGGGTCTGAGAGAGGAGGGGCCCAGGTCTCCGTCTCTGTGGAGCCACTAAGGAGCTGGAGACCCTGCAGAGGAAATGACAGCTCAGCATCTGGAAGTGAGGTAGCCACACCAGTGCAGTTAGGACTAACAGAGAGCCAAATGATTTGATAGGATCACATACACAGGGACAAGAGATGAGTTCAGTAGTGTTCCCTTTAGATCCATGTTTATGGTGTGTCACGTGACCCTGAACTGCAAACCAAGCCTGAGGTTGGAGCATCATGTAAAAATAAAATTATGGACGATGAATGTTCAGGTTGCTACCCAGCTATTTTTATGGACTGAGATTCCTACCTTTTACCCAGATAATGACAGGTAGTAAGAGAGGTGCCTCTGAAGACAGAGGCACAATTCCCTTCAGGCTGAGCTCTAGAAAATGACCACTCTAGTCAGGCAGAGGTGGCACTCACCTTTATTGCTGGCACTCCCGACTCAGAGACAGGCAGATACAAGAGTTTGAGGCCAGCCTGGTCTACAGAGTAAGTTCTAAGACTGCCAGAACTGTTCCACAGAGAAGCCCTGTATCGAAAAACCAAAAGGAAAAAAAAAAAAAGAAAAGAAAATGACTACTATAAATCTTGCCCTTAATGCTAAAATACTCACTGATTGCTCTAAAGAGAGGATTCAAAGCCTCAGCATTCACAGGGAAGCTGAAAATTGTGAGACAGGATTGATACCAGATGTGTTCTCTCCCTTCGTGGCTCTGGTCCAGGGGTGAGCTGTGAGAGTGTCCTTGGTATCTGGTGACTACCGAGAGAAAAAAATCTGTCATTTTTCTGTTCAGAGGGAAAAGGAGCTAACGCCTTCAAGTTCACTGGAGGCTGAAAGGGCCCTCACTCCAAAAGACATGGCTTTCTGTAGGGCTCTGCCCAGCCACGGAGGCTTCGGGAACACAAGCAACAGCACCAACTGTGAATATTTTGCTTTGAAAGGAAAGACTGAACATTGGACTGAGATTAGGACTTGAGCTCAGCTATTACGACGACGCTCATTGAAGTGAAGGAAATGGCCTCCTAGTGAAGGAATGTGTCACCAAAGAGCAGCAGACACAAACAGAACCAAATAGGAATGTTAGAAATGAAAACCAATATGCATCTTAAAATGGCTAATCTTTTGGATGTGCTTAATATCAAAATAAACCAAATAAAAGCGTCAATGACCATAAAAAAAGAAAGGCAATGAAATAAAAGATCAAGAAAGGAGATCAAAAGACTCAATGGGTTTTTGAGACAATCTTAGTCTAATTTACCTTCAGAAGTAGGATAGAAGGGAGACAGCATGAGAATATTTCAGTCTTGGTGGCTGCCATCATTTCCAATGAGCAATCTTCCCGCTTCTTTCCCTCTTCTAGAGGGGACTGGAGACAGGTGTTGCTTGGAAGAGAAAAATCTACACATTCAAGAAGTTCAGCAAACTCTATTACAAGTACAAATAAAACTAAACAAGCAAGTATAACATGGAAGTCGCTGGCTGACTGGGCTTTCAAGAAGACAACCTCAAAGTGGAAGCTGGAGTAATAGGAGGTAGGGAGCCTGGCCTCTCTTTGAGGTTCAGCAGAGAAGACCAACGGCTTATCATGTATGTGGCTTTTTCTGCAATTTTTTTCCAGTGGTATTAAAGAAATGTAGGTTTAATATGAGGATTACATGGAGCTGGGTTACATGTTGCAGAATTCATTATAACTATTGCTACCTTTGGATTTAATGTAGACGTGGTGACATTTAAAAATATTAATTCCAAACTTGGTACCTTAGGAGAACAGGCCAGCTTCAGACCACAGTGGAGATGTTTCAACTCAAGCATAGATACCGTTGTCTGTGTAGTGGATAACCATGACCAAGACATAATTGGCACTTCTAAGGAGAGTTAGATTCCATTGAGAAAGAGAACTGAGAAGGGCCATTTTTGGTGATGTTTACAAGCACACGGGACATTGTGTGGGCCGTAGCACCCTCAGAAATGGCAAGTGCATTCAGTTATTAGCCATAATGAAACCAAAATAGCAAATATTCAAAACATCGGCAACCGAAGGTCCTGACCTTGATGAGACAGTGCAGTGGGTTAGCAGAAATGTTAAGTTAGCACCACTAAACCCACAACTTCAGCTCCTGTGAACCGAATGCTGTGTCATATTTTCCTTTGGGAATAGTTAGATGTGCATCAAATGACTGAATTGGTGTGGCTGCTAGCAGATGCACTGATTTCAACAGTCTAATAGTCATCAAAATAAATAGTTGGCCTGAGCAACTTGGTTGAATCCCCCAAAAGGTCTGTGTGCCATAATATGTTTCTTCCTTGATTTCCTCTGTAAGGTGCATATTGTATTTGTATAGAATTCTTACTCAAATAAAGCTCTATTAATGTACACATTTCTTAGGAGAAAAACCCTCCTCTTGAAAAACTGCTAAGGAAAATGTGCTTGGGCGGTATATAATAAAACTGCTAAAAATGTAGTCATTTATTTTTTTTATTTTGTGTGCATGTCTACGAATGTGTGCGCACGTGCATGGAAGTGCATGGAAGCTTGTGGGAGTCAGTTTTCTCCTTCTAGCCTATGGTTTCCAGGGACTGAACACTGATCATCATGCTTGGTACAAGGTCCTCTACCTGCTGAGCCATCTCATCAACCCTCAAGTGACTTCTAACTTCTTGTCCAAAACCACAGGCCACAGCAACCCAGAGTTTGATACCTAGTGAAAACAGCCTTCAAGGATGAAGGCAGCATCCCGGCAAGTAGAGACAGCCAATAAGGATGTCGGGGCATGGAACTCAGCATGCCTGCACACTGAGAAATGCTAGGCAACCTCCAGGCTTAAAAGAAACGGGGCTGGGGGAAACTAAGGAGTGAAGAGACGCAGTAAATTGGAAGTGCTCCTTCAATGAAATAGATGTGACAGGAATAATATAAAGAGGAGTGGTTGTGCACTCTGCTAATACTGCATTTCTTGTAAACAGCTAAGGATGCTATATCTGTCAAGGTCTAGACAAATAGTAGACTCTAGTTATCTAAACAGAGAAAATGTAATAGGAAAAAGTTAATAATCAGAAAAATGTGTTTAACTTTGTAAACGCCTAGAGGTGGGCTTTAAGGCATAACAAACTTGGGAGATAGTAATTAGCTCCAGGGCTGAGAGAGATCACACAAGTAATTGGTAAGAGCTCAGAAGAACCCTTCTCCCTCTGAGGCTGAGATTAAGACCTCATTAGAGGCTCTGTGGCCACCACAGGAACACGCAGCCTTCCAGAAACAAAGAAATTGGCTGGCACGTGTGGAATACAGTGCTCTGTGAAGAAAGCCACTGGAGGGTTGAGAAACTCGCAAAGCATGCAAGCTAGCTGCAGCTGGTGCCCAGGACGTGGCCTGCTAGGACACCAGAGGGCCTGAGCTAGGCAGCAGGGAAAGTCCTTGGCAGAAACATTCTCTGGGGCTGAGGGCTTCTGAATCCTCTCCATGCTGTTATGCTGGCAACCACACAGAAGGAAGAACCCAAGAGCCAGAAAAAGAGGTCCTTGCCTTTGCCACAGACTGCAGGCCTCTAGTGCCCTCTATTGGCCAAGCCTGACTGAGCCAGCCAAAGGACAGCTCACTGGCTTCAGCTCCAATAAGGATAACAAAAATCACAGCAATAAATAAATAGATGGATAAACAAGCAAGCAAATAAATAAATAAATAAATAAATAAATAAATAAATAAATAGTGGCAGCTTTGGAAGTGAGAGGAAGAAATCTGAAAATGTTCTCAGAGGTAGAATCTAATACCTAGGGACATTATCAAAAAATAACACAGATATAGTGTGTAAAGACCAAGAGATAGACACAAACAGAATTCTAAATAAAACAATCAAATGACCCCAAAAGAGAAAGAAAGGAGGAACAAAGAAATAAGACACAATAGAAGAATAAATTATATATATATATATATCACCTGTCATCCCAACATCGTTGTCCTACATAAAATAAGCCAGATGCAGAAAAGTGTCCCATTTACATACATAGCTAGAAAATACTAATTGACCTGGGAAGACAGAAAACAGAGCAGTTCTCTGGGGACAAGAGGAGGAGACAGCTGCCGGTCTGCAGTGTGGCCTGCAGAAATCTTTAGGGTTGAGAACAGTGCTGTGTGAGCTGATTGAAGCAATATCTCATGGGTGTATGTGTTTGTGGATGATACTCTACATGCTAAATGGATATAGATGATAACAAGTGAATTTTACCTCAACTGATCACCTATCAATCGCCTATTACTTAAACTTGTTTTTGACAATTTAATGCACACATATAATGCATTCTGATTACTTCCACCCCCACCATCTCTTACCTCCCTGATGGAGAAGGGTCATGTTACTTTCATTGGTTAATAAAGAGACTGCCTTGGCCTTTTTGATAGGCCAGCCCTTAGGTGGGTGGAGTAGACAGAACAGAATTGTGGGAGAAAGAAAGCAGAGGCAGGCAGTCGCCATGACTCTCCTCTCCGAGACAGACACAGGTTAGAATCCTCCTGGTAAGCCACCACCTCGTGGTGCTACACAGATCATTAGAAATGGGTTAATCAAGATGTGAGAGTTAGCCAAGAAGAGGCTGAAACTAATGGGCCAAGCAGTGTTTATAAGAATACAGTTTCCATGTAATTATTTCGGATAAAGCTAGCCAGGAGCCAGGTGGTGGGACACAGCCCACTGCTCCTTTTACACCTCCCTCCCACCTCCATCAACCCCTGTACCTCCCTTCTAATCCATTTCCCACAGTCATGATTGTTGTAATAGGATTCACTTAGTTTGACCAGGGCTGTCTGTATGCCTATGGGTTTGGTACTATGCACTGGGGTCTAGTAGACAACCCTGTGGGTACACAAGTGAAGACAATGACTTTCCTTCTCCCTGGATCTTCCAGTATCCAATAATACAACAAGGAGCTATAAAGCCCCATGAGGCCCTTTCTCACATAGGACTGACTGTAGACAGGGTTAGTCATGCAAATCCGGTGCTGGTAACCACAGCTGCTGTTGAGTTCATGATTGCAACATTTTTGTTATGCCCAAAAGATGGCATTTCATAGCCCTTCTCTCACCTTCAAACCCATGTATTCTTTCTGTCTTCTTTGGAGATGTTTTGTGAGTCTCAGAGATGGTGGTATTAAACTCTTACTTAGAGCTATACTCAGTCACTATTCACTCTTAACATATGGAGCAGTCGTGAATCTCCGCATTCACCATCATTTACTGCAAAGAGAAGCTTCTCCGATTAGTGCCAAAAGTAGGGTTTGTCTTCAGCATAACACTAACTCCTAAAACCCTAACCCTAACACCCAATGCTAACCCAGATCCACCAACCCTAACCCTAACCCAAACCCTAACTGTAACCCCAACCCAGAGGTTGCTTAGCTTTCTCCATGTACTCTGGGTACCTGAAAACATTCAGCTGAGCTTTGTTAAGCAGTAGGCAAAATGCTCCTGGAGGAACAAAGCCACTGGGGCACCTAACGCTAGTAGGCAGGGCTGGTTTCCCAATGGACCCAGTGTCCTGGGCTTAAGTATATCACTTTCTACATCACTCATGGAACCAGTGATTTGTGAATATAACATCATATAGAGGAAAGCAACCCAAAGGTTCAGCTTTCAGTATCTCACATCTCAGGACCAGTGTTGCTTTACTATCTGAAGTACATGCTCTATTGGAGCAGCTAGCCACAGCCGAATAAATCATCTGCTAGAGAATTACAAAAAGAGACATCTTCTGGACAGCACTGGGCTCAGTCTCTGGCTCCTGGCTTCTGCTTTGATGGGCACATAGTTCAAGAAGCCGAACAGCCCCCTATGGAGTTGTGCTGAGAAAGTAGGTGAAGGTGCAGCCAGCAAAGACAGAATGCTGAAATAGAAACTACATCAGGAATATAATAAATAACCAAACATTCACTTTCCTGTCTCCTTGGGTGGTTTTAAAAACCAAAGCAAATAAGCATGTCCTTATATAATTCACTAGTGTGATAAAGACCTTGCCCGTGCATGTTAACTTTGAAGAAGTGAAATTGTATGGTGTGAAAAGGGACTGCAACAAAGTTTGCTGAGTCTCATTAGCAGAGTGTGAGATTTTTAGGGGAAATACTTTAATGAAAAGATTCACGCAAAATTACCAGCGTAGGCCATGACTTTGCAGACGTACATAAAGCATTGAACTAATTGCTAAGTGGGAAGAAAAGCCTTAAGAGATGGCCTTTCCAGACATGGCAACTCATGAGCAATGATGTAAACAGGAGCATGTGAATGAAGCCACCAAACAACGGTTTCTTTTAGTATATTAAAAAGTAAAACCATCATCCTGAAATGCAATGAATGCTATCGTCTTGAAAACAATGAATGTATTCTCCAGGCTATCCAAGGATTCTATCTTGGAACTAATGTATCTTCTCAGAGTAAATACCCTTAACATCCTCATGGCTTCTCCATGCTACACAGCGAATACAGCCACCCCAGGGTGAACAGAACCCACAACGTCATTGCTTAGTATGATTTAAAAAAAAAAAAACAGTATAGGTTTTAAGCCACATGTTTTCCTCTCTGAGTGTCTACATCCTTGTCTTGTCTACATGAACAGGACTAAGAATACTCACATCATAAACTTGTTCAGAGAGCATGATTTTAAGGCCACAAAGGGACTGAGGAGATGAATCAGTGGTAACATGTTTATTGTACAAGCATGAAGTTCTGAAGTTCTGGGTTCAGATTTCCCACATAAAGACTGTGTGAAGTAAGGCTAGCACCAGTAAACTCGGTGCTGATGAGCAGACACAGGTGGATCCCAGGGGCTTGCTGACCAGCTCATCTAGCTGAAATGCCTCCAAAAAAATAAGGCAAACACACAGAAAGAGATTGAGACAAAGAAAGAGAAACAGAGACAAAGAATGAGAGACAAAGAGAGACAAAATTTCAGCTACATGTAACTAATAAATAGTGAAGCCCTATTCTTTGTTCAGTAAACAAACTTTCTTTTCTTTTTTATAAGATTTCATTTTGGTGACACAGAGAGGTGATCATAGACACCCACTTGTACAGAACACTTTCTTGAGCCCACTCTTGTCCAGGCACCAGCTTGTGCTGTCAAAAAGGGCTGATGCATTAACTTGAGTTCTAGAATGTTCTCTGTAATAGGGAAAGTTCCTAAACCTCCTATGTCTCAGTTTCTTTCTCTTCAACAGGAATTAAGAACAATGGTGACCTCGAAGTAATTCCCCAGAAAGGGTATGCCCGTATATCAGTGTAAAAAGTGCCTCTAGCAGTCCCAAGGCTTCCTTGTTGCTCAGGCACTGGTTTTCCCCTTCCCAGAGGTCTGCTGAGCCAAATTTTGCCCCAGTTCCGGAAAGCTATCTCTGCGGACTATAGAGTCGCACCTATACAGTGCTGGGGGTGAGCTAAAACACCACTCTATTTCAGTAACCTTTTTTTCCTGAAAATTCCTTTTACTTACAAAAGCTTTATTAAAGCTTTCATTCCTTGAAAGTATACTCCCCCCTGTGACTTCCAGGGCTGGTGATTGTCACAGCCATGTTTCTCACTGGGCCTGGCAATGGAGTAAATAGCCCCCTTGCTGTCTCTTCCCTGAGCACCGCAGCCCCACAACACTGGACAACCCACTGTCACCCCAGGGAGCTCACCTGTGCCGATTACAACAGCACCCACTTGCCACTCTCTCTACTCTTACTTTTGCTTGCAGAATTGCTGCAGCCATCCCAAATTACCTGAGACAGTTTACAGAAGAAGGCTCCCAGTTTCAAGGATTTTAGTCTTTGGTCACTTGACTCCGCTGTTTCTGGGCTTGAGTGGGATGAGATGGAGTCCCATCCGTCGTAGGGAGCATGTGATAGAGCAAGGTGGCTTGCCTCATATCAGATGAAAAGCACAGAGGAAGGAAGGGATCTGCCCAGGGACCCAGGATAACCTTTAAAGGTTCACATGGTCTACATCCTCACTCTCTAGATAGATCATTACATGCCAGACATTGCTCATCATAAACAGTTCTTAAAATGGTTTTCAAGATGCTGAACTTTGATAATATATTAATATTATTCATATACCTATTGAACCAAGGTCAGCGTTAACAAGTAGGTCTTAGTAGAAATAATATTCGCTTGTATATCACTTACAGTTAATGTCATATAGTTATTTTCATATCTTCCTATCTTTTTTAATGTCTTGAGATCTGAGATCTATTTTTTTCTAAGCAGTGTACAAAAGATTTTTTTTTACTTTATAGTCCTAGTCTATAAATTAGAGCATATAGGCTTCTTATACTTCATGTAATTAATGTATGATAAGTGCTTCATGGAAAAATAAAGTCAGAAAGGGGCCTAGGAAGCATGTGGACAGTCATCTTCTGTTAATAATGATGGCCAGGCACAGAAAGTACCTGAGCAAACACTTTTGGAGCACAAGACTGAGTCAGGCTGATATGTGAAAAGAGACTGTTCCTGAAAGAGAATGTATCAAATGCAAAGGCTCAAGCCTGTCTGGGATGTTCAAGAAAAACAGGTGAACTAGCAGAAAAGCAAGGACTGATGGGTGAGCTCTGGAAAAGAGAACTGGAGATTTGGGGCAGAGATGGAGAAGCAGATCTTGTAGGGAACTCTAGCAGGCCATGGTAAGTGCGGTCCCTGTTATCAGATGCATCAGCACTAGGGATGCTGAAACAATGCTGAGGTGTTATCTAACAGGCAAACCACAGTTCCTCAAGTCCAGCGTCCTTCATCCTGCTAAGAATTTCAGTCCACTGACCCATCCCATGGTCACCGTGACTAACCCCCATAAGATGTCCCTTACTTACTTACTCAACTTAAATTTATATTCCTTCATTTCTTTCCCTTGTACACAGCCCATCCTTGCATCTCTCAATCTACTATGCACCTGGCAAAAACAATCCTAATTAAGTCTGGTTCTGTCCATAGTCTGTGCCTGCACCCACAGAGCTAACCAGTGCTGGAGACAAACACACAATCAAACTGACTTGAATTCAGATTCTTTGCTAAACTGAACCACCACATTTCTCTACCCCACTATTCCACGAAGTCATTTTATACCTTCTCTTACCTTGGAAAAACTTCAAATCTGCCACCTCCTATCAACTTGTTTTTATTTTCTGAAAAAAAAAAAAAAACATTTGGAAAAAAGCAATAATGTTCCCATAGTATTCTACCACTGTGTTTACCAATCTACCCCACCCGTTACTATGGATACACTGTCCTCACCTACCTCTCAAGCTCTTGTTTCTACTTAATCTTTCACCCTCTTGCTAACTCAAAGACAGCCTTCTGTATCCTGATTTGCTAATTTCCCCCGTCCTATTCATAATTGTCATCAATATACATGAGCTATAGAAGATAATATAAAGCTAATTGCTTTTCTAGCTCTAATTCTAGAATGAACTTTTTGGTTTGCGTGGTGGATGAGTGCATAAAATATATTTGACACTAAAAACAGAAAATTCAATGTGAACCTCTACTGCTTCTGTCGCCAAGTGCTTATTCTAACTATATAGAAGCTCATTGAGGTGCATAGATTTTTAGTCAACTTTGGTGTGTACTATATGTATGTTTGCAAGTTTTTTATAATAAAGTTTATAAAAATCAATAAATCAATAAAAAACTGCAAATGTTTTTAACTATCCCATTTTTAAAATTAGGTATTTTAAAACCCTGTATCTCCTTGGGTTTCCCATTTCTCTGTCCCCTGTAGAGATTCCCATGGGTGCAGTTTGTATCTGGAATATCCCTAACCCTGAAATTATTGTTAAGTGCTGGAACCTCTAAGAGCAGATCACTGGGCCATCAACCTTTATGGGCATGCTCTCTAAAGGAAAAGAACAACTCCAGTCTCCTCTTCCTGTTCTTTCTTTCTGCTTTCTGGCTACCATGAGGTAAGAAGGCTTTCTCCACCATACACTCATACATAATCGGTCCAAAGCCTCAGGGCCAAATGATGATAAACTACTTACCTTTCTAACTTCAAGCCTGCTCCCTCATGGTGACCATCTTTTAAGGACTTCGAAGGTATCAGATTGGCTATGTTCTTTTTTACTGTATAATTTGCCTAGTACTTCCCATTGCTTTCAGAAGAATGGTACTGTGGTTGTTTTCTGTTGCTATTCCTGAATGTTGCATCCTGGATAACTTATAAAGAATAGAAGTTTATTTTGTTCATGATTCTGGAGACTAAGAAGTCCAGGAGGATGAACAGCAGCTGCTCAGCCCTGGATGAGGGCCTCATGTCGTATCCTAGCAACTACAGAGGGCATAGCCTGGCCAGAAGAGCAACTGCACTCGCTCAACCCTCCCTCCTCTTCTCATAAAGCACCAATGCAGTCATGGGGCCCTATCCTCACAACCCTACCTAGCCCTAAGTACCTTCCAAAGTCCCCATCTCTGAATATCACTAACTTATGAATTCAAGAATTAGGTTTCCAAAACGTGACCTTTTGAGAATTATATGAACATGTGTTCGTGTGTGTGCATGTGTGCGTGCATATGTGCATGTGCGTGCATGTGTATGTATGTGCGTGCATGTATGTTGTATGTGTGTGCGTGTGTGTATGATTTACAAATATATAGAAACAAAGGGTTTGTCTGAATTTAAAAACCTGACTTTAATAGAAAAGAGGAACACTTCCTTGCTCCTTAAAAGCTCAGTTCTCCAGATTCGACCTCTCCTTTTATTTGAGTTTTTTTTTCTGTACTCATTAATTAAATGATCTTATCCTGGTTCCATATGACTGTGTAAATGCAAATACATACATATATGAAAACTCTCCTTCGAAATCAAAATACGTGTATGCATGTATGTTATGTGTATCTAAATATATATGCATAAGTTTATGCCCTCCCCCCCCCCGTTTTTATTTGAGTGTCCAACAAATCCCTCAAACCCATCATTGACCCTTCCTACCAGGCTTCCCATAATGCTATATCTCAAACGTTCACTCTGCCCTGATAGTTTTAGAATCCGCCACATTGTTACTTCTAGGCCTTTCCACACTCCCTCCTTCCTGTTTACATAAGTCCTAATTGCTCTGTTTAAGATTCAGGTGAGGAACCACCACCTGTGAAGCTTCAGTCTGGGTTAAGTGCTTGCATTTCTTTCTAGCAGAATGTTGTGCAAACATTCTGATCAAACTCACAGTCACGGCATCTGATTTACTTGTCTGTGGTCCCCCAGATGAAGTAAATACCTTAATGATGCTAAATCAACTCATTTACTCATTGTTTTCCAAGTTCTTTCAAAGTACTCACTGCATAACAAGTGTTTAACATACTCGTTTACAAGAATGAATGGTGTTTACACAACATTTAAAAAGACATCTCATGCCAGCTGTGTTGGCACACATTTGTAATCCTGACACTGAGGAGGATGAGGCAGAAGGGTCGCAGTTGAGAAACAGCCTGGACTACACTGCAAGATCCAGTCTCAAACTAATAGTGATAATAATAATAACAATGTTTTTAAACTTTTCAATATGGCAATTCTATTTCAGTAAGCTTAATCTTTCCGTGATATTTTTAAAGAAATAAATGATATAGTTGAATGCTGATGTCTGCAAGTATGTTTATAGTTTATAGTTTCCCCTCTCCATGACAAACATCTGTAAGGTTTAACCTGTATCAGATAGATAGATAGATAGATAGATAGATAGATAGATAGATAGATAGATAGATAGACAGACAGATATCAATATATCTCAGACTGCAGGGTTGTCTACTTATACCTGGGCAGCAGGGGTAGGTGTTATTTGTGACTTCCACCCAGTCTTATTTTAAAGACTAACAACCAGATTATCAGGTAGATTAACTACTATTCCTCCTCTGGCCTCTGGGATGACTAAGGGGTTTCAGAGTTTATCTTCTCATCAGTTCTATCAACTTCAGTGTGGGGTCTGCTGCTCCCCAAATGAAAGCCTCAGATGGGCACTATAGATGGTAAGTCTTTGGCCACATACCTCAATACAAGCAAGTACCCCAAACATCGGTGAAGGGCGTTCTTCACAAGGAAGACATAATTATTTCATGGTCAAGTGCAGACCCTCCAAGCACGTTTGCAGAGAAGTCTGGGTGAGTATATAGAGGAGAGTTGAAACTTTTCCTCTGAAGGGATGTTGAACAGATGGAAACAGAAATCACGTCTGTGTCAAGGAGAGAGCAGTACTGGGTCTTCCCTGCACTCTTTCTCCGAATCTTGTCCTGTGTCCAGAGACCACACCCGCTAGGCTGCCAGAGTCACTGCTTCCTGAGAAAAGACCAAACGAGAAAGAAATAACAAGAAAAGCAAAAGCAAATTTATTCTGTCAACAGAAGCTTTCAGGTCAGCCAGGAACATGTTGCAAAGTACTCTCGCCAACATATTTGTATATGCCTCTGAAGATTTGAAAATGTGATTCTATCAAATTACTTAGCAGATGAGTTGAAAGGTATTCATGCTGGCAAAGTCAATTTTAGAGACCGTATCAGTCAGAACAACAAGAGGGCTGTTTCCCCGGCTCAGCACCGAGTCAAGCATGTATTTCTCACTCACTCTGCTTGTCTAATGGAGGGGCAGGAGGAATGGTATGGAGAGTTGGAGTTTCCCTAGGGTGCAGGCTGAAAAAGAGTTCCTCTCCACACATGCTTTTGACCATGGAAAATCAAACATGGAAGATCATGCACGACCGCTCAAGCTCTTGAAAGCAGTGTGATACATCACCTCCTACCGGCTTCTCATTGGTTCAAGTCAAATGGCCCCATGTGATCTCTGGCAGGAAGGAGGCACCTTCCTCCTACATGCCCAGCGAGAACAGCGCTATTCCCATCACACTGGAATAGCTGTGAATATGGTCCTTCCATATTTCCACATACTCTGCTGTAAGCTCTCTGTAGCAAAATGGTGACTTGTCTATAACAGAGGAGGGAGATCCAAATGACCATGGTGAAATGGAATTCAAGCATCAGAGTGAATGTTTCTGACACCTTTTTCCCCAATCAGATCCCAGAGTATAACATCATGCTAACTGTCACAACTGGTCAATTTACACTACAAATTTGTCTGTTGAGGCTAAAGGCAAAGCAAGTAAAGCCAAAGTGTAGACTTAGGGGATTTAAATTGTCCAAATAAAATTTTGTGATGTTCGTTAAGTCATTCAATAATATGTGACTCTAGTATACAGCAGTAAGGGATAAAGATGTGGAAGGCATTATTCTGATAAAATGGTTCTTTGGTGGGCATTTGAAAACTCTGAGTTTCAAGAACCATGGGTACTGAGAAGGACCTCTGATTCTACTGAATGAGTTTTCAAAGTGGGGTTGCTAACAATGCAAGAGGAGAGAAGAGATGGAAAGAGGGAAAAGGAGATCTAGAAAGGAGGTCCAAATGTGACAGAGAGACTGTGTGTGGCTAAGAAAGGACTGGAAATGGGAGACAGAAGGGAGAAGTCAGTGATAGAAAAGAGATGGAGTAGAAGGTACCAAAATCAAAGAAGTGTTTAAGGCATAAGACATCTGGACTGGAGCTGAGAAATCCAAAGAGCATAGAGGAATAATTTTTCATATACACAGTGGAATAGACTTCTCTCCTTGCAAGGTACCCATTATAATCTATATGTGTTTGTTAAGAGGTGAAGGCATGAAATTCCTTAATCATCCTTGTGAGTGGCTAAGGAAACCCAGGTCTGTACAGATTTGTCTACAACAGCATCACCCACAGCAGAAAGCATAAAACTAACTCTGTTGAAGCAGAGACATGGGGAGGGGCTTAAAGAGGATATATAATGGGACTTTAAGGATCATAAAATGGAATCAACTTGCACCAGTCCCCCTTAATTCATATGGAATACACTGAAGGTTTCCAGTGGTCATCTGAAACCATAGATAAAACTGACCCATATATATATATTATGTTTTCTATGTATACAGACCCATTGTAAAGTTTAACTTATGAATCAAGCACAAAAGAAAATTAACAAATCAATAATAAAACACAGTAATTATAATAATAACCCGCAATGAAATTGCTGCCTCTTTACTGTTGGGGTTGGGGCCATTATTAAGTAAAAAAAGGGTCACGTGACTATAAGCCCTTAGTATCACCACAGCCAATGTGACAACAGACTTGAGCACTGAGTGACTAGCAGGCACGGATCTAATGCAGCATGAAACACTTGGAATCCGTGGTAACTCAGATCCCAGCTGGCCTAGGATGTCCATCACGCTTCTCAACACATCATGCAATCTGGAGAGTGTGATTTATTCATCTCTAGAATTTTCTATTTAATATCAGTGGTTGCTTGGAGGTAACTGAAACCCTAGAAAGTAAAACAACAGAAAGGGAAAACTTGGGCATCTACATTTGGGAGAGAAGCTCATCCCTGAAGGCCAAAGAGCAAACTGTGGCTGATATAACCTTTGCATAAACCCTGCACCATAGCAAATGCCGAATCTATGACTTCCTGCTGGTCCATGGGCTCTAACAAAAGCAATGGGTTAGCCAGTTTCTTGATTGCACTGCTCAGAAATTCATAGCTGAGTTGGCTATTTTGAGATGGGGCCTAGATACAGGAAGTAGATCAGAGGGGTGTGCCTTGTTACCCAGTCCCTACCACTCTCTCTGCTTTCTGGCCTTCATGAAATGAGCAGTTTTGCCCTGCCAGGTCCAGCCTACCATGATGATTCTGTCTTTCCATAAGACTAACAGCCACTGGCTGAAGTTTCTGAGTACATGAACCAAAGTAAACTTGACCTACTTTGGGCTGGAGAGATGGCTCAGTGGTTAAGAGCATTCTCTGCTCTTTCAAAGTTCCTGAGTTCAATTCCCGGCAACCACATGGTGGCTCGCAACCATCTGTAATGAGGTCTGGTGCCCTCTTCTGGCCTGTAGACATATACACAGACAGAATATTGTATACATAATAAATAAACAAATAAATAAATATTTTTAAAGAAACTTGACCTACTTTAAATTTGTATTAAGTCACTTTCTCACGGCTAGGCAAAAGACCTGATAAGAGCAATTTAAGAAAGAAGGGTTTACATTGAGTCACAATTCACAAGTGTAGTCCATCATGGAGAAGTCATGGCAGCAGGAGCTGGAGGCAGCTGGTCACATGACATTTGCAGTCCGAAACCTGAGAGAGGTGCATGCTGCTATTCAGCTAGCTTTCTCCTTTTTCTAGTCAGTCCATGAAATGCTGCTGTCCACAATTTGGGTGGGTCTTTCCACCTCAATTAGCTCAGTCTGGAAATCCCTCCCAGACATGCCCAGAGATTTCAGCATGATCCTAGAGTCTATTAAGTTGACAATCAATATTAATGGTGATAAAGATGGTTTCTTTCATATATCTGGCCAAAGCAATGAAAAGCTAATTGACACATTGGATTAAAACATCACAATGCTTTCAGTAAGAAAAAGAGCTTGGTGCAGAAGTATACTGTTGCATGGCAGGATCACAACCCCTGCTTCTTTGTTCACAAGTAATGGAAGCAACAGCGAAAGGATCTCTGTTACCGTGGTAAGAGGGAGAGAGAATAACTCAAACCAGAAAACAGGATGCAATCTATACATGGTGGTACATGCTTACCAGGAAGGGGGCTGAGAAAGGAGGATTATGAGTTGGATAGAACTACACAGTCACAGTCTATCTCAAAGAAATTAAAGAAGGCAACTGGATAGCAGGAAAAAATCCAAATTGATTATAAATAATAAAAATTAAAGTGAGATTATAAAAAGAGCAATATTCTATTAAATGTATCTTTATCTTTTGCATTTTTCTCATTTTATTCACTAAGTTTCATGACTCCAACAACTATGGTAATAGACACTTAAGATGCTTTAAAAGTTTCCTCTGCTCTGTACCCTCTTATGTTTGCGGATAGAGCCTCGCAAATGAAAATGACAGTAGACAGATTCATGTAGAAGAAAAGGACACATGGGGGAACCTCACAGAAGTGAAGTGAAAGCCCCAAGCAAACAAGCGGAACTGGAGTTTATATTCCAACTCCACAAAAAGCAAGCATTTTGTGGGGAATGGTGAAGCAAAGGAAGCATGTCTGGGGGTTACCCGTATACTGGGGAAGGCAGGGAAAATGGGAGAGCTGTTGAAGAGAAGGGTCATTAAGTAAGCTCACTTATGCAAGCCTGTTTGAGTGCTGAATTTCATGTTATGCAAGGCCATTGTATCAGTCAGGGTTCTCTAAAGAACAGAACTTACAGAATGAATGTGTGTGTGTGTGTGTGTGTGTTCATAATATATAATATATTATATAACATATGGTATATATATTCTCTACATTGTACATTTTAATAAATCTCATATAACATATAATATATATTACGCATTATATTATAATATGTATATGTTATGTATATGGGATTTATTAGAATGGCTTACAAGCTGTGGTCCAGCTAGTCCACCAATGGCAGTCTACCAACAGAAGGTCTAATAGTTGTTCAATCCATGAGGCTGGATATCTCAGCTGGTCTTCAATATACTCTGGAATCCCATAGAAGTACATTCCAATGCCAGTAAGGTAATGGCTTGTTAGTGAGAGTGAGGGCAGGCAGACAAAGAGCAAAATCATTCTTATTCCTTGTTTTTCATGTAGGCTGCCACTGGAAGCTGCAGCCCAGATGAAAGGTGGGTCGTCAAACTTCAAATGATTTAATTAACGAAAATTCCTCACAGGTGTACTTAGCCGCTTGGGGTTTTAGTTCATTTCAGATGTAGTCAAGCTGGCAACCGAGAATAGCCTCCACAGCCATAAAACCTCCCCTAGAGAGGGGATTTATGGCAGTGTTTATCTCTCACAAGATTTTGCTTTTAGTAGACAAAGGGATGCTCAAATTCATCCTTCCGCATCTATTGATTCTCATCAGCTTTTAGTTCAAAACTGCTTGTATCCCAAAGTGGCCAAGGTTTAGGCTGGCACATTCTGATCCCCTTCACCAGCAGTAATGATTAAATATCACCTCATATTTATCTATAGATAAACAGACACTTTAACAAGCACTGTCTCCATGAATATAATTGCTTTCTCATTCTGAAGTTAATTTCGCCCAATGTAAAAGGCTTTATAATAAAATAAGAATTCCTGCTAGGAACAACAAAAATCAACCCACAAATTAACTACAACTGCAAAGTAACATGAGGAATTATTATCCCTATATTAAATGAAACTACGCCCCGGACACCCCACGGGTATCACGCTTTATAACACATTTGCATATTCCTTTGGCAAATACACCATCAACACTCCTCAGCTACTCTAATACTAATCCAGACTCAGAGAATGAAGGAGACAATGCCAGCTGTCAGCAGTTTAAAGTTCGCCCTTTCCCTAGTCTTTTGGAAAGAAGTCACACAATATTACAAGCTTGAGAACTGAAGCCAGATGCCAAGATAACTTATCAGGGCAACATGCTGAAGAATCAGTGGGGTGGAGTTGTGACTCACACGCAAGCTTGGAAATCACACTTCACTCTGGTTCAAATGCCACGTCAGTTTCACTAATGGTAGGATCTCCGGCAAATTTCTCAGTCTCGACCTACTGTTCTATAAGATGGGGTCTCAGCAGCCCAACTGTTTATGTGATAATAAAAACTAAATCAAATTGGACCACTTTGTGACATGTTATACCATAAAAAGATTTCACAATGAATTGAACTGACTTGACTGGATTGAGTTGCATAAGCTGCCTGTGAATCCCTTTAGGGTGGAGCTTGGAAACGTGTATTCTCTTAATGCCTGCTTTGTTGCCTCAGAACCATGGAAAACGCTGATACAAGAGACTTCTCATGTGTAAACCACACAAAGAAAACCTTTGTTGATTCTGACTAAAATCTTTGCATTTGTTGAGAGCTTATCCCATGACTGGCATTTGACGTTATGCTCTTTATTTATAGTTTCATTTAATCCTTAGATAACTCAAGGACGTGTCACGATTGAGCATCCTTTGGATATATACCCAAAAGTGATATTACTGGGTCGTGAGGAAGGTTGTTTCCTAATTTTCTGAAAAATTGCCACACTGACATTCAAAGGGGCTGTACCAGCTTGCATTCCCACCAGCAATGCAGAAGTGTTCCCTTTACCCCACAACCTCTCCAATATAAGTTGTCTTCAGTGTTTTTGATCTTGGCCTTTCTTACAGGGGTAAAATGGAATCTCAGAGTTGTTTTGATTTGCATTTTTCTGATGACTAAGGATGTTGAACATTTCCTTAAGTGTCTTTCGGCCATTTTAGATTCCTCTGTTGAGAGTTCTCTGTTTAGGTTTGTACTCCATTTTTTTTTATTGGATTATGTGTTCTTTTGGTGTCCAATTTCTTGAGTTCTTTGTATATTTTGGAGATCAGACCTCTGTCTGATGTGGGGTTAGTGAAGATCTTTTCCCATTCTATAGGCTGTCATTTTGTCTTGTTGGCTGTGTACTTTGCTTTACAGAAGCCTTTTAGTTTCAGGAGGTCCCATTTATAAATTGTTTCTCTCAGTGTTACTGCTGGTGGTAGCCACCATATGGCACTGGCGTCTCCAAAATTGTTGGGAACCCTTATTGCAATGGGGTAGCATTTTCATCAACAACCTCTCCTGGGCTCCCTTCAGGAACTCCAGTCTTGCTGCACAGTGGCAAGTTTCAGCTGTTCCCCATGTTCCCTTCATGCCTTTAAAATCAGTGTCACATGACTGAGTCTTATATTACAAAGTACCAGCATGAGGTACATTCCTGTATATAAACACATGGAGGTGCAGGCTTAATATTTTATTAAACAAATTGTTGAGTGTGGACAGAGATAACTAAACTGATTGGTTGAATACTTATAGGAACTTGATGTTGAGCCACTCTTTGGGGGTTTCTGTCCATACCCCTGAAAATCTTTGCTGTATAATTCAACCATATTTTTTGACTGGTGATGGGACATTCAGCTAGGAGATATTCTTCTGACAGGGGGTAACAAAATTAGGTGACTCACCTAACATAGAACAGAGGTTTTTAAACAAACAGCCTTGACTTTAGAGTTGCAGAAGACATGTCCAACTCCAGAGCCAGTCTTTCAATAAAGTAGAACAGCATAAAGTAATATTTCAATAATATTCATACCTAAAAACTCAACCCAGTGATTAATAGGAGGACCTGGAGCAACCTGAGAATAGAGAAGACTCAGAGATAGAAATTCCAAGCCCTGGTTGTTAAAGTAGTCATGGCAAGTGGTCAAAATGGCTACCTCCCCCCTCCATCCAGGTCTAGGAAGGTGAGCTTCCAAACAGACTAGGCTCCCACAAAGCTAGTACATGCAGTAGAATCAAAACCCAGTGTCATTGTCCTTGGCTTCTCAGTCAGCTCTCATTGTCAGGCATGTTCAGAGTCCGGTTTGATCACATGCTCAGGAACACTGACCGTTCTTTGGACTGGAGAAGGAGGGGGATGGGAGGAGGGGGAGGGGGATAAGAGGAGAGGGAGGGGGATGGGAGGAGGTGAAAATTTTAAATTAAAAATAAAAAATTTGCTGGAAAAAAATATTTCCCCCAAATATTTATCACTGTTTATAAAAACCAATAGAAATGATTTTCAAAAATTAAAAAAAAATGGCTACCTCATTGGTTGATCTTCCACCCAATGTGTACCCACACACACACCTTTGAGTGCTCGCTTGCCCTAGCCTGGCCATTGCCTGTGCTTCATCCTAGCTACTGCCTGGCATCTGACCTTGACTCAGACCAAGATGTTGGTGGGGATGGCATGCTAAGGATTTAAAGAGATAGAGACAGCAAAAATAAAAACAATAGACACAGGACACAGAATATTTGCACAGTCAAGAGATCAATCAAAAGGAAAAGATGGTGGGGCTACCTTCATTCATACATTTAACTGGGCCTGATTGATTTTTGATTTCTGTCTCTGTCCGTAGTCTCCATAAGCAGGTGGGCAGTGAAGTTTCTCACCAGTGTCCTGGGCAAAGAACAAATAAAAGATGTGGGGCCAAGAACCAGGCACCAAAAAACAAGGTGGGCCGTGCAGTGTTTTATTGGTGCCCGGACAGGAGTTCATGTACCTTGTCAGGTACCTTGCTGTCCCCAAATGGCCCCCCCCAGAACAAGTACCAGATGTAATAGAAGAAGACACCTATCACTTAATGATGAAAGGCTCCTTAGACAGGTACTGGCTGATTTCTTTTAAGTGTAGCTGTTCACTCCAAAATTCTGCCACACTGAAAGCATGCCCCAGAGCTTTGGAATCTCTTCAAGGTGTGCACTTTCTGAGTGCACTGTGCATTTCTGGAGTATATGTCCAGCTTCAGAATTTGGGTCAGTGGTTGTAATAGCTCAGAGGCCTCCAAAAGTTAATCTCACCAAATGAGCATAAAAACCATCAACCAAATTAGCCACATTTATAGCAATCTTTATTATATGTATACAATGTAGTCAACTGGGCAACTGCCTCTCCCTAAATAAGAAATTTGAGAGGACATAATTGAACACAGGAGAAAAACAGGCTTATATTGCTCAAAAAAATGCAAAACTAGTGATTTCCAAGGGCTGAGGAATTTCCAGCGGAATTTAGGTTGTGCAGGAACTTGACAGAACATCTCAAAATTCTTTAGCCATACACCTTATTTGATGAGGATGGGTGTAAGTCAAGATTCAGCCAGGCACAGAACAAGTCAAATTCCAGGAAGGTTCAAATTATGATCAGACCAAATTTTAAAATATAGAAACTTAAGTTTTATAGAAAAAAGAAACACAGTTATTTTGACCTTGTAACAAGATAGTTCATGATCTTAAGATGGAGTCAAGCTGCTTTATCACACTCATACTTGGACCATGGTGCCCACTCACACTGGGACCATGGCTGTGGTCTCTTTTTTATAAATTCTACGTAGCACTGTTCCTTATGAAAATATGAATCTTATAGCTATTTCCAAATAATTTCTATTTTTGATGTACTATGGCAAAGTATATAAAATCTAAATTTGAGTAAGTGTATTTGATCATTTACTAAAATCATAAATATTTTAGTTAACAGTGGTACATGTATTTGTCATAACATAATATTATAAAGTACTATTTATTAAATATTATTAAATCATCATGCTGTTTCATTTTTGTTATTCTTTTGAGTTTCCATACTGAGTGTCTTTCTTATTTATAACCTCATTTGTAAGTGAGTCTGTAAACAAGTCATGTATGTCAAATGAAACACTGTATGTTTTGTATTTTCTTTGTTTTGATACTAGTTTGTACATATTTATTAAAATACAATCATGTTCTCACATACAAAAATAAATAAATAAATAAAATAATCTTTTCTCATTTGACATACCCTTCCTAGTTCCCACTTCATCCCCTCCTCCCACTCCCCACTTACCTCCCCACCCCAGTCCCCCATCCACTCCTCAGAGAAGGTAAGGCTTCCCAAAGGAAGTCAACAAAGTCAGACACATCACTTTGAGGCAGGACCAAGGCCTTTCTCCTATATCCAGGCTGAGCAGGAGATCCCTCCAAAAGAATGGTGCGACGCGCATCCTGACCAGCAGGAATGAACGCCACTAAAAACGAGAATTCCTTCCCTGGTCACGTCTTTATTCGGAGCATTTGATTGAGGAAAATTGGGGGAAGGGAAGATAGATCAGGGACGAGAGAAAGCTTAGAGAGAGCAAGTAGAGCCCAGAGGCAGCTGCTTTTAAACGGTGGAGAGGCTTGAACGCTGTCCTGATTGGTTAATGCCATTCTGCTGGTCTGAGCATGTGCAAGCAAGGGTGCAGGCAAGGGTGCTCAGCCCCACGTGGCTAAGCCAGGTATACCTCCAAACTGCAGGACCACCTGTGCCTCCAGGTGGCTTCCTACAGAATGGGCTCCAAAATGCCAGTTCAAGCACTAGGGAAAAAAACCCTCATCCCACTGTTAGTGGTCCTACAGACTACCCACAGTAAAGGTCTTGGAGAGGTCAGCAATACAAGGAATGTATCTAAACATGATAAAAAGCAATATACTGCAATCCAACAGCCAACATCAAATTAAATGAAGAGAAATTCAAAGTGATTCCACTAAAATCAGGAACAAAACAAGGTTGTCCACTCTTCCCATATCTTTTCAATATAGTACTCAAAGTTCTAGCTAGAGCAATAAGAGAACAAAAGGAGATCGAGAGGATACAAATTGGAAAGGAAGAAGTCAAATTTTCACTATTTGCTGACAATAAAATAGTATACACAAGTGATCCCAAAAATTTGACCAGGGAACACTTGCAGCTAATAAACACCTTTAGTAATGGGGCAAGATACAAGACCAACTCAAAAAAAAAAAATCAGTAGCCCTCCTATAAACAAATAGTAAAAGGGCTGAGAAAGAAATCAGAGAAACATTATCTTTTAAAACAACCACAATTAACATAAGATATCTTGGGGTAACACTAAGAAAAGAAGTGAAAGACCTGTACAAAAGGAATTTTAAGTCTTTGAAGAAAAAACTAAAAAAGATATCAGAAAATGGAGAGATCACCCATGCTCTTGGATAGGTAGGATCAACATAATAAAAACAACAATCTTATCAAAAGCAATTTGCAGATTCAATGCAATCGCTATCAAAATCCCAAACAATCTTCACAGACCTCAAAAGAACAAAACTCAACTTTACATGGAAAAACAAAACAAAAAATCCAGGATAGCCAAAATAGTTCTGTACAAGAAAGAAACCTCCAGAGGCATTACCATCCCTGACTTCAAGCTCTACTATAGAGCTATAGTAATAAAAACAGCTTGGAGATGGCATAAAACAGAACAAATGGAATTGAATGGAAGATGATGTGGGGTTCCCCCTCTGTATGCTGTGATTGCCATTGATGAACAAAGAAACTGGTTTGAACCTATAGCAGGGCAGAACTCAGTGAGGCAGGGAAAACTAAACTGAATGCTGGGAGGAAGAAGGCAGAGTGAGAGAGAAGCCACGTAGCCACACCAGAGATAGACTTTGGAACATTAGCCGGTGAGTCACAGCCATGTGGCGATACACAGATTAATAGAAATGGGTTAAATTAATTTGTAAGAGTTAGCCAATAAGAAGTTAGCACTAATGGGCCAAGCAGTGATTTAATTAATACAGTTTCTGTGTGATTATTTCGGGGCTAAGTGGCTGGGAACAAACTAGCAGTCCTATTCCAACAGGAAGATCCTGCTATTAATCCACACACTTATAAACACCTGATTTTTGACAAAGAAGCTAAAATTATACAATGGAATAAAGAGTCTTCAACAAATAGTGATGTGTAACTGGATGTTGACATGTAGAAGAATGCAAATAGATCCAATAGTCTCTCCTCAGTATTATGGGTGGTGTGCTATTCTTAAACATAATTCCATGACTATGCTTAAATTCTGAGACACTCATTTTACAGTGCACATAGTTCATCCAGAGGGACGATTAATGTGCAGATTCTGATCAGGTGAGTCTGAGGTAGGCAGGGAGGGGGGACTGGGAGCTATCTTCCTACCAAATGTCCAAGGAAATGACACTTCCCTGGCAAACCTGTGGTGAAGCCTCACAAACAATGCAGATTCTAAACAGCTTCTTTCAACAAACTTTGCATGCTTAGACAGTTCTGTAAGGTCTTGTCTGCCCAGCCAGCTCAGAGGCTCCACACTTTCTAAAAAGTTTTTCTTCCACCTGTGTGATGTTTCTTTGACCAGATTTCCAGCCATGCTACCCTTCCATCTTCCCTCCCAGTGTTGGCAGAGACTGCTCATTTGTTCCCAACCACCCACAGAAACTGTATTAATTAAAACACTGCTTGGGCAATCACTTAAGCATATTGCTAGTTAGCTCTTATATCTTAAATTAACCCATTTTTGTTAATCTGTGCTTCACCATGAAGTTGTAGTCTACTGGTAAGGTTCCTGCTGGTGACTCATGACTGTCTCCTCCGGAGGCTACATAGCATCTCTCTAACTCCACCTACTCTCTCCTCCTCTATCTGCTTGGAATTCCCACCTTATTCTTTTCTGCCCTGCTATAGGGCCAAAGCTACTTTATTCATTAACAGAACACATTCCAGTATACAGAGGAGAATCCCACATCATCCCAGATCTCATCATCAACTTCCATGTTGTCATAAAGAATTACTGATTTCTTCCCTAAAATCCAGTTTTCTACATGCCATGTGCCATTCTAATTGTGACTTTCAAGATTTTAAAATTTTAAGACATCAGCATTAAAGTTTTCTATCTTTATGCATTGTAGACTTTGGAGACTGGGTCTTTTGATATTGCATTATTCTGGATATGGCTTTTCATTAAGGATTATCTTTAGTGATCATGATGTCCTCCTGTGTTACTCAGCTTCCTGTCACTATGACAAAATGCCTGAAAGAATCAACTTGAAGGAGAAAAGATTTATGTGCCTCATACTTGCAGAAACTTGGCCAGGTTTCTGGAGGACAAACAGGCACATGGCAGAAGAACAAAGTTAGGAAAACTGCCCAAATCCCAGCACCAGAAAACAAGAGAGTTGGCTTTTGGTACAAAGACTCTCCTCCCAAATCCAATATAAGTCTGTAAATGTATGGATCCATTCATGAGGAAAGTCTTTATCATCCAATAACCCAACTCTCAGCACTGTTGTTTGGGGACCCTCACCTTCAGAACCTGACCTTTAGTGGGAGAAAAGGTCCAAACAATAATAGTCCCACTTTCTAATATCCAGTGGAGGTATATTTATGATAAACTCTAAAATTAGAAAGGACAGGACTCACAAAGTCATTAGATTAAAAGGTAAAGGTCCACAGAAAAAGAAAGAACGCACACATAATAATAATAAGCAGACTTTCTCCACAGTCCAAGACCCAGCCCATGAAATGATGCTGCTCACATTCAAAGTGGCTCTTCCCACCCTAATTGACCCAGTTAAAATCTATTATGGACATTCCCACAAGGCATACCAATCTAGACAATTCTTCACTGACACTTTTCTTGGATAATTCTAGATTGTGTTAAACTGTCAATTCAAACCAGCAATCAGTGAGTTAGAACTGAATTAACCCCTCCTAAGGAGCTAGTCTTAAAGTTCTCTTAAAGAACTTCCTATCTCAGCACTGGGGAATCAAGTCTCATCATGCATCTTCATAAGGTGAACCTGAACTCCAAGAGCAGTAGTGGTATAATATATTCTTTTGTGTTTGGAATTGGTTTTTAGACATTAATTTTAGCCCCTTCCTAACACACATGCAGAGAAAGACAGAGGGGGAAGATTTTCTATTTAGTCTTTTATGGGTTAGTTTTTAACTTGATTGAACACTTATATGATATTTTTTCTATTATATAAACTTTAAGCCCCTCTTACTTTCCTTGAGGTTATTTCAGTGTTTGTGTCTTGTTCCAGCATTGAAACTTAGCCATTTCTAGTCAATTTTTAGTTTATAAACCACATATCTTCCTCTTGGCAAATATTTGGCTGAGTCAACATATTCTTGCTTGTCCTTTTTATGTCAATTTGTAAATATTGTCTAATGCTTTTCTTCTTGAATAAAAGATTATTTAGAAAATCGTATATTCTTCTTATCTGACAATCACATGAATAGTAGTGGTGATTTTGATGACAAAAAATAAGTGCTAAGGTTATGGACACCTACAGTTGTAGCTCAAATTCTAATTGGTCTTATCAATAAAAACCCAAGTGAGATATAGGGGTAAATGCCAAAAGATCAGAGAAGCAGCACAGTCAGTCACTAGTTATTACCTTTACTGTATCGTCAGACCCAGAAGGGTGATTTCTCTCTCTAGGAATCCTCTGACCAAATGCTTCAAGCTCCTGTCTCCTTCTGCCTTATATCCCTCTGTCCCACTCAGCCATATCACTCCTATCTTTACCTCTCTAATGCTGGGATTAAAGGCTTGTGATCCCAAGTGCTGGAATCAAAGGGATGAGCTCTGTTTCTTTTTTAGACTGATTCAATCTCATGTAGCCCAGGGTGGCCTAGAACTCACAGTGATTCCTCTGTCTCTGTCTCCCAAGTGCTGGAATTAGAGGTGTGTGCCACCACAGCCTGGCCTCTGTGGCTAAGTAGTATGGATCTGCACTCTGATCTTCAGGCAAGCTTTATTTGTTACAGCACAAGCAAAATATCACCACCACATATGGCATCAAGTATAAGGGAGCTTTCAAGAATGGGAGCAGAAGTGTGTTCCCATCTGTGCTTGCAACTTTGTGAAATCCAAATGCACTTTCTTCTTTCTCCCAGTTGTAGTTTCCAGGCCAAATCATTGCTACCAAAGTGCTGGATTTTCTCATTTATAAGATTTAGGTCTGAGAGCTAGGTTTCTGATAGTAATGACTGTATTACAACCCCACTGAGTGACCACGGAACTATAAAAAAAGGAGCACACCTACACTTTGCCAATAGTACTTTGGCTTTACTCTGCCACGTAAATTATTCTGGAGCAAATAAGTCAATCAAGATGTGCACTAAAAAGAGGGTAGCTTTTATTCCCACTGTACTAGCAGCACTGCCAGGCATACAACATCCAGGAGGATCCAAGATAGAATTGAAGTTGTTGCTCAACACCTCAGGAACTGATAGATGATGTAGGATTGCCATCTGTATGCTGTGAATATGTTTTATTTCCACTGGTTAATAAAGAAGCTGCTTTGACCTATGGAAAGGGCAGAATAGAGCTAGGTTAGAAAATTAAACAGAATGCAGAGAGAAAGAAGGCAGAGTCAGAGAGAAGTCATGTAGCGAACAAAGGAGGAAGATATCCACTGGGTCCATTGGAAACCTGCCAGTAGGCCACAACCTCATGGTAATACACAGAATAATAGAAATGGATTAATTTAAGATGTAAGAGCTAGCAAGAAATATGCTTAAGCTATTGGTCAAAGAATATTGCAATAATATAATTTCTGTGTGATTATTTTGGGTCTGGGCTGCCAGGAAATAAGCAAGCAATTTCCACCTACAAAATTGACATGCCAACATAAAACCTGGGAGAGTATGAAAAGGAATTCCAGATACAAAAGAACAAAGTTTAGCACAGCTTCTTGGTAGCTGCATTTGTTTTTCAGACAAACTCTGTTTGCAGAGTCACCCCTGTGACTCACCCCTGTGAGCAGGGGTGCCACAGCTCTTTTAATAGAGAGGTCTTCCTGACTCAGCACTGGAAGCAAAGGCTGCATGGCTTCTTTAGGGGAGGGCTAGTTGCACAAAAGGTTCTAGCACTTTTAGGAGGTCGCACACTTAAATGGGGTCTGGGATTAGCATGTTACAAATTGCTTAATGGAGACACAGACCTGCTGTGACCCTGGAGCTGGGGCAATGTGCATGGCTCTCAGAGGCAGTGAACATGTTTCTACCATGTTGGACTGGGCAGAGCCAACAGGCAGGGCCATGGAGCTGGTCTTAGCCATTCCTGCTTAGCATTTTTTTAAAAAAGTATTTCTTGTCAGAAAATAATTACAGATACGCAAGCAATCAAGACAAATACAGATGGAAAAGGCCTTCAAATGGGTCACACTGTTGAATAAATATACATAGACTTGAGAAAGAATGAGGAAAAAAAGAGCATAGACAATTAAAATATAAAAGAGTACAGACAGTCATAGATTAGCAGAGTAAAGATAATAAAATGAATATTAAATTTATAGAAAAAAGTAGTATGGTAAGAAAAATAAGTCATAAAGATGGAAAATTCACAGAGGATTTGAATTATATATATTATTGTGTTTTCTCTAAACTTTTTGACTGAGAATGAGCTAAGTACAGAAAGACATTTCATTTTATGGATTGTTAAGTTCAACCAACATATATACTTTAAAGGTATTGTGGACTTCAAAATTTGGGTCTAAGGATATGTTGCTTTGGAAAAGAGGTTCTGCTTTTGCTTCCACAGAGAATGAGAACTTGTAGATTCCATCCAAACTAATGTAGTTTGATGGACCAAGACCACCTGAAAGGTCTTCAAAAACTCCCCAAAACATCTCACCCAATAAAAAGCAGGAAGCAGTTTGGAGAGAACTATGTCCAAATTCCCTAAAACATTATTTATCAATGTTTGTTTATATTTAAAGGGGAATATTATACAGAGATAAATACTTTGCATTGGTATAGATCTTGGCATATTGATACAAATTTAAGGTTAATTTTTATATGTTTATTTCTGCTCTTGTTTAAGATATTGTATTTGTGCAGTTTAAAAATGTAATGTTAATAGATAGTAAGGTTAATAAATAGTCATCTATAATAGTTAAGCTTGCAGTCATGTTAGTTAGATGTTTTAGATGTACAGGGATATATTCAGGTGGATACTTATCCTTCAAACCTTTCAAAGAATAACAGAATATGGCATTTAAAATGTTCAAAAACTTAGGAATTTTTATGACAATGAGACACATCTGCTCCTGGCAGCACCGATATTCTTCAAGAGGATGATGGGCATTGAAGAGGTTTCTTATGGTGTTTGTTTGCCATTTGGGCAAGAAACTGCTCTTACTTGGACTGCTTGATGGTATGCTGTATAAACTGGGCATGCAGGATCCACAGAAAAATGACTGCCAAAGTTGCCTAAAGAAGGTGAAACAGTCCTTTAGGGTTCCTGCTTCATGAAAAAGTCTGTAAGACATTCTGCAGGACACAGAAAGAAGTGACTGACAAACTGCTAATATAGGCAGTCTTTAAAATTCCCTTCTTCATGGGAAAAATCTGCTGTATACTATGGGCCTGTAGGCTGAAGATGGATGCCCCAATGTTATAGAAGAACTTTGGGTGTCTGTCAATTCTAGAGTTTTGGAAGTTGCTTACAATGCACTTCCTGTTTACTTAGGTTATGTTAAATCCTTCTGGAGTCTTTGATGGAGTTGAAGAATAGATAGTTATAATTATAGTTTTCCTTAGTTATGGTAAAAGACAAAGTAGATATAAATATTGTAGCTGTAATTCTTGTTTTGATACCTGTTTTGTCATATGTAATTTACTGTGTTAAATTTAAAACCTTTCTTTTTATTTAGAAAGAAAAGGGGAAGTTATGTAGGATTCCCCTTTGTATGCTGTTAATGCATTTTATTTCCACTGGTTAATAAAGAAACTGCTTTGACCTGTGGCAGGGCAGAATAGATCTAGGCTGGAAAACTAAACTGAATCCTGGGAGAAAAAAGGCAGAGTTGGGGAGAAGCCATGTACCCAACAAAGAAGAAAGATGCCCGCCAGATCCTTGTTGGCCTCATGGTAAAACAGAATAATTGAAATAGGTTAATTTAAGATTTAAGAGTTAGCTAGAAATACACTTAAGCTAATGGCCAAACAGTACTGCAATTAATAAAGTTTCTGTGTGATTATTTCGGGTATAGGCAGCCAGGAAACAAATGAGTAGCCTCTGCATTCAGATGGATATAAAAAGCCAGGAGCTAAGAGACAACGAAAGTCAAATAATATGGTTATCTGGGTATTGATACTAGACACATTGATATCACACAGTGACAAAAGTATGTGTTTCAGCCTTGATCAACTACTTCTAATGGGTGTGAATATGCAAAGAACTCACAGTCCTAGACTGGTTTTCTCACCCATAAGATATGGGTGATATGCCCATGGCCTTTAGAAGAATGGTTGTCACAATTATGCTAACTATATATAAAAGAAATTACCATTAGCCAACTATTTATAAGATTACCTCTCCTCCCTTGCCGCCTTCCTTGTAAATGGAGATTTCTCATTCATTTTCTGGCTGCCCAGACCCAAATAATCACACACAAACTATATTAATTACAATGCTGCTTGGCCTATTAGCTCAGGCTTTCAATTAACTAACTCTTGCACCTTAAATTAACCCATTTCTATTAATTTATATTTTAACACAAGGCTTGTGGTTTGTTACTTCTTGAGCTGCTACATGGTGTCTGCCTCCTTTGGCAGCTACATGACTTCTGCTTGACTCTGCCTACTCTCTCTCTAAATATATATATGTATCTGTTTTGATTTCCTACCTGGCTTTAAACCATTGGCTGGAACAGCTTTATTCATTATCCAATAAAAGCAACAGATATACAGAAGGACATCCCACATCACTCCCTAAACAAGATGCATATCTGAAAGTGACCCTTGAGTAACCTTTTTCACTATTTAGTTCAGTGAAGGACAACTAGTCAGCGCCAATTTCAAACAAATCCATATAAAAAGGCCTTAAAAATAGAAGAAAGAGAAAATTAATTTTTCAGGCAGCTAAGATAAAAATCTCATCCTATTCATGAAAGTATTGACAAAGACAGAAAGGGATGAAGGAAAGGGAAACGGAAACGGAAAACAGAAATAGCAGTGAATTTGGATGCTTGCTGTCTGAGGGTTTCTATTGCTATGAAGAGACACCATGACCATGGCAACTCCTACAGTGGAAAACATTTCATTGTAGTGGCTCACTTACAGCTCAGAGTTTAATCCATTATCATCATGGCAGGAAGCAAGGCAGCATGCAGGCAGACATGGTGCTAGAGAAGGCGCTGGGAGTTCTTACATCTTGACTCACAGGTAACGGGAAGTGGTCTGAACACTGAGTGTGGCTTGAGCATATATGAAACTCCAAAGTCTGCTTCCACAGTGACACACTTCCTCCAACAAGGCCATGCCTACTTCAACAAAGCCACATCTCCTAATAGTGCCACTCCCTTTAGGGGCCATTTTCTTTCAAATCATCATATTTGCAGAACTCCAGAACTCCAGTTCTGAGATCTGTGAGGGTAAGTTAGTTGCCTAGAAAACAGGAGGATATGGTTGGTATCTGAACTTAGGAAGAACACACTCTTGAAAGCACTGAAAGGGAAATGACAGTTCCCAAAGCACTACAGGGGTGCCCACTGCTTGTGACCAGGAGAAAGAGGGTGAAGACTGAGAGCCTCCCTTCTGTTTAGTTCACCAGTACCCTGTCCCTGAACTGTCAGTGTCTCCATTCCCTGCAACATGGTCCCTTGTTCTTCATGTTTGGTCAACCCTGAATTCACCAGATTCTGTCCTTTATTGCAGTCTCTCAAAAGTAGCATGGTGTGCCACCAGCCACAGCAGTAGAAGGAGCTAAAGCTTTGGAGTAAGGTCATCTCCGGGTGATGGTGGATCTTCACCATGTCGCCCTGATTAGGAGGCCCTTGCCATTTTCTCTTTGCCCAATATGCTTGATATGCCTGTCATCACACACTTGCCTTCATTCCCACGCTCACAGCACATACCTGCGCAAGCACTCACAAGCTCCTCCGATATACACTACTGCACAAACTTGCTTGTACAAATCTATATGTTCATTCTCCACACTTCAGCCATGGCCATAGGAGGCATCAAGGGAGATTGTATTCATAGCACTCTGGGAGAATGAGTACTAATCCTAAAGAGAACTCCAATTTCTCTAGGAGGTAGAGATGAAGAGGGGATGCGCATTGTTGTGTGTAAGTATAAAAGTAGAGGAAAGGTCCTCTGTTGGAGTATATTATCTGCGTGTCTCAAGCTGCTGCTTTTAAGTTGCTTCCCAGGATCTCTGTCCATCACGACAGCCTCAACAATCATTATGTTATCATAGTACCTTAAAGTGCTTTATGAAAGTGCTCAGGGGTGTTCTGAATCATCCCTGTGCCCCAGACCTGCTTCCAGACCGTCAGTGACCCTGCTTTAGTTCCACATCTTCCTGTGATCCCCTACATTTACTCATGGTGCTCATGACACACCTCGGAGAGGTAGTTTAACTTCAAATCAGGGTTGTCACAGATAAATGATGGCCACAAACCCTTCCTGCACCTAAACCAGATGCAACTTTCTCTGGCCAGCAGAGGGCAGCAGAAATGATACCAGGTCTAGACACTCAAGAACTTGACAGGATCTTATTTTACTCCTTGTGGGCTCTTTCTGTATAAGGTGACCCATTCTGTAGGAGAGACCATGTGCACAGGGAAAGACACTTGGCCAGCATTTAGGGTTCCTGCCACCACAAAAGAAGTACTGCTGTGTGACTTATGCCTTTTAGTGTCTGAGTCAGCCCAGCTCCTGGCACACACAAACACACAAGTGAGCCAAGTCCTCATAACCTGGAGCAGACGGAAACATCCTTTCTTTGCCCTGCTCAGATTGCACAATCCTGGTATTAAGGGTGGCTTGTTACATATCAATTGACAGCTGATACAAAATGCCTAACAGAACCAATGGATGTCTTTAACTGAATTATTGTCCTCTGTTCTAAGGCACATACTACTGTAGGACTTGGTATCTTAAGCGCCTTATAAATAGAGTACACATTTTAGAAATTTACACATGTACCTATGAATTTTCCCTCTGAAACCACCTCTACAGAACATGTTTAAGTGCCCTTATTCTTAGTTACTGAATAACCCAAGTCTATAACCCAAAGGACGTGTTCCTTCAAATGTACTTTGCCCTTATCTGTGACGCTATTCTTTGGCACTCTGCAGCCTTGTGATTTTATGTATTTCCAACACATAGATTAATTGAGCATTCTGGACAAACAAGCAGCCACACTTCCCCATCCTCAGAAGCCAGGATCTTCCTAATGCTTTCCTGCAGAGTCCAGGTACTGCTTTGATCAAGAACCATCCAGAAGCTTGCACTTCTGTCTATAATTCTGCTTTGCCGGCTATGAAATGGGAATGGGTTTTGGATTTTTCTGGTTTCTTTGTTGATAACTCAATCCTGGATTTCAGCAGAATAAAGTTCACCAAAATTGAAGTCGTTCCTCCATCACTTGTTTATGGAAACAGTAAAAAGAATAGCTCTCACAAAAATATACTGGAGGGAGGAGCAGAGTTACAGTGGGTACCAAAGCCAGGGACTGGGAGAAGAATCCCTTTTTTATCAGGCAAAATCAAAATGCTCTGTCATAACATTTGAAAATTCCCTTATAGTTTTGGTCCTCAGCATCCTACGGAAGCTTCTCCTGGTGAGAGTCTATCTCCTGATCCTGGCCCATGGACTGGACCGAGCCTGACTTGTCAGGAGCCAGATCACACATTTGCACAGACAATCAGCATCACTCTATATGTAAAAGCAATTCACCGGCACACACGTGTAGTCACTGGATGGCCTCAGTAAGGGACTTCCCTGCCTACCCTTCCCATTTGCCCATATCAGCAGTCTGCTGAAGGAGGAGTGGAAGGCAGGCAGAGGAAGTGGGAGAGAATGGGCTTTGCTGTAAGTCGGTCTGAGCTGCCTTCTGGTCCTTTCTCTCACACTGTGTGATCTCAGAGCAGGTGTTTCATGTCTCCAAACTTCAAGTTTCTGATCTATAAAAGAAGCGTAGTAGCACACTCCAGCTGTTGTGAAACAGAGGCAGCCACCCTTTGTCGCTGCTGTCAGCACTCCTCAGATGTGTGGCCACGGAGCTGACTGTACCTGCTACAGAACAAAAGAAGAGCCCGGTGACGGACCAACATCTGCTTCCTCGTCTCCTTAGTCAAAGATTCCCCTGTTGTAGGTAGGGCAAGGCGTGTAACACAGTGAGAACTCACCTCACGCATCTAAAGTCACGGATTCCAAACCAAGGAGGGATGTTTGCCGTTGTTGTTAGGTTTAATCCTCCATTTTTAACTGAGCCATGCAAAACACTATATTTTCCAGTCACACCTAACTACTCACAAAGGCCAGTCACGTGGCAAAGTTCAAAAAAATGAATATAAAACCAAGTATGATGCAAAACCTCTGGGGAACAGGGCAGGGTACCCTGCCCTCTTTTAGGACTGGAAGGAGAGGAGGGAGGGGGAGTGGGGGAGTGGGAGGGAAATGGGAGGAGGGGAGGAGTGGAAATTTTGAATGGTATTATTTATAAAGCAATAAAAAATTAATTAATTAATTAAAAGAAAAACCAAAACCTCTGGGAAGACGCCTGCCTTTCTGTCTTTTCCTCATTTCTGCTTGCTGGGATGTGAACATAAAAGACTGGAGCCTAAGAAGCCACCTCCAACCAGGGGGCAGCAGAGCCACACAGTAGAAGCAGCCTGAGTGCCTGACAATCGCCAAGCTGTTTGCATGCCATGCTTCCTCTAGTATGAGACACACAAACTTAATACTTTAAACCACAGTTAAATGAAGCTTTTCTGTTATATGGCTGAATTTAATCTTTATTAGTACTGCAAGATAATATGCTTTGTGGTTTAATTAGCTCCCAATATATGTTCTATAATGTGTTTTTCAAGATTATTTATTCCTAATTCGTGCTTTGCTCACGCCTGTGGGTCTCAATGCTCATGGAGCATGCCAAGAATCACGGTGGCCTTTGGATTGAAAAGCTAAGTGGAAAGGGAGAGATACAACTTTAAGCAACCAGCCAGATCATACCACGTTTGTTCATTCACAAATAAGAAAGAATGTCCGATGTGTTCCAAAGTTTGCTGCATGTTCGGGGCTGTAGACTTTGGGCAGGAGTACCACATATGATCTTCTCAACAAATTTATGATTTACTACTCTCAGCCTTCCTAAACTTTGAGTAAGAAAATCAAGGCTCTTAGACACCCTGCTAGCTCCTTTCCAAGACATAGCACTGATTGCCTGAACTGCTCAGTCAGGTCCAGACTGCACCACGCTGCTGTTGCCCAACCTGCTTGAAAACCTCTCCATGGTCCTGCAGTGTAAACAGGGGCATGGTCACTTACAGACTTGCTTTCTGAGTGCCAGGTTCCAAGCCCAAACACAGACCACTTTGTCCTCAAAGGAAGGTGTTTTGCTGTTGGCCTCTTGCTGTCATTGCTCACAAATGACCTCTCTAGCCCAAGCCAAGATTGCATTAATATTGGATCACACTTGATTTATGACATCTCATTTCAAACAGTATTGATCCTTCCAGCTTCGGAACATGGTGCTGATTCCTGAGATGAGTTGAATTCATGTATCTAGGCCTTTATCTTGTTTAAAGACCCGGTTGCAGGCTCAGGAATGAAGCCCACAACTTTACTCTATCACCTATTTAATTTGGAGTTTATACTTGTCTTCATTTGAGTTTCTTGGTCCCTTGGTGAGATGCAGAGTCCAATTTCTAACTCAAGGTTCCTTGGATCTCATTTTTTAAAAAAATTCTAAATACATAAAAATATCAGATAAAGGATTTATCCAAGATGATTTGGTGGTAGATAACATTGATAGCTGCATAGATTTTCAACCCAGAATAAAGTAAATTATCCCAAAATATAGACCCTCAAAAAACAGTACAGATAAATGAAAAACTCAAGTGAGCACATTCCCCTTGCACTGAACTCACAGCACAGACTGCGTATGTTGATGGCCTCTGAAGCAGCTAATGAATGAAGGCTCTTGACGACTCTGACCGAGCAGTTAGAACACTGTGGTGGGAATGCATGAGCTGAGCTTTCTAGGGAAGTCTACACTTCCCTAGGAAGTGCAGATTGCTATATCTCATCAACAGTGGTCACAGGCATCTTCCCTTGCAATAAAAGGGAATTTCAGCCAGCGCAGCGGCTGGGCTTTGCAACTGTCCTTGACAAATGAGCAATTGTGAGCCTTGTGTTGCTGTCCAGCCATATTAAAACCCACTCTCTGCTGCAGTTCCAAAGCTGGCAAGCTGTGCAAGAGGCATTTTTAGAAGAGAATGTGTGGGCTGCTCTAAATATCTATATTTACAAGCCTAGGGTGAGGCTATGATTCCCATTTCCCTGCCTCCCCAAAGCTTCTGAGGCTCACTCTGTCCATGAGGTTCCTCCATTCATCACCTTACCAAAGAGTAAAACATCAACATAATGAGAAAAACCCTGTCCTGGCTTCAGCTTATAAGCCAGGCAAAAGCATTGCCCCCAGAAAGCCTGCACTCTAGTGTGAGGATACAGACAAAAGTAATAATAAGTACCTGATATAGATGTCATGTCTATGGCAGCCATGTCTCTAGGGCACTTATCACACAGTATGAGCAAAAGGCCAGTGAATGAAGGGACTCCTTAGCCAACAAGATAGAACTCACCTCTGCAAAACAAGATCAAAAGTGACCTCCAGCAAAAAACTGGTGTTGGTGTAAAACTGGCATTCAATATCTATGGGTTCTGCTGCACCCATGGATTAAACCAACAATAAATCAAAAATATTTTGTGAAAAAAATTGACTTGTATCCTTCATGCCCTTCCATCATTATGTTCTGCCTCACAAAGTACCCAGAATCAACAGAACCAAATTACTATGAATAGAACCTCTGGTAACATCAGCCAAATGATTCCTTCTCCCTAAGTTGTTCTCTTGGGTATTTTGGTCATATCTAGAGAGAACTGAGTACAGCAGGGTGTTTCTCTGAGTCACAGACCTACAGGTGAATCTGGTACCCAAAGGATGAGGAGAGAAAAAAGAAAAGTGTAGCTGGGCAGGACAAAGACACCCAGCATCTCTTCCAGCACCTGGGAGAGTTAAATTAGCTTAGAAAATGGTCTGGATTGAAGATGTGGGGTGTGTGTGTGTGTGTGTGTGTGTGTGTGTGTGTGTGTGTGTGTGCGCACGCGCTCAGAGGAAGTGTGATTGTAGGTCTAATCATCTACCAGAGTGAGAGAGGAGCAGCTTTACCTCTTTTAGGAATCACCCCACTAGGAGGTGCAGCTGCACAGCTCAGTCCCTCTGAGCCACAACTCAGGCTGGGTCAAGTGATATCAGCTACATCAGACAAGGCTGAATAGAGGGGCAACCATGCTGTCTACTCAGAGGATCTCCTGGGATCTCCTGGGAGACCAGGAGAAACCCCCTGCTCCTATCTGCTGACCTGAGAGCCTGCATGAAAGAGACTTTTCATGAGGAGGTCAGCAAGATAACAGTCACACTTGACTGGGAGTGGAGTTTTGAAGCCTCCTGAGAAAACTACTGGGTTGTGCTTCCTATCTCTGGAGGGCCAGGATCACAAACTTGGCATTGACAGGTGGGAGAGCTGGGCATGGCAAACACACTTAGAGGATGAACCGCCCACAGGCTCCTTGTGGTGACCTCAGGTTACGGGCGCTAGAACTGCTCACACCACAGTTACAGGTGCACTGCACAGTGCTGTACATCACCGTTACAGATATTGTCAATTCCTGGTACCACTTACACTGTTGCTTGTTTAAGACTTTCAACAACTTGTATTTTCACTTAGCTACATTCTAACCAATAACATATCTGTTGTGCTGATCATATTTTATCATGTAACTTACTATTTACACTAAAATAAATACCTATTTGTGCATACTACTTAAAATGTTTCACAGGACAGGTGAGATAGCACAGTGTATAAATAGGACTGTCACCAAGACTAATGACCTGAGTTCAATCCCCAGGACCCACGGGATGGAAGGAAGAGAATGCACTGCTGTTAGTTGTTCTCTGACCTCCACATGCATGCAGTGAACTGCACACATGCACGCAAAAAATAAATACATACATCAATAAATATATAAAACTATAGAGAAAAGTTTCTGTTCCACCCAGCCCCATAGCCCAAAGAAACACACAGAGGATTATATTAATTATAAACTGCTTGGCCTATTAGCTCAGGCTTATTATCTAACTAACTCTTACAGCTTACATTAGCCCAGAATTCTTGTCTATATTTATCCACGTGGCTTAGCACCTTTTATCAGTGAGGCATTCTCATTTTGCTTCCTCTGCATCTGTCTGGTGAGTATGGACTGAGCCTTTACTCTTCCCAGAATTCTCCTAGTCTGGTCATCCAGCCTATACTTTTTGCCTGGCTACTGGCCAATCAACATTTTATTAAACCAATATAAGTGGTAAATTTTTACAGGGTACAAGTGCATTATCCCACAGCATAAAGCACATAAGATTAATAATTTTTAAAAATTTATTTTTATCAATATAGGTGTTTTGTCTGCACATATATCTGTGCACCACATGTATGCAGTGTTCTCAAAGACCAGAAAATGACATCAGATTCTAGGAACTGGAGTTAATGGTGGGTGTTAACTAGCTTTTGAGCACTTAACCAAATAAGAGGTCTTCTATTACAGTAAATGCTCTTGCAGTGGCCTAATGCAGGTCTTTAATTTCAGCACTTGGAAGGCAGAGGGAGGCAGAGTTCGAGGTCAGCCTGGTCTACAGAGTGAGTTGCAAAGCAGCCAGGACTACACAGAGAAACTTTGTCTTGAAACACCAAGTCCTCTTAATCACTGGGCCATCTCTTCTGTCTGGTTTTTAAAGGTGTTTAGGGAACAGATTTGTTCTTTACTTATTGAGACATGGTCTTATGTAGGCAAACTGGCCTTGAACTCCTGATTCTCCTGCCTCTACCTCTCAAGTGCCAGAATTTCAGACATTCACCATCATATCCATCTCCTATAATAAAAACAAAGAATTTAATCTTGATCTGTTTACAATCATCTCCCATGCCTCTGCTCTGTGCAACACACTTGGGAAAACAAGCATGCTGAGTGTGGAAGGCCCTTTCATGTCTAGTCACTGTGAATGATTTGCCGAGCTCTCCAGGAAATGCCAAGAGACTAAGACGGATTCTGAGAGCTGACATACAATCCTGCTGCCGAAGATACTCTGCTCTGTTTTAAACCTCCTCCTTCAAACAAATGTGCACCACTGGAGATATTTGGAAATATCAAGAACATAAAAGGAAGCTGCTAGTGCCTCCCATTTCCCTCTGGAACAGCAACCTTCCAAGTGATGTGAATCTATACAGAATTAGAGTTGCCGCTTCTGTGCTATCCAAACAGATAAAGGGGCGAGAATAATTAAAGCCGTTACAACATGTAAACAGTTTAGGAAAATCAAAGCACATGATTGCATTTAGTTCAATAAAAAATGATACTGTACAAAAACAGTAACCAAATCCTTCTCTCACCTTTGCTACTTACTGGCTTTCCGGGGAACTTTCAGCTAAACAGAACTAAATTCTATGCTGATGGATTTTTGACTAGACCCATGCTTCCAAAACTAACATTTTTGGACAAGTATCATTACATACTAAAAACCCTAACAAACACAAAGCATGTAGTATCATGCAACAAGTTGTTTTTTTTTTTAATTGTGTCAATGGCTTGCTTTCTTACCTATGCTACTCCACCTAGAGGGAGTTTAAGCTATCTGGTTCTGAATAAGGATCCTTTCTGCTGTTGAAACCTCAACAACAGAGCTTCCCAGCTCAACAAGCCTTCCTTGATCTCTCCAGGAAGAATAATTATTGTGACTTTTCTCTCTTCTGTAAACTCTAAGATCTTCTATATTCACTCTTTCCTGTATCATTCCTCCTGCATCTGTTCCACTCTGGGTACCTTGCCAAGGAGTTCCTATAGTGGTATATTATTTGTATAATACCACTAAACTGAAAAAAAACACCACCTAAAGATTGGCTTTGGACTACAAGTGGCTCAGAACAATTTCGAGGTGGCTAGTTGAGATGACCCAGTTTAAGAGACTACTCTAGCCAGAACTTGAGACAAGTCTTGCACTTTCCCATTATGCAGAGACTGGACAATAAATAATACAGCTACCTCTTCCAGGACTTGAAAATTAACTCAGATTTTTCTTTTCAGGATCCCTGAAAGACACCATCACCCCCAGACAGCAGAAAGTAAATTTAAGAATATGATACCCATATTCCCAAGAGGTGGAGTGGGTGGTTTGGTTTTTCAATAGGTTATGGATATTTATAATTGTTTAGTGGGGGTTGGTTACAACGTGTTATTGGTAATGTGTTGTAGGAGGGAACAGGCTGCATCCCACCACCTGGCTAGCTTGACCCCTGAAATAACCACACAGAAATTATATCAATTAAATAACTTCCTGGCCCATTATATCTAGTCTCTTCTTGGACAACTCCCACATCCTGATTTAACCCATTTCTACCAATCTGTGTAACACCACGAGGTCATGGCTAACCAGGAAAGATTCTAACCAGCGTCAGTCTCAGGCAGGAACTTCATGGCATCTGCCACACTGCCCTTCTTCCCAGAATTCTGTTCTGTCTTCCCCACCTTTATAAGTTCTGCCCTATCAAAAGGCCAAGGCAGTTTCATTATTCAACCAATGAAAGCAACATAAATACAGAAGGACCTCCTACACCAGGAATGGTCAGGAAAAAAAGCTAAATAAAGAAAACTAGATTCAAAGTTCTTGTTTTGAAAGGAGAAAGAGGAATATAAATATGATAGAAAAAAGGGTAGATTATTGAATCTACTTTTAAAAAGAAACTACTAGTTTTAAATGTTTTACATTTGATTGGACTATCGTATATTGTATATAAATTTTGTATATTGAGACAAATTTGAGATTCATTTAGTTAAAACATACGTTTCTAATCTTATTCAAGGTGTTGTACCCATACAGCTCATTTAACAATGCAATGCAAATTTCTAATCCTTAAAAGTTATTATTACCAACTGTTTAGGATAATAAGGAAATGTAGGTTAGTAATTAGTTGCCTATTACAATAGAAATTGTAGTCACATTAGACTTGTTTTCAAAGTCAAACAGAGATATATTCAAAATAGATAGGTAATCTTCAAACGTTTCAGAGATTGAATACTCAGAGACCAGAATATGGCATTTAAAATGCTTTAATAACATTGGTTCATTTTCCTTTTTTTTTAACAATGAAACTTGTCTGCTCTTGGCAGTACCAATCTACTTCAGAGAAGATGATGAGCATCAAAGAAACTCCACATGAAGTTTGGGTTTTTTTGTGGCAAAAGTAAGTCACTGGTCAAGAAAGTGCCCTTGCCACAACTGCTGACTGTATGCAGTCCTAATGGAACAAGCAGGACACAAAAGAGAGTGACTGCCAAACCTTACCAGACAAGGTGGGACAGTCCTTCAAAATCCCTGCTTCATAGAAAAGTCTATCAGAAACTCTAGGCTTGTAGGCCAAAGACTGAGGCTCCAATGTTATAGAGGAACTTTGGGTGACTGTCCAGGCCTTTCTGTTTCTGACATTTTTCACAATTTTTGGAATTCACTTGCTCACACTTTCTGCTTACTCAGGTAATATTTCCTCTTGGGTTTCTGAGGGACTTGAAGGCTAGATAGTTACAGTTTTCCATGTTTACCTGACACAGAAAGCAAGTTTCAATAGAAACTAAATTAGGTACAAGACTTTGAACTCAACAAAATAGGATATAGAGGGTTTTCTCTGAATTTGTCAAATGCAAATGAACTAGACATTGTTGATGCACTTATTGCCTATAAATATTGTATATAGTCATTGTACTTATTGTTTTCTCATATTAGTTATAGCCTTTATTTTATTTTAGACAAAAAGGGGAAATAAAGTGGTATATTATTTGTGCTTTAATAAATAAAGCTAGTCTGAGGTCAATGCAAAGCAGTCACACTAGTCAGCCATGAAGGCCAGGCAGTGATGGCACATATCTTTAATCCCAGCAGTCACATTAGTTAGCCACAGAGGCGTGGCAGTCATGGTGCACAGCTTTAATCTCAGCACTAGAGAGGAATATAAAACGGGAGGAGACAGGTCTCACACTCAGTCTCATTCTGAGGATTTGTGGAAGTAGGATAGAGGTAGAGGTAACAATCAGTGGTTGGCTGTTTTGATTTTCTGATCTTCAGGTTGAACCCCACTATCTGTCTCTGGGTTTTTATTATTTTTGCAACAGGCTCCTGTCAAAGATATTTGATGAATTGATGAAATTTTATAATTTTCATCCCAACTATGATTGGTATTTCAAGGTTTGATTGTAAATCAGATACAATGGCCCACACCTATAGTCTCAGAACTCAGGAGGTTAAGACAGAAGGATGGAGAACCCAGTCTGGACTACACTCCACAACCTATGTCAAACAAAAAGAAGAGTGTGGGTAAGAGGAGGAAGGCAGGACTAGATTGTGATTATCACTCATGATGTCTAGTGATGATAAGAAAGAGTTAAAACAGTGTAAGAAAAATAAGGAGTTTTGTGGTAGCCCATGCCTTGAATCCCAGCACCTGGGAGGCAGACGCAAGCAGATCTCTGAGTTTAATGCCAACCTGGTCTACAGAGAAATTCTAAGACAGACAGAGTTACACAGAGAAACCCTGTCTCAAAAAACAGAAGATGAAGAAGAGGAGAAGGAGGAAGAAGAGGGGAATGGGGAATTAAAATGAAGAGTGAGTATTTGATTCAAAACAATAAAACAAAGAAAAATATGCATCCCTCGTCACATAAAGAAATATGTGTTACATAAACATCACAACAGACAGAACAGACTTATCTCCAGCACACTGTTGGAGAGTCTAAAACACACCTCCTCATTATTCTTCTGGTATAATGTAAGAATACTCACTGATCACGTTTCCTAAAAAGCTTAATAGGGAAAATTATTATTTTAATATTCTCTCCCCATTCCTGCCATCTTCCAGTGATATTGGTGGATGCCTTTAAATATGTAAAGATATTCTATGCCCCATTTATCCTCTGGGAAATTTAACTGTTGTTTCCATGTACATTAATAATTTTGTGGTGTAATTTTTCCCAAGAGAATGTATCAAAAGAAAGTGTGCATATATTTACATATGTAATTGCTAACAAGCCTCCCAAGAAGGAAATAGCCTCCATGCAGGTGGAAATAATATCACTTTAAATCAAAGCCTAACTACCAAAATATTTTTACAAAGGTATAGAAGAATACTAGGATATAAGTCAAAAGCAATTAGGAGCTATAAATGGCAATTTTGACAAGTGACTACTCATTTGATGGTTGTGTGACACATTGCAATTTTTGCTTCATCTCCTATTTTGTCTGCTCAGATGTATGTAGTTTTCTTATTTTGAAAATGACTTCAAGATAGTTGGGAAATAAATTCCTGTCTCCTATCACATACACCAAAGAGACAGAGTTCTCCTCTCCCAACTCCCAGGCTCCCTAGTACTGGCAATTCCCTTGGTGATGGGCATTGACAAAGAAGCAACAACAACAACAACATGAGGAGTAGAGTGTGGTAGCTGCACACACCTGTAATACCGGCTTTCTGGAGCCTGGGGCAGAAGAAATTCAAGTCTAAAATCATCATCAACAAATATAAGGCAAATATGCTGTAGGATAAATGGTCTTTTATCCTGTCACTTGTACTTTTAATAAAATGCTGATTGGGATTGGCCAGTGGCCAGGCAGGAAGTATCAGCAGGGCAATGAGAACAGGAGAATTCTGGAAAGAGGATTCTGCAGTCTGCAGTTGTGATCCAAACACAGAGCAAGCAAGATGTGACTGCCTCGCTTAAAAAGGTACCAAGCCACGTGGCTAACATAGACAAGAATAATGGGCCAATTTAAGATGTAAAAATTAGTTAAGAAGAAAGCTGAGCTAATGGGCCAATCAGTTTATAACTAATGTAGACCTCTATGTATTTCTTTGGGGCTGAACAGCTACAGGACTGGGTGGGGCAGAAAACTTCGGTCAACAGCCTGCATAGAAAGATCCATTGTCGAAAATTACAGAAGTGACATTGACTGTCACTCAATAAAGTGCTTTTCACACAACCATGAGCTTGATTCCCAGAACCTGTGTCTGAAAGTCAGTCTCTGTGGTGCACCCCAGTAGTTCCAGTACTGGAGGTATGAGAACAAGAAAAGCTCTGATATTTACTGCCTACCCAGTCTAACCAGTTCACCAATGTGCACATTCATACAGACACGTACACACTCACATACATACATACATACATACATACATACATACATACATACATACACACGAGAGAAAGAGATCAGATATAGATGGCAGGTGTTCCTCAACAGCTCTCCACTTCTCTATCATTTCACTTCCATCTACCATCACCTTCTTCCAACTCTACCCACCACTCCCTACCCTATCTGTCCCCCATCTTCATGGACTTCTTTTTACTAATGTTAATAAGCCTGAGTCGCATTAGTGCTACCTACATGCCCACAGATGTGGGGCCGTCCACCAGAGCAAAGGCTGATGTGGGATTTCCCTCTGTATACTGTGAATACCATTGGTTAATAAAGAAACTGGCTTGGTCTGGTAGAGTAGAGCAGAGCTATGCGGGGAAAACTAAACTGAATGCTGGGAGAAAGGAGTCAGGGAAAGAGAGAGAGAAGCCATGGAGCTGCCACCAGAGACAGAGACATTGAAACCTCGCCGGTAGTCCACGAGCCTCATGGTAATTTATAAAATAATGGAGATGGGTTAATTCTAGATGTAAAAGCTAGCTAACAGTACACTTAATTAATTGGCCAAGTGGTGATTTAATTAATACAGTTTCTGTATGGTTATTTCTGAAGTCTAGGCAGCCGGGAAACAAACAAGTGGCCTCCTTACAACAATGGGCAACCTACCAGCAGTCACATCGGCAAAGGAAAGTGACCCTTTCTCAGCAGCCATCAGCTTCCAATAGCTCCTCCAGTGGGGTGGAGCCTGAGGGTTCCCTCTCCTGCCCTTGCTGGAATTTTTACTGTCTCGGGCTTATGCAGGCAAGCACAACTGCTATGGTGTGATATCGGCAGCATGTCTGTCCAGCAGCTTTAGCATTTCACAACACCTCTCCTCTGCCAGCTCTCACTGTCTGTTCTCTGCTCCTTGGTAATGCCTTGTCCTTCTCCACTACTGGGGACCAGTGAGATGACTGGGTGGATGAAAGCATTGCCACCAAGCCTAAGTGTTTGAACTGGACTCCTGGAACCCATATAGTGGAAGGAGGGAGTTGACGTCTCCAAGTTTTCTGGCTGCTTCAGGTTATCTTCTGAGCTTTATATTGTGGGTGTTTTTCCTCTAAATAAATAATGTAATAATAACAAAATTTTATGCTATTGGGCTCAGTAGTAGAGCACTTGTAACTACTTGTAACTCAGTAGTAGAGCACTTTCCTAGCAGGCACAGGGTTTTGGGTTCAAATCTTGGGATTGCAAGAGAGAAAAAAAGGTCGAGTTGATGTTAAAGGTGTGTGGATGATGTATAAGTGTAGATATGTGGGTTGTGATGTACTGAACAACTCAGTGGGTACAGAAGTAAGGCTGAACAAAAGGGGAAAGTGTATTTTCAAATTCCTTGGATCAATGAATACCTTACAGAGAAGTTATATTTATTTTTTTGATGAGTTTATGATATTATTTCATGGTAAGTAAAATCTATATGTTATTAATACTTTTGCAGTGGGAAAGGGAAGATAAAGAAGGAGAAGACATACATATAACTTTGAACTCATTTATTTGTATTTGTATTTAAACATTAACACACAGTTGGATATCTTTAAGTGGATACCACGAAACACAGCAGTACCTAGTACAATGAGTAATGATTAGATTAAGGTAGTTGGTATATCCATCACCTTGAACTTTTACTGTTTCTTTGAATCTATCTGTTGTGGGATAAAGCTCTTATACACTGTGAAGATTTGTCACTCATATTGGTTTAATAAAACACTGATAGCCAGGCAGGAAGTATGCAGGGTGACCAGACTAAAAGAGGAAATTTCTCCTGTGACTGCTTCTGTGAAGTCTAAGCATAGAAGTCACCATAGACTCCTAGGAGTTTCCCATGTACCAGGCTTCTACCTGACTCTAAATTTCATGTTTTGGTTTGGGTTGGTTTGGTTTTTGAGACAAGGTTTCTCTGTGTAACAGCATTAGCTGTCCTGGAACTCAATCTGTAGACCAGACTGGCCTTGAATTCATAGGGATCTGCCTGCTCTGTCTCCCAAGTGCTGGGATTAAAGGCATTAGCCACCAGGCCAGCTCCCTACATTGTTTTTCTTAAGTAGAGAGTATGGTAAAATTCTCTACTAGGTAACATGAAACAAGGGGGTTGGATTTCTCAGGATTAAAGGCTAAAATTGAAATAGGGGTTGGGGAGGAGAGAAGAAGCAAGTGAGTTAACCAAAAGTAAGGATATATTTAGAAGCCTCCAGTAGTTTGTATTTTTATTACAAAATATAATATAAAAAAGTAGTCTGAACATCTCCAGCACTAGGAATGATGTAAATTTATATGTACTATAAATTCTGTCATCTAGAATTTTCTTAATGTAGCAACCAAAGGCAATAAATATAATCAAGGCTTACATTCCCACTAATTGCAGGCAAATGGTGGAACTCACAGAAGCTGTCACAGCAGAAATTTCCTCATGGTTGTTTTTCAGCTTGCCTACATTCTATATTATTTTGTGTTCAAAATCATATTTGTTAAATATAAAAGCAAACATTTTTCTTCAGAAACTGATATGTCAAGAAGGAACATCAACAACACTTCATATCCACTCACCCTCAAGAGAGAAACAAAGGCGAGAGAAAAGCAGAGCTGAGTTTTCAGTTCTACAAGCAAAAGCGGTTGGCTGTTGGCAGCCATGGGTCCAGCACTCTAGTGTCTGAGCCTCAGTCAGTTTGATGTTGCTTCAACACAGGACTAGCAACTGAGTAATTTACAAAGGTGAAGTTTGCTCATAATGCTGCAAACTGGAAGGTCAAGGAGCAAGACTCCAGCATGTAACATGGGCTCTCTGACACATCATAACAGGGCAAAGATCAGCATACAGCAAGACAGAGCAGATACACCACAAAGAACTTGACTTCATAACCGGGTCAGCTCTTAGACAACCATAAATCCACTGACTCATTAAGGCATGACGAAGTTAATCATGAAGGCAGAACATGTGTGACCCAACCATTCCAAAGGTCTCCCCTGCCCACACATCTAAATAGGAAGTCATTCTAACACATTCAAGGCACCTCCGTGCCTTTCTCTCTTATGACAGAATTTAAAAAGAAAAAAGGGAGAAGCTTTGTGAGAAAGCCTCTCTGCAACTGGTTTTCGAGCTGATGGCCAAAAACAACAGCACCCAAAACACTGACTAGTGAATTCAAGATAGTTCAAGGTTCAGCAGCAGTAACTAACTCAGGATTTGCTGAGAATAGCTAATTAAACCACAACTGCCTTCTGTGATCACCAACCTCCTCCAACACGTGCCCTGCCCGGAAAGTAAGAGAAGAAAGCCCATGGGGAAGGCAGGGAGCTTTTGAGAAGAGCTAGCTCTTGCCTGAGCAAAGCAGCCCCATCTCTGAAGCTGAATAGAGAAGGGCACAAGACAGTCCGGCATAAAGCATGCAGGGGGAAACGGTCTCAGGTCAGGACTAAGGCCAGCAAGACGGCACAGTGGCCACAGACACTTGTCACAAAGCTGACACAAGTCTGAGTTTGATGCCTAAGATCCACAAGGTGGAAGAAAAAATGTGACCCCCCTCCCACAAATTGTCCTCTGACTTCCGCATTCATCCTGTGGCATTGGAACACACACACACACACACACACACACATACACACACACACAGAGAGAGAGAGAGAGAGACAGACAGACAGACAGACAGACAGAGAGACAGAGAGAGAGACAGAGAGAGAGAAATAAAGAGAAAGAGAAAAGAAGTTAATAACTTTTAAAACTAGGACTCAGAAGGAGATTTACATCACATACATTGGTGTCTGTTTGAACACTGAGGCTACTAGTAGGATAATCAGGAAGGGTTTTGGACTGTCCACTGTTCAGTGTCTGAACCCTGAAAGATCAGACTTGGCAGTGTCCACAGACCACAGAATTCAGGGCCACTAAAACCAGACGCAATTAGAAACGGAGGCTTACCACAGAACTTTCAGGCCACAACTTAGGGTTAAACAAGTATCCTTTTAGGGGTGCTGTTAGATGTCACTGGCCTGATGGTTGGTTCCTGTCCCCTCTAAATTTGGAGACAACAAGGAAGAATCATAGTGGTGAGTACTATAGGAGAAATGGGCTTCAGTCTTACAAAGGTAAGTCATGACAAGGGGGGACAGCCTGCTTCCACCCTCTCCTCCAGACCCTAGGAGCAAAGAACTCAATCCTGACTGCACATTAAAGTTACCTGGAGCCCTGGGCAGAGTGGTGCATGCCTTTAATCCCAGTACTCAAGAGGCAAAGCCAGGCAGATCTCTGTGAGTTCAAGGTCAGCCTAGGACCTTGTCAGTTCTAGGACAGTTTTAGGACAGCCAGGGCTACGTAGAGAGACTTTGTCAAAAGAAAAAAAAGAAAGAAAAAAGAAAGAAGAGAAGCAGGGTCAGAGGCAAGTGCTAAGCAACTGTGAGCTTGTGTTAAAGATCAACCTGTATAACCCAACAAATTAGCAATTCGCTCTGCTTGTCTTCGCTTGAGCTGACCCCAGGTAGGGATTGACACAAAGACATGGGCTCAAGGAGTTGTTTCAAAAGTGACCCCAGGAAGCTAGAGCAAAGCAACAGAGAGAAGCTGGAGAGGAGTGAGATTGTAGGCACTGGAACTAAGTGTTTAAACTTCCTCCAGGTAGGAGAAAGTCTTATTCCAGTTTTCATTACCACAGGAAATACCTGCGGCTTGGCAACGCTATTTAAGAAGGGCTGCTTCTACCACCGTTCTGGATAACAAATGTCAAAGACCAGATAACCCTACTGACAAGGTCCACAGTGAAGACTTCATCCGTGGCAACACATATGAAAACCATCACATGCTGAGACAGGGAGCCAGGGCAGCTTTCGTAACTTGATCTCTTGAAAAACCAACTCAGGGTCTCAAAATAAAAAATTACCTTTCTGAGACCAGGGCCCACTCTTTAAACATTTGCTATCTCTCAACCACACTCCAGGCACTGAAAGTCCAAACACATGAACTCTTAGGGGACACAAATAAAATACAAACTACAGAAAGAAGCCATGCAGAAATAAAGAACCTTCACTCCATTTCTTGTCCCATGTCTAGATCTCCTGTCCCAGCTGGCTGTTGGCAGCAAGGAGGCCGTTGATGCCCTCATGATTCTTTCTCATTTGATACCTGTAGGCTGAGCTCCAGGCACTTGAGAAATAGCTCAGGCAGAAAGACCTGACCCCAAGTGCTTAGGCATTTGGGCGGGGGAGGAGGGTCGGCATGAGAACTCGCCCCACCCAGCCCTAGAAACAGGTGGGCTGAAGACTGTAGCAGGAGCCACCAGAGGCAGCTGCTCTGTGCATCCTGAATAAAATCAAGCATTAACAGACTTTAGCAATTTATGAAGTGCCCCGCACACCTCAGGAGATGGGCATGATATCTAATCACGGAACAATTTTATAATTTAAAAGGGATTTGATTCTCTTCTCTGTCTAGACAGAAAATAAGCTGAGAGAATGAACTCAGACCCTGTGTATTTAAACAGAACATTCCGTGTGCACCTTAAGTTAAGATATGTTAATCTCTAGTGTAGAAAGTGAGATTAATATACATTACTTTGCATGAAAACTAATTAAATTTTTCTATCTTCTTCTTTGGCCTCCATCAATTAACTGTAATTTAAACTTTACCTGGGTCCTTCCACAGAGGAAATAAAGTACACATCCAAAGTCCTGAAGAGCAAATACAATGTTCTTAGGGGGAAACTTGTAAAGTCTGAGATAAAGCTGAGAATCATGGTAGTCTGGAGGTCAACTGAGTACAAGCTCTGTTATCAAGAACGGTGAATCAGGGAGGTGCAGATGACTTAAGGAGTATGCCGACCCCAATGATCCATTTCAAGGAGATACTAATGAGATTCATATTTTCCAAATAAAGACAATCAGGAAGAGAAAGAAATGACTCACTGGGGGTGCAAAGGGAGGCCCCTGTTCTACAGTGTGGTCCTTCCCTGGGAGGCCCCTATTCTACAATACCGTCCTTTCCTGGGCTTTGGGGCTTTGTTGATTGCGTTGTGCTGTACAAGGAGACCAGGGACTCATGTGTACTAAGCAAACACGCATTGAACTACACCCCAGTCTTTCAGAAAAATATTCTAAACACTTCTCTAGGGTAACCAAACAGTAGAAAACAATGATCAGAAATAGAACCCAATTCTGTTCTTGAAAGAGAATAGGAGCTTCCCTGCCCTTCACATCCTATAGAAGCTAGTGGGGACGTGAGCAGAAATAATTCACTTGTCAGGGTGAGAAAGACGACCGGGCAGTTAAGAATACTTGCTGTTTTATCTTGAGGACTTGGTAACCCTTCTTGAAAATGGGTGTCTCCAAACATCTGCAACTCCAGCTCCAAGGGATCTGACAGCCTCTTCTGGCCTCTGTGGACACATGCATGCTATAATATAAAGAAATAAATAAAAATAAAAATGCTTTTAAATTCTGTCGTTCTTCCCTAGGCCCTCCCAGACTCACTCTTTCTTGGAATTCCCAGTTATACCTTAGGTGTGTCTGTGAGACCACTGGCTTTATCTGAAAGCTGTTACTGTCCCTCTGGTCTGAAATGAACCCCGACCCCAGCAGCTAAAATCCTGGAATTCCCACCAAGCTCTACTCGGAGTAATGACATTGCACAGCAGGCTGGCTCCTGTCACTCTGTGCTCAACTCAAGTCGCTGTTCTCAGTTTGAGGGTTGTTTTTCGTGATGTCAGGAATGGCACCCAGGGCTTTGTGCAGATTAACCAGGTGCCGCACTAATGAGCAGCAGCCCTGGTCCCATCTTGTGCATTGATCCTGTCCGTCTTTGTCTGCTGCACACATACTTCATGGTCGAATCTTCTGTGAAATCCCAGGACGCAAACTTAAACAGCAAACCCTTCCAAGCCTTCAAGTTTCCCAGCCATCTCTCTGCTCTGGCTGCTTCCTTCTTCCTTCAGAAGGAAACGTTCTTTCCCAAGCGGTATCGCGGTCCCTCCCAATTCCCCCAAGTGGTCCTGATCACCATCTAGAACACTCTTGATAAAAATAAAAGTAAATGGGATTTATTTGTGAGGAGGGAGGATTGTTTTGGTTTTTATTTTGTCTCCAAATCTTCATGTTTCCTTGGGATGGGGGTGGGGGCTTGTTTAGTTTTTTGAAAAGGCTCTCAGTATGTAGTCCTAGCAAGTCCATGACTCACATGGCTGGAGTCAACTTGCAGCAATCCTCCAGCCTCTGCCTTCAGAGTGTTGTGATTGCAGGCATGTTCCATCACACTCTGCAATGCTTGCTGTTTAATGAGTGAGTTCATTACCTGAATGTTCGATTCACTAAATATAGGGGGTCATGTTAAAATGCAGATTCACCAGTAAGTCCGAGTTGTGCTTCAGTAACCATGGGTAGCAGACCCTAGCTGATAGTGAAGCTATCTATCTATCTGCCCCTGAATCAACCTTTAAGAAGTGGAGTTTTAAGACTGGAGAGATGGCTAGGCTTATAACCAAAAATATAAGAAATGGGGTTTTAGGGATTTGGAGATAATAAGACAAAGAGGTTGTACTTGGACTAGGAAAGTAAATGCATCCTTATGTTATCAGCAGTATCAAGGAATATATGTATGAAAGCAAATATCCAGAAAATGTCCAGAATGGGACCCACGACCAAACCCACACAAGCATCCTTAACAGTACAAAGTCTCAAACCTGAATGAGCATGAGAATCAACTGGAAGCCTTGATAAGAGCAGTATAAAACACATTGTCAGAGCGGCTTGTCAGGTTTGTCCTTTTATTTATTTATTTTGTATTTGTTATTATTGTATTCTAAGGTTAGGTGTGGAGAGAGGCATACCACCACATGCGTGTAGATGGTAGAGGGGAACTGTGGAGTCGGCTCTCTCCTCAGCTTCCCAGGAGTTCAAAGGCTCAGACTCAGAGCCTCAGGCTTGCATAGATCAGATTGTTCTTTCCATACACACATTTTTGGCATAGTCCCCAGCCCCTGAAAATATGTTTACAACAACCATTTAATACTAATTTTTATGCCTTTACTTTGAACCCATTATTTAATAAAAATGAATTCCTTATGAACAGCATATATTCGATTCTTATTTCTGACTTTACGCTCCACTCTGAAAACCTGCTTTCTTGAAATACACTAAAATCACCTGTATTTGGAGCATTTGCTGGTGTGTTAGTCATGGTTCTCTGGAGGCACAGGACTTATAGAATGAATATAGAAAGGGGATTTATTAGAATGACTTACAGGCTGTGGTCCAGCTAGTCCAACAATTGCTGTCTACCAACAGAAAGTCCAAGAATCCAGTAGTTGTTCAGCGCACAAGGCTGAATGTCTCAGCTGGTCTTCAGTATACCCTGGAATCCTGAAGAAGTAGGCCACTGAAGGAATGGGCTTGCCAGGGAAAGCAAGAGCAAGCAGGTAAGCTTCCTTCTTCCCTGTCCTGTATATAAGCTACCAGCAGAAGATGTGGCCCGGATTAAAGGTGGATCTTTCCACCTCAAAGATCCAGATTAGAAGTGACTCTTCCCACTTCAAATGCTTTAATTAAAACCCAGCCATTTGGGTTTAAGTTCATACCAGATGTAGTCAAGTTGACAGCCAAGCATACCCACTGCAATTGGGTTAATAGCTACCATGTCTATGACTGTGATACACTACCTCTACTTGTTCTTCTCTGATTTTAATTGATGAACTAATTTTATCTTCTTTCTTAGAGTATAAGTTACATTCAGGATTTTCCGGTGGGGACTTGTACATACTGAGCAAATTCTCTACCAGGGAACTCCTAGAGCCCAATGATATCTTTAAATACTCTCTGGCTGCTGTCCTAGTATAGATGGAACCTGTGTTGGTACTCTCATGTGGGGTCACATAACTGAACGTGAACAGTTGCAACAGATAAAACAATAGAAAAAGGCTTCTGAATGTGTGATGATCAAACATAGAAAGAATCCAAGGTGTCCTGCGTGATGCTGTCCTATCCCAAATGTGGCTTTGCTGGTACGGCTCACACATGTGCACTTGGCACTTGCCAAACAGCATCTCAGTTCACATTTGACACTGTTGTCTGTCACAAACTGCAGTGTTTTACAAAGCTTTCTGCTCTTAATAGAAACGTAATAGCTTAGTTAAAGAAAACAGAGATGCTTAGTATTTTTCTGCAATGATTCCTCAGCATTTTTATTAGTCAGGGTTCTCTAGAGTAATAGAATTTACAGAATGAATAGATATGTGTGTGTGTAAACATATTAGACATGTATGTGTACATAGTGTGTGTGTGTGTGTGTGTGTGTGTATACAAGATTTATTAGAATGACTTTAAGGCTGCAGTCGAGCTAACCCATCAGTGGCTGCCTATGAGCAAAAAGTCCAAGAATCCAGTAGCTGCTCAGTCCATTAGGTTCGATGTCTCAGCTGTTTAGTATATGCAGAAAGCCCTAAGGAGGAGACTCTAAGGCCAGTGAAGAAATGAACTTGCTAGCAAGGTGAGAGCGAGCAGTCCAAGAGCAAAATCTCCCTACGTCCATGACCTCATAAACTTCTAGCAGGAAGCTTAATCCAGATTAAAGGTGTGTCTTCGTACTTCAAGATCAGAATTAAAGACGTGTGTCTTCCTGCCTCAAAGATCCAGGTTAGAAGTAGATCATCCTACTTTAAATTAATCGAAAACTTCCTCACAGGTGTGCCCTCCATTTTTGAATTGTAGCGAATTCCAGATGTAGTCAAGTTGACGACCAAGAATAGCAATCACAGCATCTAAGTATCAAATTAGTGGGTCTCTGGCTGTGTTGCGCTAGATGGATTGAGTTTAAAATTCACTGTTTGTGCACACAGGCACAAGCCAGATGGGTGCTGGTGCTGAGAGAGGAAAGTAGACACAAGCTCTCATACCTAACCAAAAACTATCTCTGACAACCACTCACAAAGGAAGAATTAGCTTTCCCCAGTGGAGTCTCACTGGGAATAAAAGCCACACTTAGGGGTAGGCCCCGTGCCCAGCAGTAGATGGCCAACACAAAAGGAACGCAATGATCTTTGTAAAAATGTTTGTCTCATATTGCTCTGTTTGAGCATTTTCTACCTTCTTGGTCCTATACGTGCTATGGTTTCTGACTTTGTGTTTTTATGGGATTGTGTGTGTGTTTCTAGCACTTTTTCTTTGTTGCTGTTGCCATTTATTCTGGTTTGTTTGGGGTTTTTTTGTGCCTGTTTTCCAAAGAAAGAGAAAAAGAAGGCGCAGACGTGGATAAGTGGGGAGGAGGAGAGGATCTAGGAGTATTTGGGGAGGGGAGACCATGATCAGAATACACTGTATGAAACAAATTGTTTTCAATTCAAAAATTTACAATTTGAGCTGCTGATGTGAATTTCATAAGAAAAATTATTAAACATCTGGGTAGTAATGGCATACATCTTTAATCTCGGCACTCAGGAGGCAGAGGCAGGTAGATGTCTGTGAGTTCCAGGACAGCTGGGTCTACGCGGAGAAACTCTGTCTTGAGAAAATCAAATAAATAAATAAATAAATAAATAGTTAAATGAATTTTGTCTTGGGATTAGGACAAATTTCCAACAATATCTGAAATGGTCCTTAACATATTTCTGCCATATAACTATGTATTTATGGGAAGCAGTATTCTCAATGCTGACAATTATAAAACCCAAATATGATCAGCTCTGAAACATACAGAAGCTTCCACATCCTACAGTTTCAAATGTGCAGCTAAGATTTAATTCTTTATATAAAAGTAAACAAATACATCAACTCAATATTACGCAAACTTGCTTTCATATTTAGTAAATGGTATTCTAATATAAACTGAAATTTATTTTTAAATAATTTCTATAATTTATCATGAGTAAGGACTTGACTTATATACTTATTTAATATGCCTATACACCCAGGGTCATATAAAAATTTCTCAGTCAAAAAGGTATTAAAAACAGAAAACATTTAAGAAGCCCTGATCTAATGTAGACCACATACAGCCAAACCCCCAGGTCTTTGGGTTTCATGTCCACAGTGTCAACCAACTACAGATCAAATATCACTAGGTAAATTAAGAGTGTATCTATACTGAACACATACAGATGTCTTCCTTTTCATTGTTCCCAAAACGAAACAATTAACAACTGGCCATAGCATTTACATTGTGGTAGGTGTTATAAGTAATCTAGAGATGATGGAAGCACAGGAAGGATGTTCATAACTTATGAACAAATACTGTACTACTTTATAGAATGGAACTGAATCTGTAGGGAGTAGGGTTAGAAGTGGGACCAATTCCCCAAGGTTAGAGATGACTGTACATTCATAACCATTCTGAACCTATGCTCAAACAACACAGTACCCCTTCACCTGTGACCCAGGCATCCGAAAGCACAGCAGCCCCGCCCCATTTTTCTCTCTATAACTGTCACCTAAACTATCTATTTGGTAGTAATTACCTAATACATGCAATGGTTATAACTATATGCTAATAATCACCTGATAAATGTCACTATTATTACTGGAAACAGTTCTCTTTGTTCACTGAGAATAAAATAGCTGTTAACTTAAAAACTTAATTAGCAAGACAAAGAGAACAATGGGATTTGCATAAAGATAAATGAAGTGATTTCATTTGCAAGAGAATGAGTGGAACCGGAGATCATCATGTTCTGTAAAATAAATCAGATTCAAAACAGTAAATATTGCATGTTTTCTCTTGCCTGCAGACTTAGAGCTTAAATATACATGAAAATAAGCAAAATACACAATATTAATATACACATATGAAAATGTCACAGTAAAAATCCATTATTTAGTACTATGAATATATACTAATTTTCAAAAAATACTTTGCTCGATGTTAAGGGATAAAAAACATCACTGGTCTTATCATCACCAGACTTTGGATGCTACAATGCCAACCTTTCTGGCAAGATGTACACATCGGTGAAATAGTGGCATCACAGTTAAGGGGATAACCAACCACTTCCTGGTTGGATTTGAGGCCTGCTCCCAAGAGGGATTACATGGCTGGTTTTTTAAACCTGATCAAATTTCCCATTACTAGGGAAGTAGTAGGCTTTGTGGGGGAAGCTACTGTTGTTGGTGCTAGATGATTTTGTTGAATAACAGTATGCCAATAGTACACCAAGCTGGCCTCAAACTCAGAGATATGCCTGCCTCTGCCTCCTGAGTGCTGCAATTAAAGGCATGTGCCACCACTGTCCAGTTTTGAAGAAGATTTTATTGTAGGTATAAGAGAGAGTATAACCAGAGGCATCTAGACGAGTCCAGAGCTAAGAGAGAAAGTAGTAGACTCACCACAGCCAACAGACTGAACCAGGCCCGTGAGAGGAAAGAACAGTAGGGAGAGGAAAGAGGAAGAGAAGAGAAAGGAAGCAAAGGAGACTGGGAGAGAGGACCAAAAGAGAGGGACAAACGAGCAAAGAGAACTAAGAGACAAGAGAGAGCATGGCCAAAATTCAGGGTTATATAGGAATGAGAAGCTGGGAGAAGGAAAGCCCAAGAACTGGAGAAGTTTAGAGTAGGGGCAGGGTGAGAACAGCTGAGAGTCAGGATGCCAGCTTAAGTGTCTGTCCTCTTGTTTGTTTCAATTTTGAAATTGTTTTCTCATTAGGTGGTGGTGGTACACACTTTTAATCCCAGCAGTAGGAGGCAGGGAGGCTGGGGGGTCTCTAAATTCGACACCAGCCTAGTCTACAAAGTGAGTTCCAGGGCAGCCAGGGCTACACAGAGACCCCAACCAATTGGGAAGTTTGAACTGACAAATACTATGTTTACCGATTCTTTAGTTTTGTCCATTCTCAGGAGTTCATCAAAGGCATTCTTAATTTCTGGTATAGTGTAGTGATATCTTGTTTGTACTCTAACAAATAAAACTTGCTTGAAGATCTGAGGGCAGAGTTAACCGCAAGTTAACCATAGAGGTCTGGAGGTCTGCACAGACAGACAGGAAGTGATATGGCTGGGCAGAGAGGGGAGTACAAGGCGGGAGGAGACACGAGGTTGGCCCCTTTTGGGCTGAAGAGTTAGCATGGTAAGAGTTGGTTCTGGCTTGCTCCTTTGTGTCTCTGATCTTTGAACATTTGTCCCAATTATCTGCATCCAAGTTTTTATTAATAAGACCGATGAGAACTCATGCAACAATACAGTGTCTTTAATTTCTCACAATTCCTTTTGACTCAGTCTTTCCAGCTTGGTTATATTCTGATATGTTCTTGCATGTTATACTTTTTATATGACAGCTTTTAGCTTTGGAACTGGGCAAATTGCTCAGTGGTAAGGGCATTTGCTGCCCAGCCGGACAACCTTAGTTTGATCCCTGGGACCCACATGTGAAAGGAGAGAACCAACTCCCATGTACATACAAGCACACATAAAATACAATAAAATTTTTAAACCATATGATAGCCATTTGAAATTTTCTATTTAATAATTCCATAATCTGCTTTATGTCAAAATAAGCTTCTAATGGTGATGTTTTCAGACCATGTGGGCTATTTTCCCTGTTTTTGTATGCCTTGTGATTTTTTTAGGATTTACTTATTATGTATACATTGTTCTGCCTGCATGTATACCTGCATGCCAACCTGCATGCCAGAACAGAGCACCAGATCTCATTATAGATGGTTGTGAGTCACCATATGGTTGCCAGGAATTGAACTCAGGACCTCTGGAAGAGCAGCCAGTGCTCTTAACCTCTGAGCCATCTCTCCAGTCCCATGGCTTGTGGTTTTATGTTGATGAATCAGGTAGTGAGAAGTGAGTAGAATTAGCTTCTCATGTGAATGCTTATGGTCATCTGGGTAGTATTTGGGTTCTTTGATATTTGGCACAGCTGCTCCGAACTTTAGTTTCCCCTAGCGTCCTTGCTCTGTCCCCTTGGTGACTTGAAGCTTGCCTAAGTATTCCTTCTCAGAGCCTTACGTGGAGCTCTTTGGTCCATAACCTGCTCTTAAAATACTGATCTTTCTTGGTGTGATACTACAAAAGGTAGAGGATTGTTCAATGAAAATAAGTCTGGTCAGGTGGTGTGTTTCTGTCTTCCCAACACTTGAGAGGCAGAGACAGGAGAACAGTAAGTCTGAGGCCAGTGGGAGATACCTATCAATTCCAGAAAGCCTGTGCTCTAAACCAAGATCCTGCCTCAAAAAAAAAAAAAAAAGAAAAGAAAAGAAAATGCTCTCAAAATTCAAAGCGTAAGGAAAAGGGTACAGCAAGTAACATTTTCCAATACAGCCTTATTTATTATAGTGATAAACCAGAAGCAAACTAAATGTCCTATAATATAAAAATGTTTAATTAACGTATTGCATATTCATGTCGTGGAGTATTATTCAGTCATTTAAAAGAAATATTATAAACACTACAACACAATTTAAAATAATTCTCATGAGTCAAATGAAAAGGCCAAGAATGAATCAATATAGCCCACATGATTGCAATTATGTAAAAATATCGATGCATAAAGAAATATATGGGAGAATATTAAAAGAGAATAGTAGCTATGTTAATAGGACTAGAGATATTTGTTTTCTAATTTCTGCAAAATTATTTACAAATTATTTATTTGTAATTATTGCTTTATAATAAAAAGAAACCCCTTACAAGTAAAAATTTACAAATCAAAACTCCACTTTCAGAAAATCTTGGGCTTTTAGCTCAAACAGTTTGCAACCCAGGTTAAATTCCTCAAGCTCAGACGATAGTCTAGAAGCAAACATTTTTCTCTGGGTAGAATAAAGGAAGCTCAAATCTGACCTCCACATTGAGAAACATTACACACTGACAATATCTTTGCTTCTCCGTGAGCAGGGCATGGGTTTTGAATTGCTCTTCCGCTCATGGGCTCTTCCCCTCATGGGGATAGATCTGAGCTGAGGTGTCCTCTCTCCTTTCACCTTGCTCTCCATTCAGTTAATGACGAAGTGTTCATGAGGTCCGGTTCTGAACTTCCTACTTTGCCTGGTCACACGGAGTGAATTGACCTCTTCACCACACACACTGAGCCCTTGGTCAAGTGTTCCAGTCAAAGAAGCTAAATTGAGACGTAACACTGAAACGAAATGCCTGGAAGTGATTCGGAACCAGACAAGTGCACATATGCACTGACAGCTCAATGAGGAGCCATCTAGAGAGTTAGCCCTGCTAATGTCTGAAGTATAAATATGGTACTAGTCTCTGTGTATGAATTGGGAGGGGATGGAATAACGATCTCTTAAAAGGTCACCTCCCATAGCATCCCATCTCTTTTCCATCTTCTTCAGACCATTGAGGGATTACCTGTACACACCGTCTCTCCTCTTATCCCTACAGGAGAGCACGGCAGGACAGACAGTCTGTGACTCACAGACAAAGTGACCAGAGCAAAAGGAGTCACAGGAAACCACACTCAGCCTGGTGATTGACTGTCCTCTTGAAATTGTTCACAATTTCAAAGCAACATGTCTGAGGATTCCAACTTCTTGAAAGGGGAAGTACCTGATCTAATGACCACAGAAAGCTCACGGCAGCCTTTTTCTGTGCGAACTTTTCTGAAACTCTGGGTGCCAGTGTGTATTCCATACTTCACAGACACTTCTTCCATTCTCTCACTGAATGACTTGCCCTCTCCTTGTCTCTAAGTGTTGGCTTCCCTTACCTTGCTAGGACTCTCTCACTGCCAATTTTCCCGAGAAGTGTCATTCACTTCCATGAGTTCAGCTCCAATTTATGAATTAATAATTTAAAGATCTATAATTTTATACCAGGCCTCTCTTCTAGACTTCTTATACAGTCAGTTTCTTCAACAATCTTCCCTGTATGTTCCGTGGTCTCCTTAAACTTGCATATCCACAAGTAAATTTACTTTAACTTCAAAAAAAAAAAACAGAAAAAAACAAAAAAAAACCTTATTCTAGCATTCCTTATCCTCAGAACAGAAATTGCAATAGCATCTTTCTTGATATGACCACTAAATTCTCTTGACTCTACCTCTTAACTGCTTCTCATATTGACTGCCTGTATCTTTATTGCCCCACCAAGGTTCAAGCCCTTGTAATTTCCACTGTTGCAGTCTCTCCACTATCTGCCCGGCTTCCTTTCAGTCTATCATCCATATTAGCATCAGGGCAATCCTGTCCATCCTCAAAACAATTTAGTGACTCTTCCTTATAAGAACCCCAATTAACAAATATAAATGGGATCCGGAGAAGAGAAAATCACCTTAGCTAAGTGTATGTGCATGCCTGTGGGCTAGTATTAAGGAAGCTGAAGCAGGAGAATCGTGGCTTAGCATGGGCTACATGAGATGCTGTCTCAAAAAATTTATAGCATAGTACATTGTCGCCTCCACCACTTTTTTTTTAAAACATTTACTTGTAGAGGGCGTGTCATGGTGCATGTATGCAGATCAGAGGACAACTTATGAGAGTCAGCTCTCTCCTTCCACCGTGTGTGTCCTGAGATGAAACTCAGGTTACCAGATTTGGCCCACAATCACCTTTATTCAACCATCCTAAAAGTCCCACTATTTCATATTTAGGCATGCCCCTCCCCCACACACACACACAGAGAGACACACACAGAGAGAGAGAGAGAGAGAGACAGAGAGAGAGAGAGAGAGAGAAAGACCGTGATCAGTTTCCTAATTTTTTCATTAGTTAATATATGTAGACAGAAGTTTCTGTCCTGCCTGATCCTACAGCTGTTCAGTCCCAAAGAAATACACAGAGGCTTATATTAATTATAAACTGTTTGACCTATTAACTCAGGCTTATTATTAACTAGCTCTTTCAACTTCAATTAATCCATAATTCTTGTCTATGTGTAGCCACATGGCTTGGTACCTTTTCTCAGGGAGGCATTCTCATCTTGCTTCCTCTGCATCTCACTGATGATTGCATCTCTGCCTTTTCTGTTCCCAGAATTCTCTTAACCTGGTTGCCCCAACTATACACCCACTTGGCTACTGGTCAATCAGCATTTTATTAAACCAATACAAATGACAAATCTTTACAATGTACTAAAGCATTATCCGACAGCAAATATAAGACTAAAAATCCAAGCACTGTGATTTTCAAATCCACTGGACTCTTATGTGATGATTTTGACATTCAACATATGACATGTCATAGATGAGTAAAACTAGTCTATAAACAAACTAGTCTGTTTTACCAACATCTTAATCAAAACTTCTGTCTGGGCCTGACAGTTTATGCCTTTAACCTCAGCACTTGAGAGAAAGAAGCTGACAGATCTCTATGAATTAAAGGTTATCCTGGCCTATATTGTGACCATACATAAGCTAGCCATAACTACATAGTAAGACAATGCCAAAACAAAAACAAAGAACAAAAATGTTCTTAAATAAAATATCTGGCAGATTGTAATACCCTACAACAGTATATGTCACAAAACAGAATTTGGCCTTCTGAATTGATTCATCTCAAATGTGAGCACTATAGGCAGTTTCCATGACGGGCACCCATCTGCACATTTACAAAGTGCATATTCCTGCTCTTCCTTGTCTCGTTGTGATCCTGCTTAAATCCTGAGACACACACACACACACACACACACACAGTGTACATCACTGTTAGAAAACTGCGGGTGCATACATGACATAGCCTTACCCAACTCCTTAAAATATTCCCAGAGATGTGACTTTTCTATAACTCTGGGTGCCAGTGCCCATTCCCTTCACCATAAGACACATCTTCCTTTGGCTTATTCTCTCTCTCTATGACAGCAGTTAGGAAAAGTTGTATTAATATTCAGGTGTTAAAATGTATCATCCTAAATTTCATATAATTTCCCAAGGGAGAATAAATTTTCTTGAAAATATTCCCAAGAGGTGAGTGACTTTAATAACATGGTATGTGTAAAGATGGCAAATAAAATGGCTTATAGACTTCTACCTTGACAAACAGTTGAAATAGCTTTTCTTTCCAGACAAATGTTAACCCTGCTCATTTGCATTGATTGAGACTGGCTCATTTCTCTCTATATAAGTGTGGACAATTCTTTGAGTACTATTGACTTTTGGGTTCCCAGGTCCTTTCTTGAAAGCTTTATAGGCTGATGCTTCAGTAAAGAGCAAATGAATAGCACACAGATACAATAACTAAGGGTTCTCAGATAAAAGAATGCATACAAGTCAGAGAGGCGGCCCGATAGACAGGCTGGAGAGACAGCTCAGTGGGTAAATCACTGCCTGCTCTTACAGAGTATCCGAATTTGGTTCTGAACACACACATGGCAGCTTACAATCATCTTTAATGCAAGTTCTAGGGAATCTGACACCCACTCCTGACCCTGCAGATGCTACATGCTCATGATGTACATATATACAGGCTGGCAAACATTCATAAATATAAATAAACCTTTTGAAAAGAAATGAGGAATGTCAAATGAATCAATCTTGTTTTCTCCTCTCTTTCTTACTTACAGAGGCAGAAAAGAAGTTGACTTCTTTATTTTTTTAATAGACACTTGAAGTATTAGAAGAGAAAACTTCTTCCTCGAGTGAGAAAAAGAGCTGTTAGAAGCCAGAGGAGCAGACAAGCAAATGAAGGACCAGCAAGGACTGTAATCCCATAGAAAGCTTTTCTTCCCAGGGTGCTGGAGAGTTCAGCGAAACACCCTGCAATTCAGAGCCAGGACCAGACACAAAATTGCTATGATAAAGTCCAACCAGTCACACACGAGGCTCATGATTGACTCTCCCCCAGAAATTGTTCACAATCGAGTAAATAATTCTCTTCCTTGCTGGAGGATTTGAGCCTCTTAAAATGGGAGCTGCTTGTCTACTTCCCAAAGTAGGGAGGTAGAACATAAATACTGCCACACAAAAGCATTTGAATCTAAATGTCATTCTGTTTTACTCGAAGCTCAAGAATTCCATTCCATTAAGTATCCAGGCACGTTCTTAGAATACTTGCTGAGCCACGTCTATGGTGCCATGGGTCTTGTCTCCAAGAGCCCCTGTTAAAATGTGTATTATAAATTTGGGGACAGGGGCTAGAGAGACAGCTCAGTGGTTCAGGGCACTGGCTGCTCTTCCAGAGCACCTGAGTTCAATTTCCAGCAACCACACGGCAGCTCATAGCTGTCTATAGCTCCTGTTCCAGGGGATCTGACATCCTCACACAGGCAAAACTCCAATGTACAAAAAATACAAATAAATAATTTTTTAAAAGTTCTGAAACAAAGGTCTCTAGCTAATTAAGTGATAACATTAAATAACTGCAACAAATCAGTCCCTAGAACGCCGTCCAGTATACTAGGATGGGCACCTAGGATACACAGCGGGAAGCAAAGCCAACACGGGCTCAGATAATTCTCCTCAGATCTAATTTTAAAACTTGAAAGCAGGCTCCCTCCAAGGAAACATGTAATGAGCACAGACCCGTATATTTTCTGGTGATGAGCACAGACATGGGACCAGCTGATAATATTCTCTCTGTGTGCAGAGGATGCTGGGAACATTGTTATACATCTCGGCCCCAAATTTCAACATCCAGCTGAGTTACTAATGCAATGCTAGGTCTTTGCCCTTGCACCTGGCTAAATACATAGGTGACTTAATTCTATCTCTACTCATTGCCTTAGCTTAGAACTGGAAGGAAATGTATTCCACCTTCCAGAAAATGTGTTCTGTGTGACATCTGCTCAAGAAATGAATGCAAGGAGAAGTAATAAGAGAATAACGTCAGAAATAGTTAATAAGAAAAAGTCTTCGGCTTGAGCATGCTGAGTGTGCACATTGGAATTTGGTGAGCAAAGCTGGTGATGCATCTTGAGTTGCCTTCCACTGAGTCTCTGCAGAGAAAGCTGCTCCATGATCCACTGGCAGTGACCCTGTGCAAGGGTTATTGTCGGAAAGTTTTATTGCATCTCCATTTTATCCAGTCTCAAAACCCCAGAGAAAATCACACAGGGAATGGTATCTATTAAGTTCCCTAGTTTGACACTGCAACTTATTTTTAAAGTCAATAAGCCCCGAAACAGGACCAGACACATATTTCGTAAGGCCAGGCACAAAAAGGAAAATATTAAATTATCAAGAACTGCAAGAGAGCAAAAACAGAACCCTTCCCAAGCACGGAACTCCAAGCAGAGAGTTTCCATTTTCTTGTTCATGTCCCCTGATTGTAGAATGTTATTCAGCTTTCAAAATAATCAGTGTCATGTATCATATACTCGTATATATTCAAAATGATTCTTCGATCACTTCTTTCATATAGATGATGCATTAACATGAATGTGTGCATGCAAGTATATGTATGTCCCGAGAACCCCAGGGAATGAGTATGTTTTTAAAAGAGGAACTGAGAATACTGGCTTATTTCCTGTCTCAATGAGCTTATTTATTAATATAGAGCATGTATGTGTGTATGTGTGTACACAAGTGTGTACATGCATGGAGTTACATGTGGGTGCCTTCAGAGGTCAGAAGAGGACATTGGGTCCCTTGGAGTTGGAGTTATAGACTGTTGTGAACCACCTGGAATGGGTGCTGGGAGCAGAACTCAGGTCGTCTGATAAAGCAACAAGAGCTCTTACCCACTGAGTCATCTCCCCAGCCCCAGAGCTGGCTGGCTTTTTGGAAGGGTTCTGGCTATCAGAACGTCTGTCCTCAGAATTATGAGGCAAGCACTTCCGTGACTCCCCCCATCTCACTGCTGGGTTTTTTCACATCTGGGACTCAGAGGCAAAGCTCAGGATCCTTACTTTCAATCTTTCTATAAATTATTTGCTGAACATAAAATATTGCCCCAAGCATAATAATATCAAAAGCTTACACTCAAAACACAAAAATAATATTGAAAATTAAAATGAGGCAATGCCAGGTATAATGAAAAGCTTCAGGAAGGTTAAACACAAAGATTAAAATATGAAATACTGAAATAAGCATAGCTCCATTATATTAATAATTAGCATTTTGTGTTTAACCAGGTGTGATTAGGACATTATTTCTTTTTACTAATCCTACAGCACAATAGATTTGGACTCACTATAGATAATGAGAGTGATTTATTTAATGTTTGGGTTTCTTTAAAGTGGAATTACCAAAGACGCTGGAGATAATCTCTTGCTGGCAAACCTGGTTTTATTCTTGTTTTTTGTTTTGGTTTGGTTTTTTAAGACAGGGTTTCTCCCTGTAGCCCTAGCTGTTTTGGAACTCGTTCTGTAGACCAGGCTGTCCTTGGACCCACAGATCTGCTTCCCTCTGCCCCCCCTCCCAAGTGCTAGGATTAAAAGCCTGCTCCAGCATCACCCAGCTGGGAGATACGGTTTTAATGGCCCATGTTAGTACATCATTTCTAGAACAGTGCATGGCGATATTCTCTATGGGGAAAATGAATACAGTGAAGCAAAAGGCCTGACGGAGAGAAAGGGTGTAAAGCCAATGGACATTCACTTGTTTTCCAAACAAGGTCAGTTTTCAGGCCACTTTGTGATTTTAACATGCTCAGCTAGCGCCACCTATAGGAACAAGAGGCAAAATGCCTGCCTTCTACAAACAAGCTCCAGGCAGTAACTGAGCTGGTTCAAATGTCACAAAGAGGTGAGTCAGCATTTTGGAGGGAAATTCTGGTCTTTGCTCAGAATAGAAAGGGAACAGAGTTTAATGAGCCTCAGCTATAAGTTGCAAGAGATTTACAGGAAATGGAAACAATGATTTATTATCTAAGTCTTACCCAGTTACAAGAAAAAAACAAACAAACAAACAAGAAGAAAGCTTCTTGGTTTGTCAGGGAAGGGCTATTACCAAATCTTCTCTTGTTTGTGCGCTTCTTCATTAACTCGTTTGTTTACATTTTTAAATATTCAAGAAATAAATACCTACTTTCTGTCAACTACTTGAAAACAAAATACTCCTTCCTCTAGGAACGCAGGACCTGAGTGGAAAAACCTGTGCCCAGTCCACAACCAGTAGAATACAATGTTGGAACTGTCCCGGTGTTAAGTTTGGCCTAAAGACTCCTTGCAGATGCAAACTGCAGCGCAATTTATCAACGGCATGTGTCTTGCCCCAGGAACAAGTGTCGGAGACTAGGTGGGCACAGGCAGATGAATGTCAAGGACTCTGGGATAGTCACCTGTGCAAACCAGATCAAAGATGGCAACTGTCAGTTTTCCCCCATCCCACCGTCTTCAGCCCTCAGTCCTGTTTCTCGCTGTCACTTCCCTTTGTCTATAAATCTTGCCCCACCCCATGGCAGCCCACAGTGACTCAAAACTCATCCTGCCTGTGAGTCTTGCCTGACTTATGAACCATTCAGTGTTAGTTAAACTTCATTGAATTTAAAGTCTATGGTTTCACTTTTAACGATAATATGAAGTGGGGAGATTCTTTTGGTACCAGACAGTGTGCTGTGGATAGGAGGTTAGGGGTGCCTCCAGTATCAGAATTAGAAGCCACAAGGAGGAGTCACATTGGAGCTGGACTCTGCAGGAGTTTGGTTGTGGTGGGCAGAGACGAAGTGGGAAAATAGAGTCTGTGTGTAAAGAAAAGCAAACAGTTCAAGGAAGGACAGATGTACTTGGGGAGCTGTCCTGCCACCAGATTATAAAGAATCTTGGACTGCAACACAATGTTTTTTTTTAAAAAAAAAAAAAGTACTAGGTAGTACTTGCAGGGTGCTGAACACCGACCTACATGGTTCTCATAGACTGACCCGTGTCATCCTCAGAATGGTCATTGGAGAATCACCACAAGGCTTAATGGCTCAGCTTTGTGGATAAGAAACAGAAACTCATCCAAGTTTCATCCTTTCTCTAGCATCTCATCACTAAGAATTTTGAGGCTTGCTCCTAATCACTATTCTATATTGCCTCTTGTTAATACAAGAATTTGGACTTCGTCTATCTCCTATATGAGGAAAAGCAAAACCTTTTCAAAAAATAAATGGAGAAAATACAGGTGAATTTCCCAGAGACCGGGAATGCAAGTGTTACTTCACTATATTCAGAAATCCCTCGATGTTTAAAGTAACAATTGACCAAAAAAAATCAAGAATATAGAGGCAGTAGCTGGAAACAGGCTGTCTGAACCCTTATCTCCACCCTCCCCCAGTCCTAGCTAGCTCTTCCTGATGTTCTGACCACAGGTCTTATCTAGAACTCACAGCAGCTACAAGCATTGCCCTGGTGTCTGCCAAACATTTTGGCAAACATTTGAACTCTACTCTTGCCACCTCAATAGTCTTGAATAACACAGTAGTATCCTTTCTCCATCAACGTTACTACGGGGTTCTTTCTTCCCTTTGAGAAGGGAAGAGCACAGTGCCCTAGCCCTCCCTCCCTTCCACTCTCCACCCTTGACTTTCTACACCTTCACTTTCCTTCTTCAGCACAAAGACTGTGTTGACAACAGTCTCTGTGACAGTGACAACCCAGATCAGACTTCTGTTCTTCATACTGTTGATTTTAAAAGCTAAAGCCCAATAAACAACATTTATGTGAACATGTCACTAATTTTTACCACAAGGTCAAGTACAAAGAGAGGATTATGTTTCTCTTTTTACCACTCCAGTGTCAGTTCCTGGACCATGAAGAAGAGGATGATCCTTCCCTCTGAGTGAAATGGGTTCTGGAACCCTCCATCACTTGGGTTTAAAAGTCATGAGACTTTTTTTTTCTTCAAATTTAAATCATAATGACTTGTGATCTTCCATGACTTTTATTATGAAAAGAGGTTTAAGTTTCTGTTTAGAGCCTACTTGCTGTTCCAAGAAAGGGTGCATGTGCCTCTGACTCGCCACGTGACTTCCATCCTAGATTGGCACTGCCTCTGTGGATTGAACCCCTCCCTCCTGCCCATTCAGGCTAGGCACACCCTTTTCTCTCAAACTCTTTTCGTGTCCTTCTAGACTTTAGAAATCTAGAACCTAGAGTATATTTCTACAGGGGATATTACATCCCCCACCTGAACCAAGTCATTTACAAGAAACAGAACAACAGAAAAGACACCAGGATGTTCAAATCCCACTAAAGGCACGGGAAGGACTAGATTCTACTTGCCTTCCCATTGTCTGAACCTAAGCAGCAGCCAAGAGAGCAGGAGCCAGGAAAAGGCAGTCTGTGGGGCCAGTTTCCTGTCATACAGAGGAGGGAAGGAGTCCTTCTTGGAACAACTGCACTCTGAAATGTAAAAACTTACACACACACACACACACACACACACACACACCTACTTCTCTCTATGTCTTAAGTTGCCCAACTTTTTCCAGACAATCTAGGATGGACATACGGACATGCAATGACTTCCTACATAATCATGTGCCTGTGAGTATGTAAATAGTTGCAGGTTCTGGGTGTAGCAACATGGACATTTTCAAGACGTCACAGCTGTGCCTGTGATGCCTACCTGTTGTCACTATTCTCTGATTCATCATTCATCCAATATGGAGACCTCCACGTCACCTACCCTTAGGTCACTCTCATAACCGAGAATTATATCCTCTAAAATACCAACTTCAAATCTACTTTGCTTCTCATTACAACTCCATTTCATTGAAACTCCCAGCTCGGGGTACCTTTTGTTACTCTTGTTGTTTTGTGGGGCATCTGTTAAGTCTCAAAGAAACCTGGGACAAATGGCTGAGGTACCTATCAGAGTGGATGCTGGCTGCCAGGCTCTCAGCAAAGTACTGGTTACAAAGTCCTGGCCCCTCCACACTCGTCATCCTCAACTCCCACACTGTCCCCCACCCTAAACAGAAGGATAGAAGATCCCCGAGCTTCGCTTCCCTTTCCCCAGCTTCTCTTTTCCTATAAAACCCAGTCATTTGGGCAATGCATGCTCCTGGCTCCACTCCTGGACCTCTCTTCATCTTCTTACGCTCTCTCCGCTTCCGTCTCTCACTCTCCCCTTTGCTTCTCTCCTCTCATGACCCAGGTCAGTCTGGATGCTACCCTTCAGGGACCTGCACTGGCCTGCCCTTGGGGACCTGGCAGGCTACATCATTCCTGCATGCATTCGCTTATCAGTACTCAGGCAGTCATGCTGGTCTGCTCAGGGGCCTGAGGTGATCATCTGTGTTACTAGCCTCTGCCCCCAAACTCCTAAGATTTAAAGGTATACCACCACACTTAGAAACATATAGATTCAAAGCCCTCTAATCTATTCCCTACAGTTTTCCTTCCTTCTCAACCTCCATCTTGACCCAGGCCAAACCCACAGTACATTCTAATCTCACTCATGAAAACCCTTAATAAATCTGCCCTTTTCATACTCAACTGGAAAAGCTCTGTCCTTTGTTAAATCCAATTAAGCTATTTCAACTCTTTCCAATGTGTGCTCTACAGGGGACAGACAAGCCTCTAGGGCTATCTCAGAAAAGTATACAATAGAACAAATAAAGTGACCAGAATAATAGGAATGTCTACCCCCACAAAAACCAACCATTTGTGGCTATTATAGAACTATTACTTTTTTGCCTACTTTCTGTATTATTGATAACAAAACAGAATGTATTTTTAAAGCAGCTTTCAGCATGTTGCCCAGGCTGACCTGGAACTCCTGGGCTCAAGCAATCTTCCCATCTCACCTGTGTAAGCAGCAGTCCCACTGTGCCTGGATTTAAATTTTCAGTCTAGATAGTTAAGGAATTACAGCATCGCTACTGAGGTGGTCTGAATGCAGATGACCCTCACAGGCTCATAGGGAGCAGGGAGCGGCACTATTAGGAGGTGTGGCCTTGTTGGGGTAGGCATGACCTTTCTGGAGGAAGTGTGTCACTGGAGGTGGGCTTTCATATTTCAGCAGCTCAAGTCAGGGACACTTCCTCACTTTCTCTTCCAGCTGCCTGCTTGCCACGCCAGCACAGCCTGGATGCCAAGTCTGAGCGAGGGACGTCAGGATTAATGAAACACGCACTCTGGATGTTGCAGAATCAGAAGCCCTTTATTGTACATCACCAAGTGGGGGTTATACCTAACCCAAACAGGTGGGTCAACAGGATGGAGACCTCATCACTGGATCCTCGGGTTAGGGCCAAGGCAATGCATACTCAGGAAGCAGGGTTGGTAACAGCTCTGAGAGTACGGATCTTGCAGGTTTCTTAGAAACCCAGAACAACAGGGGCAAGAAAGGTCACCAACAGGGGAGGTGAGTAGGAAGGCCAGGACTCCATTAGGTCCCAACACCTGCTGACCCAGATGTAGAGTGCTCAGCTACCTCTCCAGCACAGCCTCTGCCTGTGTGCTGCCATGCTTCCTGCTACAATAGATTAAACCTCTGAACTTATAAGCAAGCCCCAAATAAATGTTTTCCTTTATAAGAGTTCTCATGGTCATAGTATAATTATCTGTTCTGTCTCTTTAAGAGACAAGTCATGCCCGCTCCTTCCCCAATCTGCTGAGGCAGGTCTTTTTTCCTGCTTTGCACCCTTAGTCTTCTCTCTCCTATCTTCTGCCTCTCCCCACTTCTCCCTTTCCGTTTCTGTCTCTTCTCTCTCTCTCTCTCTCTCTCTCTCTCTCTCTCTCTCTCTCTGCCCCTCTGTTCTTCTCCCCCTCTCCCTTCCCTTTCATAACCACTTAATAAATATCCAACCTCACTCTGTATGGTATGCCTACCTCTGTCTCTCATCCGCTGCTGCCACATGGCTCGCCAAGGGGATGCCACCAGGGACCAGCCACCTTCTGAGATCTGCGGCATGGTCTCATGCGCAGTCCCTGCCTAGGACTGGCTGCTCTCAGGATCCCCTGCCCCCTGCCTGCCGGGGATCCTGCAGCAAGCTACTCAGGGATCTGCAGCAATTTTTAATAATCCATTACATTGATGCCGCAAGACTCAGGAGGCTCTCCCGCCCAAACCCCTCTCCCAGGTTCGGAATCCTGTACCAGATTTTTTTTTCCCACAACCACATGTTCCATATGCCTGAGTGATAGTTCTACAGCGTGATTTCTACTCATACCACCGGCTTCAATTGGTGAGTTTCCTCTATTCTGCTACGGTTGTTTTCCTCAGCTAAAATTGTGTTTTGACTGGCCCCGGGGTCAGTCAGCCTGCGCTAGCACTGCACACTTTGTGGGGTGCATTCGACTGGGGGCCCAGGGTCCCTCAGATTCTTCTTTCTCTTTTTTTTTCCATTTCTTTTCTTTTTTTCCGGGGATCCTACAGCAAAGTACTCGGGGATCTGCAGCGATTTTTAAGAATCCATTACACATAGCATCTCTTTACAGCAACAGAAACGATAACCAACATGACTACTATTTGTGTTTTATTTTGCTTATTTTTATTTATTTGGTTTTTCAAGGCAGGGTTTCTCTGTGTAGCCCTGGCTGTCCTGGAATTCACTCTGTAGACCAGGCTGCGTCAAACTCACAGAGACCCACCTACCTCTGCCTCCCTGAATGCTGGGATTAAAGGTGATGTTTTGAAACACACGCACACCGTGACAGCACTTTAATGTTCTGACATGTGTGCCAGAACAGAGATTCTGGATGGCAGTAATTTACAGCTCTCAACACCGCCACCATCCAATAAGTCAACTAGAAGTTAAAACATTTTTATTATTTGTTATTTTTTCAAAACTAAGTGTGTGATGCTAGAAAATAGTATGAAATACATGCTTTCTGATCATAAGCATTTATGCAGCAGAAAGAAAATCAAGGCAACATATAAACAAGGGATCAAAATGAAAAGGATCTTGTGTCTCCTGTTTGACAGTCTGAAACATAGCAGGTGAGCTTAATATGGGACAGATACAAAGCAATTCACTCAGAGGGGGAAAAACAATATAATCCATATTTATGGTATAACACGCTCAGAATCACCTGCTATAAACCAGTAAAGAAGGCACTATAAATTGCTAACATGAGACACCAATCAATATGATATGCCAAGAAATGGGGAGAGAGAAAGGATGACATTAACATAAGCAGATTACAAAGAGAATGTACAAAGGAAGGTGCCCTAAACGACATTGCACGTATAACGCATGAGGCCTATTTGGTTCACCTCAAGAAAAATGGCTGAAGCTGAAAAAAGTAAAACTACTCTAAAACTCCTAAAGACACTTTGTTAGTACCACTAACAAAATAATATGAGTTGTCGATCAGATAACTATGTATTATTGTTTATAAATTGCACACATTATTTTGTTTAACCATCATAGGAACCCATGACATATGCATTATAATCATTCTTATAGAAATAATGCCTTAGTTTGCTTGGGATGCTGAAAAAAAAAAAAAAACCACCAGTCTCAAGGCCTTGAATAGCAGAAATGTATCCTTGTTTTTCTGGAACTGGAAGTCCACAATGTAACCAGAGGCTTTTTGTCCCATCTGGTCCCGCAGGCACTCAGAGGCTTAATATTAGTTATAAATCTTCAGCCGATGGCTTGGGTTTATTTCTAGCTAATAGCTCTTACACTGTGGTGTTACCTCATTTTCTACAAGTCTTGCTTCCTTGGTGGCTGGCTGGTGTCTCTCAGACTCCACCCTTCATCTTCTTTATCTCTGCGTGAATTTCCTGGCTGGCTCTATCCTGCTTTGCCATAGGCCAAAGCAGATTTATTTGTCAACCAATGAGAGCAACACATATTCACAGTGTACAGAAAGACATCCCACAGTACAAAATCATATGTAGTAGGGTGGTTGGGCAGGGGCTTTGGAGCAGGGCTCTGCCTTACAGGGAGATCTTCTTATTGTTTTATGACCAGGAGAGAAAGCTCTCAGGTGTTCCATCTTAAAAGGACACCAGGACCCTGACAGAGCCAAAGGAAATGAAACTTCCCCAAATTCTGACACCCTCCTTTCTTCCTTTCTACCAAAGGAGCCATTTCCTTATCACTTTTAGAAGGGACAAATAACTATCTGTTGTATATCTATTAATACACCAAACCACATGTGGCCTCCAGGTGTCCTCAATATCACAGCTACCCCTGGCTCTTCTCACCCCACCCCTACCCTAAAATTCTCCAGTTCCTGGGTTTTCCCTCCCCAGCTTTATCTAACCCTGGCATTTCAGCCCTGAGCTCTGGTGGGTCTCGTTTTCCTCTCTTGGTCTCCTTGGCCTCCACATCTCCACATTCTTACTCCCTCCCCCTCCCCTGCTTCCCCTCCCCTCACACCCCAGTCCACTGTGCTGGCCATGTTCAATGTACTATGTTCTCGACCTGCTCGGACTCCTCCAGATGCTGCTGGCGGTGCTCTCCCTCATAGCTACAATAAAAACCGTCCCCTCACCATACCTTGGAGCAGTTGTGTCCTCACTTTATACAGCCACCTGTTGTAACTCTAGTTCCAGCAGGACCATTGCCTTCGTCTAGCCTCCATAAGCACCATGTGTGCACACAGTGCACATACATACACGAAGGGGAAACGCACATACGCATAAAAGTTCTTTAAAGTAAATTTAAGAGTAGTCACCCTACGCTACAGGTATAACTTAGTTGCTAGAACGCTTGCCTAACCTGTGTGTGGGACCAGTCCCACAAGGGGCCAGAGACCATGGTGGGTAAGAGACATACAAATATGCCATGCAGAGAGATTGGGTAGTATAGAGTTTTTTTAGTGGGTTATAGAGGGAAAGGGGAAAGGGGAAGGAGGAAGAGGAGAAGGGGGGAAAAGAGAGAGGAAGAGAGGGGGAGGGAAGGAGTGGGGGAATGGGGAGAGAGGCAGCATTTACCTCTTCAGAAGAGAGAGAGAAGAGAGAGAGAGAAGAAAAGAAAGGAAGGAAAGGGATAGAAGGAAGGAGGGAGAGAGAGAAGAGAAAGAAAAAGAAGAAAGGAGGGAGGGGAGGAAGGAAGGGAGAGAGGGAGGGAGGGAGGGAGGGAGGGAGGGAGGGAGGGAGAGAGGGAAAGATAAAAAAAGAAAACATACTCAAGTTTACATCATAAAGAGCAGAATGCAGTTTCTGAGCCCACCTAGACAAAAGCCACTATGGTCAAAGACTCAAGCAACCAATTCTTTATCCTTTAGCCAATACCCAGCCTTGCCCCTTCTCACAAGGTGCACTGCCCTCCCTATTAATGGTCTCTTAATCTTACTTCAGGTTTCTTTTTGGCTGTGTCTGGGAAACGCTTTAAGGGAGAACTTCCTAACCTTAAAATCTAGAACCTAAGCGTTTCTCCAGTTCTCTAAAGACACAGCTGATTAGCGTTTCAAAGCGACAAGCAAGCAGCTGTGCTCTGCCGCCTTCTGCTGTGTTTACCCAACCACTAAGGATTCCAGGACCCCAGCCAGAATGGCTATCATTAAGAACTCCAAGGCAGCTACATCCATGTTCTCTGCAGCACTATTCACCGTAGTAAATCAGGGAATCAGTTTACTTGTCTGTCTACAGATGAATGGGAGAAAGAATATGTGCTATACACACAATGGGGTTTTATTCCACTGTAATGAACCAGGTAGTAGCCTGTAATAAAAATTATGTTGTATACTGAGCATTGGAATTCATAATTCAAGTCTTTCCTTTTGCCTTAGCCCTAACATTTAGAAGCAGTAAACGTATTTTATACGTAAGTACTTCTCTGCTATCTGTCCCTTCCCCTGTACCCTTTCTCCAGATAGTATAGTCAGCCACACAAACTCGCTGCACTCAGAACATAGTGATGTCAGTGTCACTCTTCCTGACACGCATCCACTTGTCCAGTCATTAGCAATGTATCCATCATTAATCTCTGTCTTCTATCACCTTAATTCTAGTCTTCGTCAGTTTGTACTTGTATTATTATAATTAGGTTTGGTTTTGTTTTGTTTTTCTTTTTTGTCTCTTCTTCTTCTTCTTCCTCCTCCTCCTCCTCCTCCTCCTCCTCCTCCTCCTTCTCCTCTCTCTCTCTCTCTCTCTCTCTCTCTCTCTCTCTCTCTCTCCATCTAAACCCTCAACCTCTCCCTCACCTACATTGGCAGGCAAGAGCATATCTTATTATATGAGCAAGTGATTCCCTGTTTCAAAGTATCTAATATGACAATCAAGCCTCAAATGTAAGAAAGAAAAATAGAGAGCGGGAAAAAAAAAACATACGGTCTCTACAAAGACTAAGGTTTGATTAATTAATAGGAACCTCAAGCCACTGACTTTTAGATTTGTTTATTTAAGATACTGTAGATGTAGGGGAAAGACTTTCAGCTGTAGGAGTTAGACAGCGATCCTGTGTGTGATGATGTGAAGTTTAAACTGCTCATCCTCCATCTAAGTTCCCCGTAGTCAATGTCTTTGGTGATAGTTTCTGCTAGAGTTTTCTCACCGTTTGCAGAGTAAAGACACAGGAACTCTGATGCCATCGGACTGTTTTATTACCCATATAATGAGCAAATCATGATGTCTGTCAAGATTAACCTGGTGAGATGATCATAAATCACAATAAACCATTGCTTAGGAGATAATGAAGGGTCATAAATTTTAAATGTTGTTAATTATGCTACTTAAAGTACCAGACCTCTAGGGCTTTACCCTTCTGTGTAGTACTTATTACCACCAGAAAGGGAATGCCTAAAAGCAACACTATCACGGTTCAGTTACTAATCATCCCTATTGCTTGGTTCAGAATGAAAATCCAGTAAATACTGTTTACCAGGGACTATAGATAATATAAGAACTATTAATTAGTCTTTTCTGTCAAATAGTGTAAAAGTTTTATCATAAAGAATTCAAGGGGCTGGAGAGATGGTTCAGAGGTTAAGAGCACTGGCTGCTCTTCCAAAGGTCCCGAGTTCAATTCCCAGCAACCACATGGTGGCTCACAACCATCTGTAATGAGATATGGTGCTTTCTTCCGGCATGTAGACATACATGCAGGTGGAACACTACATAATAAGTAAATAAAATTTAAAAAATATTCAAATCTTTTATCTTCCCACCTTATAAATCTTTTAATCATGAAACCACTGGCATTCTTTTTAAAACCTTCAGGCAAATGCTTTCATAGTTTAACACACCACTGGGTAAGGCTTTTGTTCATACCAAGGTCCGGCAGTATTCTAGAATTGGGGGAGTTAAAAGGCCACCACCTCTCATTGTCCTCCATTTCCTTCTCGCAAATTCTTTTCAAACTAGCCAATCATGAAAGACTAAAAGGTGGAACCTCAGCCAATGGGGAAAAGACACAGCCATTCCTGACATTAGAATAAAAACCACAGTGGTGGCACAAGCCTTTAATCCCAGAAGAGACAGGAGGATCTCTGAACAAGGCCAGCCTTGTTCAAGTTCCAGGACTGGCTTTAGAGCTACTTGGAAATCCTGTCTTGAAAAACCGTAAAAACATACATACTTACATGCATACATACATACAAACCAAGGAAACTTCCCCTCCTGATAAGCTCCTTATCCTGGATTAGCTTTTGGCACACCCTTTCTACAAAAACAAACTGCCTTAGTGAACTAGTTTCACTTTGTTCACGTGTTCCTTACTGTAACACTGAAAGCATTCTTGGTTTGATTCTACCAATAGTATATGGAGAAATAAGTCTTGGACTGGAGAGATGGCTCAGGCGTTACAGAATAGGCTCACAACAAAAAATATAAGAGAAATAGCTCTACTCCCCACTCAAGCATTGCAGTAGCCTTCACAAAAACCCTAGGTAGGAGGAAGAGTAGCTTGTAAGTGGTCTGTTACACAAGTATAGCTTGAAGCTTGGGGAAAAAAAGACAAAACAAAAACAAAAAACAACAACAAACAACAGCAACAAAACGATATTAAAAGGTCACAAGGACAACAGCAAAAAAAAAAACCAAAAACTAGGGGAAAAAAACTGACTAGATCTCACCAACCAGCAATAGCTGACTCAAGAAGCAGGTGGTCTGTAATCAATAATTGCCACATTTGTGAAGTATGTTTTTATGACAATCATAAAGGCGTGGTTTTCAATTGTGACCCTATATCCTCCTTCAATTTTTTTTTCTTTTCTTTCGAAGCCGGGTCTCACTGTACAGCTCTGGCTGTTCTGTAACTCGCTATGTATACCATTGCCATTGTTTTCTTGCCAAACCCCAAATCAAGAAACTCAGTCAACATACTAAAACTCTCAAGAAAATTTTATTTACTAATACATTTATACCTAGTGCATGTATTTTAATAATAAAAGCAAACCACTGAAAATATTCAGATGAATCCTTTCATCCCATGAATACAAAAGGTTTTTTGCTCCTGGTCCTCAGAAGTAATTCGAGGTAAATTTCCACATGCAAAAACCCACAAAACCAGTGTCAAATCCATTAAAGTTCACACAATGAATTAAAAGGAGAGGGTATCAAGTACATATCACATAGCTCAAGACATCCTGCCTAGCCACAGCCGGCTCCACAGAACCGAGCAGTGATAAAGGTTAAGCAATTAACGAAAGTTTGACTAAATTGTACCTCTTAGGGTTGGTAGACATCGTGCCAGCCACCACGACCATACGATTAACCCAAATTTTACGTTCTCGGCGTAAAACGTGTTTTATGATGACTCTTAAACAGAATTAAAGTCCAACTTATATGTGAAAATTCATTGTGAAACCTAGAGCCAAAAACGAAAGTAATTCCAGGCTGGCCTTGAACTCACAGAGTTTGCCTTTGCCTCCGGAGCTCTGGGATTAAAGGCCACCACGCCCACCTCAGTTTTAACAAGTGACTCTTGCGAAGGAAAAGCTACGCAAGAAAGGGAGAACTCCGCTACCCAGCGCTAAAATGGCCGCCTCGGCTTCGCAGCCCACACCCAAAATGAACGCCGACTGTGACGTTTCCGACCACAAATCTCCATTGGTCCGGTCCCCACGCCAAGCCCCCGCCTCCCTCACTGCACCCGCTTTTCCGGCAGAGGTCTGCCTTCTGATTGGCTGTTTCTACTATTTACCTTTTGTCCGGATGTTGCGTGACTCAGTCGCGCAGCCGCGGAGGAACGGGCAGAGGGAGGTCGAGCGCTCTCAGGTTTACTGGCCCGGAGGGGAGCCCCCGTGGTAGAGGGGACCGGAGCTGAGGTACTGCCCCCCGTAGCCTGAGAATCTCAGTCCCCTAAACGGCCTTTGTCACGGCGGGATCTAGGCCGGCCACTGCGGGCGGGGCAGGGAGACGCCACTGCCCCTCGCGGTACCTCTTCCTGGGCAGCGGGATGCTGAGTCAGCCCCTCGTGGGGACCTGGTGGCCCGGCTGGGGGTGCGGTGGGGCGCGCTCCGTGGTCGCGTAGGCTGCGAGCTGGCGGTGAGGCGGGAGGACCAGGCGCTCGAGCCTGAAGAAGGAAGCCTTAAGAAGGGCCGGCAGGAGTTGATCCAGAACTAGTCTAGGGGCCCGTTTGCCTAAATATATGGCAGATTGTGCGACTTGAGGCTACGCAGACTTGGGTCTCTGGCCCGGTCAGTAGGCTGCAGGCCGGAGGAAGCGACAGGTTGAGATGATGTAATGGTGTGAAAGTACCCGAAGGACTCTGGGGATTTTTCCCCCCCCTCAAGGTCAGATGCCTGGAGTTTTGTGCTCTTCAGAGTTCCTGTGGAAGGACTCTCGGGTATTGTGTTTATTTTGATCGAAAGTTATGTACTAGTGGAATAAATTAACTTGCTTTGAAGGTGTCTGTCGTACCTTAATAGTTGACGTATTTACTAGACATTTATATGGCCTGGCTTCCGTTGATGTCTTTTAGTCTTGTACAGTTTGGCCTCCAATTCATTCATAGGAATGTTTTTCCTATGCTTAAAAGTTTCACACATTCTTTTAACTTAATTAAACGGTAGTATAAATACCAGTCAACACTGCGACTGTAAATGCTAGAATTTGTAATTGTGCTAACATAATAACACTCATTCTGTATTACATATATCTGGTCAAACTGGGATTTTATTATTGGGTATATATATGATAATAAACTATATATAATAGTATATGCAATATAATGTATGTTATTTTATATAATTTATACTATAATTGGATTTCTGGAGTTAGAAGAGGCAAGGGGAGGATTCAACATTAAGAATTAATGAGGCCACTGTTGTGATTTTTTTTTCCCCTGCAGAACCTTAATTTGTTTCTTCTATTCTTTGACTATTCTGTTCCTTTCTCAGTTAACATACAATTTTCTTTTTAACTAGCATTTCAGATCTGCTTAGTGAACCGGTGTATCACCCACCATGCTGGCCGCAAGGCTTGTGTGTCTCCGGACACTGCCTTCCAAGGTTTTCCAGCCCACTTTCACCAAGACCTCCCCACTCATAAAGAATTCCATCACGAAGAATCAGTGGCTCTTAACACCCACCAGGGTAAAGAATGTTTTTTCAATATGGGTTTCCACCCCATTTCGGGTTTTTTGTTTGTTTGCTTGTTTTGTTTACTTTAGGATTTTCTGTTTTGTTTTGGTGGTAGTGGTTAATCAATGGGTTGTCTGTGAGATTCTCTGTCTGTACATAGTTTTCTCTCTTTAGTGACTTAATAAACCAACAGTAGAGTTCCCAGTGAACTTTCTCCCTATCAGTTAACATCATCCCAGTCTCCTTATCACAAATGAAAGAGAGATTTTATTTTTATACCTTATCTCTTGAAGTTTCTCACTCAGAAAACTGAGAGTAAGCCTTGGGGAATTAAGTTACATGGTACAACAAAAGGATTGTTTAGGGGAGTTGCCGTCAAATGCTGAAGAACCCAGAGATATTACCAGTTGGTCCAGCTGATTAGTTACTAAAGATGGTACTACAGTTTTGCTTAGATAAGGATAAAAATGTCAGGTTATCAAGGAAGGCCTATTTCCTTTGGTAACAGGTGTTTTCCTTTGAGACAGGGTCTCAATCTATAGAATTAACTGATCTTAAAATAGTAATTCACCTCCTATATGTTCGCAGGTGCTGAGATTGCATGCAAACATCTGTCTTGTAGTATTTAAATGAGTATAGATGCATGTTTTTAAGTGTGAACTAGCTAAAGAGAATCTTCAGTAGTTAAAAGGACATATTTTCCTCTTAAAATAACTTTTCCACTGCTGGTAAAGACCCAGCTAAATGATTGAGTGCTTTCCTACTGTTGCAGAGGCTTCAGGTTCAACTCACTGCCTGAGGAAAACTGTATAATCATTTCAAAGATGGAGCACAGGTCAAGCTACATCTAACCTTTGGGTTAAACTTTGGGGGAGGTGGGGGGGGGGGTGAGACAAAATTTCTCCGTAACTTTGGATCCTGCCCTGGAACTATCAAACCAGGCTGGTCTCAAACTCACAGAGATCTGCCTCCCAAGTGCTGGAATTTAAAGTGTGCACCACCGCCTTCTGGCTTTTTCCCCCCCCTTCATTAACTTTTATACTGATTCTATATTAGTGTAAAAAGATCCTCTGGTATATGTCTTTTTTGTATATGTCAGGAATATGCTGCCAAGACAAGAGTTAGGATCCACCGTGGGAAAACGGGCCAAGAATTGAAAGAGGCAGCTTTGGAACCATCAATGGAAAAAATCTTTAAAAGTAGGTGGAAGTTCAGTATTTAACCTGAAGCTATTTGGTGTGTTTAAGAAGTCTATGAACAACCTCCTGAAAATATATTCTAACATGTATATATGTGTTTTCTGCAAGAAAGGTCACACTGATAGGAAATCCGATAACCCAAAAACGAGTGGTGCTTTGCATTGGATTTGTTGCTGACTGGTTATATTAAGAGATTGCGGTTTTGTGGTAGTGGTATTATCAAACTGTTATCTAAAGTGGTGAAACCTGTTCAGGAAGTTTGTTTCAGATTATTTAGAATCTTCATCCAAGCATGTGTTTGTGAATGTCTCAAATTAAAAATAAATCACTGAACAGATTAGTAAAAGCATTCCCATCCAAAAAGAGTCCAGGAGCTTCCCTGAGCCTTTAAGAGAACACTGTCTTTTTTAATTTATATTTGTTCATGTGTGTGTATGCATGAATATCCACCAGGTGTGTGCTGATGCCCACAGAGGCCAGAAGAAGATATCTTATCCCCTGGGACTAGAGTTCGGTGATTATGTGCCACCAGAAGTGGGTGCTTGGAACTGAACTCGAGTCCTCTAAAAGAGGAGCAGCAAAGGGCTCTTAACTCAAGAGCCATATCTGCAGCAGCTAGTAAGGCGTTATCTTAATGAAGTCATTTTGATTCATAGCTTGGATTTTAACTTTAAAGTGTCTGAAACCAGATTGTTAATCTTCCCTAAACTATTTAAACAAAAGCACTGCTACTTTCCAGTGATGGAAATGTCACTTTATTATAGTTGAGGAGCCCTAATCAGTATCATGGAGAGCTTTTCTTTTTGATAGAGACTTGACCACAGAGAACAAATCAGGATTTTCCAGGAATGTTCTTGGTGAACAAATCGAAGGGAGCAAGATGTTCCTTATGAGCACCTACCTGAGAGCTGACAAATTTTCATTATTCTAAAGCAAGAGCATCTCTCCCTATTTGGGGTACATAAATATTAATAGCATTTTTCTCTGTTGATTCTCTAGGCTCACATAAAGCTTCACCTGGGTTTTCACACTTTAGACAGAGTGTAAAATGACTGATACCATTTTCTATATTTTTTAAACATTTATTCATCTGGGGTATATTCTTGCTATGTAAACCCTGCTGATCTCGTTCTCAAGATTTTTTTGTGTCAGTTTCCCACGTGCTTTAACAGTTATGTATACGTCTGTACCCAAATGCTCCTTTATTCTTTGAGGTCATTATTGTACATTTGTTTCTGGAATATCCTTTCCTTCTGGCCTAATGTTGAGAATTCTGTGTTCCCCATGAGACTCCTGTGAAGAAACAGTTACGATCTGATCCCCTCCTGGATATTTTGAATAATTACCCCAGCACTTTAGTTTAGTTGGAATGTGCTGACCCTAGCCTGTGTTTGCTGCTGTGCTTGCAGTTGATCAGATGGGAAGGTGGTTTGTTGCTGGAGGAGCAGCTGTTGGTCTTGGAGCGCTGTGCTACTATGGCTTAGGAATGTCTAATGAGATTGGAGCTATCGAAAAGGCTGTGTAAGTAAATTGTCCCCAAGCAACCAAAATCCTTCCTTCAAATAAAGGTTCTCATTCTTCCTACTCTTTAGTCTCTAGTCACTTTTGGAATGCCTTGTCTGGTTTTTATTTGTGAATGTGCATGAATGTAAATAGTCTCTTTTGTTCATTTCTCATAGATTTATTCAAGCCTAAATCAGCATCTTTTATCAAGGTTATGTATTCAGACAAGGAGAAAATGTGTTGCTTTTTATATGGATCAAATGCATGTTTCTGTCATTTAATCTATAGTTCCAGGATGTACATAATTATTTACATCATAGCTGGGTGTGGTCGTGTACACCTTTAATCCTAACACTTAGGAAGTAGAGTCCAGGACAGCCTGGTGTACGGTCTACAGAGCCAGTTCCAGGATAGTCAGGGCTACACAGAGAAACTCTTGAAAAACCAAAAGCAATAATTACACTTATTATCTCCATCACAATTAAGTTGAGAACATGAAAGTGATTTATTCCAGAGTCTTTTGTATCTAGCAAATGATTTAATCAGAATTTTCACCTTGTTCTGTTTCTTACAGAATTTGGCCTCAGTATGTGAAGGATAGAATTCATTCTACTTACATGTACTTATCAGGAAGTATTGGCTTAACAGCTTTGTCTGCCTTGGCAGTAGCCAGAACACCTGCTCTCATGAACTTCATGATGAGAGGCTCTTGGGTGGTAAGTTAGCTTCTTGCTGTTTCTGTGGGGAAGGTGGTGCTGGGAGATGGGTTATTTTGTTACTTTTTGGTATAAAGATCAGATTTCATGGAGTAGGGCCATTAATATTTCAATGGTAAGGAAATTGCCTGGAATCAGTTGAACTGTAGGTTCAGTTCTTAATACAAGGAAGAAAAAATGATTTGCTAAAATATATATTGTGGGAAAGGGAGAGGACATTAAATGGAAGAATGCTGTATTACTCTTTATCAAATATGTGTCTTAATTGGATCAAAGGAGTCAAAAACTGAACTTAGAAACTGATAGCAAACAACTTCTATTTTGTGCCTCCTTGCTAAAACATAAAGTAAATATGCCTGGTGATGCCTTCAATCCTGGCACTTGTCTGAGTTCCAGGCCAGCCTGGTGTACAGATCAAGTTCTAGAATAGTCAGGTTTGCAGAGAAACCCTGTCTTGGAAAGCAAAAAAACAAATAAGTAAAGTAAATGCAGATTCATCTAGCAGATGAAGCTTTCTGCGCTGTTATAGGAAATTAGTTAACATGGTGCTGCTGCCACTCCTGAGCTGCCCGCCTGAATATGGGCACTTTGTCAGTGCATATTTCCTTCTCCTTTTGGTTTTGTTTGGTTTGTTTTGTTTTGAGACAGGGTTTCTCTATGTAGCCTTGGCTGTCCTGGAACTTGTTTTGCAGACCAGGCTGGCCTCAAACTCACAGAGATCCACCTGCCTCTGCCTCCCACATACTGGGATCAAAGGTGTGTGCCACCACCACCCAATAAAGTGCATGAATATATCTTAAAGCACTTGCTGTTTTGCTTGCTAGCACTGTATGTTTTCAGGTATGGGTTCTGTTTTTACTATGTGGTGGGGGAGTTCTAGAGTGTGTATCATACAGGCTGTACAGTAAGAAATAAAAAGTTGAAAGTGAAGTAAAAGGTTAGCTGAAAGACATTCTGAGCATCAGGGCAGTTCTGTGGAAGAGACTTGGGGGTTTTTTGTTTGTTTTTTATTTATGTGCATTTGTGTTTTGCCTGCATGTATATGTGTGTTGGGTCTCATGGAACTGGAGTTATAGACAGTTGTGTGCCGCCATGTGGGTGCTGGGAATTGAACCTGGATCCTCTGGAAGAGCAGTCATCTTTCCAGCCCCCAAGACTTAGTTCTTCTGCTAGGTAACATGTTTTCTTTCAGAAGAGAATGAGGCCAGTCTGGCAGAACAAAGGAGAAGAGCTAGGAGAGCTAGGAAGACCCTGTTGGGACAAGTGGTTTACAGTCCCATCTGAGTGAAATCTCGGACACAGTGAGAAAGGTGCTAGCTTTGATTTCCAAGCTGAGGCAAAATACTTAACAGAGACCACTGTATAGGCTAGATGGCAGAAAACACTTCTGTTCAAGTGGTAGAACAAATGTGGACTGGGGCAGTGGTGGCGCATGTCCTTAAATTCAGTATTTGGGAGGCAGAGGCAGGTGGATCTCTGTGAGTTCAAGACCTCCCTGGTTTTCCAAGTGAGTTCGAGAACAGCCAAGGCTACACAGAGAAACCCTGTCTCAAAAAATGAAAAAAAGAAAAAGAAGAACAACTACTAATGTAGGAGACACAAAGCAGGTACACCAGCTGTGCCCCTGAGTCTCGGTGAAGGATTAGAACAGGACTACAATGAGTGTGGTACCGGGCAAGGCAGGAGATGGAAACTAAACACAGCTGTTTCCCATAGTTGGAAAGCCGGAGCTGTATGTTTGGAATCCATGCTATTTCCTATGTTCTGTATTCCAAGAGAACTTGCTGTGGTAGTATAGGAACCATCCTTATCAGGTAAATACTCTGACTCATAGCCTAAAGGTTCATGGCAAAGAATAAGTGAAGGTGAGTTCTCACTAGGAAAATCAATTTGAACCAAGGAAAATAATTTAAATTGATGCTTATCATAATAAACAGGAATATTCTCAAAGATTAAAATGTGCAGAAAAATACAATGCCGAAGAAGCTATGTGTTTAGACCATACCCTCTGCAGCAAAATGTCACTGTCTTCTACTACTAAGAATATTTAAGAGAAATAGTTGAGAAAGTTAGGTAGATGTTTCAAAAAGAAGGGAGAAGCCTTTTGGAGGTGGTACAGATAGTCAGGAAAGCACAGTTTTTCTCAAGTGCCTTTGGAACAAGAGAGACATCTGCCACTATTGGGAAAAGTGCCTACCAGTAAGTCACTCAGGTAGCAAGGAAGGGGTGTGTATCGTGCATCTAGAGGTCAGAGGACCTTTGTGGAATTGGTTCTCTCTCACACACATCTTTGTGGATTCTGAGGATGTTACGCAGGTCCTCAGGCTTTGGTTTGGGACTCAGCAAGTAACTTAACCTGCTGATCCATCTCACTGCCCTGCCAGTATGCTTTCTGTTTGTTGGGGTGGTTTGGTTTTTTGGCTTTTGTTTTTGTTTGAGACAGGGTCTTCCTATCAGCCATGACTGTTTTAGAACTCAATAGACAAGGCTAGCATTGGTTTTCTTGAGACAGGGTCTCTTATTTAGCCTTGACTGTCCTAGAACTTAGTACATAGACTAAGTGCTGGAATTAAAGGTGTGTACCACCATTCTCTCTTAAAGGCACAGTAAACATAATTAAGCAAATACAAACTTGGAAGCATTTTTGAGTTCTACCAGTTCAGTATCACTAAAATGTAGAATGTGGAAAAGTAAAAGCAAAAGAATGAGGATTTTTAAAGAAAAATGCACAGTTGAGATAAACAACTAGAAATTTCCATGAACAAAGGACATATGAAGCAGTTTGTAGTAATTGTTTCTCCATTAGAAAACAATGCGGTAGAATCCAGTATGTTTTTCAGCATTGGTTTTTCTTATCCTTCACAGAAACAATTGGTTTTATTTTTCTGTTTTACATCAGGTTGAAAATTCTGTCTGTGGCAGTAGAGGGCACTCTTGCTAATGTGGTCTTACTAAAGCTGAATGAAGCACAAACCTAAGTGTACTAGAGTAAAATAGGATTCCGTTTCTTCATAGTGATTAATCACAGGTGAATCTGTGGGCTTCTGCGTTAAGCATCTGGGTTTTTTGTTGTTGTTGTCTTTCAGACAATTGGTGCAACTTTTGCAGCCATGATTGGAGCTGGAATGCTGGTACAGTCAATACCGTATGATCAGAGCCCAGGGCCAAAGCATCTGGCTTGGATGCTTCATTCTGGTATGTTCTGTTTCAAATTCTTACTGAACTTTCTTGAATATTATTTACGTTCCCGTTACTTGTTTGTTTTGTTTTGTTTAGTTTTTGAGACAGGGTCTTGATTTGCATGTCAGACTTGCCTGCAGCTTCTTGTTTTCCTGTTTTTGGTCTCTTGACACACCTGACTTAAATAGTGGCCTTTTTGAATAGCTCCTCAGTTGTAAATGAGTTGCTAAATCTTGTTTTTAGAAAACAGAATTTCATACAGTCGTGGTTGCCAGGCCTTTGCTTTAAAGGTGTTGGTATTAAGATTGCTCTGAGATTATGCTCTGAGATAACTATGTTTAAAAAAAGAGCTGAGAGACCAGCAAGGTGCTCAGCAGATAGAGGCATTTGCTGCATAAGCCTGGTAAGCAGTGTTCAATCCCTGGGGTTCCCACATAAAGACAGAAGAGAACTAACTTTACAGAGGGGTCCTCTGACCTCCACAGTGTTGTATAGTGTGTGCCCATACACACACTATGTACATATGCTTATACTATAGCAATTTAAAATAAGAGCAAGGTTGCAATGATATTTTATTTATTAAAAATAGAGCTTTCCTGAAGATCAGAGAATAAAACAGCAACACTGATAAGCCATACAGACTAGGCAGTGGTGGCACACACCTTTAATCTGAGTAGCCACACTAGTTTGCCATAGAAACATGGTGGTACTGGTGCACGCCTTTAATTCCAGCCTTAGAGAGGACTATAAAATGGGAAGAGCCAGCTCGCAGACACAGTCTCATTCTGAGGATTCCTATAGGCAGGATCGGCATTTTGGACTGAGGTAGAGGTAAGAGCCGGTGACTAGCTATTTTGCTTTTCTGGTCTTCAAGTTGAACCCTAATATCCTGTCTCTGTTTTTATTTCTTGTACTATACCAGTTCTGGTGCTACAGGCCTGTAATCATGCCTACTCAGGAGGCTGAGTCAGGGAGCTTACAGGTTTAAAGATGACCTAAGTAACATAATGAGATGCTATCTCAAAAGACAGATGCAGGGTATGTAGCTCAGTGTTATTTGGTGTACACAAGGCCCTGGCTTTATCTCTAAGTTTTTATCTCTTAGTTTTTATTGTGAAAACTAAGGGAAGCAACTACATTATTTCTCTATTAACATAATTTCGTGTCCTGGAATCTTCCTGTTGGCCCTCTTAATTGGTTCCATTGATGTTTGGTGATTGGCAATAACATGTTTCTGTAATATTTTATTGTTTTGTTTGTTTCAAGGCAAGGTCTCACTGTGTAGCTCTGACTGTTCTGCATAGACCGGACTGGCCTCGAACTCAGAGATCCACCTGCCTCTTCCTTCCTAGTGCTGGAATTAAAGGCATGTGCCACTATGCCCACCTTCCCTGTAATTTTTGTTTTTTCGAGACTGGGTTTCTCTAGCTTTAGAGCCTGTCCTGGTACTTGCTCTGTAGACCAGACTTGCCTTGAACTCACAGAGATCCGCCTATTTCTGCCTCCCAAGTGCTGGGATTAAAAGGTGTGTGCCGCCACCACCCAGCTTTCCCCTATAATTCTTTTTTTTTTTCCCTCTCTAGATTTCCCTGTCATGATCCCCCTGTAATTCTTAAGGGAGGTATTTTTGTAAATTTTAACAACTGAGGCTTCTTTTTATGAACTGAAATGAGACTGTTCCTTATTAGACGCTGCCTTCCTGGGAAGCGTGTATGTTTCTGAGTTCCATCACAAACTTCCCTTTCAGTTTACTTTCTTCCCTTTGGGCGTCAGTAGGTTTGACCTTCCATTGTATCAGTTCTGTCTTCTGCTATTTTTAAATCTAGTGGTGGTCTCTGATCGAAATAATGACCTACACAGATTTTTACAAAGTTACTAAAAATGTATGCTACTGTTTGTATATGAATTGGGATCCCATGTTGATGTGATAAACAGTTTTATAGACTCAGATATTGACTGCATAGTTTGGATTGTAGGGTAGGACTACCTAAATGTGAAATTTACTGTATCAGCATTGTTTAATATAAGGTACAGTGTTATGAGAAGCTACAGTGACATATGCTCTCTGCTGGTCATTTGGTAGATATCTAATAAGACCTTGCTCTCTCCCCAGCTGTGATGGGTGCAGTGGTGGCTCCTCTGACGATCTTGGGGGGGCCTCTTCTCTTGAGAGCTGCATGGTACACTGCTGGTATTGTGGGCGGCCTCTCGACTGTGGCCATGTGCGCACCCAGTGAGAAGTTTCTGAACATGGGAGCACCCCTGGGAGTGGGCCTGGGCGTTGTCTTTGTGTCTTCACTGGGTAAGCTGCTGCCCTTTGAAGGGTTCGGGTATCCTAAAGCATTAAGATTTATTTTTGAAAGTTGTTTTAAAGATAGGCTAAATTGATTGGGTTTGATTATTTGATAACATAAAATCTTGGCTTATGGTTAAGAATTCGTTTTATTAAGTACCTCTTAAATGATTAAGCTGACTTGTAAATTGTTCTAATGTTGGTAAGTAACCCATTAGAAGAATGGTGATCCATGAGATTGCTTATCAGATTTACCAAGGTAGTGTTAAATAATGGAAACTGCAAGTCCAGTTGCAAGCTGTATATGTAATACGTCCTCTTTTTCCCTGTTTAGGGTCTATGTTTCTTCCCCCTACCACAGTGGCTGGTGCCACTCTGTATTCAGTGGCAATGTATGGTGGATTAGTTCTTTTCAGTATGTTCCTTCTATATGATACTCAGAAAGTAATCAAACGTGCAGAACTAACACCAATGTATGGAGTTCAAAAGTATGATCCCATCAACTCGTAAGTAAACCTTACTGTTACTGCTATATTATATAGGTATGGCTGTTTGGTTCCATGTGTATTAGTTTCACAGGGTACCACCATAGCAAAGAAGCATAAGATAGGTGGCCTAAAATTTATTATCTTCAGGTAGGGCATGGAAGACAAAGCCAGGCAGATTTCTCTGAGTTCAAGGTCATCCTGATTTACAGGACATCCAAGGCCTTTACACAGAGAAACCTTGTCTTGAAAAACCATAAGATGAAAAATTTATTCTCTTTCCCAAGGGCAGAGCACTAAAGGTGTCAGCATGGTAGGGAATTTTGAAGGCCCTAAGTAGACATGTCCTCTGAGCTCTTATGTCTCTTAGCTGCTTAGCACTGTTGATCCTTGACTAGTAGGTGCCCACCTTCATCTTCACCTGCCTTTCTCCCGTGGTGTGTGTCTCTTTTTTCTTTTTTTTTTTTTTTAAAGATTTTCTTTTTTTAATGTTCATTGTTGTTTTTCCTGCATGTCTTTGAAGGTGCCAGATTCACTGGAACTGGAGTTACAGACAGCTGTGAGCTGCCATGTGGGTGATGGGAATTGAACCCAGGTCCTCTGAAAGAGCAGTTGGAGCTCTTAACTGCTGAGCCATCTCTCCAACCCCATTTCTCTTACTTTACAAAAGCCACCAGACATACCCTTTTCCAGTGTGGCCTCAGTAACTCACATTGTAATTGTATCTTTATTGATTTGTTTTGTTTTGGGTTGTTCTTTTAAGACAGAGTTTCTCTTGTGTAACTCACCTGGCTGTTGTGCAGCTCACAGATCTGCCTGCCTCTGCCTTAGGAGTGCTGAAATTAAAGGTGTACTCCACCACTGCCCACATAATTATATCTTTGAAGATTATATTTCCAAATAAAGACACACAGGACCAGTACGGAGCCTTGCAACAGGTTAAATTAAACAGCTGCTTCTGTTGGAGTGTAGTTTGGGCTGTCTGCTTAGAAAACTGATGGCATTGCAGCTGAGTATAGCATTTAGGTTTCAGTTACAAGTACTGTCTGTTGGAGTGCACGTAATTAATTGAACATTTAAGGAGGGGAAACAAGTTCTGTAAACATTTTTCCTTGTGTTTGTTTTAGACACATTCAACCTTAATTGACATTCAATAATATAAAATAAAATAATGTTTTCACTTTTCTTGAATTCTGCCTAGAGTTTTAAAGTGTCTCTCACATTTTTATGATGCTCTCCTTTATCTAAAAATAAAGTAATGTAATAAAAATAAAGCATTTTAAAAAGTTGCTATAACACTTGGGGCTTTATAGCAGCTTTCTTAAAGGGGATGAAAAGGATACATTCTATTTGAAAATGCCAGACTGTGTCTTGCAAGTTTCTTAAATGTGTGTTTCTTTGATTTGTTTTGGTTCTTCTGTTGTCTTAACACCCAGGTTTGATGCTCTTAGCAGGATGTCAAAGAATACATAATCCTCTTAAAAATTATGTTCTGCATTTAAAAGGTGATTCTACCAGAAGGAAAACTGAGCATTATCTAGTTTAGAGCCATAACTGACATTTAAACATTGTATTTTTAGTTTCTGTTTAACAACACTAGGAATAATGAGTATTATTTTTCCCATTTTTTGTACTAACAATTAGATTACCAGCGTTATTATTAGAGTCACAGCTTTCTATAATTTTCTTTTCTAGGATGTTGAGAATCTACATGGATACATTAAATATATTTATGCGAGTTGCAACTATGCTAGCAACTGGAAGCAACAGAAAGAAATGAAGTGGCCACCTCTGGTATCTCTGCTCACTCGTGCTTGCTTGTTTATTAGGAGCAGATAGTCATTACAGTTTGCACGAGCAAAACTCCTTTGTAGAAGCTAAACTGTCACCATGTGTAAAATGTTCAATAATGTGACCCTTCAGGTTTGCTTTTTCTTTTAGAGAATAAATTCAATAGGTGTCTTCGAAATAAGCGCATACATTTTCAACTGTCGTGTTTGATTAACTTAAAAATGATTTGATGAATGTGGGAACTAAAATTTGTGTTACAAGATTTCAAGTTTTTTTTTTAATTTATTGAATAAGTAAAATTTAGTAAATTTGTCTTGTCTTCATATTTTGGGGAGCTTGCAGAATATTTAAGATCCTGAGTGATGAGGTTTTGGTATAAAGATCAGACAGAGGTAAAAAGTCACCTCAGTCATATTGTGAATGCTTAGGAGAACACTGATTGAGATGAGAGATGTCAGGCATCTGAGATGTGAAACAAGTCACCACTCTTCATGGGCTGTGACTGAAGACACAGTTGTTTGTGTCTCTGCTTATCAGTGGCCCTCTGGTGTTGACTCATTGTCAGGATAGTCCAGAGGGTTAATCCTGAAGAGACTTCCTGGTGGAATTATGTATGTGTGAGTTTTATTGTGAAGTCTTCTAAAACAAATGTCCTTATAACTATGTTCACAGTAACGTTCTCCAAAGCACGAGATTTGTTTGCTTTCAAATACATGGTGTGCTTATAGTTTGCTGGTATTTTTCTCTGTGTCTAGCTGTAAACATGCTTGCTTTTCTCATCACGCTTTGACAGCTGTCAGGAAAGCCTTGTGGCTTATGCTAAGATTAGGAGCTTTTTTTTTTTCTTTCTAAAACTCTTGTCTTCCTATGTTCTGTCTCACACAGACAGACAGGTTAAGTATGAACAAACAAAGCAAGCTTAGTTGACCTTGGGAAGTATTTGATTGAAAAGAATGCAATGGAGAGGTGCTTTGTTGGCCTGCCTACCAGTTTCTCCCCGTGTTCACCAGTGACATTTGTAAGGTTTTGATACAGCAGTTATGTGTGGGGGGCACTTCAGTGAGGTCTGTATAACTATATGCACAGTTGCTATTTTTGATAAATATTTATTACAGTCATCAAGAAATAATTAGTTTAATCATTTTAAAGTACACAGAATGTTTATTTATAAAATAAAAGTTCTAGCAGATGGTGATTGTGTACATTCTTCTCCCTGCAGCATCCGTCTCACTGGACTCTGGGCAAGAGAGCAGCGTGGGCTTTTGCTGCACAGTAGTCCACACTGCAGGGGACTTGCGGCTGGGTGGCCTGCGTCCATTTGAATGTCAGCTCAGATTTTCCCTGATTTCTTATATGACCCTGAACAAATTACCTAACCTCCCCACACTCAGTTTCATCCTTTGTAAGATTAGGCATCTACTTTGTGGGGTTAAGGCTAAACTCAGAAATGGTTGGACATTGTATAAATTTTAGCTATTGCTGCTGGTTTTTATGTTCTTTTTCCCTTAAGTTAAAAAAAGGTCTACTGTCTTTAGTGTTCATAAAGTTTCACTGTCATTTTAAGTTGAAATCTTAAATGACCTATTTTCAGTTGCAGTTTGGAGCTCAAACTTTAATATTTCATTTTATATACTTACAAAACAGCAGCATGGTTTCAACAGCAGCCTCTGGTAGAGAATAATAAGATCAAGGGTTCTATTACATATGTGGATGCACACGTGTCATGGTGTCCTGTGAGCCTGTGACATTCAGGACAGTTGAAGGGTTCTCTTCCTTCAGCCAAGTAGGTTGCAAGGTTTCGGCTCAGGTCATCGGACTCGGTAGCAAGCACCTTTTACCCACTGTTACTTTGCCTGTCACAGGTGGTTGTATTTTAATGATAATATTTTATAGCGTTGCTGAGCCAATAAAGACTGTAAAGTGAGTTCTATAAAATGTGCTTAGTTAGGCAGTGCTTCTGAAATGGTAATGGAATAACCTGGTATCTTGGATCTTATATCCTGGGTGGGCACGTAGGTATTTTCCTCACAGAATTAGAGTTGACCTGCAAAACGATGGGTTTTGGGCAACAATGGAAATTTTGTATCATTTGAAATCTTAAATTATAACATGTAGGTGGTTTAAAAATCACAGGCCCATGAACTTGCTGAGAAGGGTGTTGGTTTGTAAAACTTATTTTGACAAAACTTGAAAGCAAGTAGTTACTAAGTGGTGTATACATAAATTCACTTCATTCTAGTCAGTGGCAAAGATGTGTGTCTGTCCTGTGCTTGGGGATTTTTGTTTAGTATTTGAAACTTTTATACATATATCATTTTTCTCCCTAGTGCCCCAGACCCTTGCGTGCTCTCTCTTCCTCTCCCTTGGTCCTCCTCTCTCTCTCTCTCTCTTTTTTTTTTTTTTTGTTTACTTGCTTGCTTGTATTTTGTTAATAACCCATACATACATGGATATAGGGAGTGACCCCCTTGACTGCCATCAGCTACAGATAGCTTGTAGGAGGGTGGGAGCGCAGAGGTCCCTCCATTCTGGAATTGTGACCGGTTGACCGCTGACTCTACAGATGCTGTGAGTTGGTGTGTGTGGTAACCACCTTTAGAACAGCATTCACATCACATGGCACTCTTGCCTACATTTCTTTGCAGACTGTGAAATTCCCTGTACTTTAGGTAGTAGGGCTCCTATAGAGGACTCAGACAGCTGAGCACATACTCATTTATACTCAGTCTTTTAGCCGGTTATGAATCTCTGCATTAACCATGACCCACTGCAAAACAACAGCTTTTCTGACCAAATTTGAAAGCAACGTTAGGCTATGGGTGTTAGCATATATATCTGGAAGTTAGCATGACATTTTAGCAAAACAGATTTTGCCTCCTAGGGCTTAGGATCTCCCAAGTTAAAAGCTTCTCATAATACCAAATAGGAAACCCCTCCTGAGCACAGACTGTATCCATTCTGAAAGCGCTTAGTTACCTTCATAATCTTCTTGCCTGTCATTGCACCAGTGACCACATGTTGCCCAGAAGCCAGTATTGGTAGCATTTGGGTGCAGCATCAAATAAGCAATAGCCTACTCAACACCTAGCACTGTGTAAGTTAGCCCAGATGGCCAGTGGCCTGGCCATCTCAAAGTTGGTTTCTGTATGCCCTGAGCAATAGTGTTTTGCCATCAAGTTATGGTGTACAACAAAGAGCCATGGCACAGCCTATTTGGGCTGCCTCTGGGGCCTACCAGACTAGTGAGTCAAGATCCCGTTCTTGGCACGGAGATTGTCATTTAAACATATCTTCTGCACACAACATTGTCTACTCAGGTTTGTTCAAATTCCTTTCATATGTAATAGGTTACAACTTACTTCCGTAAGACGTCGTGTATCCTTAGTTTTGTCTGGCACCCCCCACACACACACGCCCTCTCCTTACACCCATCACCCTGTTTTCATTTAATTCCAAGGATCCTCTTCCCCCTGTATTCTACTGTCCCCTCTAGTAGGGCTTTTCCCCCTTTGGCTAGAAGATCCTGGGTTCCCATACAGCTCTCCCATGTTCTCTTCTCCTTGGTTGCGTTTTCTCCCCATCATGTTTTCCTCATTCCCCATCCCCTCTATGCCTCAGCCTTTCCTCTCCCAGTATCCTCTCCACTTTCATTTTACCTGTATTTGACTAGTCTCTCCCTTAAGGCATCCAGTTCCAATGGCTCATTTCCAGTTTTCTGGCTTCCACACGTACCCCAGGTTAAACATAAAACAACAACAAAAAGCTAGGATCCACATATAAAAGGAAACATAGCTTTTCTCTTACTTTCCCTGGGTAACCGTTCTATTTTTTTTTTAGTTCTATTTACCATTTATGAAAAAAATATAATTTTCAGAACTATTGTGTACTAAGTCATTCGTCGGTTGATAGAAATCTTGGTGATGCCATTCCTACCTATTGTGAGTTGGGCTTATTCAGAGCTGCCATATGACAGCAAATGCTTTCGAGGATATGGGTAAAAGGGAATCAATCCTTGGACCCTGTTGAGTGTAAACTAGTAGTCACTCTGGAAATCAGTCTGGGGGTTTCTCAAAACCCCAACTCTATTATTCCTCACCATATTCCAACAGCGCTTTCATCCTACTGCAGAGATACTTAGCATCCATAATTATCCTTACCAATTTTCTTAAGGTTATGCCTGCATGCCAGAAGAGGGCACCAGATCTCAATCTCCTTATAGATGGTTGTGAGCTACCCTGAGGTTGCCGGGAACTGAACTCAGGACCTCTGGAAGAACAGCTAGTGCTCTTAACCACTGAGCCATCTCTCCAGCCAGCCTGTACCTATTTTTAATAAGGCTAGTGAAATGACTCAGCAGGCAGCATGCCTGATGACTTTAGTTGGATCTTCGGGAACCCACCTGGAGGGAGAGAGCAGACTCCTGCAGACTCCCTCTAACTTCTGCATGTGTGCCCATATGTCTTTTTCTTTTAAGTTTAATTATGTATTTATATTTTATAAATGAATACTCTGCATATATACCTGCAAGCCAGACATCAGATCCTATTATAGACAGTTGTGAGCCACCATATGGTTGCTGGGAATTGAACCTGGGACCTCTGGAAGAGCAGACAGTGCTCCTAACTGCTGAGCCATCTCTCCAGCCCCTCCATATGTCTTTTTTTAAGGGAGTGGGGCTTCAGAGAGCATTACAAGAAAGAAGAAGCAGGTCAGCACAGTTACATTTTGAAATCATGTTCAATAGGTAGATCTTGGCAATGCAGAATGACTGACTAGATGGTGAATAGAATTCAAGAATGATCTGTTTTCAAGACTGAAATTTGGTGTCCCTGAAGGAATTCTTGGCGCCAAGTGGAAACAGAATGAGTGGCCAGAGGCACGTCAGTCTGAAAGCTTGCAACTGACCACCAGTAACCAGGAGTAGTTCAATAGTGTCCAGAGAAGGCCCTGGACCTTGCTGATCTTGGAACACAGTGCTTAAGGCAGAGACCCTCATTCCTAGAGGTACAGAATTTGGAAGTCTTGACAACCCTTTTCTTCAGAGCTTGAGTCACCCTTCAGATGTCAGCACACCTGAGTGACTCATGAACTAGGGTGGTGTTTTCTGTCAGACATGCTTAATAGTTGGAGCACAAGGAATAACACTTAGATGACTCAAGACTATCCAGAAAATAAAAAAAAAAATCATCTGTAGTGCTTTTAACGAGTTCTGGGAAGTGTTGGTATTTCTGGGAAGACCAGAGGCAACAGGTGTGGGGAGTGGCAATCTACGCAGCAGAGAACTCGACTCCACTGCAGGACCCAATCAAATACTGTGTTGTGTTGGAAGCTATAAAGTCTGCAGGACTTTTTAAGTAGACTAATGCTTCCTAAAGCTGAAAGAAGCTTGGGGTCATCAAGATGACTTGGTAGGTAAGCGTACCTGAGTGTGATTCCTAGGACCCGTGTGGCAGAAGGCAAGAACCAACTTGGGTGTGCTGTCCGCCCATCTTCACAAAGGCCTCGCAGCTCATACACGCTGCATGCGTGTGCCTACACACACAGGCACAAAATGACAAACACCAAACTACAGAAAGGAGATTTTTTGTTTTTTTACTTGTAAATTAGTGAGGATACAGGTAATTTGGTAAGAAAATGGGTAGTCTGGTATATTTTAGCATATCATAACTGCCTCTGGTTATTTTATGTGTATGAGTGCTGTGCCTGCATGAATATATATGCACCATGCATGTGTCTGCTGCCCTCTCTGGCCAGATGCCAGATTCCGTGGAACTGGAGTTAGAGACAGTTGTAAGCTACCTTGTAAGTCTGAGTCAAATCCAAGAGTCCTCTGGAAGAGCAGCCAGTGCCTGTAACTGCTGAACTTTTCTCTCCATTCCCTGGGTAATATTTAAGCATGGAATGCGTATAGAGAGGTGGCGGGAACCATCGAAACACTTGATAGGAAGCTCCTAGGGAAACAGTCAGACCCACTGCGGCACTGGCCTTTAAGCTTTCAGTTCTCCATGGCCCAGCATGCTTTGCAACCTTGAGTCTAGGACTGCCCATCTCCAGCAGCTCCACATGTCTCTATCCTATTCTGGGGCTTCCAGTGGTGGGGAAGCGAGGAGACACCTCTCCTGGGAAAGCTGCTGGTGAGTAGCAAGGGACAGAGAGATGCCAATAGTTTTCATCCTGAGCCTTCTTGCTGTTCTTCAACCCGAAGCAGAAACCTTTGCCACTCACGCTCTGTCCATACCCTCCTTTTTTCCAGAGCTATTATGGGCTCTGCTTGTCCTCACCTCCATCACAGTCCATGTGTCCATAGCTGGTGACGGCACATGCACTCTGGAGGCAGAGGCAAGCCGATCTCCAAGATCCAACCTGGTCCAGAAACCTCCAGGACGGCCAGGACTACATGGAAACTCTGCCTTGAAAAAAAAAAATATCCACATGTACAAGTGTTGTCTGTCCCCTGTTATTACTAAGGAAGACCTGAAATTCAAGGTGTGTGTGCCTAGGGACAGGAGAAGGTTCCTACCAAAGCATCAGATATCCTTTAACATGGGCGGTGCCTGCATACCATCTGGAGACAGGTCGTGATTGGAAAAGAAAGAGCTAGCCACCTTATTTCCGGATCTATATCCTAAGAAAGTGAAGTCAGTATGTGGAAAAGGTATCTGTGCTCCTGTATTCCTCACAGCCCTGTTCACAACAGCCACGGTAGAGAATCAACCTGAGTGTCCATCAGTGGCTGAGGAAAGAAAAGGCATCTGGTATATATGTCTAACATAATCCTGCTGGCCCTGAAAAGGGTAAATTTGCCATAAACAACAACCTGGGTATTGTGTTAAATGAAATAAAGAGGCACAGAGCTGAGAGGTGGTGCCGCAGGTGGATCTCTGTGAGTTCAAGTCCGGCCTAGTCTACAGAGCAAGTTCCAGGACAGCCAAGGCTACACAGAGAAATCCTGTCGGGGAGGAGGGGGAGCGGAGCACAGAAAAGAAAGTTCATATATGAACTCTAAAACCATTACACCAGCAAAGCAGTGAACGGTAGGTGGGCTGTTTCCATCACGAGCACACACAGACTGGCATCCCAGCTCCAACACCAACCTGCAGTGGTCATGGAAGTGCAGAGAAAACAGAAGAAAGTCTTCCTGCAAGCCCTTGTGGGGTAGTAGAGGACACGACATTCGGAAAACTTACCTGTCAGTGAAGTACACCCCAGAGCAGCTGCTGCCTCCATGGAAATTCAGGGTGGCCCCAGAATCGAGGCTGTTGGAGAACTATCTGGGGACCAGGAGGTAATCTGAAGCTTCACCACTGCAGTGAGAACAGAGGCCAGCCACGCCCTTGTTAAGGGTAGGGACTGAGGGAACCTCCACAACCACACCCCAACCCCACCACATCCATAGCCTTGTTATTAGCAACATAATGTCCGCATGTAGGCGAGAACAAGTGCATAGAATGAAGGCCTATGAGGAAACGGAGTTCAGGGTAGCTGTAGACAATGCCATCTTGCTGGTTTTCCTCACTGCACATGCACACTAGAACTCTGAGGGAGAACAGCGGCTCTTTGGAACCTGATTAACCTAGCTGCAGGTGAGAGACCATCGGAGGACTGCAAGACCAAGTGAAACTTCACAATCCCCCAAGCAGGGATCAAGCAGAAGGCGAATTCCATGCAGCCCAGAGGAAGGGCTGGGGCCTGAAACCTCTTGTCACCCTCCGTTAGCGGCTGCTCTGAGGTTTGCAAAGCACACAAGAGGGAGAATCATTTCTGATCAACCACGAGGTCTCTAAAGAAGAGGTAGGTGCCGCCTGAGGTATGGAACTCAGGCCAAAGAGTGAGCAAGCTGGGCGGGGAGCCTGATGGCAGCTTTGTCCGACAGCAGCTTTGTCCTCCCTGCTCCTAGAAACGACAAATATGATTTGAAATGTTTCCTTCCTTATAAAATCCCCCTTGTTTTAGGTGTGCCTTCAGAGAGTCTCTTCTCAGGATGGCTGCCAAGTTTTCAAAGTCATCTTTGGAAATCATCCAAATCTGGGCATTTCTTTTCTTCCATACTAAAATTGCATATGCTTGAGACTAACAGGTGTCCCTATGAAGACACTGCTCCCTCTCACCTCAGCTCGGCATGCGATTCTGAACGTTCTGAAAAGCCAGAGGTGTTTCTTCCTTTTTTAAAGTAAGAAGTTAACAGTTAGCTCTGAAATGTTAAAAGTGAAAATCTGGGAAGAGTGGTTGTCCCTGGGGCTGAGCTTGGAGTATATGTTATATACCCTGTATTATTTTAATTTGCCTCAATATGGTCTTGTGAGCATTTGAAAAAGAGGCAGAATCCCAACACAGGACTCAGTTCTTTCCCCGAAACTTGTGACCCTAGAAAAACCTGCAGATGTGAGAATTGTGTGTTGTGTGGGTGTCAAGCAGAGCTCCCAAGATAGGCAATTCCCTTAACTGAACACTGTCCTTGTGATTTTGTCTTGTGATGAGGAACAAGCTATGCTAAGAACCAAAAGTCTGTTTCTGGTTTCATAGTGGGGTGCTGAGAAGTCCCAGGAGGATGATGGGAGACTGGCCTACTGGGTCAGAAGACCCAGGCAGCCCTCCCCTAATTACTATGCAGTCTGTGTCAGGAACACTTCCAGAGCTGGTGCCCAGGAAAGAGGTGGGGAACCACTGTTAGAAAAAGGGTGCATATTTTCTAGAGGTGATAACTGAGGGGAAAGAGCAACTTAGCTGGAAGAAAGGTAAGGACTGGTCTAATAAGACGTACCGTCCTACAGACCAGGAACCTGAACTAGTTTCTGTGGGTGAACTAACTGTAAAGTTCTTCCACACCTATAAAAAGCATGGGCTACTGGTCCAGATGTCCCCTGAACGTTGTTTTCTCGTCAACCATTCTGAGCACGAGCCGAAACTGCTTCTCTGTCCCCACAACAAACAGAGCCCCGGGGTTAAATGTACCATGGGACAGGCACCATCAACAGGCAATGTCTCACTAGTCTACCAGGATCCCAGAGAGCTGGATAGAACGTGACACCCTCCTATGAGACCTGCTAGGTTAGGAACCAGATATCTATTCCTCGATCACAAGAAATATGTCCTATCAAGACAAAGGAGAGTTGTCACCGCACCGTGAGAGCAATCTCAAGTTCCATGTGTGTTCACACAGGCAGGACAGACACATTAAGGCTCCAGAAACCTGGATGGTTTCCAGAAGGGAGTTCCTACAGGCTGGCCCACCTTCCAACACTTCACACTTCTTAAACCAGAGTCACCTGCTGCCCTGTGCCCACCCATGTGGAGAGCCCCTCCCATACATGTTCCTTGTTCTCTCTTGGCTGCAAGGACATGGTATGCTTTGTTTCTTAGGTTTGGATCTGAGGGTGTGTAGTGTAGTTAGTTCTCCTTTCCTAGTTAACCTCTTCATGCCAGAGCCTTAATCTTCCAATCATAGCTGGAATGAAAGCCTGCCCTAGGGCCAGGTGACCAGGTGCTTTCCACTCTCAACCCAACCAAGGCATGGCGGAGCTCTGTGCCACCCTCAGCCACTCAGAGATGCCCACAAGTTACAAAGATGCCACAGACCTGCAGTGTATACTCTGCTCTCCCTTGGCTCTGTGGGTTCGGGCCGTCTGTCTGTCTCTCAGACCTCACTCTGAGATCTAGCAGTCAACACCAGCCACCATCATCGCCACAGCAGCCAGGAAAGCCTGGGAGAGAAGATTCCTGAGCCGGGTCTGGAAGGAGGAGCAGGAACTGATTCAGGAGTTTGTCCAGAGTTGGGTAAAGGCCCAGCAGAGTATATGGGAATTGCCCACCGACTATCTCTCATAGCCTGGAGATCTCCTGGTTTCTCTTACCCTCAAGACCAGGGCCTGGTACTTGCTGAGATGCCCATGCAGTATTGCTGAAGGTGCCCAGTGCTTGCCCTGCCCCAAAGGAAGCTGCACTTCGTTCACTCCCTAGGCTTGGGCATGTGTCTTCAATACCACATTCCTAACAGATCATTCCTAACAGAAAAAAGAGCTCTAGGTGTCAAGTCATCTGTCTACCCAACCAAAAGACACCATGCCTCCCTTTTTCGTCTTGGCCCATATAACTCCTCTGTGTTCCAGGAAGTTCACCACAACCTGAATGATCTGCCATACCAGCCACTGCTCTACCCCACCCTGTCTGCTCCATCTCTGCACAGCCTTCTCTGCTTCCTCCCGAAAATGACTAGACAACATCTTTCATGGCATTCGGCATGATACGATGTAGGGTGACAGTCACCTCTTTGCACAGCCACCTCCCGGGCCAGGCACAGTGGTGGAGAGCACATCTCAGTGAAGGGCATGTGTCTAAGGGATGGGTGACCTAGCATCCTGTATCTGTGACACGTTTCCTTATTCCTCCAATCAAATTCTCCCCGTGCCATGCCTTGCTCAGGCGAATGTGTGACACTCTTTTTATCTAAGAACCTTGCCAGTTGCCCACCAGGGGCTAGCTGTGGCCACCACACAATCTAACAATGGCACGAGTGCCGGCTTGGTCAAAACGACTTCTGGAGCATGTTCTCATGCAGCTCTGTATCCAACCACATATGGACAGCAGACCCAGCGACATTTAATGACAGCAAGTTCAAGATAACGCTGCTGATAAGTGGGAGAGAAAGGATTCAAACCCAGACTGTTTGGCTCTCCCTAAGGCTTTGCCTGTGGTTTTATGGCTCCTTTCCCAGCCATATTTGCAAGAAAGCAGGAAGGTCTTCATTTGATGGAATTATTGCTGACTCTAAAAGTTAACGTTCAACCCCGGACAGTGGTTTTTCCTTCTCTAACCACTGAAATCACCATAGCACTCAGGGCTACACATTGACAAGTCCCTGCAACAAGTCACCTAATCCTTCTGGCTTCTTGAAGAGCTGGTTTATTGTCCTGTTGGGAGGGGCTGGGTGTGCTTAGGAGACTTCTAGGGCTGGGAAGCCTTTCTATGGAGGAACGCCTCTCTCTGTCAGTCTATAAATGTCTTCAGCGGCCAAAAGGAGGCCTTCTGTGGCGCTGCTCCCTCCCTAGCTTTGAGACTCCAGCTATTTCACCATGAGACTTCTAGCCCTTTCCAGTCTGCTCTGTGTGCTTCTTCTCTGCTTCTGCATTCTCTCCTCAGAAGGTAAGCCTGCGCTCCGGGCCCGCTCTAGTCCCTGAGTAGTGATCCCATGGTCTGGGAAGGTTCCAAACAGGAACTAATGGGGATCAGGTGCCAGCAGACAGTCCTGAACCCGGGAAAGAACTCCACAGATATTCTGTCCACCACAGTGGCCAACAGGTAGCTTGGGGACTTCAGGCTTTATAGCTTCTAAGTGCAACCCTACACTCCCAAGCATGCTGAGGGTCTATCTACTGTACAAACTAAGGGTTTGGGCATGAGCTGTATAAATTAAGGGGTTTTGACACAAGACATATAAACTGGGGACGTGATTGCTCCCAGGTATGGCTGAGAGGAACGTTTTCATTGTACATATAAGGTACGTGCTGCCAGAGACATCTAGAAGAGTCCAGAGAGAGGAAGTAGCAAACTGAATGCGGCCAGAAGAACGGACCTGGTCATGAGAGGAGCGAGGGAGAGGGAGAGAGGAAGACAAAGGAAGCCAAGAGAGAGGACAAAAGAGAGAGTGCCTAGCTGAAATGGCAGGGTTATGTGAAAAGGAGAAGCTGGGGGAGGGAAGCCCGTTTAGGGTGGGGCAGGGCCAGAAGAACCATGGGTAGTTGTTATACCCTGAGAGAGCCTGGAGGTCGGCATGTGCTTAGTATGCCGATAGACACCACCACAGCCAGTTGTCCCTTCTGAAAGTAATAAGAAAATGGTTCCTTTGCTTGAGGAAAACATGCAGAGGAGTTGGGGGGAGTGGAATTTGCTTTGTTACCTGACACCTGGGTGCTCACCATGCAAACAGAAGTCCTTTCAGAGAGCTGTTCACTTGATTGGGAAGTCAGGTGACCTCTGTTGCCACTTGTGTTGTGTTGGGGACAAAGTAAATAAGTATCTCAAAGTCTTACGCACAGAAAGCCCCATGGGCAGATGGAATGAGGTTATGCATAATAGGGGGATATGCGTTTGGGATGTTGCTGTCTGCTCAGATGCAGGAAACATACATACATGATCTTTCTGTCCCTGTAGAGATGAATATCTCTGTCTCTGCCTTTAAGATGTATTTGATTTACCTGCCTATGTGTGGATGGGCCACACGTGTGCAGGTGCCCTCCAGGCCAGCAGAGGGTGCTGGAGTCCCTGGTGTTGGAGTTACAGGTGGTTCTGAGTCACTCAAATGAGTTTTTGAAACCAAATTTGGGTCCTCTAGAAGAGTGGTAAGAGGTCTTAAAGCCCAAGTCCCCTCCCCATCACCTTACTGCTTTCTTCATTCTAAAGGCTGAGTATTGGAGCCTTTCTCTCATACTTAACCTCCAACTACTTTTTTCCTTCCCCTAACTGACCTCATCCTGTTTTTTGTTTGCTTGTTTTGGACAGTGGTTGCTTGTTTTTAATAATGTCCTTGTTTGTTTGTTTCGCTTGTTATTTTATTTTTCAACACAGGGTTTCTCTGGGAAGCCCTGGCTATTTTCACTCTGTAGACCAGCATGGTCTCGAACTCAGAGATCTGCCTATCTCTGCCTCCCCAGTGCTGGGACTAAGGGAGTGAGCCACCATTGTCCAGCTTTTAGCAAATGTTCTTGAACTCTGGGTCTTGTGAGTGGAAGCCCTCTCAAGTTATCCCCGTACAAATTGGCATGATGGTGGCCCTGGCCTGCTAATTGGAAGGTCTGTATCCTATTACTTCTCAGGGAGAAGGCATCCCCCCAAGTTCTCAAAATCCAGACTCTGCTGCTACCCTTTTCCTAGAGCCAAACAGGCAAACCGGAAAGGTAAGTAACCTCATCCTGTCTGGGCTGGGAGTGGGAAGATTTCTAGGGTGGTCATGGGACAGGCCAGATCTGTGATCAGCCCGAGCCAGTGCCTTCTGTCAAACTCTAGTGCAGAGGAACCACATTTATTCTCAGTCACGCAGAGTTTAGAGTCTTCTGAAGAGGCAACAACTTGGCCATTTAAAACTGAACACTTTATGTCAAGAAAAACCTCTTAAGAATGGTATAGGGACCAGGCATGCCCAGAATTTAGAGAAGCTAACAAAAGATGACGATGAATCCTGAGAGCAGCGACACAATGAATTTAAGGCTCGAGAGCTGGGAATATGGCTCAGTCAGTGGAGGAATGCTTGCCTAGAAAGTTCAGGGTCCTGGGTTCAATCCCCATTTGAAGAAAAAGAGGAGAGAAGAGAGAGGAGAGGTGGGGAAGCACCCATCCCTGGATGGGAGGCCTCAGGGGGAAGACTGGGAACCTGAAAGCAGATGGTGGAAAATAGGAACGTGGTACAGAGGAAGTGGCAAGAAAAAAGAACAGAGACAGGGGAGCTACAGAATGGGGGGGTGTTGCCCAGACGATCTGCAAACCATAGCCCTCCAGTAGACCTGAAGCAGGACCCACATGAGGGTCTCCAGTCAGTGTGTGGAGTATATGGGGTGCAGAAAACTCCAGTTTGGCAGGAAACAAGACAACTCCCAGAGATGTAGACAGGCACACTGAGGCTCAGTTTGACACCAGCATGGCCATGATCCATCAGTATGAGGCCTGGAAGAGCCAAGCTGCCATCTCCCAGACCTGAGAAAGATAACAGTGGGTCGTGATGAAGATAGGCCCAGGTCCAGACCTCTAAGCTCGCAGATCCCAGCACTGTGACTCTAGGCCAGCAGCAGACTGAAGCTCTGAGTTGCTGGCCCAGGATGGGTAGTCAGCATGGCTGGAACTTTGTGACTTTTGTACAGAGAGTCCTAGAGCTTAGAGCAGGCAGAGGCCTGTGGGAAGGTTGCAGAACTCAGACCAGACATGGCCTAACTTTAATGAAAGGCCTGTGTCTCAGCTCTCCACAAGTGCTAGTTCTTGGGAGTCCAAGGCTACAGCTCCCCTACTGCAGGTAGTAGCACATGAAGGCCATGACCAGCTACCAAGAGTCCTGTCTTCCAAGGACTGTGTCTTCCAAGGACTTCCTGTCTTCATGGGAATGAAGAGAGAGGCGGAATAAGGAAGACAGGATAGTTCCAATCTCCATACCCCTGAGAGTCTGGGAACCCCTCCTCCACACTGCCATCACACCCAGTCAGGGCTGGGTAAAAATAACCACTTCTCTCACACATACCTCGTGAATAACCAAGTGTGAGGCACCCGCCTAGGCAAGGTGGAGGGTGAGCACTGGTTGCCAGCAGCTCTGCTTCCCTTAGGAGTTTGTGAAATGAGGTGCAAATGGAGGGGAGAGAGAGATGCCACCTCCCCACTGAGGGTGGCTTGCTGGAACCTGTCATCCTCTCTAGCCCCTCCCTGTACAGATACACAGAGGCAGAAGAGAAAAGAGAAACTGGGGAGAAGAAGGGGGTCACATACGCATTACACATACCCACATACCTACAACTACACAGATGCAAGTACATGCGTGCAAACACATGCACATCACATAATTACACACTCCATACACAAAACTACACACACCACACTGGCTGCAGGATCCAGCTTGGTGTTGTTGATAAGTTGGTAGGGTTGTATCCACAGAGCAGAAGGCAAGCCCATAACACCCTGTAAACCTGTCTTGCTGTCACAATGGAAGAGGCTGGGCTTCCAGAGTAGCTGCACCCACCCCAGAACCCATGAGTGTTGTGTGTATTTGTGTATAAAGTTACATGGCACAATGTTGTTATATATGTAGTATTTGTATATGCATCTATGTTCGTGTGGGGGGTATACCTCTCCTCCCTCCAGCTTCTCTTTTTCCTCCCGACTCTTCACTGCTGCTGATTACCCAATACCTAACCCAGAGAACATGTTTGCCCAGGCTTGCTGCTTCCACCCAGCATCTCCCAGATCCTAAGATCCAGAGAGAAGGAATGAGAAGATGAGTCAGGGTGTTGGGCAATCAACATCAGGATTTCAGGGTGTTTCGTGTTGCTGTTGATTAGTCTCCTCTGCCTGGTTCATAGGCATGAGAACTCTTTCCACTTTCTACAAAAAAGGAAATTTACACCAGCGGAGACAATAGAGGCACTCAGAGTGACTAAAGATCATCCTAAAACCTGAGATCTACTCTGTATCTACACACTGGGTCAGGCCCACACAATGACCCGATGTGCAGGGCTTGGATTCTGGGTGGAAGTAACAAAAACAGCTTAGAAAGTTAACAGGATAAATGAATGGCAATCTGGCAGACGTGACTGCGTTTTCCAGCATACTAGAAGGAGATGGGACAGAGTTTCCCTAAAGCAGTTTTGCAAACTGTAGAGCGGCCTACATAGAACACTGTCCAGGTAACACTTTCGAATGGCACATCAGTACACTGATACAGCGGGCTGCTGAGGGGCTCAGACAATGGCCGGAGTCAGACCCCACCAGATCAGAGTTAGGATCTAGGAGCCTTTGTTAGGCCACCTGCCTTTTTCGTGTCACAAGGTCACCAGGGGAAGCTTCTGCAAGGCCATATGGACCTGAGACAAGCCCGGGTCCTGAGGATTTGTGCCAACAAAATGAGTTGGAACAAAAAGCTCAACAAAATGAGTTAACCCACAGGAGCAGACTCGGGGTAGGATTCTGAAGATCTCACACACACACACACACACACACACACACACACACAACTCCCGCCTGCCATGCAACTGTCTCTGTCTTTAAAAAGGGATTTAACTGTAGTGATAAAGGTCATCCACTGGGGAAGAGGGATCACTTGAGGATCTGAGGATAGCGATACCGGGGTGAACATACAACATATAAACCCAGAACAATAAACCCTAGGAAGGAGGCGGTGGCTAGGACAGGCAATTCTACTGCCAAGCGGTCCAATTAGAGGAAACAATTTCCTGATCCTTGTAATTCTATTCATTAGCCTCGGCTATGCAAGAAGTTGTCCTCACCGTGGGAAACAAAAACAGTAAGTACAGTTTTCAGTGAGTTTGCCTGTCAGATAGGTGTGTCTTTCATCATAGCCAATCATATTCATTTGTTTATTTATTTGCTCATTTGCATATTTGCGATAACCTACTGGGGTCTTTATTTATGATGCCTGCATGAGGTTGAGGATGAATAAGGTACTTAAAGTTTGATTTCACTAGTATCTACATCTACTGCCACCTCTAATCCTTGCAAGAATCCTGAACATTTGCTACTGTTATGGGTTCTTCAGGAAAGGCCCTTGTAGATTCCAGAGAGGGCAGTGATACCCACTTATTTGATTTCTTTAAATTCTTTTGTGTAAGAATGCGCCTTAACTGTGCCTTCCTCCTTCTTTTCACCCTCTTCTATCCACTTCACTTGGCCTTCCCGTGCCCCTTCTTCTTGTCGGCTGTCACTCGTCACCAGGAAACTACACCAGGATCTGCAGGCTATGCAAAAGCAAGGCACCATCCAACTCCTGGGTGGTGCCCGGTGCGCTCCCACAGGTATAGAGCACCTGAAGCCTGGCTGCGCCCAGATGACCTTCATGCCCAGCTGTGGAGACTCCAGAAGCCTTGATTTGTCCCCTGCCAATTTCCATGGCACCAGTGAACTGTGACACTGGGAGGCTTCACGGCAGAGACCCAGGAACATTCCAGAATTCTCTAAGTTCTAGTTCCAATAGGACCACCAACCTTCAGAGTCACTATGATCCAGGCTCAGCCCACATATCTTCATGGCTCCTCCAAAGTGAAAGTCAAAGATTCCTCCTGTGGGAGCTACAACTCCAGAGATTTCAAAGGTGGCCAGAGTACAGAATAGCAAGACCTCTGTGTGATCAGCCAGGACTACAGCATCTCAGACACCCACAGACAGTCCCAAATTCCTATCCTTTAACCAATGGCCTCCAAACCAATTCCTGTAACTTCCTGATGTTTGTCATTAGGAGAGCACCAAAATAAATAAATAAATAAATAAATAGGCATACACACTATGCGTGGAACATCCTTGTCTGAGAATGTAATGTGGCCTAAACTACAACATTATGGTGAGAGGAAAGAGTCTGGAATAGCTTGCTGGCTCCTCCATCACAGGCCAATCTTACAGTAAGAGAGAGACAGTAGTTCGAACCCTGAGCCCAGTCTTTGGCCAGGTTTCTCTGTAGGCTTCACAGTCCAATTTTCTGTAAAATAGGCATGAGAGGAGCAAGCAGCCAGGGGTAGAGTCCCTGCAAAGTGCTAGGCTTAGAAAGGCCCAGCAAATGCCCCATCCTGGAGCAGTATTTATCTCCACGGTGAGCAAAGAGCTCAAAGGAGACAGGTGGCTCAGGTCTAAGAGGCTTGTCTCAGTAAAGCTCCTTCTAAGCGGATTCTCCCAGCAAGGTGACAAGCCCCCTTTCCTGTATTCCTGCCAGGCCTGTGTGAAAACACCAGGCCCATCAGGTGTGAGTCTGATAGGCAGAGCTTCTCTGGGGACAACCCAGGCTAATCAGAGCCTGTGTCCTGTCAAGGATCAGCTTTCCACCTCCTTTTCATAGCTGTCCTCCTCCTCCCTCCCTCCCACCCCCCTCCACTTACCCATTCCTAGGGAGAACAGATGCAGCACTGGGTCCCAAGGCTCAAAGAGCAAGGCCCTCTGACATCTGAGAGGAAGAACGGGAGGTGACAGGTGTAGGAGTCCATTCATGGTGCTTTCAGACCCTCTCAGGAGCTCCTCCTGTCTGAAATCCCTACCTTCTTGGCAATGGGAGGGCTGGGAGCTTCTATTGCTCAGCCTTATATCCCCTCCATTCTCCCTTGAAAGAAACAATGAAACCCACGTGAGACTTTACCCGTCTACTTGGCTCTATAGGAGAAAGAAAGATAAGGGTTCAAAGACAAAGCCCATCCCATTCTCGCAATGGGCAGAACGATGAAAGCACACGATATAAGCCTCAGTATCCCTGAGGGGAGGGGGACAAGATAGAAGGACTCAGCTGGTCCTTGGAGAAATGAGCAGTTCTGGGGGAGGGGGGAGTAGGGACTACAGTGCCACAGTCCAAAGCTACTTCCCAAAAAAGGTCCGCCTTCTGGGGACACCAGCCCCAGAACAGCCAAGGTCATAGGAATCAAAAAGGAACTATGATCAGGTGCCTGCTCCTCCCCAACGCACCCCACCTCTGCCTCACGTATATTCTTTGCCTAGGGAATAAAGGAAACCCTGAGTCTACTCTAGTAGCAAAACCTGGAGTTTACTCACTGTCAGACCTCACCAAGGCCCATCAACCCAAGAGGTGGATACTGATTCTCACAGACCAAGCATCTCCTTCCTCTTCCACTGGCTCCTAGCATCAGCACCATGGACTTTTAAACATTCCCAGTAGTGAAGAGTTTTGTTCACGAAGAACAGACAGGAACTCAAGCATTTAGAAGTGATTGTAAAATAATAAGATATAGTGATGCTTTGCTTATGATCTAATAAATCTTGCTTAAAAATCAGAGTGCAAAGCTAGCCTCACTAGTCATCTATACCACCAGGCAGTGGTGGCACACACATCTAACCCCAGCAGCCACACTAGTTAGCCGTAGAGGCCGGGCAGTGGTGGTGCACACCTTTAATACCAACACTAGAAAAAAATATAAGGTGGAATGAGACAGGAACTCGCTCTCATTTCAATCGGAAGATTTCGTAGAGGTAAGAACTTTCTAGTGGTTGGTTGCTTTGCTTTTCTGATCTTCAATTTGAATCCCAATATTTGGGTTTTTATTATTCATGCTGCATTAAGTCTACAAGTCACATATTGATGCCTTTCTTAGGTCCTTGAAGAATCTAGGCATGCTTAGAGGATAGAGTAGGGTTATTAGAGAATGTGTATGATTTCCATGGCAACTAAAGGAGTCCATGGTCCCTGAAGGGCTGGGATGCTTGGTGCAGTTGATAGAGCATGAATATCTGAGACAGATTTGGGGATCAAGTAATGGCTCTGTCACACATACATTTATGTGACATTAGATGAGGTCAGGTGGCTTCTCAGAGCCTGAGTACCCCATCTGTATAACACTGTAAATTTCCGTCACATCTTCCGGATTCTTTTCATAGCAGTGGTCATAAGGACCAGAAGCCTTGGCAGCATAGTGAGTACTTGCTACCTCCTCAGCACTAGAGGGAGACTGAAGAGCCTGGCCCACCTCCCTTTGGTGTGTTCACTGCGGGGGGGAGGGGCATGTATATTTACATAGATAGGATTACATGCAGATGAGGAAATTCACATGCAGACTGTGTGTGTGTGTGTGTGTACAAATGAGTCCACACACAGGATAGAACTCATATGATTACAGATAGCCGTGTGAACATGTATGAGGGAAAGAGACTGTGTCTTAGCATACTCTACTACAACCTGTGGGTTGTGACCCCTTTGACAAACATCTATCCCCCCAAATATTTATATTATGATTCCCAGCAGTAGCAAAATTACAGTTATGAAGTAGAAATGAAAATAATGTTATGGTTGTGGGGTGTTCACCACAGCATGAAGAATCATATTAAAGGGTTCCAGCATTAGGAAGGTTGAGAACCATTGCTTTAGTTGATCAGATGAAGGTAAAGATGTGTTGACATATTGACGGGGTGACCTGAAACACACACAGGTTGGGAGCTGACATTCTAAGTCATGTTTATCAACAGCTGGGCCAGCTGCTGTAAGTCCATCGGAAGAAGAGCTGTGAGACCCTGAATTAAAGATGGCCCAATGTGGAAGGGCATACAAGGAGGCTAGGAGCTCATAAGTCAATCACCCTACAGGGGTGATGGGCAGAAGGGCATGCGAGGAGTCTTGGAGCTCATGAGACACCCTATAGTGGTTATGGTCATTTGGGGTTCAGGCGAAGTGGTATATGTGAAGCTGCCCAAGAGTAACAGTCAATCTCTGAGTTCCACACAGGTGATTTCCCTCCCAGAGGCACCAAACCAGCCTTCAGGCAGCACACAGACTCTCTACACTATAAAGTCAGGATTATGGTACATAATGAGAGCCACTAGGGAGAGCTGCTGCGTTTGTGTGTTTTGAGGACAGGGTCACATCTAGTCTTCTTAAGTACCCCTTCCCCCACTACCTGAGACTTTCCTGCTTTTAGTATTAAAAGTCTTGCAGTCCTGGAAATCCCCAAGGCATGGGTCAATGCAGATGAGTGGCAGGCCCTCCTGCAGATCTTGTGCATTTGTGGGCAGGGGAGCCTCTTTAAGGAAAGGACTATAGGGTAAGTATGAAATTACAGTCAGTTCTGGAAGAACAGGCGAGTGACCGAAGGACCTAAAGTTTAAAGTTTCAATAGTTTTGTGACTATGTACCTAAATCACAGAAAGTTTCAACTTGACAGCCAACACAAACCAGATATGGCTCCAACCTCTGCCCCTCTTTGGATAGGTGAGCCTATGCAGTGGTTTGAATGAAAATGGCCCCTAGAGGCTCATGCGGAGTGGCATTAGTAGGAGGTATGGCCTTGTTGGAGTATATGTGATCTGTGTGTCACTGGAAGTGGGCTTTGAGGTTTCAGAAGCTCAAGTCAGGCCAAGCGTCTCTCGCTCTTCCTGCTGCCTGCCTGCCAATCAAGATGGGGAACTCTTGACTCTTTCTCTAACACCATGTCTGTCTGCATGCCACCATGCTTCATGCCATGATGACAATGGGTTAACTCTCTGAACTGTGAGCCAGCCCCACTGAAATGGTTTCCTTCATAAGAGTTGCTGTGTTCATGGTGTCTCTTCACAGCAACAGAAGCCCATACGAAGACAGTTTAGGTAAGGTTTTTTTTTCTTGGTTTTAAAACTTTACTCTGTAAAGCATGAGCAATCACACCAGGAACACTGTGCAGGCTAAATGAGACACAAAGTTGAGAGTATGTACACACACACACATACACATACACACACACACACACATACACACACACACACATACACACACACACACATACACACACACACACATACACACACACACACATACACACACACACACATACACATACACATACACACACACACACATACACACACACATACACACACACACACATACACACACACACACACACACACACACACACACACACACACGGCAGGCATGTGGCCTACACGTCTTCTCTGTTCCTTTCCAGTGCAAGTCGGTTGATAGAATGAACTGACAGCAGAGAAGTCAGAGGCCAGAAGGAGCCTCTTAGGGAGGAGATGGTAGACAAGATGCGGAGAGAATCAGGTCTTCTCGGCACACCAGCAAGACACCTGCTTCAGGAACCCTTAAGTCTGAGCAATCATCAGCAAGCCCGCCTGTCTTGCACACTCCGTGTGGGACCTGGCCTTGTCCTAGCATCTTGAAAAGCTAAGATTCAGAAGTACCAGTGGGATGCGCTGTGCCCACTCTCAGCCAAAGGCCCAGCAGAGTTCAGATAAAGCCCTTTGGTCAGACTTGCCCAGAACTTGCTGCACTTCTCAGGTGTCCTGATTCAGCGCCTCCCTGGTGCTCTCTGAATCCCTCATCCTTGCTAAAAGTTGATCAGGGAGGCCTGTTCAAGGGATATAGGTGCCCTGCTTCTTGAAGTACCCTAGAGCAGGAGGATGCTGAGCGCTCCAGGGAGCGTGCAAAGGGTCTCCTTTGTCGACCGGCACAGACAGCATCCCATGGGCAGCTTTGAAAGCAACCTGGTTTCAAACCATCACTCAGGCTTTGCCTTACTCCTCATCCCACCTGATGAATGACCCAACACGGAGAAGGGTACAGGGGATATCTCTGCTCACACTCTAGTGTTAGTGGAGAAGGAGGATCCAAGTCAGGAACACTCGTGGGATTTTCTGCGTTCCGATTCCGTTCCGATAGGATCCTCTATACTCTTGCTCTAACTCAAAGCAAAGGGACCCGTTTGAGCTGCCAAGGCTGTATGGCTTTTCATTGCCCTTTCTTTTCTCTCACCACCGCCGATCTCTCAGTCCTGGAAGAGGCTGGGCTGTTTTTCTGCTCACTGTTTTATGTTCATGAATGCTCTGATCAGAAAGGTCTGACCGTCCTGAAAGTCACACAAAAAAAGTTAAGTAAAGCAGGAAAATTCCTGCGCAGCCGGAGCTCCATCAAACCACGGGAAACCCCGAATTTCTTGTGGTTTGCTCAAGGTAGTCTCAGGCAGGCACACAGTCCCTCTGCAAAGCTCCACCTCTGCACCTGCTGCTCCTGGGTTGCTAGGACACAGAGGGCGTGGTAGGAGGGAGGCAGTCTTGTTCCGCCCTCCCGCCCGCTGCTCTAAGTCGGTCCGCTTAATTGGTCTTATTAGTTGTCTGACCTGAGCCATCTAACTGTGTAGCTCCCGGAGCGCTGGCATAGGCTTAGCGCCCTCGCACCGCCCGCGCTCCCTCCCTGCCGCCGCTGCCGCTGCCGCCGCCGCCACTGTCACCCACATCATCGCTTCTGCTCTCCTCCCGCGCCCAGGGCATGCTCCGAGGTCCAGCACCCGGTCCCGGCAGTGGCCAGGCTCTCAACCAGTCTGCGGAGACATGAGGCCCGGTCCTCGGGCTGCCCTGGTTCTGGGGCTGCTGCACGTTTACCTGGGTGAGTGGCGAGGGCCCTGGAGGGTGGGGGTTGGCGCGCCCTGAGGAAACAGGGGTGCTGAGGTTGCTCTGTCCAGTTGCAGACCTTGGGAAGAGAGCAACCTTCCAACTGGGAGACAGGGCGATGGGACGCTCCCAGGGCGCTTCTCCAGAGGCTAGAAGCCAGCATCCCGGGAGTCTGGGGTTCTGCTACTAGATATTTTGGCTCTTTTAAACTCGCGCTGGGAGGCTAGGACACTGATCTGCTGGCTGCCTGAACATGGCAGAAAGTGTGACCTTGGCCCAGCACACAGAGCCTCTCTCTGAGCCCTTTGATGGGGTGGGATTGTCCTTCTCCCTGATTCTACATGCCTTCGGTAAAATGTGTCCCTGAAACGCTTGAGCCTAATCCAAGCATACCCTCACCAAGTACCCCAGAGAGGAACTCTGCAGGGAGACAGAATCCCTCTGTTTCATTAGCAGCGCCCAGATAGGTGACTTTGCTGGTGTGAAGCTCTCTCGAGGTGTCTGTTTGTCTTTATTCTTTTTCTAGCCCAAGCCAACTTTGCCCCTCACTTTTTTGACAATGGAGTGGGCAGCACTAATGGAAACATGGCCCTGTTCAGCCTCCCAGAAGACACTCCTGTAGGTAAGAAAGTAGTCTTGGCCTCAGCCGCCCCAGGTCTCCAGGGTGAGTTTCCCCAGAGGGAAAAGAACTCCAGAACTCAAGGACAGGACTCACGACTCCTTGCCCCATGGGTACTCTGTTTGTGTTCTGAATGCCCTTAGGGTAATGGCAGGGAAGGAGGTCATTGCTGCCACGGTGACCTAAGCTGGACCCCTCCCGGAGACTGGGAAGAGAACCCAAAGATGGGGTGGGCTGACTCTCTTTGAAGCGTAGTCTTGTGGTGCTTGCTGCTCTTTAGGGTGTGACCTTGAGCAAACATATTAACTTCCGCAAGTCTACTTAAAACACCCAAGAAGTAGAAAAAGACACTATCTCCTGAGTAAATTGGGAGCATGGGGACCTTGGGAGAGGGTTGAAGGGGAGGGGAGAGGCAGGGAGGGGAGCAGAGAAAAATGTAGAGCTCAGAAAAAAATCAATAAAATTTTTTTAAAAAAGAAAAAATTACCACCCAAGAACTTCTAACCAAGAGGTGTGCAGAGTGGTGGGTAGAAGGAGATAGGAATGGTTACACCCTGTATTTTACCTTGTGAAGGTTTCCCTAGCTCTTGGGAAGATGACTCCTGATTCCAGGTACCCCCCCCCCCCCAGTTTTAACCTCTTGGAAAGAATTCATTTCAGGTAGAAGAATCGTCACTCTAGTTTGCCTCCTCCTCCACAGACTCTACTACTGTACAGTAAAGAGGCTGATGATAATGTCTGATATCTTTGGAGAATAAAGAGAAAGAAGGAAGCAGCCAGCAGGGGCGAGGCCTTGGGAAGAGAGCAGTCCCCAAGGCACTGAATAATAACAGTGAAATCTCTAGCTCGGAGTATCCTCTACTTTCAGGAGAAGTTGGGTCCCAGGTTCCAGATATTCCTTTTGTCTCCTTCCAGGTTCTCACGTGTACACCCTAAATGGGACTGACCCCGAGGGAGACCCTGTCTCCTACCACATCAGCTTCGACCCCAGCACCAGAAGTGTCTTTTCTGTTGATCCCAGGTTTGGAAACATCACCCTGGTGGAAGAACTGGACAGAGAGGTACAAAGGGGGCACAGGAGAAAATCGGGGTTACCATTTGTTTAGCGTTCAGAAACCTCTGTGCAACTCTCTGTGGAAGATGGGGTGAGGGAGGGGGTAATCCCTATACCACAACTCTTCCCCAGCCTGCTTCATATTAGCAAAGATTTCTTTATCCTTCCAGGGTAGGTAGTGGTGATCCTTCAGCAGCAGCTGCCGACCTTGCTTGTCTTTAAAGCGTATTTTATTAACAATCAAGATTTGTGCTGTGAAGTTTCTGAAAGAGCCCCCCACACCCACCTGTGGGTCTTGGAGGAGCCCCACAAACCCCAGGGGCTTCCACAGTCTAGGCTAGAGAGTGGGAGAGAGAGAGAGAGAGAGAGAGAGAGAGAGAGAGAGAGAGAGAGAGAGAGCGAGCATCTGAGTTTGGGACAACCCTAATTCTGGGTACTTCTGAACCCTGGGATGATATAGCTTAAGTTTCCTCTCCCTCCACTTGCCTACATAACTCAGCTGTGTTGCTACTGATCTTTCTGGTTCCATAGCAAAACCCACCAAACCACAGGTCAGCAGAGGGGGCAGCAGGAGGGAGCTAGGGGAAGCCACAGCACTCAGCACGGTGATGAGGATTTTGTAGTAGAGGCAGATTACTGCCAACACACTACCCTGTGCCCTGTATTTTTATGTGTGTGTGTGTGTGTGTGTGTGTGTGCGCGCGCACGCGCACGCGTGCACTTGGTAATCTCCTCGAGATCCCAGCAAGTCCTAGGGAACACTTGGGACACCATGAACATGGACCATTGCTGAATCCTGGACTGTAGGTGTGGAGATATAAGGGAGGGAGAAGAAAGGAGAAGTGAGAAAAACTCCTCTCTTGGGTACACCACACCGGGGTTGCCCCCTCTTTCTCTAGCAGAAAAACACCTGTTGGGGGACACAAGGAACCCTCTGGATCTAGGAGAACTCTGGATACACAGAGCCCTCCCAAATAAGGTCTCACACCTGGTAGGAGGGAGCTTCATAAACCACGATGACTGCTCCGGACTCCCTAAAACAGCCTTCTGGGACAGGGCTACAGCTTAGCACAGCCTCTAATCTAAGCTGCTCCCAGTTTGTCACTCAGTTCCTTTGCTTCACAGAAGGAAGATGAGATAGAAGCCATCATCAGCATTTCCGATGGCCTCAACCTGGTGAGTCAGCCTGCACGGGCACCGTTCCTCTTTCAGCTGTGGCATCCCCCGAACAAACCAAACCCGGGACAGTGAAGGCCTGGCCTTCATGTCTAAGGGAACACAGTGAGGTCACGGGTGAATGAAGAGAAGGGATAAGCAGAGGTCAAGGCCACTCAGCTTCATTTCTCATGGGTCTCGCCTACACCACGTATCTCCTCAGACCTGTCTACTCATTCCCCATCTGCCAACTTCTGCGTCTGGCTCTTGGCCCGAGGGTGCCAGGTGTTCTCCCTCCCTTTTCCTCCACTCCCACAGCCTCTACCTTCTGCCAGCCATTTCAGTGTTGACATGCTTGTGACAGGCCCCAGGGGCTCTCTGACCACCCAGTCTGTATTCAGAGTGCCGTCAAGACTTTCACTGGGAAGCGCAGATCTGGCTGCTCTCCAGTTGGGAAAGCACTGACAGCTGGCCCTCACCTCCCTCAGGATGAAATCCAAGTGGCCCTGCAAGGCCTCCCTGTCAGGTGCCATCTGCCTCTCCCAACGCTTCTCCCCCACCCATCCTGCCAACCATGCAGCCAGACTCTCCTTCTGTGCTCTGAATTCCGTTTGTGTCTGTCTCCTCTTGGCTTTGCCCACTGACCCCAGCTTCCTGGCTCATTTCTGTATCTTCCCTCTGGCAAACTCACTGCAGGGTTGATACTTCTGGTCCCAGAGGTCCCCAGATATCCACCACCACAATTCAGGATCCTTGTAGGGCCTCTGGCTGCAGCATTCAGCACGAAGGACACGTTGGCAGAGGTCATAGACATACTTTCTCAGGTGGTTCTATATTTGGAACATTGCTCTCAGGATTTGTATATTACATTGCCATTCTAAATGGTATCTCTATATGCTGATTTCTCACCATAGCTAAACCACTGCGGTCACTAAAAAATGTTCCATCAAATGTTCCTCTGTCTCTAGGGTGAACCGAAGCGCCTGTCATCAAGGGGTTGCTTGAAGATATTTGTTGCATGAATAATCAAAAGCAGGATGGAAAGGAAAGGAGGAGAGAGGGAGAGAGGGAGGGAGAGAGACAGAGAGAAATAGTAGTAGAAACATATAGCCGGGGACATTAGGGACATCTTTTTAATCTCTCAAGAAGGTTTTCCTGCCCCAACTCCTGGCTCTTCCACTCCTCAGGTGGCAGAGAAAGTTGTGATACTGGTGACAGATGCCAATGACGAGGCGCCAAGGTTCATCCAGGAGCCCTACACTGTCCTGGTTCCAGAGGTGAGTGAGGGACCTCTAGGCAGGAACAAAGTTCCCACTTGGGCCCATGGCCTCATCCCAAAGCTACCCTCTGACCGAACCCTGCATGTAGTACACCTGTCCATTACTCTCTACACCCGCTTGCTGCTTTCACTATGATTGAAAATGCCTGCATATTAATGTTAAATGCATTTTAAAGCCATTATCATGCCCCTACTTGGAGACCTAACTAAATTTTGCTGTATTTCCTTTTAATATTTTTATATGTGTGGTTATAGGGTTTTTATTCTTTTTGTTTGACGTAATTGTGATTCTAAAAATATGCTCTCTTTATTCTGTTTCTTCATTTCATTACAACATAAGAATTTTCTTCCTTCTTTGTCAAGCTTAGGTCCTTAGCATCATCGTAAAAGCTTCTATCAAGAACAGCCAGCATACACTGATGGAAGCCAAGAATCCCCCCTTATATTTGGATATTTACGCTTTCCATTTCTACTGTCCCAAGAAATATCCACCTTTAAGCAAAGCTTTTAAAAATATTCACTTGCTTATTGTTTGTGACTGCGTGTGTACCATGTGCATACACAGGCCAGAAGAAGGGGTCACGTCTCCTGAAACTGGGGTTACAGATGGTTGTGAGATGCCATGTTGGTACTGGAAACAGCACCCAGGTCCACTTCAAGAACAGCAAGTTCTCTAAACCACTGAGCTGTTTTCCCACCCATACAGACATGTTTTCCCCCTTTAATTTTCTTTTTGTTGTTTGTTGCTTTGTTTTTCAAGACAGGTTTCTCTGTGCAGTCCTGGATGTCCTGGAACTAGCTCTTATAGACCAGGCTGGTCTCAGACTCACAGAGATCTGCCTGCCTCTGCCTACCAAGTGCTAGGAATAACCCAAATAAAAAGATCTGGATTTTTTTTTTTTCAGCTTTGCTCTGTAAAAAGGATGGCTTTGAATTCTGGTCTTCCTGTCTCCACTTGAGATTCTTTTGTCTTCAGACTAGGGGTGTAATTCAGTGGTAGAAGACTTCCCAACAATGCTTGGGGCCCCGAATTTGCCTCCTAATACAAAAAGAATCCTTAAGATAAGAGTTAAAAAAAATTGAAGTTACTGTACTGAGTCACTTACATAAATTCTTTAAAATTTTATTATTTACTTTTTGAATATAAGTGCTTTTCCTGAATGTTAAATCTGGGTACCACATGTGTACAGTGCCTGAAGAGACCAGACTTAAAGATGGTTGTGATCCCCCATGTGGGTGCTGAGAACTGAACCAGGCAATCCTGAATATGTCCGTGTTTATGAGCTGTGTCTTTGTTTGTAAATTGAGTATAAAGCACGTGTCACTCTTTTCTTACATTACCAAAGTACTTTCCTAAAGGGTCACCTTGTTTGCCCTCTGCTCTGTGACACAAGAGAGCAACTGTCTCCATCCTAACGTTTGCTAAGGGGCCACTCAGTTTAGTGAGTAAAGGTGTTTGCCAATAATCTTGACCATCTGTGCTTGATCCCCAAAGCCCACAAGGTGAAGAAAAAAACACTTGCAAGTTGTCCTCTGACCCACATACAAATGACTATGGCATGTGTGCGAGTGCGCACGAGCACACACACACACACACACACACACACACACACACACACACACACACACACACCTATCGATAAACATGTCTTCTAAGTCCTTGGTGAAAGATCCTCCATTCTTGCAGTAAACTGTGCATATGTGTTCCCTGGTAATTCTGAATATGTCCGTGTTTATGAGCTGTGCCTTTGTTTGTCAATTAGTATTTTATATTTAAATCTTTTAGCTCTTAGGGGCCTGGTTTTTGCTTCCTACTCTCCCCTTTTGGACGGCCTCTCTCTTCTCGCTCTCTCCCTTCCCATCCTTGTCCTTATGTCCACTCCCTCAGCTCCTCTCTGTCACTTGTTGGGTGCATTGTCACCACTCCTCACCCCTGTCCAGTCACCCTGCCAACCTCTCTCTTCCATAACCCTCATGTCTCTGCCTCCCCCACCATCCTGTCATCAGTACTGATCCTTCTCTGGCTGTGGTCCCTCAGAACACACCGGCTGGGAGCAGCATCTTTAGGGTCCACGCAGAGGACAAGGACACTGGCTCTGGAGGCAGTATCACCTACTTCCTACAGGTAAGACAGGACATACACAGTGCAACCAGGGCCCTGAGCTGGAGAGGACACCTGGGTGCCCTCCACTTCCATCACCAGCTAGCACCCCCCTCCCCTGTGCCTGCCAGTGTCTCTGTTCTCAAGGGATGAAGACCAGAAGGAGACAGGAGACCTCTCCCCCAAATTGGCCCATCTTGACTTCCTCAGAGTTGGGCCAGACCCTCTCTCTCTTTAGGGTTATGGGACTCTCAGTTCTCTGCTTCCCCCACCCTTCTCCCTAAAGAATTTCTAGACACCTAGCACCCTCACACCTTGCAAGAAATTCATTTAAAACTCAAATGATCAATAGGAAGAAGAAATCAGGTACTATGCCAAACATGAGTGTCAGATTGCCCCAGCCCTCACTCCATCCCTCTATGCCCCATTGGCAAAGACGAGAGCTTCTGCCCTGGACCACTGCCTTCTCCTGGTCTCCCAGGAGACACTATCCACCTCACATTGTTGCTCTTTTTGTAGGACATTCTATTCTTTCCAAATCTGGCCACCGAATCTCAAATTCTCAAGGCAATATGTCATCGTGGCTTAAACTACTAGTTCTAGAGAAATTCTCTGAACTCATTAGAACTAGAGGTGAACACTTCCTCCACAAACACACACACACTGGCGTGTTCCTCCAGCATGTTTCTTAACTCTTCGACTGGGAATGAGAAACATTACTTTTTCAAGCATCATGAGGATTAAACATGTGTAAAGCTAAGATTACAGTATCTGGAACCTATTTCCCGACCTTCCCCAACTGGGAGAGCCTCTGAGGAACTTAGCAGAGTCAAGTGTTTTTAGAGCCTGTTTCTGGTCACTCACCATCTCCTATCAGACACTGATTATGACCACCACAGCCCCTTTTCACCTGGTGTGGTTTGAGGGTTCCCAGATCTCTCTTTTTCACTATTACTGTTAAGCCCTAGCTTCGACCAAGTCAGAATACTCGGTGAATGTTTCTTTCTGCTACAAGCCAGCAGGCTTTGCTGGGAGGGAGAGCTGGGTTTGACTGAAGTATAGAAAACCTGAACAAAAGTTTCCTTGCTGGAAGCCCCTGAGTTCAGACAGCAGGGGACTGGAACCTGCAATCTAAGCCTGGAAGTCAGGGTTTCTGGAAGAAAGGTCAGTGACTCCTTCAATGGGCAGCGTGAGAACTTCTGGCATGGTCTGCTTGCAGCCCGAGTTCAGCTGCTGTCCAACTTTACAGAACCTCCACTCCTCCAAGTTCACCATGGACCGCCACAGTGGCGTGCTGCGTCTCCAGGCTGGAGCCACACTGGACTACGAGAAGTCGCGAGCTCATTTCATCACTGTGGTCGCCAAGGTAACAAAGGAGGACGTAGGGGGAATATCCAGTGGTAACTTCAGCCTCTGCTAGGTTGAAGCACCATGAGGTTCTATTAAAGAGCAGGTATTTTCAAGAACAGGAGACACAGGCAAAGGGGGTAGGGGGCAGCTGCTTGGAAATTCTTGTGCCTGAACACATTTTCCGGAGAGGCTAGTGTCTCTAGGCTGGAGGGGCCACATCTCCTTGTAGGGGGTGTCATATGACTCCCTAGGCACTTAGAAGTTAGTCTCTTCATAGGGGAGGAAGCCATGGCACAGAGATATGTGTTCCTCCCACAACCTCCATTGTCTCTGTCTCTCTAGCCAGAATGAGGCATGCTACTCTCCTCCTTGCTGTGTAACCAGCTTCCCCCTCTCTGAACTCAGTGTCCTCAAGTGCCCATTTCTGATGCTTTATGAAGTTCCTCCTGTCAGTTTATGAAGCACAGGGTGGGAGCTGGGAACCGGCAGGCACTCAGCCAAACCTCCAGGGAGAAGGAAAACTCAGGTGCCACATTAGGCCTATTGGTTTCTTTCGCAGGATGGCAAGATGGCAAGAGACCCCCCTTTCACATTACTGCTTGATTGTAGTCCACCGTACAGCCTGTGCTGGGAGGCTGGGTACCCACCCTACCTGCTCAGTCATATTCCTGGGACTCCATGGCCACCAGCATAAGCTGGACATATGGAAGGTTCTTAGGAGTTGCTGGAGGCTTGGTTTCCAGTTAGGGGTAGAATTTAGGTCTGACTCCTCCCACCTCCTGGCACTAATGACATCTAATGTACCTGGAGAGTTAATTAATTCTGTATCCAAAGGAAAGCTGTCAGATCCCTGACTTAAGGGTTCCATGTGTCATTTCTTTGGCATGCCTAACACCACTGAAAAACAGGAATGGACTCCAGAGACCTAAGAACAAGTAGACATTGGAAGGGGCCAGTTGGCTTCACAGTCAGGAAGTAGCAGGAATTTACTCAAGTGGGGCCTGTCACTTTGACGACAGCTTGTCTTCACCCTCCTTCTCTGGCCCCATTCCTCCCCAGGATGGTGGCAGCAGGCTTCGAGGGGCTGATGTGGTCTTCTCAGCCACCGCCACAGTCACCATCAACGTGGAAGATGTTCAGGACACGGCACCCATTTTCGTGGGTACACCTTACTATGGCTATGTGTACGAGGACACCCTTCCGGTGAGTGACTGCATTGCCTACCTGGCGTCCATTGTGTGACTCCCTGGGACAACCCTGAGGGTGGCTGGATTCACCACACACTAGTCAGTCTCCGGTGGAAGGCTGGTTAGGAGTCAATTAGGAGGTCAAGAGTTTCTGGAAAGTCACACTTTGATCCTGGGACTAGGGAGTGGCAAAATTCACTCAGGTGGTCCCTTCAACCTTGGGAGGTCAGGTGCAGAGAGTCCTAAGCAGGTCCCCGTGGGGTCACCTTCTTGTGCCACCCAAAGCCCAACTATTTTTCTGAGTGGGAGTATATCTCCTGTCCATGGTGGGGCGGCAGTGTTGGGTTAGGGGAGACACTCTCATCACCACAGCCTCAGGCAACGGCTCCTGTTCTCCAAGGGCTCGGAAGTGCTGACCGTGGTTGCCATAGATGGAGACCGAGGCAAACCCAACCGCATCCTCTACAGGCTCTTGAATGGTAAGTGAGGATAACTCTCTGACACATTTCCAGTTCTGTGCAACTGAATCCTGGTTTCCTCACCTGTGGGACCAGGATGACAAGAAGGTGGGGATAGTTTCCTCAGATGACAACTTTGCTCTATCCTTGCTTGTCATGACACCCAGTAAGAGGGAACACCGCAGAATCCAGAGAGAGATGTATACTCTTTTTGCCCTGGACATAGCCACCAATGGCATGAGTAGCAACATTTCTTACACATTCAGAATTTCTGTGTTTCTTTCTCAATCTTTCTCTTTTCTGATTGACTGGGGCAGATAATTGAACGAATTAGATACAATGGTGTTGTGGCTTTCCCGAAGTACTAGGCCTGTGTGTAGAAAACAGAGGTTCAGAAGGGCGGTTTAGGTATCGACTACTGATTATTGATTTTAATCTAAGTCAGATGACTCTAGCACATTCTCCTACCACAGCTAGACAGGAGTCAAGCAGGCCAGCACGCCTGGGGCCTGAACCTAGCTGCGCTTACATCTGCCGTGCGCCATCCTTCCCCCGAGACACGCTGGTACACCGCCACCTTCCAGGAGTTCAAATAAAACCATGCCGTGACCACCAAGAAATCACCTGTGCATGGGCTCCCTTTCTGGGTGTCTTCTCTTCCCTACCACCTCTGAAACCAACCCCCAGTTACAGTACACTCATCCCACACCCCTCCTCACCTCTCCTTTTCACCCTTCATCTCCTAGGCCTTCTTCAAGTTCCTGTCTGTGTTCCTCTTCCTTCCTCCCATCCCCCCTTCATCTTCATTTCTTATCTCTTGCTCCTTTTTTACTTACACACACACACACACACACACACACACACACTTTCATGTGTAAGAAAAGGCACGTGGGATGGATGTTGAGAGCTGCACAAAAGTTCAAGTCCAGATCTCTACTGGCTAAGGGACCTTAGACAAGTTACTTAGCCCCTCTGAGACTCAGTTTCCTCATTGGCAAGACACAGAGAGGTGACAGTATTACATTCTATGAGGAGCTCTCCATGTGGTACATTTACACAGTGGAGTACTACATGGCAGAAAAAATAATGACATCCTGAATTTTGCAGGAAAATGGATGGAGCTAGAAAACATTATTTTGAGTGAGGTAACCCAGACACAGAAAGACAATTATCACATGTACTCACTCATAGGTGGTTTTTAAACATAAAGCAAAGAAAACCATTCTACAAATCTCAGAGAACTTAGATAACAATGCGGACGCTAAGAGAGACTTACATAGATCTAATCTACATGGGAAGTAGAAAGGAGAAAAAGACAAGATCTCCTGAGTGAATTGGGAGCATGGGGACCTTGGGGGAGGGTTGAAACTGGGGAAGAGAAGAGGCAGAAAGGGGAGCAGAGAAAAATATAGAGCTCAATAAAAATCAATAATAATAATAAAAAAGAATATGTGGCATGATTCCCATGTTATGCTACCTCCTGTGACCTTGTGCTAAGAGTCAGGGATTTTTTCTCTGACAGAGAGTGATAGAGTCTTTGCAATTAACGAGACATCTGGAGCCATCTCCGTCCTTCAGAGCCCCACGCAGCTCCGGAGAGAGGTGTATGAGCTTCACGTCCAGGTGACACCCCACTTTCTTGACTTATCCTACCCACTGTCCAGTCCTGGAGAGCAATAGAAGTGACGAGACCCAAGGGCTCCATCCGGGGAGGGGGGCTCTCTCCGGGGAGGGGAGCTCTGTCTGGGGAGGGACTGAAAGGTTACTCCAAGGAGCACCTGCATCAGGCTGCAGCAAATGCTTGCAAAGAGAAGCATGAGATCACAAGCAGGGTTACTGAGAATGCAGAGGGAGTGTCACTTCATGGGTTTGACCCTGGACTCAATACAGATAGAGAAAGCCAGATGTGTTCTAAGTAGCCTTGAGCTAGCAGCATGCACACATACATTCCTGTTGCTCTTGACTGTGGGTGTGGCATGACCAGCTAGCTGCCTCAAGCCCCCGCTTCTCTAACTTCCCAACAGTGATGAACTGTACCCAGAACAGGGAGCAGGAATAAACAAACCCTTTTCTCTCCTAAGACGCGTTAAGTCAGGGTGTTCTGTGATAACAACTGAAAGAAAAACAGGACAGGCTTGGAGGGAACGAGCTGTTCCCCAGAGAGGATGACTGCATCAGGAGAGGAGCTGTGGGCAGTATCCACAACTGCAGAGCTTCAGAGGCTGAGGGTGAGGTGGGGGGCAGCTGGAGGAAACAGCAGGGGCTGCAGAAGTCAGTGAGAACTTGCCAAGGACTGACTCACAGAACCAAGGGAGCTGAGCCTCTGACGCTGAGATGGTAGCGCCAGCTGCAGTGTGGAAGTTTCTGTGAAAACTCCAAATGAGGATGGGTGAGAACTGAGTGGGAAAGGAAAGAGAGACAGCAGGCAGAGGCTTCTGGGAAGGAAAAGGCCTACAGAGAAGTGTGGAATGGGGTCTGGGAGGGTCATTTTATTTATTTATTTTTTTAAATATTTTTATTTATTTATTTATTATGTATACAGTGTTCTGTCTGCATGTATGCCTGCAGGCCAGAAGAGGGCACCAGATCTCATTACAGATGGTTGTGAGCCACCATGTGGTTGCTGGGTATTGAACTCAGGACCTCTGGAAGAGCAGTCAGTGCTCTTAACCTCTGAGCCATCTCTCCAGCCCCTGGGAGGGTCATTTTAGAGCAGCAATTCTCAACCTGTGGATTATGACCCCAAAGGCCATCGGAAAACCCAGATGTTTATGTTACAATTCGTAACAGGAGCAAAATTACAGTTCTGAAGTAGAAATGAAAATAATTTTGTGATGGGGGGGTCACCACAGCATGAGGAGCTGTAAGAAAGGGTTGTAACATTGGGAAGGTGGAGAATCACTGATCTAGAGCACCTTTTTAGAAGTAGAACATTCTTAGCCTGGCGGTAGTGGTGCATGCCTTTAATCCCAGCACTCAGGAGGCAGAGGCAGGCGGGTCTCTGTGAGTTTGAGAACAGCCTGGTCTACAAGAGCTAGTTCCAGGACTGGCTCCAAAGATAGAGAGAAATCCTGTCTCGAAAAACAAAAGAAGAAGAAGAAGAAGAAGAAGAAGAAGAAGAAGAAGAAGAAGAAGAAGAAGAAGAAGAAGAAGAAGAAGAAGAAGAAGAAGAAGATTCTTATACAATGCAGGAAGGAGGCCCCTGGAAAAGGGATATTTGTTACAAGTTTTGTGGGGTGCCTATGGACACTCAGTCTTGGCTCTACAACCTGTATTATTAGTTAGCTAATGCTTCATGAGAAATCACCCCAAACTTAGTGACCTAAAGCAGTATACAAGAGTTGGGAGTCCAGATTCAGCTTGACTGGATCTTGAATTCCAAGGTCATTCACGTAGCCACAATCAGAGATAATCAGGGCTGTGATCTCATCAGAGACTTGGCTGGGGGAAGGACTGACTTTAAGACTCACCAGGTCTTTGGTGTGACTCTGTTGCTCGCTGGTTGTTGCCTATGGGTTACCTACGGTTAACTCCCTATCCCATAGCCTCTCTAGCATTGCTGCCTGCTTCATGAAAGCCTTGGGAAAGAGAAGCTCTGCAGGAAAAGTGAATTATAATCCAATAACCTAACCATGCCGCCAGTCAAAAGCAAGTTCTCAGGTCAGGTCACACTTAAAGAGAGGAATTACAAGAATATGACCATCAGGAGGAAAAACTCTTAGGGCCAGCAGCAGTGTGCCTGCCACACAGCCATAGCCATCTGTTGCCATCCTAGGTGACAGAGGTCAACTCTCCAGGAAGCCCAGGTGCTCAGGCCATGGTCCCAGTCACCATCAGGATTGTGGACCTCAACAACCACCCCCCAACTTTCTATGGAGAAAGTGGGCCCCAGAACAAGTTTGAACTGTCTATGTATGAGCACCCACCTCAGGGGGAGATCCTCCGTGGACTCAAGATCACTGTCAACGACTCTGACCAGGTGCGTGGCCACAGCCCTAAAACTGACTGAGTCTCTGCCGGTGCTCAGTTTCAGAGAGAGGGTCCAGAGAAGTCACGAAATGAATAGCACAAGATGGTACGGCTAAAAGGTAGCCGAGGGATGGTAGGCAATCCCATGCTATTTGCTTAGACGTTAATAATCAGCTACAAAGTAAAAGGCAGGCGAAGAAGAGGTCCTCTGCATCTGACCTTCCAATTGCACATCACTAAATGTCCTTGTCTTCTCCAGTGCTCAGCACAGTACCAGGCAGATGGTTGTGAGACACCATGTGGTGGCTGGGAATTGAACTCAGGACCTCTGAAAGAGCAGCCAGTGCTCTTAATGACTGATCCATCTCTCCAGTCCCAACTAAATCTGATTCTTAACCCCTCTTTGTAGAGAAAGAGTACTCACTGCTTAGGGCTAAAGGGATGTAAGGGCTCCCCACCTAGCACACATATATAATGCATTTCTGTTCTTATTTATCTTCTATTTCCTCTCTCTAAATTCTGTTGCCCAGGGAGCTAATGCCAAATTTAACCTACGGCTGGTGGGACCTGGAGGGATCTTCCGAGTGGTGCCACAGACAGTCTTGAATGAAGCCCAAGTCACCATCATCGTAGAGAACTCAGCCGCCATTGACTTTGAAAAGTCGAAGTTGTTAACCTTCAAGGTAGGTGACGGTATTGCACTGCTCTAGGACTGGAGAGATGGCTCAGCAGTTAAGAGCACTGCCTGCTCTTCTAAAGGTCCTCCTGAGTTCAATTCCCAGCAACCACATGGTGGGTCACAACCATCTGTAATGAGATCTGGTGCTCTCTTGAGGAAGAGACCTGGTCAGTTGTCCTCATCAACTTAGACCATGAAGCCTGATATGGACAAATTCAACCAGGAACCCCTATATATGGGCTGCCCATATTGCCAGGGCATAAATTATGGGGGCAGGGATGGAAAGATAAGGCTGGAAGTAGGCAAGCTCACACCACTTCCGGATTCAGTGTGGGAGGGCCATTGTCGCTCCCAGGCCTGGGTGGCTCTACTATTTTTCCCCAGAGGTTCTGCCTATCCTGCTGTGGGCATGTGGACAATAGGAGGTAGGTTGGGGGTGGGGATGGTACCTGACCCTCCCCCGCCACAGCTTCTACAAAGTTCTCATAGCCTCATCCTTACTGAGCTGCCAGCTTCTGAACCACCACTATTATGTGAAGGCTGGGGAGTCAGGGGCACACTACCAGTATAGTTGGCTGTGTTAATAGATGGAGAGAGAGAAACTGTGTGATTCTCATGTGCCTCTGATATTTGTCATCTGTTCCAGTAACAACCCTAACGGCAGTGGGGAAATACATTTTTTTGATGTCATTTATAATTTATAATCATGTAACACTATGAATATATATATGACACTTGTCATATATTAATATGTGAGTAATATATTAATGAAAAGATACTTCATTAAGAATATTTAACTTATCATTATTTATAATTCTATATGCTCACAGTGTGTAGCCAGCCTCATGATAAAAAGTGAGATAGTAAAGGCTTTGTCTGATTTTAGGAATAAAACACAAATGCCTGCTGTCACCAAGATAATTTAATTCAATGTTTGGAATGACATAATTCCGGATAAAGAGGAAATAAGAGCTGCAATTCTAGAAAGAAGGGGCCAAAAATGAGTATTATTGTTTTCTTAGAAAAAAAAAACTAAGAAAAATAATTGAAAGATTTTTGTAAATAAAGCAAAAACCACCACACAAAGTTATTTTTCCACACCTAACAGTTTTCTTAGGGAGTGAGAGGAGGAAGAGAGGATATGAATATAGTGGAATAAAAGATACTCTTGCAGAACTAATTAATACAACATTCTTAGGAATTACCCTAAGGAGAGACATGCAACTTCAGTGAAAAACACAAGTTTCCCCAGTAGTTTCTAAGGAAGGCAAGGCTGGAAATGTGATCCTGCCTTTAGAAATGCAAATCTTCCCTCTGTGTCTTGTTGCTGTTGTTGCTGCTGTGCTTGTTTTGTTTTGGTTTAAGACAAAGCTTTGCCACCGCCCAAGCTGACCTGGAGCTCCCTGCGCTGCACCGGCTGATCTCAAACTCACAATCCTGCTGCTTCCGTCTCCTGAGTTCTGGGGTTATAGACACGTGCCGCTCTGGCTAGTCAAATCAAATTAACTTTGACCTAGAATTTCTTTTGATGAGAAAACTTGACAAAATTATACTGGCTTGCATCTGGAGAAATCAGCTTATAAGAACAGCTGGGAACTTGACTTAGAAGAGACTATGTAGAGCCATAGAAGAAGACAACAGTAATAGCAATTCCAGGCCTGGGCACAATGGGAGTGATAGGATCACCAACACTGCAGACTCACAAGTGAGGAATGATGAGGGACTGTGAAGATGGTAGCCGGGACAGCCCACCAGGAGCCAGAGTAAGAATGGGGTACACACTGGGTGTGGTCGTCCACACCCATGTTCTTAGCACTCGGGAGGCTGAGGAAGAAAGACTGGCAGTTACCGCTGGAGTTTGTAGTAAGACCCTGACTCTAAAAACACAACACAACAGCAGGAAAGCTGGAGAGATGAAAGCATGGCCAGTTCTGACGGGATGGATGGTAGTGGGCCCTCAGTGGGATGACTGCCCTCCCTGACAAGTGTGTTTCTCGATCTTTCTCCAGCTCCTGGCCATTGAAGTGAATACCCCAGAGAAGTTCAGTTCCACCGCAGACATTGTGATCCAGCTTCTGGACACCAATGATAATGTCCCCAAGTTCACCTCTCACTACTACATTGCCAGGATCCCAGAGAACGCCCCAGGGGGCTCCAACGTGGTGGCTGTCACAGTAGGTTGGGGCCTGGTTCCTAAGACCACCAGCCATTATCTGTGATCTGTTTGTTTGTTTCGTTTTTCAAGACAGAGTTTCTTTGTGGAGCATTGTCTGTCCTGAAACTAGCCCTGTAGTCTAGGCTGGTCTCGAACTAAGAGACATCCACCTGCCTCTGCCTCCTGAGTGCTGGGATTAAAGATGTGCACCACCACCGCCTGCCCAACTGTTAGCTGTGACCTTGAACAAGGTCCTCGCCTCTGTACGTCTCTGATTCTTCACCTAATGATAATCTGTGTCTTCCCTCGCGGTTATGTAGCCTGTACCATATGAGGAAAGGGTCTTGTGATATGGCAGAAGGCACAGACTCTTACAGTCTGTTCATAAAGGAGTATCTCCTTACCTTAGCCATGTGTTGTAGAAGCAAGCTCCAGGCTTCTTCCTGCTAATGATGATGGCGATACATGTGCAAATCCCAAGCGCAGGGCCTGCAGCCCGTTCCCATATTCCCCTTGTTTATGAAAGAAAAAAGTATCTCCCAGACATAAACCTTTTTGGTTTGTTCACATTTGATACCTCCCTGAAGAAAACCAGGGCATGGGACAACCTCTACGCTACTTCCTCCCCTGCTGGACACACCCCAGGCTCTGCCAGCTTTCCATTGCAAGTTGCCTTCAGCTACAGAAACTACTTACTGCCTGTCTCACCATAGTGTAGGTGCCATTCGGAGTTTTCTTTTTTCCAGGCTGTGGATCCAGATACAGGACCATGGGGCAAAGTTCAGTACTCCATCTATGGGACCGGGTCAGACCTGTAAGTAGATCCAGAACACCAGACAAAGCAGTTTGCAAGGCTCTGGGTGAAGCAAACCTCTGCTTAAGCAGGAGGGACCAGTAAAAGCTTAAAAGCCAGGTTAGGGATGTGAGCATCCCAGGGTACAGGGTAGAGAGAGGCAAGGAATGGAAGGAAGCCATGGAGAGCCTGAGGTAGAGATAAGACACCACTAGCGAGGTGACTGGAAAAGAAGGCTGCGGTCAGAGCCTGGAGTATAGGTAGTGACCTCAGAAGGCAGGTGAGCAGGGACAGGATAGGGTGAGGGGAGGGTGACAGGCTGTGGTAAGTAGGGCAGCGGCAGTTGGGCTGCGTGTCAACGGCTGGATCTGAGTCCTAGAGTCAGATCGTAAGGGGCAGGAGCTGGTGGGATGCTTGGGGAAGCTGCCCAATGTCTCACTGAGGACTTTAGGATGTACACATGTATATGAGCACCTGTGCTTCTGTTTTCTGTGCCTGGTAGATTCTTGATTCATCCATCAACGGGGCTTATCTACACTCAGCCCTGGGCCAGCCTGGATGCCGAGGGCACGTCGCGGTACAACTTTTACGTGAAGGCCGAAGACATGGATGGGAGGTACAGCCTGGCAGAGGTGTTTGTCACTCTGCTGGACGTCAACGACCACTACCCCCAGTTTGTGCAGAGCATCCAGGAGAAGACGATGGTGCTGGGAACCCCAGTGAAAATTGAGGTGGGTTTCAGAGGCAGCTGAGCACCCAGACTGGGCCATAAGCGTTGAAGTTAGATTAAATGTGTCCTGCTAAGGGCACTGGGCTACATGACACTATACATAGCTTTCTTTCCACCCCTACTAGAAAAGGTACCTGGGAAGGAAAACATAACCAATAGAACACCTGAACCTCAGAGGGCTTGAGTACTGTGCTTGTCTGAATTTACGTCACTGACCTGCGTGCCTTCAAAGCAAGCTTTTCCCACAGTACACTGTCTTCATAATGCAGAAAAGACATGCATTCTGAATCCCAACAGACACGCTCTGAATACCAGACACCCCCTCCCATCGTGGACCAGCCAAGCTTTCTTCTTTGCATGTATAGTAAGGCATCACCAACGAGTACTTCACGGATGTATTCTGAGAATGGAGTTAATAACACCTACATAGACTATGGCTCAGAGTAGTGCATAAATTCTTCTTCCCCAACTCTGTTCTAGCCCAATTAGGATTAAAATTCTTTCCCATCAACTCAGAAAGCCCCCCCCCCCATCCTTATATACTGTTTTAGCCAATGGATATCTTCCCCAAGTGATCCTCTCGCCCTCTCTGCTCAGGCTACGGACCAGGATGCAGAGGAGCCAAACAACTTGGTCGACTACTCCATCACCCATGCAGAGCCAGCCAATGTGTTTGACATTGATGCTCACACGGGAGAGATCTGGCTCAAGAATTCCATCCGCTCCTTGGAGGCTCTCCACAACATCACACCCAGTGGGGACTACTCGTGGTCCCTACAGGTGCAGGCCAAGGACCGAGGCTCCCCATCTTTCAGCACAACAGCCTTACTCAAGATCGACATTACAGACACAGAGGTGAGCACAATGCCGTGGTGGTGGAGGGGGAAGGGGGCCCGAGAGCAACTTGTGCCGAAGATGCAAAGGACTTTCCGTGAAATCAAACCCAGAGGCTTGGAAATCAAATTGGAATTCTAGCTTCAGTATTAATTAGTGATGTAACTCTAGGCTATTTAAGCCTCCATTATTTTTTCTGTGTTAGAAGGTAGAAGCAAAAGCATTATGTAAAGTTCAGTGTCTGGCAGGAATCCATCAAATACAAGGGTCCTGGTTCATTTTGGTTTATGGTTCTCCCTGTGACCAGAGACAAGCACTATTTTGTTAGTCCAAGGGAAGACTCCAGGGAAGCAGGAGGTTGAAGTCTGCAGGAGGCTACTACGGTCTCTCTCACTTGATTTTGCCTGAGGGATGCCTTGGGGGCGGGATGTTGAAACCTGTCAGGCTCAGAGAAGCTCACACAGCTGCTGTCCTCCAGGGACGAGGTGTAAGTAGTTAAACCTAGGGCACGACTTTCTCTTTCAGACGCTCTCCCGAGGTTCCATGGCTGCCTTCCTCATACAGACCAAGGACAACCCCATGAAGGCTGTAGGTGTGTTGGCCGGCGTCATGACTATTGTTGTGGCCATAACCGTCCTCATCTCTACCGCCACCTTCTGGCGTAACAAGAAGTCCAACAAGGTCCTGCCTGTGAGGCGTGTGCTCCGTAGAAGGCCCAGCCCTGCACCCCACGCCGTTCGCATAGAGTGGCTCAAATTCAGGAGGGCCAAGGCTGCTACCAAATTCATACTCAAAGAGGAGCCTCCCAGTGAGAACTGCGATTCCAGCAGGGCAGAAACCACAGTGCCCCCCAGAGCTCCAGCTCTCCCGCCACCCCCCAGAATGGTATCCAGTACAGTGGCCCAACGGGCAGTGCCTACTGTCTCTGGATCCCTTGCCCCACAACCACCCCGGCAGTTACCCAACCACAAGCACTTAGGAGGCCCCGTTCAGTCCTCTCTGGTCTCTGAGCTCAAGCAAAAGTTTGAGAAGAAGAGTCTTGACAACAAGGCTTACTTCTAGAATGTCCCCTGATTGTTTTCTTCCCGTCCTCCTGTACTGACTCTCAAGGTCACCTCTCTTTTATACAATGTTGCTGCCCTGTATACGGGGCTCTGCAAAGGGCTTTGGGCAAAAGATTCCTCAGCCGGATTGCAGTTGGCAAATACAGGCCCACTACCCAAGTTCTTGGCACAGTTACAGTGCTCCCTATTCTTCAGAGAATAGAAATCCACAAGGAATCAAGTCTGTGTGTTTCTACTCACCAAGCCTAGACCCCACAGAGATTGAAGACCTACGGGGACCTTGCCATCCTTAGTTGTGAAGTAGGGCCCAGACCACGGGTGGCAAAACTGGCAAGAATCTAGATCCTGAAGCTTCAGCTAATAGCAGGTTGATGAAGGTTTGTTCTCAGCTAAAGCTGAAAATCAGTGAGCTTTGTGGGCTATAGGAAAGGGCCCCAAAGCTCTGAAAACCCATGTTAACTATAAGATTCTATGCCCAAAGCCAGTGGACAATAGAACTGGCATCTAGAAAAGACTGGCTCCAGACTTGTAGGTGATCGCGTAAGGTGATCTTTCCCAAGAGTGGGCGCAGAAGTCTCCAGCCTAGCTTGAAGAGACAGGGCAAGGTGGTAGGTGGATATCAGGCCTGAGCCCAGTTTTGATTCAGCTCTTCTCAAGTGACATGACCTTAGAGATATTGTTTAAACTCTAGCTGTCTTCTTCCTTGTCTGAAAAATGAAGCAAGCAAACCCTAAGCAAACAGTGACCTGAAAGCTTTAACCAAGTGCAGAGCAGCAGGATTGCAAAGTATTCGTCCTAGGCCAGCTCTCTGGCCACACTTCATCCAGTAAGTATTAGCACCTTCAGTGACGCCACCTAGTGTCCCCAGGAGGGACTATGCTGTAATTGGGGACAGCCACTGCCCTAGACAGTCGTAGCCTGGACTCACACAAGTTTTCTTCCACCCATGTCACTCACAAAGAACCAGTCAGGCAGTAATATTCAGCCCAGCTCTGAGAAACAAGTCTCCCAGAGTGACTGGCTCCATGCACACAGCGGATCCGTAGCAGGAATCTAGTTCACGAGCTCCATGTCCACACCATTTTTCTCTAGCGGGGACACACACCTTGTTAGCATGTGATAATCTTGCAGGAGAGAAATCTTGCACTCTGCCGTGGTTAATACACAAAAGTTCTGTTTTCCTTTGAGGAATCTTTTAAAGGAAATCTAGATACGTATGTATGTTTTTCAAAGCCCTCCAGGATTCCGTGCTTTCTGATGTGATCAGATTGTATGAACATGTGCTTCTCTTGATACCCCAGTCCATGTTTTGAGGTGTTACACAGATGTGTTAGTAAGCAGAGTCCTCATCTGGAGGTCTGCAGCCACTAGCTCACACAGTATTGAGGGATGAACACTGGCCGTCCATCTGGACACCAAGAGTCCCACCCAGAAGGCACTATCTAGCCCGAGTCTCATCTGGAAGGCACTGTCTAACCCGAGTCTTGCTGAAAGGCACTGTCCAATCCATGGTTCAGGAAAGTGCTGGCCATGTTGCATCACAGGGATTTCAACATCCTATGATATGCATGCAGTTAAACTCTTTTGTAAATGCTAAATAAAACCTATCATTCAAAGGATAAACTGACCTCCTGGTCCTCTTGTATTGATGCTTACTGACCTTTGGGGGCCAATATCCCTGACTCATTCAGTGATGATGCCATTCGTGACCTCCTTTCTCACACTGAGAGACATTTGCGACATTTTGTCTAAATTGTCTGCCTACATCTTAATTACAAGACCTTGTCTTGCCCTGGATGTGAATTCTGCATTGCCCAACCTAGAAGGGTCCAATCAGCATTGCTTGGAGGAAGAAATAGGTCGGAAGCACAGGCTAATGATCCTGAAAGCAGTCCAGTGGGAGCCGGATTGGCAAGGCCTGATGTGGGTATGACGCCAGGAATGCAGTTCATCTCTGGGAATGAGGTAGTGAAGGGGTCTGGATTGGAAGTTCTGTTCAACACCGTGGTCCTTAGGGTGGGTTTGTGGACAGACTCGGGAACTTGACCCAAGGAGAGACAGTCTTGGACATAATTACAGAAGGGGAAATGGCCTAGGAGCCAACAGGAGACTACTGGGAGAGAAGAGGATAGAGCTAAACAGGACCAGCAAATGTGGTTAACACTGAAGGGGACACTGTCAGTGGGGCGAGGCCTGCAAGTCCCACAGCATGAGAAAAGGGCAAGCTGGAGGGCAGCCCACTGTAGCACACCGAGATAGGCCCTGACCTACAGTCTGGCCTGACAAGAGGTTTCCAAGTCGGTAAGTAGGAAGGAAACAGGGAAAGCAACTGGAAATGCCATCGTCTTTGCAAAGCCTACAAATGGAACATTAACGTCATGCCCAAGCAATAGGGGTGATTCTAAGTGATCTGAAGTCATTTTTCCACCACTGTGGGCACGGACTCATGCATCTAGGTGTGTATGCAGATACACTGGGTGGGGAGGTACCATGCACATGAGGAGGTCAGAGGTCTCTCTCAGATGTCTCTTTCAAATATTCCCCATATTATTTATTGACACAGGGTCTCTCACTTTTACCTGAAGCTTGCCTATTCTGCTGAACTAGCTGGTCAGCGAACTCTAGTGATCTGTGCTTATCTGTCATTACAAGCACGCTCCTTAAGGCCTGCCCAATTTTTAAAAATGTGATTCTGGGGCTCAAACTCAGGTCTTCATAAAGTACATAGCAAGCCCTTTGCTGACTGAGCCATCTTCCCAGCCCCTTAAACTCAGACTTTTCTAATTTTATGAAATAATAGGGTGTTTTTGCAGTTTGACAGTCTTTGGGTGTCAAATTATGTGTGAATTTGTTTAAAAGACCAAGGCTGTCTGGGTCCCACTTTTCTTCTGGGGTGCAGAAGTCTTGTTGCTGTGAGGGCAGCAAGAGCAAATATATGCAAACACCTAGTGTCTACTTTGTAGCTACGGATAAAGCTCAGTTGCTATTCTTAGATGTATAAGGAGCGTTTGAGGACGGCTTGCTGTGGCCCACATACGAGAGCGCATGTCCTGGAGGAAAGGACCTTTGTACAGAGCCTTACACACGGATGACCCACAGAAAACGGAGGAGGACAGATGAAAAGAACTGGAAGAAAGCAGGTAGACACTCTGTAATCCACCTGTAACTTGGAGCTTTTTGACATTCGCACTCCAAGCAAGAGCGGGCAAGATGTTTCGGCATCTTGTCAGTTTGGCATCCAAACTCCAACCAAGAACTGATAAGATATATCACTAAGAGAGGATGAGAGATTTTGTCTTGCAACAGCTCTTCCTCAGAGCCAAGTTGGCAAGTGTGGAAAAAGGTGGGGATGAGAAAACGGTCCTTGTTTCTCAAGACCTTCAAGAGTTCCGTCTGTGTGAACAAAGGCGCTTTGCTGTTGATGAGAGAATTTCACTGTGCTGATCAGGTAGTCTTGAATTCATGGGCTCTAATAATCAATCCTCTTGTCTCAGCTTTCTGAGTAGTTGAGACTATAGACTCTATGTTTGTCACAATGGAAGCTTTGAGAGAATCTAGACTTTGAAAACCTTCCATGGGTGTTGGCATCAGTTGGCAAGCAATTCCTCTTCTCTAATGGTTATCAAGACTCCCATCATAGGGAAATGGACTGAGATAAGTGAGAAGATCCGAAATGAGGACCACAGCTATGCCTGGTATATGGACCCACGGAGGTCCCTTTAGGAGGATCAGAAATAACTAAGGAGTGGAGGGGTCGACTGCTCTAAAAGACTCAGTTTCCAGCATGAGGTGACAATGTGACTTTTTTCTACCTTTCGTATAATAGTGTCTTAGAGTTTCCGTTGCTATGATGAAAACACCATAACTAAAAAGCAAGTTGAGGAGGAAAGGGTTTATTTGGCTGATGCTTCCACATCACTGTTCATCAACAAAGGAAGTCAGGGCAGGAACACAAACAGGAAGGAACCCAGAGGTAGGAGCTGATGCAAAGACCAAGGAGGGTGCTGCTTGCTTGCTTGCTTCACGTGGCTCATTCAGCCTGCATTCTTATAGAACCCAGGACCACCATTTCAGGGATGGCACCACCCACAATAGGCTAGGCCCTCCCCCATAAATTACTAACTAAGAAAATGCCCTCCAGGATTGTATCGTATAAAGACATTTTCTTAATTGAGGTTCCCTTCACTCAGATGACTTTAGCTCGTGTCAGTATGACATAAAACTATCCAACAAATACAGAATTTCCATTTAAAAGGTTTATTTCTTCTTAGAAGGAAAAAAAGAAGAACCTAAAGAAATTATGGAGGGTTAATTTCAATATCAGTATTGCCATTAATTTTTAAAATGTTATTTGAACTGCCTTTGGTTCTCAGTCTCTGACTCATTTGTAGAACAATGGGATTCATTCTCTGTAGACCAGTGCCCTGTCATCTGCTAGGTAGGTGATGGACAAATCATTGACCTTTTCGAGGTCAAATTTCTTTAGCTAAAGTAAAGAGTATTCTGCCATCCTTTTTAGAATAATGCATATGAGACGCCCTGTGCAAATGCTGTAGGGCTGTGTGCACACAAAGAATAGCATTTATTAATTTCTAGCCACGGTCAAGCATAATTAAATGATCAGTTTAATGAAGCAGAGCTCTATTGGATTTAGCTCTACAGAGATAAATACTGTGTTCCTTTTCTCATGTTTGAACTCTGTCCATCAAGTTCCTTGATTTTAATACAGTGGATGCCCAACAAATACTTGTTCCACAAATGGGTGGAGTCAAGCTGTTCTGTCATAGAAGGTTTGTTTTAGGGACTGGAGATGTTGCGGGATATTTGTACACTGTGTGAAGGTGTGTTGCTGTAATTGGTGTAATAAAAAGCCCGCATGATCAATAGCTAGACAGGAAGAAATTGGTGGGACTTCTGGAGACAGAACAGCCTCTATGAGGGAGAAGAAAGGCAGAGTCACCAGTCAGACATGGAGAGGGGACATGGAAAAAACAGGATGTGACAGAACACAGATGAGCAAAAATGGGCTAATTTAAGTTATAAGACCTAGTTAAAAACAAGTCTAAGCTAAGGCCAAGCTTTCATAATTAATAATATAAGTCTGAGGGCCATTATTTGCAGGCTGTTGGACCAAACATAGTCTGAACAGAAAGCTTGCTATGTGGAGCTTATTCCATGGTGGGTTGTTAGGTGTTACCCCCCCTTTTCTAGCTCCTCATTCCCCTCCATGACTTTGTGACCCTCGCCATCCTCACAGACAGCTGTAAAATCTTTGAAAGAGCTATCCTTGCACTGCGGTATGGCTTGCTGACCCCTGAAGGCTTTCTTGTGCAGAGAGCAGCAGCCTAAACACCACTCACAGCAGTTGTATGGCCCCTGGGCTGCCCACACAGAAACACCCACAGGCACTGCCAGGAGCACAACGCACAAGACCACAGTGACGTGCAAGAGGCGCTCACGACCCTCCAGCCCACCACTGTCTTTGCCCGTCACAAAGACCACACACTGGCCCTGGCCTGGAGGCTGACTCCTCAGGCTGAGGCATGCTTTATATTCGGTAGCAGGGAGAAGGTCATCCACGGAGTAGGTGTTGATCCCAGGGCCTATGTGGACCACTGTCTTCTTGGAAGCTTCATCAGATGCAATGTAGAGAGTGAACCACTGCTCCTCTGGGAGGCTGGGCACTGTGAGCCACTCCAGCAAGATGGCTTGCGCTGTCTGCTTGACTACCCGTAGGTCAACATAGACACTGCCCTCTGAGGAGATGGAAAGAGAATGCAAGGCAGGTATGGCCTGGACCAGCTGGATGTGGACTGAGATGACAAGGGAGCTTCTGCCAATGGAGTTGGAGGCCATACAAGTGTAATTACCACTGTCTATCAGGTGGGCCGCTGGAATGACAAGCTGGGATAGAATGGTATCTTCGGCAATGGAGGAGGCCAACACTGGGTCAAAAGAAGAATGAAACAGCTGTGTATTTCTTTGACAGATGCTGGGAAGTTCTAGCAATGCCAGGCCTCACGTTAAAATCATGGTTACTCTTTATTAAGCCTGTACCTTGCATTTAAGGTTATCTTTCTGGAAACTATAGAATATGCATTTAATTTGTATATAAGGTGCTGAGGATTGGAGCAGCTGATTAACTTATCCATGGTTGTTCAGAGACAGCAATTATGTGAAGGCCTCTCTCTCTCTCTCTCTCTCTCTCTCTCTCTCTCTCTCTCTCTTTCTCTCTGGTTATAAACTGATTGATCCATTAGCTCAGGCTTCTTATTAACTAATTCTTATAACTTACATTAGCCCATAATTCTTGTCTGGGTTAGCCATGTGGCTTGGTACCTTCTTTGTCGAGGCAGTCATACCTTGCTTCCACTGCAGCTGGGTCACGACTGCAGACTGAAACTTTCCTCTTCCCATAATTCTTGTTGCCCCGCCTATACTTCCTGCCTGACGACTAGCCAATCAGCGTTTATCAAACAAGTACAAGAAACAAATCTTTACAGGGTAAAACCATTGTCCCACAGGTGGAGCCCATCCTTCCCTCTAAGGAGAGCATATTCTTTTAACATTAGTTATGTCCACTTTGGCCTTGCTGAACCTAAGATCATGGCCTAAGGAGCTTTATCAAAATGGAGTGATTAAGAGATATCATGAACTCCAGATGAATCCTTACCTCCCAGATCTTCCTCAGAACCTAGAAATCAAATACGTAGGCCCCTGCCTCTTTCAAGTACATGGTCCTGGGCAAAGTGCTTAAATTCTCTGAACCTCAATTTTGTTGTCAGGAAAATGAGATGACATGCACTTACACAGTTCACAGAAAATTTCATCAGGTCTTACCTGCTATTATTTCTGGGAGACTAGAGATAGCACAGTATTAAGAGTGATTATAGTGGGGCCAGCAAGAAACCTTAGCAGTTAAGGGTTCAACTGTTAGCACTCACATAGTGGCTCATAGCTATCTTTAACTCCAGTTTCAGGGAATCCAGTGGGTTTTACTGGCCTCTGTAGGCACTAGGCATTATGTGATTCGTGGGCATACATGAAGGTAAAACAGTACTTGGGCAGGCTTAATTTTATGACAAGTTGACATAAGCTAGAATCGTTGGAGAGGAGGAACCACCAGTTGAGAAAATGTCTCCATAAGATCAGGCTGTAGGCAAGCCTGAAGGGCAGTTTTTTAAAACTGGTGAACAATATGGGTGGGGCCATATTGATGGTGGTCTTGGGTTCTATAAAAAAAAAAAAGGAGACCGAGAAAGCCATGTGGAGGAAGTTCATTGAGAAGCAGTGATGAGGGAACATAAGCCAAATGAATCCTCTCCTCCCCAGCCTGCTCTTGTCATGGTGCTTTACCACAGCAGAAGCCACCCGGACTATGACGCCATAGACATCAAATAAGCAAATACAAATTTAAAGCTGAGTGACGGTAGTGCGTCTCTGGAAATAGTTGTTCATTTTAAAAGAAAACTACAATGATGAATCACGTCTTTCTCTGCTGTTAGCATTTAACCCCCAGTCAACTGGGTAAGATCAAAATAAAAAGTGAGGTGCACACCTTTAATACAGCACTTGGGAGGCAGAGACAGGTGGATGTCTGTGAGTTTGAGGACAGCCTGGTCTACAAGAGCTATCTCCAGGATGGGTTCCAAAGCTACAGAGAAACCCTGTCTCGAAAAACAAAACAAAACAAAACAAAAATCTTAAAAAATAAAGAGAAAGGTGAAGAAATGCAGTCAACTCTATTTTTTAACCACCTGGGGTTCATCATCACTTATGACAAGTGACTTGGTTGTACCCCTCAACTCCATTTCAACTGTTCTAGACAGAGGAAGAGTTAAGAAGCTAAGAATGTCCTTCCAGCTCCACCATGCTCCTGGGGAGCCCTTGCGTGATATTGGAAAATGCTGATACCTACTCCAAGAAAGGGGTTGCAATCTTGGATCCCAATTTTGGGCCCCTGGAAGTCATTTCTTTCCTGTAGGCCCTAATATAATTTTGAGCTAATATTGTCTGATTACAATAATATAAAGTATATAGACAGGCAATACATAAGACTTGCTATCCTTATCTTACGGGTAACACTCAAGGGGACACCACAGAAGTACATATGTAACAATACATATTATTGGCCCTGGACTCACTCACTTGAGTTCAAATCTCCAGAGCAGGGTCTTATAAAGCTTATAAGCACCCCTGCGTAATTCTGTTAACTCTGGTTAAAATAGCCTCTAAATAAAATTGTAGGATTCTAAAATATTAGTATTATGCTTTTCTTTTAGAAGGTTCCCCCAAAATGTGTTCGTTCATATTCAATTTTATTAACATATAAACATATTTACATACTTATAAAATCACCAGTTCCAGTATATCCATTTCTCTGAGATCTGCATGTGCCCACTTTAAACAGTGCTGATAGTGGAATATTCTCTTGGACTCTTTTTTGCTCTAGAGAGGTAATACATAAATATGCCAATCTTACCTGCACCCATCATTCATGACAAGGACAGTTTAAACCTCTGCAGTGAGACAGAGTCCTAACAGACCTCTACACTGCCCCTATATATACCCAGAGAGTACACGAGACTTACCATCGAATTCTCTCCATGTGCTCAGAGGATACTTCCATGTTATGGTTGGTGAGGGACTGGCTTGTGCCAAGCATTGCAGGGTCCCATTCTTTCCTGCCTGAATAGTGATATTGGCACTAGGAGTTGAGATATTTGGCTTCATACAAACACTGAGCTCAGTTTCATGTAAAAGCTGCCCTGCCTTAGAGACAGGGTTCTGGCATATCAGGTAGGAACTCACCAGTATGAGAGGGGGACCAATGGATTTGATAAACTGAGCAAACCCCCTTAACCGGCAGTCACATACCCAAGGATTATTATGTAGTGCCAACACTGTGCTGCAGACAATCTCAGCTCCACAACCACGCTGCTGGCCTTTCTGATAGGCTGGCCAGTTCAAGAAGACACCCTTGGATACAACTGTCAGCCTGTTGGAGGATATGTCAAGGTATGTCAGGTTGGCTAGGAACTTGAGAGCCAGTTCCGGGAGTGTGTCAATCCTGTTGTGTTTGAGATCCAAGACCTGTAGATAAGGGGTGGCGCGGAACGCTGTCCAGGGTACTGAACGGAGTTTGTTCCCCTCCAGTCTCAGCTCCCTCAGCTCTGGCAGGTCCTCCAGGGCGCCTAGGTGGATCACAGCGACACTGTTAAAGTTCAGCCAAAGATATTTCAAGGTACTCATGTTGGTGAAAACCCCCCGGGGAAGTTCAAATAAGGGGGAGTTTTCAATTCTCACTTGCTTGAATTCGTCAGGAAAGTTGCCTGGAATCTTTCCCAAAGACATTGCCGTGCACTGTAGACTCCTGGGTAAGAAAGCAGAAAACTTTGATCAGCGTGGGGAGCCTAGAGGTAGTACTGGGTGGACACTCTCATTAGACATGGGGATTAAATACAAGTAATAAACTTGAAATAAAAGAGATTGATATTGGTAAAAGTGTTCTGCTGGATAAACTGCAGAACCAATTAAAATGAATCCCACGGAGATTTAGCTGATTTCCCACAAGCTCTAAGCCTGAGTCACTCCATCTGACTCCTAATGAAAGCTCACTCCCCCCTCACCCTGTTCACCTTCTGAAATCTTTTCAGCACATCGCACCTGCCAAAACTCTCCTCTGAGCAGGTGCACCCTGGCAGACAGAGAGGCTGAGCCGCATGCATATCCCAAGAGACCAGAACTTGCAAGAAACAGTAAAAAACAAAAGCCATATTTATCTGTAGGCAATGCCCCATGTGTTTTCAGTAGGTATGGTCTCAGCTTCTGAGTAGCAAATCCTATTATTGGTAATCCATGAAGATGTAGGTCAGCACGGCAGCACTAAGGCCCCAAATGCTCTGGGCTCTGTTACAGCCCAGCTCCCAGGCTCAGGCCATGTGAGCTCCTTCCATGTGGAAGAAGTTGGGCCTCTTAACTAAAGTGAGAAAGTCCACCAAGCTCCAGTTCTTGAGACTGGAAAGAGAAGTACAGGTCAGACATCAAGTTCTATTTTGCATCTACCTTCTCTCCACCTCTTACTAAGAATCCAGTAAGAGAATCAGATGTTACAATCCTGAGCACCATGGCTCAGGACTTGGCCAGACAGCATCGCATACTTCCCAATTCACAAATAACCCCCAAATTCCAGCTATTTTCTAAAAGTGAAAGCAGATGTGAGCAGCAAAGCAATTGTGTGATTGTGCCCCTTGCCTGTCTGTAGCACCATGGGTAATGTATTGAGTCACACTTCTACTGCATTATGACAGCTGCTTCTGGAACTCATGTTACGAGAATCAGCTATACATCAGGATGCTCCTTCTTGTGGAAGTTTAAGAACATAAACCCAAAGCTTTGGGGTATGAGGCAGGAAGCTTGATGGCATATCTTTTCCTTGACTTTTCCAAAACTGCCTCACACCACATAGATCATGTCTCAAGCTTGTAAATGTTGTCTATGGTAATCCCTATTGTTCTACACTCTTCATTCATGCAATGTTTTTTGTTCATTCACTGTAAGGCATGTTTGTCAGGCACTATGGTGGTGAGAAAAAAACACTATAGATATTTCCTCATTTAGTCTTCTTTGTGCTTATGTTTCTGAGTCTGGAGGTTTGGGAAATATCTTTTAACCTGTGAATCCATGTATATTCTCTACTGAATAAGAATATTTATTCATTAACCAATGAAAGCAACATATAGACAGAAGTACCAAATATTAAAAAAAAATCTCACAATTTGTCCAGGAAATGTTTAGACTAGCTAAAGTGTCCAGCACACAGTAGTTGCCCAATAATTCACTCCTTATGATGACAAAGTTTTTAGAGGAACAGATGTATCAACTTTCTTATTAATTGGGGGAACTTAAGAAAATACCAACTTTCCGTGGGTCCTTGTAAAAATTCATATATAAATTATACCCCACAAAAGGCTTCTGTGAGAACAAATCCGCTCAGTAGCTAACCAGTGAGGGGAAATGGGTCACCAACTAAGCTGCTTATGTCCGGGGCTTCCCTCTCACGCCAGAGGCATTTGTGGGCATTCCTAGGCAATTTAACTCGACATTTCGCTACATCTTTGCAATTCCTTTCAAGGTAAAAAAAATTTACAAAGACAGAGTGTGTTGTGAACACAAAGTCCTTGTGAAATGTGTTGCTGTCATTACATTCAAAAGACGAGGAGCTGATCCACGTTTGCAAAGTGTTTTCACAGAGCAAGGTCCTTCCCAAAGCAGCACACTTCCAGCGGCAGGTGGAGAGGACACAGTGTCTGGCCACTTTGACCTCAAAGAATCAACAGAGTGATTTTTACTCCAGAACCCTCTGTCAAGTGTCCCAAGACTTAGTTAAGCTTTCTTTCTGGGACTCTGCAGTTCAATGGGTAGGTATCTGAAGGCACAAGTAAGTTGCTTTCTTTCCTCTTGTATCCAAATAGAGCAGCCAAAAATTAAAAAAAAGAACCCTTTCCTACGATGTCTACTCAGCGTGCTACTTAACATAAATTCAGACCTACTCACTTTCCTACAAGTTGTCTTAGAGCTTGTAAAGAACACCCACCACCTGTCTGAGGTGAAGAGAGTTGTTCACCTCTGCAACTCCTCTTCTAACCATCAGCCCACCATTTTGCAAAGGGGCAGAGGAAGTAGCTGTGGGGGAGGGGAGAGAACAATCAAAGCTATCTTGGTGGCAGATCTGGCACTTGGCAGCAGTGGTACCCAGGTCAGCCTTGGTGAGTGGCAGTCCATGTCATCAAGCCCATGCATAATCTCCATTTCTGCCAACATGGCACTGTGTTTGTGTGCCCACAGAACAGGTCACCTTATTTACTTAGTTATTGAACTCTTCCTCTGCTGAAATCACCTTTGGTGAGAGTTTATACGAGACACAAGTATCTTCACACCCTTCACTCTTTTGGGGAGATCTATCCACATGCTTCATCCTTAGATGCCTTTCTTGCCAATTTTCTAATCATCCTCATTTCAAACTTCGGATCACACAGCCAATCCATTGACTATAGCCCATGAGTTGAATCAGTGAGCATTCATGCACCTGCCATTTCCCATGAGTCAGTGAACACTCATACATTTGACTATTTCTCCTTGCACACAAAATATAAGGCCATGTGTAGTACCTGAAGATCTTCACACTGTGAAGACTTCCCTTCACTCATGCTTTTCAGGGTTGCCCGAGAAAAGGATTATAATTTTGTAGCCGTCCACTCTGGACAGTGCAGGCTGTGGTCCAGCTAGACCAACCAGCCAGCGACCTGGGGGCAGGTTAACTACTTTGGACCACTTCTTCCACAGGAAAAAAAAACCAATTATTCTCATTATAGATTTGCCTTTCTTGTACTGAATGCTTCTGCCAAAGCCACCATCCATTGACTTACTGAATGCCTTATCCACTACCATGGTATTCCACACAATATTGCTGATAAAAGAACTTCCTTCACCTGTGGAGAAGAGTGACCGTAGGCTCATGATCATAGAACCCACTGGTCCTACCATATTCCCACCATCCTGAAGCAGCTGGCCTTTTGAAGACACAGTACAGAACTATTGGGTACTTCGGCAGGGTTCTCCAGAAGGTGATATATGCTTTGAATCAGTGTTCAATATGTGGTATGATTTCTTCCATAGCCAGGATGAATCATGGGTCAGAAAAGGGCACTATCTACTCATTATCACCCCTAGCAACCCACTAGAAAAAATTTTCCTTCCTGTTTCCATGACCTTAAATTCTGATGGTCTAGAAGTTTTGGTTCCAAGGGCAAGAGTGCCATGGCTAGGAAACACAGCAGACATTCTACTTCTTTTATAATGTAACATCAATTAAGAGAATATCAGCAGTTATCATACTTAATTTTTGAAATAACAAAAGAGTGTCCCTCAAGGGACAGTGTCACCAATTCTAAAATTTATAATGTGTTTGCAGTTGTATGAGGGATAATTATATCATGTTAGGCACAATTATGACCCGTTTATTGTTTTCATTTGGAAATTAAGCATGGCATAAGGAGATATGATTGCTTGTCAAGTTGACGGGGCTTGAGATGACTAGTCTCAGTTGTCAACCTGATTAATCTGGAATTAACTAGAACCCAAGCAGCTGAGTACGCCTGTGAGGAGTTTTTTCTTCATTAAATTATTTGAAGTAGGAAAACTCACTCTTTTTTTCTTCTGAGACTGGGTTTATTTGTGTAACAGCTTTGGCTGTCCTGGAACTTGATTTGTAGATCAGGCTGGCCTCACAGAGATCTGCCAAACTCTGCCTCCTGAGTGCTTGGATTAAAGGCATGTGCCACAATGCCTTTTAACCTGGAACTTTCATTTAAGGTAGGAAGATCCACCTTTAATGTGGCCCATACCTTCTGCTGGCAGCATATATAAAGGACATGAAAGAAGGAAGTTGGTTCTCTTTGCCTGCTTGCTCTGACTCTCTTTGGCAAGCCCATTCCTTCATTGGTCTACTCCTTCAGGATTCCAGCATATACTGAAGACTGACTGAGACATCCAACTTTGTGAACTGAAAAACTACCAGATTCTTGGATCTTCCATTGGTAGGCAGCCATTTTCGGACTAACTAGACCACAACCTAAAAGTCATTCTAATAAGTCCCCTTTCTATATCTATCTAGATACAGATATAGCAATAGAAAGGGCATTTATTAGAATCTAGATAGACATAGATGATATATAGATTCATCCTGCAAGTTCTGTTTCTCTGGGGAACCCCGACTTACTTGACTAGCGTTGTTGTTTAGCTTAATTAACTTGTTTGCCAAATGCAGTCTTAAATATCATGAGACCCTGACATCAAAGGAGAGAAGATCTGAAGGTATTTCATCTTTTTCTCCCCTCCTGAAGGATGCTTTTAGGGACTTGGATTGTAGATTTGTCTCAAGAGACAGTTTTTGGAGAATTACTGTGTGATTGTGGCACAGATATGACTTCCTACTGGGAGACAGTTCCTGCCTTATGTGAATAGACTCTCAATAAGAGACTATCCTATTCAATCAGAAAGTGCCTCTTACTCCCCAATGTGAGTCACTTTGAGAAAGCCTAGAGAGGAGAACTGGGTGAGCCACTCAGTAGCAGATAGACGCTCCTCTGTCTTCTCTAGATAAAGCCTTTTCCATTTCTATCTTTTTTGAAAACAGGGGTTCTCTGTGTAATCCTAGATCTCCCAGAGCTTGCACCGTAGATCAGGCTGGCCTCGAACTGCCTGTCTCTGTCTCCGAGTGCTGGGATTAAAGGTGTGTGTCACCATAGCTTAGCTTCCCTTTCTAACTTTTGACAATATTTGATGGAGATGGTGTCGTGGCCACTCATGCTTGCTAGTATGCCACTGAGGGAAATGCACAAGACCACATTCCAAAGCTCCCGTGAAATAGTCAAGCCACGTGACCCATGTTTTGGCTACTGAGACATTAGAAGCAAAGATGTTTGAAAAGCCCCTCCACAACTCAGTAGTTTTGTTTGGGTTTTCTTTGTCGAGGTGACTGCTGATTTTCCAGATGGTGGGCCTTTCCTCCCTCATTCCCGCTCACTCAATGAGCAGACTGTTAGAGCAAGAATGAATCACTACGTGTCAAACCACTAAAGTGTGGAAGCTGCTGCAATAGCATCCGCTGGATATGTCCTACCCATGCAAATAAACAAAGTGCTCGAATCCCTGGGAACTGGTGATTATCTTCAGTAGATTCAACTCTAGCCCTCTGAACGAGCTCTGTGGGACCCTAGACTAACAACTAGCTTGCTAGCTTACAATCCTCTTTCCAGTACACAACTTGTTTTTGCCTTTTTGTATCCGGCAATGTGGAGAAGCAACTGAAAATAAGTGACTTTGGACAAACCATCTGTGTAGGCATGAGGAATACAGTCATGCTGTGACTGAAAAATGTATAACGGAAATGCCATAAAACACGTAATCTTATTGACATTGATTTGTGGCTCCTAAACTAGCCATCCAGGGGCCGTGGACCACAGGCTCACCATAGCCAAGGTGGCAGCTGGCCTTTAGGACAGAAAGACCAAGAATTCTTTTTCTAGGCTTTGTAGAGAACATCCAGTTTTCAGGGGATGAGTTATACTAGAAAATTAAAATGTAAACCAGACACCATTTATTTATTCTTTTTCCAGAGGAGGTTGTTTCAGTAGGATAAATACTCATGAGAACAATCCAGAATGACTGCAGACAGAACATACAAAAGAGAATTGATACATGGACATTAAGAGGCCAGCCATCTTGCAGGCAATGATCACCCACACCTTGAAGGTGATCCTATTGGATTTTGATCCCCACCCCCATTTTCTCTCTTTCTCCTCTCCTTCCTCTTCCTCTGTTTCTTGGTCAATATTGGATGTACTAATTTTATTTTTTGCTTTCAAGTTCCTGATTTTCTTCCACGAAGTTCAACAAAGCTAATTCAGTGCTGTCTCCAGTCTGTCATCTGTTCTTGTAAACAACACTTTACTGGACCACATCCATGCGCATTAATTAACATGCAGTCTGTGTTTGGCTTCCATTCATTCCATTAGCAAAGGTAAAGTCTGTTGATATTCATGATCTGGTTTTGTTTACAAAAAATTATGTGGCTCCGTGATGTAGACAAGGCCATTACTCTCTAACCAGACAATTTTTCTTGCTGATGGTGATGATTCATAAGTTATAATTAAATGCAACCTTGGGGGGGGTCATCAAAAAAAAGTCACCTAAGTTTGGTGAATCTATAATCATGTGCACATATGTTCTTGTGGTTCTGATCCCAGGTTTTGGTGGCTGCCAAAAAATTCATTTTTCGTAGTAAACATGCTGTGAACTGAATTTCAGAGATTAATATGAATAAAAGCATAATGTCCAGAAATCTGTCAAAGATATGGATTCCAAAAGACACTCCATCTTTCCCTTGTTCTTAGTTCTGTAAAATTAAATATCCCAGCCTCCAGAATGGGCTGTTGGAGCATTTTGTGAGGTCTTTTGCAAACAGGAAGGAGATTTATATCTAGTCAACATTCACATCATGTGAATTGTCCTATGTGGTACCAGTTAAATGCTTTTCTTGAATCACTTCTAAAGGCCACAGTTGTTACTTGAAGATTTGATAGCCATCTTCTCTGTAGACAAGGGATGAATGGGGTCTTCCGCTAAGAGCACTCACTCCTCTGTAGACAAGGGATGGAATCCTCTCCCAAACCAAGAACAGCTGAGAAACATTGTAAAGGCTGTTCCATGGGAATGGGTTGGGAGCGAGACAGGATGCCTCTGACAGTTTCCTCTGTTGTAGTTGATCCTTGGCTCTCTCCAGGCTACCGTGCTGAGAACAAATGAGCAATATTCCTGAGAGTTCATTGCCAATAAAGTGTTTATTCCCAAGCATCCAAAAGGTTAAATATTCAAATTCAATGGAGGGAGCGCAATATGGATGAGCGCAAGTGGTAAGACTTCTCTGTGCAACCAACTGTCTAACTGCCCGGTCCCTTGCTGGAGCTGCCACTCCCCAGTGGCAGTGCTACAGTGGACCATGCCATAAATTTGTTTTGCAGATGTTCTGCCTTCCATCATGACCTTCGGAGGATTAGTAACTTCTTTTGACTTGTTAAAGTTGCATTTGGCCATGAGACTCTCATTGACAGATGCAATATAAGCACAAGCAGCAAGGTACCAACCTCACACAAAGAGGCATTGCATGATTTAACTCATTCCTCTTATGTCATCAGAGAAAAGTCTGCCCTAGGTAGCCACTGTTACTCTTCACCTTGGGGCCCAATGGAAGACACAGCAGAGTCATGCCAACCTACAGACGCATAGTGGAAAAGTGAGTATCTTAGTGCCGCAAACCAGAGTTTTTGCTTTTATTTGTTGTGTAGCAGAAACTGACTGATACAAGTGAAATACTTAACACTCGCTTCTTCTCCAGGAAAATAGAGAGAGAAATGGTGCCTTCAGATCCTAATGGCTGTTATGAGGGTCAAGTAAGTTAATACCTACGAAGTGCTTTGGACACCTGCTGGAACATAGTAAGTGCTTAGTAAGCTGTGTTAGCTGGCGTTGAAGTAAATGGACATGTAAGCAAGTACCCGAACCATAAGGGTGGCTGAGCACACAGTCAGGGTGTGAAAGTGTGTGAGACTGAAGAGGAGAGTGACCAGGCGGGTGTCACTGGAGACTCCGGCTCAGCAGAAGTACTCATTGATGCGTCTGCCACCCCTGACTCCCAAGAGCTGGGAGTCCAGGCTGGAGCAAGCTGAGAGAAGCCTGTCCGCCTCACTGAGGCTGCTCCTGGACAACTCCTCTGAGCCATCCTCGCTGTGGCCCAGTCTTTCCAAATTAACATAGGCACCGGACGCCTCCGCGGAGCCCCCAGTGCGGCACTTTTGGCAGCGTCTCCGGAGAGCCCCGCAGCAAACCAGGAGGGTGGGAGGCAGGGCAATGATGGCTGCCACGCTGATCACCACCATGTTGATGAGCCGCTGGGTGCCCTCCGCATCTACCACCTCGTCAGTAGAGAAGATGACACACTGTTCCTTCGTAGGCACCAGGCCCCGCACACAGACACATGCCACATACTTGGTCTTTGGAGCAAGCCCCTCGATGGTGACACTAGTCTTCCCGGGCTCCACAGTCATCCTTCGCATGTCACGCTGCCCAAAGACCGCATAAAGGACACTAAAGGCCGTCGTGTTCCCAGCTTGAGGGGCCTTCCACACCAGCGACACACTGTGGTAAGTATCTCCCACCACCTTGAGAGACCTGACCATCTGGGCCTCCTGGTGTTCTGCCCGCTCTCTGGAGAACTCTCCTGGGACATCCATCTGAAAGCGCTGGAGCTCCAACTCCTTTATGCTGGGCGCCGAAGGCTTGGTAGCCAGAGCTACAGGTTCGGGAATATGGGGGACATGCCTGGCCACCAGCTTGTTGTTGTAAGCAGCAGCTTCTGCCCCCTCTCCTGTCCTTGGCCACAGGGCCCCCGGAACCCCACTATCTTCTGTAGAAGTCTGGGGTTCAGTGACAATCAAGGAGATAAGAGTTTCAGAAGCCCCTAGAAAGTTCTTGGCCTGGCAGATGTAGTCTCCAGAGTCAAAGAAAGACACAACAGGCAGATCCAGCAAAGTCCAGCTTGAGCCATCATTGGAAACTTCCTGGTGTACTAGAGAGAGAAGAGGCAGGAATGAAGGAATTAATGAACTGTCTTCTCAGGCTCCCTTCTACAGCCAAAGTCACACACAGTCCCTGGTCTATACACACTATAGTGAATACCACTCATTCCAAGAAAATAGTGGCATGAACTCAAATCTCAAGTCCCTCATGGCCCACTTTACTGGGTTACTCAAGAACAAACTGCTTAAGTGCAACGAATTGCCTGCAAAGTTTAATCTCCTCAGAGTTTACCCTTCAGGTTCTAGAATGTGGCAAAGGGGTCCCATTAGGGAACAGGCAAGTGCCCTGAGGGTAGGTAGGTTCAGGGGCGAGTATGAGGAAGAGAGGACAATCTGGAAGTGCCATAACCACCTCTGCACACCCCAACTGACACATCTAATTAGCATCCTCACCTTTGTGTTTTTACACAGTGGGGCCTTCTGCACCGAACTGACCTAAAATCCCTATCTTAGAGCAACAGCAGTCAGCCTTGTTGAGGAGCCGGAAGAAAGCTGGGGTGATGTGAGATTTTCTGGTTAGGTGCTAAGAAATGATTTCTGCTTGACTTGTTTTCTGGCTGTGTCTGGCCGTGACTCTGGTCCCTGATGTCATTGTAACAGAAATGATCCCTCTCTGCCCACACTACTCAGTCAGAATAGACTTCGTACACACCACAAAGCCAGGGCTAGACTGACTGGAATCCCAGCTTCTTCATATATGAGCTGTGTGATATGGGGCAGGCACTCACCTCTCAGCACTTCCACTTATTTGTGTGAAAAAAGAAAAGATAATCAGGTTGCTTTTTACAATTTTGGTTTGGTTTGGCTCAGGAGAGGGGTTGATTCTGACAGAAGGTCCCATGTAGCCCGTTTTACTAACCTGTAACTCACTATGTAGCTAAGATTGACCTTGAACTTCTGATGCTAGGGCTATAGACTCAGATCATCAATCTCACTGACTTTTTAAAGTTCAAAGACATCATGGACATAATTCACTTAACACAATGTTAGACCTGTAAGATTACAAGATCTCAACAGATGGCAATTCCATCACTATTTATTCCCAATGTTTCTGGGTTGATATTTTAAAAGGAAACACCTGCTAAAATGTTAAATACACTAAGAATATTTTCTTCCTAAAAAAAAAATCAACTTTGTGTTGGGCTTTTGGCACATACCTTTAATCCCAGCACTCGGGAGGCAGAGACAGGCAGATATTTGAATTCGAAGCCAGCCTGGTCTACAAGGACAGTCAGGGCTACGCAGAGAAACCCTGACTCAAAACAAAACAAAAAACAAAACAAATTAACTTTGTATTGCTCCTACCATGGGCCCTGAGTTTCTGATAATTAAGTACCTAATGAGAAGTGACAGGATGCGTTGAGAGTCATTGTCATATGTCCAGCATGCGAGCAGATTCTAGCCAACTTCATTCAAACAAATCAGAGTCCAGCCTGCTTTACACCAGTCCCTGTTAATTTTGTCCGCTCTCCATTTGGGAAGCTGACCCACCTGTATCAACCTACACTCAACACAGAAGGTCTTGTTGCTCACACACCTGTGCCATTGAGTGGGCGTCCGTTGGCTCTCCTCCAGCTCATCTCAGGACCTGGGATCCCAGTTGCTCCACAGCGTAGCAATACCGTGCTACCCAAGGGGGACACGATGCTGGTCACCCCTGGACGGAGCTCTGGGCTCTGACACTTTCTCAGCTCCAGCTGGCTGAAGGCCACCCCAGCCAGGGTGCGTGGGCTGGCACACCTCAGTCTAGGCTCGATGAGGACCAAGTTTAAAGCCCAGCCTTCTAGGAGATGAACTAGGCCATAGAGTCGACAGTCACATACCCAGGGGTTGTCCTGAAGCCCTGCAGAAGTGAGAGAGCAAGCAAGAGGTTCATGCTGGATTTCCATGTCCAGCTGCCTGTTCCCCTGAGAAAATGAGGCCATTTTTCTGCTCACAGTCAGCAGAACTGACCTCCAATCCCAGCTCCTTGCCTTGCTAATATGTGACCTGAGACTTGATTCAGTGACAGCGCCATTTTCTGCCACTGTTTCTTTCTTCATAAATAAACTGTTTACAATATCAAGAATGAGAGGCCACTCAAAAATACTCACTGGGTCTGAGGAGATGGCTCGGTGAATAATAATCCAGCCCTTGCTGGGTGAGCCGAGGAACAGTATGGATTTCCTAACACACATAAAGGCCAGGCAGGCATGGTGGAAGCCTGCAGTTTTCACACTTGGAAGGCAGAGGCAGTGAATCCCCAGGGCAAGCTGTTAGACCAGCTGAACCAGTGCTCTGGGTTAGTGGGAGACCCTGCCTCAATAAATAAAATGGAGACTGACCATGAAAGGCAAGTGACATCAATTTCAGGTTTGCACATTCATATACGTGGGCACCTGCTCACACACACATATGCCCCTACACATGCAAGCATGCATGCACACACACCACATGCACATAAATATGCAAGAAAACTTAGTGACCATATGAATGGTTAGTCTCACACACTAGGGACAAAGACTGAAAATTGTACCAACTGCCTTAGAAGCGACCAAATTGATTATAAAATTTTTCACAGGTGTACTGGATTACCTCGCAAGTTCCCTTCTCACCATCCATCCTTCAGATATATTTGCACACACATACTAAGAATGAATGACTGAGAATAGTCTCCAGTACCAAAGGTGTTGATGAGACAGAAACAATCGAAATATCTTTGAAGCGGGGATGGCTGCTTTACTGCAGTAAACGAACCTGCTCATTGCGGTTGTTTAGGAAGATCTCAGAGATATATTGTTGGATGAGAAAATTGGTGCTGGTTAATACATACAATATGATTTTAAAAAATTGACAGCAGGGGCTAGAGATGGCTCAGTGGTTAAGAGGATCCGGCACCCACATGTAGGCTCACACCCATCTATAACTCCAGACACAGGGGATACAACGCCCTCTTCTGGCCTACAAGGGCACCAGACACACATGTGATACACAAATACTTTAAAAATTGTAAAAATACACAGCTTTTCTTTGTGCGTGTGTGTGGATATGTGTGTGTATGTGTGTGTTTGTATGCACATGTAAACATAGTATAAAAGATAAGAATCTTGTAAGTAAACATGATAATTCGAAGCTGTCCTTGGGAGAGGGATTAGGTTAGGAAAAAGGATGAAAGGATCATTAGCCTCTTTGCTTTGTTTTTCATGGCTTTTCCAGTTACCCATCAGCCCCAGGAGCAGGCAGGTGCCCTGGGCAGCAAAGGCTTGCTTATTTACTTGGTAAACTTTTGGTTAATCAGGAACAAGGAAGAATAGAAGAGGCCGGTCTAGCTGACATATTGCACCGGCTCATTCCATCCTGAGCTGGGAAACTGAGTTTAAGGGGGCCACACACTGGTTGTGTGACTAGGGACCTCCCAAGTCTCAGTTTTCTGATTTCTGGAATCTGAGCTGGCTCGGTTTGCCTGGAACTACTAAATCTGAAATTAATGTCGACATCATTCCATCGTCCCTCAAGTATAGAAGATGAACATGATATCAGTCATGATATCATCAGCCTCAGAGAGGCTTGAAGAGTTGCCTAAAAAGCCCAGCATGCACCGGGATGGTTCTTGATGATGGATGCCATCTTGATTACCTAGGACTAGCCTGGCACGGTGGCCGGAAAGGAAGGGTCCGGTCTTCAGGTGAGCCCAGGTGTCCAGTAGCTCCAGAGGAAGCCTCATCAGGTGGTTGTTGGAGAGGTCCAGGAAAGTAAGGTTCTCCAGGAAGTGCGCAGCCTCAGGGGGCAAGGTCAACAGGCGATTGGCCTGCAGGTCCAGCAGCTGCAACTGTGGAGTATCCCTGAGCGCCGCCCAGGGGAAAGCAGCCAGGCGGTTCCCAGGCAGACGCAGCTCCCGTAGGCGGCGCAGGCCCCTGAGCATGAGGGCGCTGAGCTCGCTGAGAGCGTTGTAAGGCAGCCATAGCTGCTCCAGGCGGCTGAGAGACCTGAAGGCCTCTCCAGGCACCCTGCGGATGGCGGTTCGCTCCAGGCGCAGCCTGCAGGTGTCCGGAGGAATTGAAGCTGGGGGCAGGGTCAAGTCAGGGTCGCTGCACACCACTGTCCTGGTTACAGAAATGGGGGGGGGGAGGTTTGAACAAGCATTATTTCCGTATGAGGTCCCAGATCTGCTTGTTAACACAGACACCAATTGCAGTGTCTAGTGGGCTCTGGAGAGAGCACCCCCTAACATGGAATCAAGGTCACAGTGTCTGACCATTGCTGTTGATAATCTAGCCAAAGAATAGAGACCTGAATACATACATAGAAAAACCCTAATACGTACTACATAGACATGCAGTGCCTGCCTATCTGTATGGGTAAGATGTTAACAAGGAAGACAGCTTGGATACGGGTAAAGGAAGGGACTTCATAGGGAAATTGTCCCTTAACGCGGCCCTGGGAAGGGGTATGGTCAAGGGAGGATCAAAATAGCCTAACAGAAAGAGAAACCTCTATTTAGGTGCCTATGTTGCCCTGACCAAGCCACCTCCCAGGGCACACAGCTGCAACTGTGACTCCCAGAGGCACACATACTGTGTTCAGGATCTGAACGTGAAGCAGGAAGGGAGCTGGGATGCTGCTCTGCAAGGTTAGAACTGGGTCTGAGGAAGGCAACCGACATACAGAAGGGGCTTTATCTCAGTGTGCCATCTGTACCTGTGGCCTCTAGAGACGGAGGCTTCTCTGCGGCCTTCCATGGCCTCACTGCCCTCGCAGGACAATGTGCAGATAGCTGAATGTCCATGCATGGCAGAATTCCCAGAGTCTAAAAATTAGATCCATGAATCTTTGTGAGTTTGAGACCAGCCTGGTCTACAAGAGCTAGTTCCAAGACAGGCTCCAAAGCTACAGAGAAACCCTGTCTTGAGTAAGATCCATGGATCTGGTACTGGTTCCATCACCAATGGCATGTGACATTGAGGCATTTGCTCTCTGTGGATGGTGTCACTTTTGTGACCAGGCTGACAAAAGCACCTTAACCACACCGTCCTTAGTCATCAGCATTTTCCAGGCTGATTGAACATCATTACGGATCAGCCTGCCTTACTTAGTAAAAGCAAATTTACTTCCCATATGAATTAAATCATCAAACACATCAACAATAGAATGCTTTCTTTCCTCCGAAACAGACAAGTTCTCTTTTCTGGAGGTTTATCTTTATTCTCAGCCTCCATCAATCCTAATCAAGTCAACATCGAGAGGAGGGTAGTTCCACCAACATAATTTCCACGTTCAGAAATGATGAGTGGTTCTTCAATATTCACACAAAGCAAAGAAGAAAGGATGATGAACGCCACAAGGTTGAGAAGTTGGTAAGAAAAGCCCCGTGTGAGTGAAGTCCTTGAACCCATTAGAAATTAAGTTTCCTCCTGATTAAGCCAAGGACATTGAGAAAAGATGACTTAAAGTTTCCTGATGAGAGCAAAAAAATGAGCTCCACGAGAAAGGCTAGAGCCCACCAACCACAGTGGCTCTGCCTTCCAAGGTCCATGAAGAGAAGAAAGCGTGAGGGAAAATCAAGGAGCGGGCTGAAGAAGGAGGGAGCTTCCTACTATGAAATGGGCATTTCTGGCCTTGTATTTAATCAAGTTGGAGGAAACACATGGGGAGGCATGTGTCCCACCATGGGTTAGGAGACAAAGTCACCTTAATGTGTCTGGGTGTCTTGTGGAGGTCACGCGTGAGAATGAGAGATGCCTAGAAAGAAGGCTGGGAGATGCAAAGAGGAAGAAAAAAAAGAAGGAAGTAAACGAAGGGAAAGAATGAGAGAGGGAAGAAACCTCTAGACTTCTAAAAGAAGGCTTCACCGCACCACAAACACGAAGAAAGGCTCAGGAAAACTTCCAGACCCTGGCCCCTGCATGTTTCACACCTCGTGGGCCGAGTAAACCCCCTGCATACTGAAGATGACCGACCCATCACACACTGCTTTCCCAAGACGTTGGGTCTTAAGGGTCCTGATCCAGCATGTCTACGTGTATCAGATAGCCTGAGGTGGGAGCAGGTGACTCGTGAGTAAGTGGATAGCTGCCGACATCCAACCCCTCCCGACTCTGTCTACCCAGTGGATCTGTGAAGGCTTTGATGGCCCATCCCACACCTGGAGGCGTCCTACCTGGCCTTGCCGCCATCACTCAAGATGTGCAGGCTGCAGCTGCATTGAGAGGGACAGAAGCTCCAGGCCTGGTGAGGTCCCCCAAGTGCAAGGAACCAGACCATGCCCAGGGCCACCCACATGACTTCTGGCTCCTCTTGGCCCAGGCAGGGAACCTGTCCCCAGGAATGCTCCGTCCTGCTTGTCCAGTAAGGCCAGCAGCTACCAACTTGCTCATCACTCTCCAACCCCCACCCAAGGCCATGGGATAAAAACAGACTGGGGATTAGGGAGGGAGCCCCAGTCCTGGCGCTCAGCGGCTTATTGCTTCCTGAATCACCCAGTCTTGAGGGGAGGGAGAGAATCCCTGTAAAGCCACAGCCCCAGGCAGAAGAAGCTGGGGCACAGCAAGATAAAGCAGATGGGCGGTTGCCCAGAGGCACGTGACTAGGTGAGATAACTAGTGGACTGGGCTGTCTGTTTGCAAAGAACTTCATTTCAACCAGGCCGTGGGTAACAGGTCTGTCTCCTTGGGGTGCAAGGCTCAAGAAAAAAAAAAACAGAACTGTGGTCTCTAATAAAGGTCTTTGAAATTGTCTCCTATGACAATCTTTAGAAAAAAAAATAGGAGTGACAGGAAGCAAAGCCTTCTGAAGAGAATGCAAGCATTATAAAGAGTCCATGCTTCAGAGCACAACCTCTGTACTCAGATCTCAGATCACCATTCCTCAGTGCCCCCATGGAGCTCAGTCTCAGATATCAGTGGGCTACCTTTTGAGGCATTTCCACTCATGCTTACAGCAAGGGGGGTCACGGCAAGGGGAAAGGGGCTTGCCCTCCTCAAGGGTCACCCACCAGGAAGGGTCCTAGAGCTGGATCTCACAGAGGTTTTTATTTGTTTTCTCTTCTCCATCCCCATCTAGCAAAACCTTCCCAAGATGTCAGGGAGGAGGGAATTTGAGATCTCCTGAAAAGTCACCCATTTACTGGCTTTACTTTCTGTCTCAGAATACTTGGTCCTCTGGCTTTTCTGGTAGATTCCATAGTCTGGCATAGAATAGGCTTAATGGCCTAGTCAAGCATAGGCTAGTGAGGTTGGACCCAGGAAGACACCTGGGAATTTGCTAGATGGTTTTATGTCAACTTGGCAAAAGCTGAAGTCATCTGTGAGGAGAGACCTTCAGTTAAGAAGGTGTTTATAAAATCTGGCTGTATATATTTAGACTGTATTTTCTAAATAGTGATTAGAAGAGGGGGGGGGGGGACTCAGTCACTTGTGGGTGGGGCCATCCCTGGGCTGGTGGTCCTGGGCTCTATAACAAAGCAGGCTGAGCAAGTCATGTGAAGCAAACCAGTAAGCAGCACCCTCCATGGCCTCTGCATCAGCTCCTCCCTGCAGGCTCCTGTCTTGTTTGAGTTTCTATCCTAACTTCCTTCAGTGATGAACAGTACTGCGGAAGTGTAAGCCAACAAACTCTTTCCTGCCCAAGTTTCTTTGGTCATGGTGTTTTGTTGTAGCAACAGTAACCCTAAGACAGAACCCAGGGCATACACACAGTGCCTAGCTCCATGCCAAGCCTGTCTAGACAGGACCAGCTCCTGAAAAAAGATGCTTTCCATACCTTCTCTTCCTATCCAGTCAATTGCATTTTTTTTAGTGTTAATACAGTACCTCTCACCCTCCTTCCGAAATCAAAGACGCCCCGGCCTGCTGCCACACCCAGGCTGCCTTTTCCTCTTCTTTGGAATGCCTTCACTCAGACTTCATTTAGTTGACTCTGCACTTTTTTTCCTAACTTTGTCCCTTCTCTTCCTTCCTGATGTCTTTGGGGGTCTTGTGGGCATGAGAAGACAGCCGCAGGTGTTAACCAGCAAGGTAGAAATCAGAAAAGAGAAGGTAAGGCCCTGGAGGATGTAGCTGGAACTTCAGGCTCAAAGAGGCATTAAGTACAGACTTAGGTCGGTATTGGCCAGAGGGAAGGTTTGTGACCAGGGTGCTACCAGAACAGAATGAGTTGCTCTTCTAGAGGGGATCAGAGGGCACCAATGTGAAGTGGTAGCGCCTGCATGATGGAAGGTAGAGATCTCTGCAGCTCCACTTCCAACTCACTACATGGCTCTGGGCTGATTCCTAACTCTCTCATCTCCAGTCTCCTCATCTGAAAAGGAAGGGTCCTGGCATCTCAACCATGGGGTTTGTTTGAGAAGTCTTCTGATGACCACCCTTAGTGTGGTCCCTAACTTCAGGAGACATGAGCTATTTTGCTAATAGCCCTCTGGGACTTGGTTTCTCCATCTGAAAATTAGTTGTCACACAGATCACTGTTTTCTGATGTGGATTTCAGTATGAGCAGGTAGGTCTTGTATCAAGACCTTGTGCGGAGAAGCCAAAGTTTTAAATGAGTTCTGAGGCACTTTGAAAAAGTGTGCAAGCCATCCTTCATGCTGGGAGGCTTGCCCGAAGGTTGTGTGGGAGATAGGAAGTGAAGCCCCAAAGTCTAAATCCACAATATATTCAAACCAGCACTTAACTAGGAAAAGGCAAGGAGCACAAATGCCTAAGCTGAATAGAAAATGACCCAATGGTTGCAATGCAGGTCTATAGCCAGCAGTGGTGGCTTAGAAACCAGAAGCTGAGGGTCTGCTCCCTGTCAACACTTGTTTTTATGGCAGCACATCACCCTTCCCTGAACGCTTGCCTATATACGCGAATGATCCTGTTAATGGACACAGACACACATGCACACGCATGTGCATGCACATGCACATGAATGCCCAGACACTCAGCTTGTCAGGAACTGTGCACATAGAAGGACCTGGCCACTATCCAATTCTCAGGGACAGCTGCAGCTCAAATCCTTTCTTCCGCTTCCCTCTCTTGGTTATGCAATCCGCTCCCAATTCAGCTTTTGGTCACACACCATTTGGATCCTAGACCTTAATCCTGCCCAGGGGGCTGAAATGAACAAGGCAGGGCTCATTCCAGCTTCACACAGGCACCACTGTCCTTCTGCTGAATGGATTCTTTCTGTGTGAGCCAAGGGGAAGACTTAGAAGGGTGAGGAAAACAGAAGGTGTTCAAAGTCTACCATCGTAAGCACCATGTGCCAGCGGGTGGGAGAGCCCTTTATAAAGGAGGAGCCTGGCTTCAGAGAGACAGGAAAGAGCTGGGGGGCCGATGTGCAGGGTGTCCGAGGATGGCAGCAAACAGGGCCCTGCCTGCTGGCTTTGGGGAACTCGAGGTGCTGGCTGTGGGGACAGTGCTGTTGATAGAAGGTGAGCCAAGCAAGACCTTGGGTGGGGCGAGGATCCAGTGGGTACCAGAACCCAGGCCACAGCCGTGGAGGGGGAATACCATCCTGGCTGCCTCTCCTCTGGATCCAGGGGTTATTCTCATCCCCCTTAGGATGTAGCATGCTGTGTAGAAGCCAGGATAAAGAAGTCAGGCAAGGGCCAAAGACAGAGGCCCCTGGACAGGAGATAGCTGCTCAGGAGGTAACTGGACCAGGTCTGTGCTTTTCATGTCCTTCAAGCCAAGAGAAAATTTAATCCATTTCTTCAGAAATTTTGCTGAGACTGTCCTATAAGAGCATGTCCTCAGAAGTCTCCAGAGACAAACAGTTCAGCTGACTGCCCACTGGGGGACGTTATCAGGGCATTGGCTAGACATAAATGTGTGTCTGCAGAGGCAAAGTTGAATCATTAGTATAAAATCATGGTTTAAATAGATATACAGGGAATTTAAGTTCATCACCCCCCGGCCACCTCTGCCTCAGTCTGCCACTGCCCCCACCAGGTCTATATCGACAACCAAAGTTTTTTCTCCAGCAACAGCTGCTTAGGTCCAAGAGATGCCTCCCTCAAGCTCCAATCTCTAAGATGCTCAGTGAGTACAGAAATGGGGTTCTCCCCAAAGCCAGGCTGGTGGGGTCCAGTCTCCATTCGAACCGGACCCAGAATAGTAACCGTGCATTCTTTCACATGGCAAGGACTGACAGTGGGGAGGGGGGAGAGTGACCATCAGACCCTGCAGATCCTGGACATCGTGGAGTGGCCCCATTTTCTGGGAACCTTTCAACTTAACCTGCTTTTTGGGTCCTCTGATATGCTAGGAAATTTACTTCATGTCTTTATATTTTCTTCTCTTTCTAGGATTCTTTCCCATGCACTGACCTCCACAATTTTAAAGGAAAAAGCTTTCTCTCTCCATCATCCACCCCCACCACCCTTTCTAGTAAGAGTGAGATGTTACTGAGGCTGTAACCCAGGGCTTTTCACAAGTCAGATAAGTTCTCTACCACTAGGGAGATGCCTAGTCCTGCTTTGATTTTTTAGCTTTGAGGTAGAGCTATATAAGCTCACCTTGGATGTGCAATTCTCCTGCCTCAGCTTCTTCAGTATCATGCCCACCAGGTTCAGCTCTTGCTCTTTTAAAACAATAAGCTAAGGTTAAGAAAGTTCAAGGAACAGCAAGGAGGTGACCAAGCTGAAACTGAAGGTCGGGTCTCTGCTTCTCAAGAACCCCTCCTGCAGCTTCACCTCGTTGCCTGGTGTCCTGGGTCACTGTAGGCTCTAAGTTGGCTCCTCCCTCCAGGTCCCTCCATGACATGACCCCAAAGCCCTTGAAAGAGGCATTTTGAAATCTGAAACACTCGAGACTTTCCCTAGTTCTGTCTCTTTTTGACTGCACTCAGTGCATGTGTGTTATTGAGCATCTCTGAGACACGGAGAGAAGACTGAGTGACAGGATCCATGCCACAAGCTCTTCAGGGATTGTCACAGCATGGGCCACATTGGGCTGTGCAGTCCTCTTGTACGTCTTCTTGTCAGATCCTCAGTTGGTAGCGAACAGGGAGAATCACAGACTTTACTGCCTGAGAGTCATCCCACCAGAGTAGTAGTTGACAAGATGTGTGAGAAGATGCTGAGGTGGAATCTGGGAGGTTCCTGAAACTCCACCAACCCCAGATCCTGCTTCTGATGCCCACATGGGCATGCTCACCTTGGTGCCAGCCTTGATACCACCCTTCCTTTCAGCGCTCTCTGGCCTCAGCCTCAATGGCCTGACCATCTTCTCTTTCTGCAAGACTCCAGATCTGCAGACTCCCAGCAACCTGCTGGTACTGAGCCTGGCCCTGGCAGACAGTGGGATCAGCCTGAATGCCCTTGTTGCAGCTGTATCCAGCCTCCTCAGGTACCAGCCCCTTCCCCTTCCATAGTCTCTGCGGCCTCGGGGTCACAAGAAAACAAACCAGAGCCTTTCTTTCTACCTATAGAAAACTGTCATACAGTCAGAAGTTAAGTAGGTGGAATTAAGTTAAACTCAAATTCCTGGTTATTGATGAAGATTTAGCCAGTGTCTGTAATTGCCGGGGTTGCTCAGACCTGACCAAAGAGACGGTGGACTGGAGGGATCCAGAGCCTGAGACCTGTGTTCAAGTGGTTGAGCCTTGAGTCCTTGCTTTATCATTTCCAGTCCTGGGATACATCTAACAATTACATATTACAACTTAATTCACATGTTTTGTTGGATGTACTGGTTTAATTATTTACAGACAGCTTGAACGAATACCCTCTGGTAGGCCCTAAATAGGTGTTTGTTAAAGCAAACAGGATTTAGACCAGCGTCTAGTACCTCATGTGCACACCAGGGTCTTGTCATGAGGTTTGCAAAGGTGTCTTTGGAGTCTATATCAGTAAAAATTCCTCCTCTCACAGTGAACCAGTGCTTCTTCCTCAAATTCACCATGGGAATGAGAGTCCAAGATTTGGGGGTTTACCTTCTAGGTTTGCCTTCATCTGTTGTGGTACCCTGGATAAGAAATTTTGTTTCTCTTGGCCTCAGTTTACCCACCTGTAATGGAGACAGATGATCAACCCAAAGGACCTTTTGGCCCATTGGTGGTTCATTAGCCCACTGACCTAAACCCTAGGGTCCCAGTTCCACCATGGGAAGACACTATTAATAAGGTCCTCCTTGCGGGAGCAGGGATAGCATCCAGGAACCTTCCAGCTTCCTCGGGGCGGGTGGGGGTGGGGGGAGGATGGAGGGAAGGTTCACTGCACCCATTGTTTCCCACAGGCGCTGGCCATATGGTTCAGAGGGCTGCCAGGCCCACGGTTTCCAGGGTTTTGCAGTGGCACTGGCAAGCATCTGTGGCAGTGCCGCCATCGCCTGGGGTCGCTACCACCACTACTGCACCCGTACGTCTCTGGGCCTGCTGACCGTGGGGACGCTGAGCGTAGGAGGATAAAACAGAGGCAGGGTGGTCGGTGCTCAATTCAGCTCAGTGTTTTCCAAACAGGAGAGTGTGGATGGGAGGGAGGGTACATGCACATAACATGTTACATGCATTACAGAAGAGGAGGGAGCGGGAGGGTGGAAAGGCCTGCTTTGAGATGCTCATTAGAAAGACTGTGTCTGCCCTTGCTAGAGTCCTGCTTCAAGGCTTTGAACCTCAGTTTTCTTCTCTGCGAGATTATTTTAAAAAGCAATCTTTAGAGATTCATCTTGAAAATCAAATGAGATCATGGGCATAGAAAACACCCTGGAAGTCAGGTAAATTTGGGGGACAGAAAGAGGGTGGTGTGTGTGTGTGTGTGTGTGTGTGTGTGTGAAGGTGGGGTCTGGGTGTGTTCCCACCCTGCCATTTCATGGGTCCATGGCAGAGCCACATGAAGATGAACCCAGGCCTAGATTTCCCGAGCCTTGCTGTAATGACATGTTAAATTTTGTCATTAGTGAGCTACCTACTCTGCGGTTGCTTGTCATCTTTTATTTTGTTTTGAGGCAGGCTCTTATGTACCCCAGGCTGGCTTCAGACTGCCTATGAGTGCTGGGCTGACAGGCATGCCCTTCCAAGCCTGCTTCTTGCAGTGTTAGGGATAAATCTAGTGGCTCACGCACGCCAGGCAAGCACTGTGTTAATGAGCTATGTCCCTAACTCTTGCTTGTTATTTTTTTCCCCAGCAAGTGAGTTACTTTTAAAAAACGTCAGACTTTTATTTTAGTTTTATGGGTTTTCTTTTATCTCATTAGTTCTGTTTTATGACAGTCTCAGGCAGCTCAGGCTCCATATGAAGGCAGGGTGACTGAGATCCTGGTCCTCCCGTCTCCATTTCCCAAACCAGCTATTATTATGAGTGTGGATCACTGTGCCTTGCCCAGTTCTCTTTAGAACTTAATTAGGATCTGGTTATATAGCTCAATTGGTAAGGCCCTTTCTTAGCATCTACAAGGCCTTGGGTCTAGCCCTCAGTACCACAAAAACATGGCGTGATGGTGCATGCCTTTAATGCCAGCACTTGGAGGATGACAAAGCCAGAACAACCAGGAGTTCAAGATTGTTTTCAGTTACTTAGTGAGTTCAAGGTCAACCTGAGTTACAAAAGGCCTTATCTCCAAAGCAACTAGCAAAAAAACTAATTTTTATTCTTCTTAATGTCATATTCTAAATGGTAGCTGTGAAATCACAGGTGTAGTGTACTTAAATTTCAGTACATGTTAAAACACACAACATTACCACTAGCAGAGAGCACATGAGCATACTTTGAGGAACTGTAGTTCAGCTGACCTAGACAGAAAAGCTCCAGTGTGCAGCCTAAGAAACAGGCATAGAGAACATAGGCAATCAGCCCCATGACTAGCCCAGTAAACAGAGCTAGTGCTGGCATTGAGTATAGCTAGGATGTCTTCAGAGGTTGTTAATTCCTTTCTCAACTGAGTCCAAGTCTTGCATGGTGGATTTTATCAGCGTGAAGGCTCCTTTAGGGTCCATGACCCCAACAAGCCTAACCTTCAGGCATCAGGAGCCTCTCTCTTGGTGCAAAACTGCCTTGTTTTTGTTCTGAGTGATGATAGCCTAGCCTCCTCTGTTAACATGGTCTTGGGGATCCCTCTTTATGGCTTCCATACTGCCTTTTCCAAATATCCTCAGGATCATCACAACATACACACAAACATACACACGCATGCACACACACATGCATGTGCACACATATGTACAATGCATACACATATGTATACATGCACACATGTAGACATGCATACACACATATGTGGAGGGAGGGGAGAGGGAGAAAAAGAGAGAGAGAGAGTCTTGTCTGAGAGTCACAAACATCTCTTCAATTAACCTTCAACCCCACCATGCCTTTGCATCAAATTCCTTCCTGTTTTGGGGAGTGTAACAGAACAACCTGAAGACAGGGACTGGAGAGGAGGGAGGCCAGGCTCATCTGCTCCATTACAGTGACAGTGAACACTCAATCATGGAAATGTTTTTTTGTGCAAAAAGGCTTCTGCCCCACGTGGGCAAAGCTGGATGTTAATTACCACGCTCTCTGATGGAGTAAAGGGTGCCTTAGTTGGCCTGAGATACTATAACAAAACATCAAAGAGTAGATGGCTTAAACAATAAAACTCCATTTCTCTCAAACCTGAGATTAGCGTGCCAGAATGTCTGGTCTTGCTTGGTGCAGCTCCTCTTTGTACATGTTCACCAAACTAATCCTTGTTTGTTTGTTTGTTTTGAGACAGGGTTTCTCTGTGTAACAGTCCAGCTGTCCTGGAGCTAGCTCTTGTAGACAAGGCTGGCCTTGAACTCACAGAGATCTGCCTGCCTATGTCTCCTAGCGCTAGGATTAAAGGTGTGCGCCATCACTGCCATGCACCAAACTGCCTCTTCACAAGATCATAGCTCTCATGTCTGTCCTTATATGAATATGAGAGTTGTGAACTACACTGCAGCCTAGAAAGAGCCACACTAAAGGAGAATGAAACTCACTCAGGGATCCCCACTTGAGATGAATGAGGTCCCAAAGTTTTACCTTCAACGGCCATCACACTAGACATTACACTCTCAGCACTCGCATTGGAGAACCCAACCTATCTTTAGCAGGGAAGTGCACATTCAAACAAAGTTCATCTGAGAGGTTATCAAGAGAGGCTAGGTGTGGGTTGAGGGAGGTTGTAGACCTGCTTTCCTTTGCTGGTACTATCGGGAGCCCTGTCTTCTTCCCTGGGGTCAAAAGGGCTCAACAAATAATCCACAGAGAGATGAGGACACCTGGGACAGATGCGCTGAAGAAAGGCCAAAGAGGCTGCAAAAGAGAGAACAGGACCACGGCAGGTCAGTCAGGCTGGACCACATCACACCCTCAGAGGCTGTCAGTACAATAGTTTCTTCAAGCAGTCCTGAGATTGAATCCAGGTCCCTGAGCTTCTATAGAGCGTCCTGAGAGCAGACACCTGCCTCTCAGCAAGCACCCCGCCTCTACCCAAACTACAGCATAGATCTTTTCCTTAACCTTGGCCTTGGGAGACACATCTGCTTTTTGTTTTCACTCCCTCCCTACGCCTCTGTATTCTCTGAGGTTGATTTAGGATATATGAGGAGACCATCACTCCCCATGATCTCTTTTGCTCATCACAGTCCTCAAATGCAGAGAGCTTCATGCTCAGTATGGAGAAAACCGAGGTTCAAAGATACCCATGCTATTACTATTGGACTAGGGCTTTGCAGACTCTGCAGTGACAAAGTCCATTCTTTTTCACGTAGTCAAGCTATCTCTTTACAACCTGTCTTTCTTTCCTCTATCTCATGCAGGGAGACAGTTGGCATGGAACACGGCCATCCCACTGGTGCTGTTTGTGTGGCTATCATCCGCCTTCTGGGCATCCCTGCCACTGATGGGCTGGGGCCACTATGACTATGAGCCTTTGGGGACATGCTGTACATTGGACTATTCTAGAGGTGACAGGTGAGGTGGAACTTGTGGCTTTGAGTCTCACTTCCACAGGGATCTTGACTTTAAGCTTCGGTGAGAAGGGTGTTCCAGTTGAAAACTCAACTGGAGCAATGTCAACTTTTGGAGAAACCCAAAGGAGCAGTGGGTCATTGGTCTACAACAGTCATAACTATTACTCCACCACCCTTTGGCCTTCTTCAGCACAGGGAGTTGTCTTGGTGTAGAATGCATTGATTTGGGGAGGCACCCAGGTTCTCAGACCAACATATCTAAAACACATAAGGGCTTTGCATAGGTGGGGACCTCCCAGCATGGAGATACATTCTCCGTCTTCTCTCAGCATGTAATATGGGATAAACTCTGTCAAAATAGGACTGAATACATGCAGTCTCCACAACTGTGGAATTTTCTTATACTACCGCACCATCTGTGTGGCTCTGGGGAAAAAGAGCTTAGAAAATCCATCAGGGATCAATTTGGGGATTGGTCACAGTGGCTTCTAGTGCCATGCCTCCCACCTCTCTCCACTCTTGTTTCCAGCACAGTTACACTGGATTTGTGTTTTACAGACAAGGCATACTCATGAAACATTTGCCCCTGATAATAATAGGCTTCTCACATGAAACTGACCTATGCATTTGGATGGCCCTAATGTCCTGCAGAACATTACCCAACAAGGATTCCTCATACTTTTCCTTAGTGGACAAGTAGAAAGTATCCCTTGAGTAGCCTCCCCTTCATGAAGTCATGAATGCATCCTTGTGACTCCCAATTGTCTCTGGCCATCCTCCCATTCCCTCGAGACCTGAACCAAGACCACAGGCTCTTTGGCAATCCCTTTAATGAGTTTTCCATTGTTGATTTTTGAGACACTAGCTCACACTAGCTCAGGCTGGCCTGGAATTCACTATAGAGCCCAGGTTGGCAGTGAACTTGTGGCAGTCCTCTTGCCTGGCCTCCCAGGTGTAAGTCACCATACCCAGTCCCTTCACTGATAGCTTAAAGACATAGTATCCAATCTCCAACACCCATGGGTTATTTTCAAATCATCATGCAAATCAAGAAATGTCCTTGGATTTTCTTTCCTCTCAGCCCACTGATACCTCCAGAATTTATTGAATTTATTTTCCAAATTGAAGAATTCCATCCACCCTTGGCCAACAAACAAGACAGCAGGGCTGAGCATTTGAGCTTGGAAAAAAAATTCTTTCTTCATCTGAGCTCCTGGTTCCCAAAGGCAAACTTCAGGAAGACCTATGGCTCCTGACTACCCAGGGGAGATCAGCTGAGTACAGGAGCACCTAATCTGAGTGCATGTCTAAGATGAGGTGCCACCTCTCACTTTTCGGCACCGACACTGGTAGCATCCTGTGCTGCTGGCATCCTGGGTGAGTTGACCTCTGTTTTTCTCCCCTCTGCCTGTAGAAACGAAATCAGTTTCCTCTTCACCATGGCCTTTTTCAACTTCCTGGTACCCCTCTTCATCACGCTCACTTCGTACCGGCTCATGGAACACAAACTCTCCAGGAGCGGTCATCTTCCGGTAAGAAGCCTGCTCCTGCAGCAGCGGGGGCCGCTGGGGCCTCTCAGAGCCCCTGGCAGCATTCATGGCACGACAGAAGTCAGGGTTTGGCAAAAATCATCAGGAAAAAAAAACCAGCTTGCATAGATAATATATTGTTAGGGCTAGACAATACCTCCCTGTTGCTTGGATTTCCAAAGCTTGGGCAGCAAGGACCCAAACAAGACCGATTTGCCCAGACCTTGCAGCCCCGAGATCCAGGCTCCTAACATCACATCCTGCAGGCTGTCATGCTTCAGTCTCCCTAGGGATTGGAGGCTTGGCATTAAATTGCAGGACTCTTCAAATGCTGCTTTTTAAATTGCTTTGAGATGTTTAATTTAATCACAGTCACGGGCTATTACCCACCACATCAAACCCCACCTGCAAGCACATTTGTCCAAGAGAACGATGCTTTAAAATAAGACCTCCTGGCCAGTTCAGAATTCCGATATTAAAACTCCTGTGCCAAAGATTTTCATTGGACTCTGCCCCCTAAAAAATTAACAAATAAGCCATAACTGGCAGCAAAGGGTTGTTTTTTAAGGAAAGCAAATATTGATATTATAGACATTATATGTATTTTCACTTCATCTTTGTGAATCTTTTCTGATGAGTGGAAGCTTTGTCATGGACTGGGACGAGGTGCAAAAAAGGGAGCTAAAAGACTCGCCAATGCCCCACGGTTAGTAACAGCAGAGGCGGATCAAAAGCCAGACCTGGAGGTCATCCACAAAGAGCTTGATTTTAGTGCATTAGAATATTCTTTTTAGTAAGACAACCTGCCACTGAGATTTATTCCTGTGAATTAGAAAACAACATTACATATTACTTTCATCTGTGGGTCTAACTAAAATGTCGAGGGCTACCCTGGGACAAGAATCCTGACCCCTGCCCTGGAGGCCAGAGCGCTACCTCCTCGATTCTCTCTCACACTGCTCACCTCAGCATTAAAGATTATTTATATTAATTGAGAACTTCATACAGTGTGGTTTTATTCTATTCAATCCCCACCCCTTCCCATAACTCCTCTCAGGTTCACCCCTACTTTCTTCATCCCCAGTTCACGTTCTTGTTTTAAATAACTTAATCCACCAACCCCATCTTGTGCTGCCCATATAGTTACACACATGGGACCATCTACTGGAGTATGGTCAGCCAACCTGAGTCCACACCCTTGAAAGCCACCACCGGGCCATAGCTTCTCAGGGGTGGAGCTCATGAAGCACTGCCCACTCCATGCTAGGAAGTTGGCTGGCTTGGTTCCATGCAGACAGCCGCAGCTTCTGTGGATTCGTGAGTGCATCTGTCACGTCATGCCCGGAAGGAACTGTTACTTCCTCCTACCTGAGCCTGGGCTTTAACAGGGTGTGCACCACGTTCCTCCATAATTCCTGAACTGGTGTGTGTGGGGGGTGTGTGCATGTGTGTGTGCATGTGTCTCTCTGTGTGTGTATGTCTGTGTCCCATTTTCTTCTTTAGTTCCTGAGTGTTCTCTCAAGTGCTCGAGTGTTCTCTCTCTGTTTCTCTCTCTCTCTCTCTCTCTCTCTCTCTCTCTGTATGTATGTATGTATGTGTAGTATGGACAAAAATCCCATTTGTGGCTGAACACTTCACTGGACCAATTGTGTTACCCACCACCAGAAAAACAAACAAACAAACAGAAAACCTTTCTCTAATAAAGACCAAGAGTTGCACTAATGTTTGGGTATAGAAATACAAATTTAGGGAGAAGTTTGATACTGTGTACATATAGCTAAATATAGCTGTTGGTTCACCCTTGGCCTGTGATCACCTCAACAATGTGTTCCTGGCTGGATTTATGGTACTGTGCATGTTTCCTCCTGTACAATGATGGGCCTTAAATCCAGTCAGAAAGTGATTGGTTACCCCTGTAACTTTTGTGCTATTATTGTTCACATGGGCATATCTTCCCATGCTGTCATTAGTGCAATTTACTGAGTTTCAGGTGAAAGTCGGCCAGCATGGAGCAGTGTCTTAGTAGATACCAACCTGATATCCCTGTGTGCTGTAACCAACATGTATGGCATCTTCATTAATAGAGCCCTGTTACCAAATTCTTGTGGGCAACTAAAAACAATGGCAATAACCAATATTATTTTGGAGAATCTCCAGGACACCGGTGACCAACTTAACACACCTAGGACTGAGTTTTTCATTTGGCAAGCTATGGCCTGTGGGAGAAGGCTCTATGCTGATTAATGTCTCTTACCCAAATGAAGCTTAAAAACACTAGGTTTCTTTTTGATTCATTCAAACATCTTTAGCATTAGTTCCCCGTCCCCAGCAGCTATATTCACAAACCTCCCCCAATTGTCTTCTTTCCCTGTTTTCTTCCACTGCCCTTCACAGCATTGATGTGCTATCATACCCCCTTTAGATCTTTATCCTCTCCTATCAATGCCCCTTTCAACTTTCCTATATTCTACAGGTGATCCAAATTCAACAAACAATTGTAAAGATTTGATGCTAAAATCCACATATGAGTGGATCATGTAAGCAATGCCTGTCTTTCTAGGTCTGGGTTTCACTCAGTGTATTTTCCAATTAAACCCATTTGCCTATGAATTTCATTTTCCTTACAGCTGAATAAAACTCCACTGTCTATTATTACCCATTTTCATGGTCTATTCATCAGTCAGTTGACTTCTCAACTGTTTCTGTGTCCTAGCAATTGTGAACAGAACAGCTATGAACATAGGTGAGCATGTGTCTCTGAGGTAGGAAGCAGGGTCCTTTGGATGCCAGGAGTGATATTATTAGGTCATATGGGAGATCTGTTTCCATAGTGACTGCACCATCTCACGCTGTTCCAACAATGAATGTCATTGCAACTCTAAACAATTAACAGGAGGCAAAGGCAGGCTGATCTCTGCAAGCTCAAGGCCACCCTGGTCTACACGGGCATGCACACATGGAGGTCATAGGACAACTCGCCGGAGTCAGTTCTCACCTTCCACCATGTGGGTCTGGGAGCTGGAGTCAGATTGTTAGGATCAGATATAAGTGCATTTGTCTACCCAGCCACTTCATTGGCCTTTCCCACCCCAACTTTGATTTGTACACATAAAATTTTTATACTTATCAGGGATTCCATCAGCCAGAAGACCACCACCATGATTTCCTCATCTTTCTGAAGCATCGGCTCTGCTTGCCCAAGCACTGATCACTATCCACAGCACCCAGGTTCTGAGCAAAACTAGGAGCTTCTAGAGATGGAACTGTCTACTGTAAGGTCTAGTTTCCCTCCTAGCCTCAATGTCCGTCTCCCAGGAAAACACTCCATCTGTCTTAACTACATGTTTTTCTCCAGAAGAGGGCTAATTCACAAGAAAATAAAAATGGTTCACATTTGAGGAGCATCAGGGGAAGGAGTTCACGTGGCCGTGAAGACCAAAAGTCAATGCTTATTGCCTTTGTCCCTCCCCAAGTTTTTGAGAGGGAGTCTTTCACTGAACTTGGAACTTGCCGCTTGGCTCGACTGGGTAATCAGTGAGCCCCATGGATCTTTCTTGTCTCTGCCTCCCAGTGTTGGGATTACAGGCATGCACCACCACATCTCGCTTTTCACATGGGTGGTGGGAGTCCAAATTTCATCCTCATGCTTGTACAGCAAAGTCTCTACCCACTGAGTTGTATTACCAGGCTCACTGCTCAATAGTTTAAAGATTCAACATTGAAGGAAACGTGTCTTCATCCAGTTCAATCTCCTTTGCTATGGAGTCTTGTCAAAGAACGCTGTTCACTATCCGTCCCACCCCAGTTCCTACCTCCAGGTAACTCAGCTCTATCATACCATTGTATAGACAAGGAAACTGAGGTCTGGTAAGCTTAAATACCAGGCTTAAGGCTACATAGCCTTTCAAGGAAAAGAGCTCCTGTGCTACCAGGATATTCTGCTGGTTCAACCCCTTCCTAGAGCCCGACCTAGGAGCCCTGCCTCTGCATGACTATGACCACCTAGAGTGAAGGATGCTTCTTCTGATATTTCCTCCCTAGGTGAACACCACTCTGCCAGGCAGGATGCTGCTGCTGGGCTGGGGCCCCTATGCCCTCCTGTACCTATATGCAACCGTCGCAGATGTGGGCTTCATCTCTCCCAAGCTACAGATGGTACAGACTCTTCCAAAGCCCAAAGAATCCCCGACATCTTCACATCTGTCTGTCTCGCTGTATCACACCTTCTGGCTTCCTGCTAACTCACCCACTTGGTCTCTCTTTTGTTCCCCTCCCTCTTTCTTTTAAATGTTTGCAAAGTATAGAAAATGTTTTTGTTCCGAAATGCCCCCTCATCCCTTGGGCCATACGGAGATGATAGAGACAGCTAGACATAGAGTGAGCTTGTGCTCTGAGACTGGAGGCTGGGATTGACACCCAGGTTGGGCATGGGTAGGATGTGGTAGGGGGTTCTGTGACATTTGATGAACCATAGACATCTACCAGGAAAGACTCAGAGGCTGAAGAATCAGTCTGGGGATAAATGATTGGCAGTTGCAATGGGATGAGTCATAAAGTGTGCCTGGGAGAGACGTCGAGGTTTCAGAGCATTTATCACGGGCTTTTCCAACACAACAGGTGCCTGCCCTCATTGCCAAAACCATGCCCACCGTCAACGCCATCAACTATGCCTTGCCCAGTGAGATGATCTACAGAGGAATCTGGCAGTGCCTGTCTCCACAGAAGAGCAAGCAGAACTGAACCCAGTGTGATTCTTCAAGGCGCTGCTCACAGTCAAGCCTACCTCTGCAAGCCTGGGCTGAGACCCTAGCAGGAAGATGCCCTAGCACACTTCCCAGCAGCCCCAGAGACATGCTGACCCTTATCCAGCAGCCATGAGAGTCCTGTTGAGTCCAGAATTTGGCTGGACCCAAGCATTCAGATACCAGGTTCGTGGAAGGAGTACTAGTCACTGCCCTCTACACACAGACTAAGAGGCCCAGGAAACAACTCTCTCTCTGAACTTAGTTATCTGAAGCACAGAGCAAAGACATCATTATGAACTAAGGAAGATGCTGTATGGTTGAACATGCTAACATACTCACCAAGCACATAAAATGTTTACTGAAACAGGGCTACTGAAATAAGCCTTGGCCGTGTCCTACATGCACCCAGTCCTCAAATAAAAGAAGACAAAGCCCTGGGCTTTTTCTTTTCTTTTCTTTTTTGGCAGGGGGGACTCGTCTGAGGCTTCCAGCTTTCAAATAACACTTACTGTAATAGCATTGATGGCTTATTCTGCGCCTTGCTCTATGTCCCATATTGTAAGACATGATCCGTTTCATGAGATGACAGTAATGACGATTTGACCACACAGACTGAAGCAGATCATGCAGGTTACATCCTCCCTGAGTCAGCAGCACCAGCACCAGAATTCATAATGAGTCCTTGGTTATGTGAGATTTAGATTGAAGTTTGATTAAAAATGTTCTGAAACCCATTGCAAATATTTTTTTTAAAAAAAAATGGAAGCAATTATTTAAGTGTCCAGATGTCAGGAGATGTGGACCCGCAGCTCTGCCTTCCTCTTCTCGGTGACAGTTTGCAGAGCTCAGGGTGACTCTCTGCCGAGCCCTTTGCCCAGAACACATAGGGTCCTGTTCCAGCTCAGATGTTTTCTTTAGAGCCCATGTGTCTCTGGGTTTGGGACACTAATGGAGGGGCTCCAGCCACCTTTAGATGTTCACCTGCATCTTCCACAGAGTCAGCAAGTCAGGATCAAGGCATACTAGGTGCAAAGTCCTGTGTGAGACCCGCTGTCCTGGCGGGAAGTGGGGATGATTGACAGGGTGGTGGAGCCCATGCTGGAAGTCTAATGGTGGAAGGAACGGATGGCCCAGGCACTGTGAGGAGACAGAAATCACATCTTATGAAGCCAAGAACATGAACAGGGCAGTTTCTGGGGAGGAGAGGTGGTCGTGAGAATAACTTGTAGACTTGGGTCTTCCTCCTGGTTCTCCAAATGCACAAAATCAGGTCACGTAGAAACAACCCAGAAGGCGCTTGCATAAGACAGAGCCCTGTAGTCAGGCATAGTGGTGCACACCTTTCATCCCAGCACTTGGGGGTGGGAGGCAGGTGGTTCTCTGTGAGTTCAAGGCCAGCCTGGTCTGCAGATTGAGTTCCAGGGTAGCCAGGGCCACACAGAAAAACCATGACTTGGAAAAAAGAAAAACAGAACAGCAACACAACAAAACCCAGCCCTGTTTAGTTGTTTTGCAGAATGAGTTGAGGAAAAGAAGAAAGGGAGCAGCCTTCCCATGGCACCTTTTCTGGATTATGTTCTGAGCTGGGTGCTGTGCAGACAAGGTTACACTTGACCATACTTCAGGGGCCACAAAGGATGCTTGACCTAGGCTATGGATAGAGTGAAGCCCGGAAATCCCAGGGTCTAAGCTGGGCTTGCACACGACTCAGAAGCCCAGGTAGAAATTATTGGACAATTGCACCCATGCAAGTACAATTAGACAGAACAATATAGGGAGTATGAAGACAGTGCTGGCGTTCCTGCCGATTCACTTTAAGTCCTTACCACAGAACGGAACCGTTTTTCTTACTCCACATGAAGTAAGAAGTATGTCGTCCAATTTACAGTCAACACAGTTCAGCTCTGCATGTCAATGGAATTTGAATGTGTTTTCATGTTAGCCCCATTCTGGATAGAAAAAAAATTGTGAAGTGTAACCAGAAACTTAAATGCCACCATGGTTTCTCAATTTTCCTTTAAAGGGCAGACCAGTTAGGAGAAAGGCTCTGTATATGCTCTGTTGTGCCATAACCACCATCTGTGCCATAACCACCATCTGTGCCATGACCAGCGTCTGTGCCATGACCAGCATCTGTGCCTTGACCAGCATCTGTGCCATGACCAGTGTCTGTGCCATAACCACCATCTGTGCCATGACCAGCATCTGTGCCTTGACCAGCATCTGTGCCATTACCAGCATCTGTGCCTTGACCAGCATCTGTGCCTTGACCAGCGTCTGTGCCATGACAAGTATCTGTGCCATGACCAGTGTCTATGCCATGAATATCATCTGTGCCATGACCAGTGTCTATGCCATCAACACCATCTGTGCGTTGACCAGCATCTGTCGGTGTAGCCCCCTTGTTTGGTGGCCATGGGGCAGAAACTTTCCTTGTCCATGTTTTCTGTCTTCTTGATCTCAGTGGATTCTGATCAGACCAGAGGGTGCTGAGACTATAAAAAGTCTCTTCCTCAACCAAAATGCTTAGTGTGGACTCAGTTATCTCCTCCTAACTTAAACCAAACCAACCAACCACAACAAAAACCAAAGCACCCTGAATACAAAGTCTCCAAGGAAGTGGGGTTAAGTGAGAGAATCACCCTAATGCCCCAAAATGGTCTCTTTCTAAGAGGAGGCATCACAGAGCCAGGACTCTGGTCACTTGTCCGCTCCCATGCACACAGCAAGAAAAGTCCTTGTGAGCACACATGAAACAACGGCCGTCCGCACACCCGAGCACAGGCCTCAGTAGACATCACCTCTAGCAGGAACATCCTTCAGCTTTTCAGTCTCAGGACCCAAGGGAGATGCATGTATGTGATCTGAGCCTCTGCATCTATGAGATTCTGTTAGCGTACCTCTAGCAAGCAAATCGTTTTCAATCCGAGCTCATTTCAAAGAGATTAATAACAGAGGCAAACAAAAGCTTGGAATGAGGCCCCTGGAATTCCAGGGCCACGCGTACAGAATTCTAGCCTGTATTCCTTTTAGCCTAAAACGTGTGAGCCAGGCACGGTGTCACACACCGTGTAACATTCTAGCATATATATGTATACTCTTTAGATCAAGCCTCAAAAGCACGTATTTATGATATGAGATATGAAATTTGCCTCCTAAGACCTCTTCAGATACAGAGTCATTGTGCTTAGTGTGTTTTACTTAACAAATATAAGTATAGTAAAAGGCTTTCCGTGACCCATACCGTCTTGCTGGGAAACATTGCTCTCCCTGCCTTACCAAATAGATGTCACATGTAAACCAACAAATCATTTTCAAAGTATCAGACTGTCTTCATAGTAACAGACCACAATACTTCCATGGAACCAACCATTTTTCAGAAGAGGAACAGGGCTGTGCTTAGCAAAAACGATATCAATTGCATGCATTCACATTTCTTCTTAAAAGTGAAGAAGGTAGTGATTTTTACACATACATACACACACACATTTCAATAGCAAGAAAGTTGACACAATTTTACACACACACACACACACACACACACACACACACACACACAAATCTTGAAACAAGGTCTTATGTAGCCCAGGTCTTGAACTCTCACTTCAGCTAAGAATGACCTTGAACTTCTGATCCTCCAGCCGCCACACCCAGTTTATGCTGTGCTGGGCACAAACCGAGGGATTCAGGCGGGTTAGGTAAGGACTCTATCAACTGAGCTACACTCAGCTCTCTTACACGTTGTTGCCATGAAAATGAAAGGTCTTTTTCTGTTTCCCAGTTTAAAAGATTCTTGGTCAATTTATTCAAATATAAACTCGCTCTTTTTTTTTTTTTAACAAATGCCTGATTCCCATGTCTCCTATCAGAGAAAGCGCTGACGCTATCGGTCTTGTCTTATGAGCCAATTATAGAGAGGAAAATAAGCAAGCTCTAACATGTAGACATCAACCCGGAGTCGGTGAGGGTGTGCAGTGCCAGACTGTAGCCACAAGGTGGCAGTGGTCTCTCGACGATGACTTAGTCTCTCAGGCCAGGGTTGCTTTCTTTTGTCTGGTCTAGGTACTGAAGCCTGATGCCTGGCTGTCTCTAAGTGGGTGACCTCAAGATCCCTTTCCTCTCCTTGAAAGAAACAAATTATATGTTCAATGGCTGGAGGGGTCGCAGGCAGAGCCCCCTTTTCTCTGTCTACAAAGTCCTCACAGAAAGTCTAGTCCGGTGTGAAACTTCAGAGCCCTCCAACACAGGGCAGGGATGTGGGCAGGCTATTAAGGGTCTGATCTTGGTCTAACTGGGAAATTGGGACGGTCCTTGGCCTTCAAATCTCGTGTGAAAATCAGGTGATAGACATAGCACCGAATGCTGAGATTACATGTGGACACACAATGTAAACTCCGGAGAGCTGGGCTTGAGGGCACTCTGAGCATCGCTCCTGGAGAAGCAGCTTATGCACATGCGCACTGCCTGCCATTCATTAAGGATGAGCAACGTTTCCGAAGAAACAAGAGCTGGGAAACTTCTGGATGAAAACCAAAGGCACCATCCCTTGAAACTCTCCTCTCCTGTCAGTCACGGCCACTGGTTGCTTCTTTCGCAAGCTGTTCCTTGGCCCTAATGCCACACACCTGTCCTTCCCCCTGCCCGCCGGGCTCTCTTAACAATAGCCTTCGTTGTCTCCCTTGGCCCAGCTGCTCTTCTCCCGACAGCTGTTGGGCACCAGCGACAGCTTCGCCCTCCTAGGTAGGAGGTAGTGTGGCAGCTTGGAAAGCACTTAGCATCCAGGGTCGGGAAGACCTGGGCAGAAATCCAAGTTTTGCCACTTAGTCAGCATGACAGTCTCTGGTTAGTCAAAATGTAAGGTCTCCGTTCTTCTTCTCAGCCCCTCTGTAAAGCACCTCGTGACAGTTTTAGCTAAATTGGTTTAGCAAATATACTCCCATCCTCAGTATCTGATGAGTGAGAGGGTTATCTTCCACTGCCTACGTGTGATGTCTGACCTCCGTCCTTGTCTAGGTGGTGATCCAGTTCAGGTCTTGAGTGTTGCCTTAAGATTCACATGTTTAAGAGTGGGTCAGAGGCTTGTGTTGTTATTGGGAGGCATGCGGAAAATTTAAGAGTAGGGGTCTAATGGGAAAGCTTAGACCACCCAGAGTGTTCCCTTAAAGGGAACAGTTGAACCCTCACTCCCTCTTTTCTTTTTCACTGCCATAAAGTAACAGCTTTACCCCTCCATATGTCCCCTGGCATGGTGGCTGTCTGGCATAGGCCCCAAAGCATCCCTGGGGTAAAACCTCCAGAACTCTGAGGCATGGCGAATCCTCCCTCTTTATAAGTTGATTGCCCCGGGTATCATTACAGTAACAGACGGCTGGCTAGCGCAATCATCCAGTGTCCACCCCGGTGCTCCTCTTGGTCACTTTCTACCCACTGACCCTCTCCTTCGCTCTAAATTCCCATTAGCCCATGTTGACTGCACCTCTCCCCACTGTATCTCCTGGCAAACGGTACATATTCCCAAAGCGAGGGTCCCAAATAGCATCTTCCTTGCTTAGAGACCACTGAGAAGGTTTATAGACTAATTTCCCTGTAACAAATGCAGGACACAGTTTGAGAGGATCTGTAGCAAAGGCACAAAAGTGGGCTCCTTGAAAGTAGTATATTTCACAGTGCGTGGGCCACAGTGGGCACTCAGTGAGTACTAGATTTTCTCCTCCATCCAGCCCTTCTCTGATGCCTTGGGGTACCCTCTGGGTCTCATTGGCTGCTCCAGAAAAGAGCGGGCAGCAGCGTTGCGATGGTTAAGTGACAATCACATGAAAATGAGTCCCATCTACAAGCTGATTTAACTCCCACAGATCCCTCAAAGCGTAACTTCCCTCCTCGTCCTCACATTTGAATCACTTGGGATCTGGACCAGGCAAGTCAACCTCACCTGGGGGACAGAGATGCAGACTCTGATCCACCCATATTTTCTAAATCTGATTTGAATTTTTAAACAACAAGGTCAAGGGAGTTTGTGTGTGCTTTAAAACTGAGTGGGAAGCACAGCACTGTGCAGCCTACAGGTGTCTGACTCATCCCACACAGACTATGATATAGCAGTTTTGTTTATTAATTTATTTTTGATGATTTCATGTACATATGTATAATTCCATGTAATATATTTTGGATGTTTTCACCCTCATTGTCCTCTCTCATTCCCCTCCCACTCTGCTGAACCCCTCCTTCTTTTCAATAAGCCCCCGTTTACTCTCGTGCCTTTGGTCTGTTCGTTGGCCCGCCGAGTTTAATAAGTGTTGCCTGCATGAGCACGGGTGTGTGTGCTGTGGGCTTGTTTACTGAGTGTGCGCACTTCAACAGTAGCGAGAGCACTAAGAAAATGACTCTCTCCCTCCCCATCAGTCCCTGACTGCTGTAAACTCCCAAGGAAAGGGGACATCGAGAGTCCTTCCTCATCCAAGATGGTCTTGTGTGGGTAACTATGACTAGATACAGTGGTTTTGAAGGCCTGGACTGGTGTGGAACTTCTCAAGCAATTCAGGGATTCTAATAGGCAAGGAGGATTGAAAACACAGTGATTGGATGTTAAGGACCCTCTCACGCCGTGGAACATGAGCTATCACTGTGAGATCACTCTGAGGTACTTCTGAGGCTATCCTTTACTATGGTGTGTGTGTGTGTGTGTGTGTGTGTGTGTGTGTGTGTGTGATGTGTATGTGCATATATTTTTCTCTAGAAGTTGGTTCCTCTTTGTTCATCTCTATTTGTCTCACGACTTATTTCCATCTTTCACTTACTAATTTCTAAAATTTCAAAGGTCACAGATGAGGAGCTGCCTCTGTCCAAGGCTTTCTGCTTTATCATCATGATATCATTTAGAGAATAATAAGGCCAGGTCTTGTGATGGAAATCATAAGGCATGAGAGGACACAAATACTGCATTGTAAATGGGAAACCTGACTCCTAACTTCTGTCCCGGAGATTTTCAGACCCAAGTGAAGGCAGAGTGAGTCCAGAGTAGCCAAGGGCAGCACTGCACACTGTAGGGTGCACAGGACCCTTCTGGGTTCCTAATAAGCACAGACGCTAGTGTGGTATATTGGGGAAGTGTCTTAGTTAGGGATTTTATTGCTGCAACCAAATGCCATGACCAAAAAGCAAATTGGGGAGAAAAGGGTTTATTCAGCATTGCTATCACTGAAAGAAGTCGTGACCGAAACTCAAACAGGAGAGGATCCCAGAGGCGGAATCCGGTCCAGAGGCCATGGAGAGAAGCTGCTTACTGGCTTGATACAGCCCACCTTCCTATAGAACCCAGGACCAACAGCCCAGGGATGGCATGGGCTGGGCCCTCCCCCACTGATCACTACTTGAGAAAATTCTAGCTGGATCTTATTGAGAGATTTCCTCCACCGAGGCTCCTTCCACTGATGACTCTAATTTGGGTCAAGTCGACACACAGGACAGGGGAGTGAGGCCATAGTCTGCATTTGCTAGGTTTCTCAGAAAGGTTGGCACTGCTGAACTCATGACAAAATCAGCACAAAGAATCCCGGAGCCCACTCCTGTGCCCCTCAGCAGCTGCGGAGGTGGGGGAGTGGGGATATCATTGACCTTTCTCACCTACGTAATGACTGGGACCAATGATTCCACGTTCATATTTGAACTCAGGTCTGAAGACTATACCTTGGGCACTGGAAGGCCTGCTGAAAAATCTCACTACAGGATTTCCCACTGCAGAGCATTTTTGAGGCATTCAACAGCAATTTAATAACTAGTAAATATTTACTAAGCCTAACTTTAAATCGGGGGTGGGGGCAATTTAAAAAACATCCTTCAAGTTTACAGCATAACGCTAAGAAGATTAGGACTGCTTGTTACCAATGGAGAGAAACACTCCAGAGGACCAAAAGTAACCAGGAAAGGGGTCAGGAATGACATTGTTTAGAAGACACTTGAGCAATGACTCATAGATGGGAGTATGGCGATGGGAGAGGAGCAACTGGACAGACGGTCCAGCTGAAGGAACAGTGGCCGGTGGGGAAGACCCTGGCAGCTCAAGAAGCTAAGACAGAACAAGAGAGCCAGAGGGAGGACTGGAGAGCATAGGGCCATGCTTGTACCTCAAGGATGAAGGATAAAGGGAGGAGAGCAATGACGCTTTTTTGTATATTTGTTTTGTTTTGTAGTTCCAGGTTAGCCTGAACCTTCCCAAGAAGCTCAGCTTGGCCTCTCAAACAATCCATCCTCCTGCCTCAACCTCTCTCAGTGCTGGGATTGCATGCACCTCCAGCAAGATTTCATGACTGAGTTTTATGTTGAGAGTAATTGAAGACTTTAAAGGGTTTTTAACCAGAAAAAAAGCCAACAGCCGATCCCTTGGCATCCACGGGCAGGGCCTGCAGTGCAGGTAAGGATGTTTACCCAAAGAACAGGGAACATTGGGGTAGGCTAGGCTAGGGATGCTGTATGGATATCAGAGGTGATGGTCACAATGAGATGTGAGCAGATTTTCTTATGTTTTTCAAGAGAGGCTATGTGACAAGAGACTGGTTTGGATAGTTTTATCAATTTGTATGTTCCTATTAGTTTTCCATCACTGTTAACAATGCACATGGGGGAAAATGCCTTCAGGAAGGGGAGACTCATCTTGAGTCATGGATTCAGTGTTTCTGTCCATCATGACAGAGCACAGCAGCTCACATCTCAGCAGCCAGGGAGCACAGAGAGAGGACCATTCTGTCTTCATTCCACTCTTCCATTTCATTCAGATCCCCAGCCCTACGGGATGACATCACTCAGAGTGGCAAGTTAAGGAGCAGGTTGGAAGCTACACAAAAGCATATATCAAAAAGCCAAAACAGATTTTGGAAAGAAAGGATTCATCCAGATTTCTGATTTTCATACCTCTGTGCATAGTACTTACAGGAAGCCTGCATGCAGAGGTGAGCTTGCAGGAGCATTTTGGAAACTGAGGTAGCCTGAAGACTATCTCAATTTGCCTTACTCAAGGGGGTCTGGCCAGCCCTACCAAATGCCCCAGGTAGTAAGCAATGGGTGAGGGTGGCTCAGATTCTGAGAAGAAAACTAGAAGTTCCACATATGCACTACCTGTATTTGAGGGCATGAGAGGACATAGGATGGCTCACAGATTTTCAGAGGGACCATACTTGAAGGTGAAGAAAATCAAGCTTGGAACAGGACAAATACCTAAGCCTTATCAGGTACTTGTATCCAGTAAGCATCCAAAAATATGGAGAGACAAAGGAGTATCCTAGGGTGGCTTGTCCACACCAGTCACAGAGTGTCCTGTAGGTGTGGGACAGAGTGCAAACTTCCAACCACGGGCACAGCCGATCTTTGACAGATCAGAGATCAGACTGAGGATGACGTCATGATGGAGGGTTGCTGCTATGAATGTCTAAACCAAATAAAGCCCTGAGCGAGGATCTCAGTGAACAGGTAAACTGAGGGGAATTACAATGAGGGATATTTTTCATGTATTCTGTTTCAGTCACCTCTAGAGCAAGGAAGAGGACTCAGAGAAAAGGGGGGACAGGCACAGGTGAAGCAACAGCGCAGTTCACACCAGAACCTGAGTGTGAGACTCACTTCCTTGGTCCTAAATCCAGTAGCCACACACTGACGATCCAAACATCTACTATGGTCAGAGATCTTGGAGGCGAGATATATACAAACAAGAAAAAAACCTATGACCTGAGTCTAGACATGCTGAGATGTCATCATCAGGTGCTCCAGGAGGCACCTTAGCAGGGATGTGGCAGGTTGAGGTGGCAGGAACCTTGGACTCCCAGCCACAGCCGACTCCTATTCTGGAGTGCTAACATGGCTACTCCCTTCCTGGTTTGGGGATCAACAGCAAAATTTTCTGAGGTGTTTTTTTTTTTTGGTTTTTGTTTTGTTTTGTTTTGTTTTTAATCTAATGAGTTAGATTAGGTCAGTTGGGTTTTTTTTTGTTTTTTTGATTTTTTTTTAATCTTAGAAAGGAAGCATTTTTGAGAGGTTGTATGTTATCAAAATGAGGCTCAAGGAAACCCTCCTTTCACTGCACCTCTTTCTGGGAGATTTCAGGGCCTGTCTGCTTTCCTTGACAAGAGCTCGGGGTTGCTTCCCATCCTTCTACTCTGGTGCCACAGATGTGTACCTGGCCAGTTCCAAAGCATCGGGAATTCTCTGTTCATAGCTCTTCCAGAACATGAGCCCCAGAGATAAAGGCTCTTGACCATTTAGCTGCCTGGGTTCCTGAGAAGGTCTTTGTGGAAACTCACACACACTCGGAAAGCTACAGATTATATTTATCAGTTGCTGTTGCTGGGTGCATTTTCTAGACCGTTGCTCAAGTTAAACAGCGAGTAATTAAAAAGGACTTCCCAAAGATAGGACAGGTGGGAAGAAGAAACAGGTAATTAGGAAGCACCAGTGTCTGGCTTGTTGTTACAGGCTTTGTGTGCACCCACACATCTAAGCCTTCGGATAAAAGTGGATCACAACATCAAGATGCTAAGTCTTATCCTGTACTATACACAGGAGAAAATCGAGGCTCTGAGTGATCATGAAAACTACCTTGGGATAACCTAGCAAGAAGCCACACCACTGGGACTGAACCCTCAGAGTTATCTACATACAAATGCAAGAATATTTTCCAAGGATTCCCTAGGTTTAAGAGGAAATAAATACCCTGGCATTTCAAACAACATGTACTCTTTTGTTTCATCTGACTCCTTTAAGTCACTGAAGGTTTAAACTCTTATTAATTTATATTTAATAATTTAACCACAGCCTGGTATTTGCCGAGCACATTGATTTGTTCTAGGAGGGGAGAATAAGGAGGTGAAAACCCATAACTCAGTAGGGGAAGTGGGCAAGGCGTTTACTGCCACCGGCTGCAAGTGCCGAGACAGAAGATAATTCAAACTACCACGGGATCAGCACAGGTGAAGGAGTAAAATATTCTCTCTGTTATATAAAATCAGAGAGAATATTGGCTTTTACAGGTTAACGATATTAAAGGGCAAACGATGCAGCTGAATTGGTAGAGCACCTGTGTAGTATGTGTAAAGTCCTGCGCTTCATCCCAAACACTACATAAACAAAACATGATGACACATGCCGGTAATCCCAGCACTTGGGAGTGGAGGCAGAAGGATTGGAAGTTTGAGATCATCTTTGGCTACATAGCGAGCTCAAGGCAAGCTTGGACTACATAAGACTCTATCTCACTATCAAAAATTAAAAAACAAAAACAAACTATGGACCAGCAAGAAGGATTCTGTCACAGTGGTGTCACTTTTTAGTAGGTGTGGTGGTTTGAAAGAAAATGTCCCCCAAAGGGAGTGGCAGTATTAGGAGGTGTAGCTTTGTTGGAGTAGGTGTGGCCTTGTTGGAGGAAGTGTCACTGTGGGGGTGGGCTTTGAGGTCTCCTATGCTCTAGCTACACCCAGTGAGATGATTCTCTTCTTGTTGCCTGAAGATCATGATGAAGAACTCTCAGCTCCTTCTTTAGCACCATGCTTGCCTGCATGCAACCATGTTTCCTGCCATAATAATAATGGACTAAACCTCTGAAACTGCAAGCTAGCCTGTTTTCCTTTATAAAAGTTGCCGTGGTCCTGGTGTCTCTTCATATCAATAGAAATCCTAACTAAGACAGTAGGCTACCCTAAGACAGTTTGTATAATCACTCCGGGCCTCGGTTTTCTCCTGTGTTGAATACAGATAATAAGACTTAGTGTCATGATTTTGTGATCCAGTATTATTCAGGGGAATAGAGATTCCAACAAATACAAAGCCAGTCAGGGTGCATGCCAAGTCTGATGCCCTGAGTTTAATCTCCAAAGCCTTCAAAGTGGAAGAAGGGAAATGATTCTCATAAGTTGTCTGATCTTTACATGCATACACATCACACACTTGCCCATGCACATCCATATGTACATAAATTAATTAGTTAATTAATTGTGGTTTAATTTTTTAACATTAACAAAATTTGTATTATGAAAATAGCTAAGAGGAAAAATGTTTCTCCTGCAAGTGTAATGGTCTGAGTTCGGGTCCTCAGAACCACCCGAGAGCTGGAGGCAGTAGTGTGTGCCTGTGATCCCAGCATTCCTATGGCAAGATGGAGAGACAGAAAGCAGAGAGAAGATAAATCCCAGAATTCTATGGAGCAGCTAGCCTGGTGCATGCAGCAGCAGCAAGCAGTAGTAGCTTGTCCTCAAACAAGGTGGCACAGGACCAACACCCAAGATTGTTTTCTAAGTTCCAAATATATGGCTCCGACATAACCCCCTTCTGTCTCTGTCACACACACACTCTCACACACACACGAGTTAGCAAAATCGTCATTCCTATAACCCTGTAAGGGCTTTCAACAATCTGGTAACTTGGATTCAGGACAATTAGCAAATTTTAAGCAAAAACCAAAAACAAACCTGAAACAAATAGATAAAATCCTATGGAAAATGTAAGAAAACAGAATACATGTCTCGCCCACAAGAAAGGTCCTTTAAGTAATCCCCGACATCATACTAACTAAACAAAACTTCAAATCAGCTACTTAAGAACTAAAGGAAATAATCTAAACAACTAATGAAAATTCTATCAGGTGCAGAATATCTATAAAGGGAAATTATAGCCAAACAGAAATTCTAAGGTTAAAAAATAAACTTACTGAATGAAATATTTTCACTACTGAATGAAATATTTTCACTAATGTGTCTACAAATATAAACACGCAGGAAAAGGAAGCTGCTAAACTTAAAGATAAGTCATTGGATGCTCTCTTAAGATGAAGAGCAGAAATAAAAGGGTTGAGCCCTACACTGCCCGTCAAGCATATCAGAGTCCACACTATTAGCATTCCAGAAGGAGAGAGGAGAGAGAAAAGAAAGATGGATCAGGTTGTTTTTTTTTCTTCTTTTTGGTCACCTGTCAGCTTCCAAATCATGACACAGAGACTTATTAGTTATAAATGCTTGGCCTAACTTAGGCTCCTTTCTGGCTAGTTCTTTGAATTTAATTTAGCCTGTTCCTCTTTACCTACCTTTTGCCTCAAGATTTTTTACATTTCTTTCCTTCTGTATATCTTACTTTCACTGTTTCTCCTATCTGGCTGGCTAATAGCTTCCTGGATTCTTGCCCTCGGGCATGTCCCTCTTGACCTCTTCCTTTTTTCCTTCTTCTTCCTGTTCTTCTCAAACTTAGATTCTTCCTTCTGTTTATTTTCTCTGCCCATCTAGCCATGCCTACACCTCTCCTGCCGCTATTGGCTACTCAGCTCTTTATTAGAGCAATCAGGTGCCTTAGGCAGGTAAGGTAAAGCAAATGCAATGCATCTTTAAATAATTAAGCCAATGCAGCAAAAACAAATGTAACACATTTTTACATTGTTAAAATAATGTTCCACAACAGAAAGAAAAAAAAATTAGAAGATTAATGACCAATAATTTCATAGTGTTTAAGAGAAACATTGATGTGCACATCTAGAAAAGCTTCATGAGCTCCCAGAAGGACTAAAACTAAAAGATCCAACTAGACAAAGGACAATCTGTGTCTCAAAGCCAAAGACCAGCCAAATATTGAAAGAAGCAATTCATCACATCGAGTGTCTTCAATTCAGTTAATAGCTAACCTTCTAACAAAAGCAACAGAGGCAGAAGACAGGGAAATGACATTGCAAACATGATGAAAGAGGTTACACAAACAAACAAAAAAGAGCGGGAGAGACGGCTCAAAAGGTAAGAGCATGTGTTGTGCAATCGTGATGACTTGAGTTCAAATCCCTAGCAGTGATGTAAAAAGTCATGCATAGTAATGCACGCAGTGCTGTAGCCCCTTTGTGTGTGTGTGTGTGTGTGTGTGTGTGTGTGGTGTGTGTGTGTGTCAGGGAGTTGTACAGAGACAGGAAGATCACTGAGACGGGCAGCAAGCTTAGCTTTAGGTTCAGAGTGAGAATTTGGCTTAAGAAGAATAAGGAGAGGAGTGATGGTGCAGGACATATGAGGTCCTCAGCATACATCTGCACACGTGCACATGGTGTGGGAGAATTGTCTGTAATCTGTCAATCATGTTTTAAATAAACACTGATTGGTCAGGCAGAAGGTGTAGGTGGGAAAACCAGACAGGAAGTGGAAATGATACAAGGAGAGCAGGAGTATTCTGGGGAGGAGGAAGTTGATTCCTCCCACTCCTGCCCAGATCACCAAAGCAGCAGGATGTGAGCTGTCCCACTGAAAAAGGTACTGAGCCACATGGCTAAAATAGATCAGAAAAACGGGTTAATCAAGATGTAAGAGTTAGCTAATAAGTAGCTTGACCTAATGGGCCAATCAGCTTTATAACTTACGGAGTCCTGTGTGTGATTTTTCTCTGGGACTAAACAGCTGGGGAGCCGGGCGGAAAAGAAACCCCCAAACAAGCAGGCTCCCCTCATGTTACATGCACATACCACACAGACATTCCAAATACATTGATGCACACTTAAATTTTATATATGAATATAATACACACCACCGTCAACCAAGATATCTGCATTTAACAAAATGATCCTTCAAAAATAAAAGAGAGCAACTATCATATTTTGCCTGCCAAATGTGGATGCAACATGACCATCCACTGTGACTTCCTGAACCATGATAGACTGTAAGCCCAAATTGCAAACAAGAAAAAACTCCTAAGCTCTTAAGAAATCAAATGAGAAATTAAGATATCCCGAAGTTAGTAACAAAGGACAGCTAAACACCAATAAACCAGAGATTTTGCTGTCAGCGAATGATCCCTATGAAGAATATGAAAGGTATTCTTCAGGCAGGAATGAGAACACAGGGATCATAACCTGGCTTCAGCTGCCAATGCAATGCCAGAGCAAGTCCTGAAGCAATAACAATGTGTTTCCCCCATGATTCTGTAAGCTGGAAGGTTTCAGTCATGTTCCCAGGTAGCTTGGTTCGGTTTTCAGTTAGATCTTTGTTCTTGGCTACAAGTGTACTTGACAATAACAAAATAGAGAATTCTCATTCTCATTTTTTTCTCTCTCTCCTTCATCTTCTCATAATGACACCAATTCTAACAAATTTAGACTTTAAAGTTTGACCCTACTTATGTTATTACCTTCTGCAAGTTTTTTCTTCAAATACAGTTACAGTACGGGTTTACGGGTTACAGATTAGATATACTACTTTGTGGAGCAGGGAAGACATGCAGCCCAAACCCTAGAGGTGAGAGTGAAAAGAAAAGAAATATATAAAAGAAACTCTGAATAATAAGAAAAAATAAATCATACCAATTAAATAGAGGTTACAGAGGAAATGAACAAAAGTAATAAGGAAAAGTAATAGCAAAACAGCAACCATGAAACCAAAGTTTAGTTTTGACCCTTAGGATGGAGGGAAGGAGGAATTCTGGGGGTTGAAGATCACCCGCAAGGGCTGCTTGCTTGTGAGCCGTGGCATCGCTGCACTATGCACTGTGCTTCAGCATGATGTGCAGCAGTGCAATGTAGAAAGGGAAGACATGGCCCAGCACTAAGATTCCCTAAGTGTCCCACTGATCCGAATGGGTGACAGTGGACAGAAAGAACGGAAGAGCAGCGGAGGAAGCATCCAGGGGCACCATGAGGAAGGAAAGCATTGAAACTGAGTTGTGCTGAAAAGTGTGCAGTCTGGAGCAGTTATCTCCAAAATACGAGGTGGCCGTCCCTCCGCTTCTCTGTGCTCTGTATCGCCGAGATGGGAGAAACCAAACTCCTTTTAGTTCTAGAGTTTTGACGTGACAGGAAAGACTATGGTTGAAAGTCCTGAGCGCTCAACTGATAAATGAAAGAGCGTGAGTGTTTTGTCCTGATACGGGACAGACGCAGAACCCCGACCATAGACACCTTGTAGGCAGGTAAAGATTTGGCTCTTAGTACTGAGTCCATTTGGATGGCACAGAAGCTGCTGTCATTCAATATAGCTTTGTCATTCTGGCCCGAAGTACAGTCTTTGATAGGCAGAGTGGGTACACTGAGACCGGTTAGAGGCTTGAAGGGAGGAACATGACCTTGGTCCCCTTTGGTGCAGTCGGTGTATCTTTGCGACAGGGGAGTGGTAGTGTTGAGACAGCAGGGGAATGTGGAAGTCTGGAGCTCAGAGAAGCCTGGATGAGAAGGACACATAGTCTTTGCGATAGAATTGATAACTGTGTCTGTGGTCCTGTACCTGATTTTTAAAAAAGAGATATTATAGAAAAAATGGAGATGGGGCTGAGCCTTAAGAAACTGCAATGTACTCACCACCCAGTGGGGGACACTCCCAAGGAAAAAGATGCATATTCACAGTAGAGTAAGGAAAGCCTGGAATGGGGTTGCTCAGACATAAGGGGAAGCAGGCATTCCAAGAGGAAAGTCAAGAAAGATAAAGGTGAAAATGACCATTGGGTTTGCTGACTTAGCGAGTGGTCATTAGTGACCCAAGGCAAGAGCTGTGTCAGTGAGGGGAAAGAATAGAAGCCTGACTTGAAACATATAAGTGAAATTTATATTCAGGATGAAAGAAATAGGTTGTATGAAGAGGACTGGGAATTCTCTGTGCTCTGGTTTAACAGGTGACAGAGGCAAGTTTAACCAGACCAATTAACTGAGAAGGAGCAGTTGAATAAATGAGAAAGATACCAATGGTTAACAGTGCACCATTCTGAGAGGAGGAAGCAGATAGTTTCCATGCAGGACTGATGGATCGGAAGGGCAGACTGGAGGACTGTGAGGGACTAGTATCAGGAGCAGGAAGAGATTCTGGATATCAAGAAGCAACTGTGCTGATGGAAAGATGTAAGATGAACAGAAAGCTAAGAAGAATAAAGATTTGAAATACTAGTTGAGTTTTAATGAAGAGAATTGCAAATAGGATGTGAATGCTTGAGATGTTATTAGGCATCAGAGAGAAGTAATCTGAAACCACAGCAAGAGCTGCTTCCAAGAAAATGGAAATAGATGTATTGTTTTCTGTTGCTCATCCTAAGTCCCAGTGGAAAGCTAGAGTTTTATATATGCATAAACATAGGAAGACTGTAGGCCAAAGAGGAGGTAGGCTGCTTAGAGATCTCAGCACTGAGGAGGGCACAGCTGTGGCTGCCTTGAGATTTCTTTTGGCCTCATGGGCCCCAAATTTGGAAAGAAAACAAAAATCCGCTATTCTGTTCAATATGCTTGTTACAGACCAGAAAAAAAGAAGTGAATCTCAGTGGGAAGCTGGTGTCTTGGATCACAGGAACAGAAACAATGCTGCTCACCAAGGCAGGAAACCTTTAGATAAGAGCTCCCAATGGGTCTGGGGATGTAGAGCAGTTCCTTACTGAAGTGCTTGCCTGCCATGCACAACACCACGGGTTCAATCTCAGCCCTTGGACATTGGTGTATGCCTGCAATCCCAAAAACCCTGATGAGAGGGAGCCAGGCAAATCCAAGCCGCAACTGAGACTTTCGTTCTCAACAACCAATAATGAGCCCCCTTCAGACAGTCAGCAGATGCCATGAGCGGAGTCTTGCCCTCCACTTCCATCTGACAATATTGAGGAGCATTCCTTCACCCCTGGCATTAACAGAAGCGGGGTCAAGAACCCAGACTTCCACCTGGAAGCAATGAGGCAGCGCCTTTGGCCCTCGTTAGAGCAATACAAAAGAGAGCCAGCTGAGACAGAAGGTGTAAGGGAGATCCAGGGGCACATGTAAAAATGTCCAGGATTCAGTTGAAAGTTACACATCTTGTTATGAGCTCCAAGGACCTCAAGGTAAATGAAAATACACTCAATAGTGGCCAATACCAAAAAAAGAAAAAAAAAGATGAATTTTCTAAAGATTTTAAAGTAGCTAAAATTTTTTTTAATTGAGACAGGGACTTACTCTTTAGAACTCCAAGATCACCTCAAACTCTTAGTGATCCTTTCGTCTCAGCCTTCCTTGTGTAGGAATTATACGCATGATCATCCATCCACCCCACCATTTCCAATTGATTTTTAAAATGACTTAAAACCATGTGAGAGCTGGTGAAGTGGTTCCATGGGTAAAGACACTTGAGTAATAACACCGAGGGCATGAGTCTGATCCCTGGAATTCACATAAAGGTGGAAGGAGAGAATAGACTGTGGTATGTGTATGTGCATGCATGTGTACGCACGTGCACGTGCTTGTGTGTGAACACACACACACAAATAAATTTTCAAAAGATTTAATGAAAAGTCCTGAATATGTAGTGAAAATGAATATCTTCCTCCTAGGATTGGAGGGAAGTTAAGGACGCCTATGTCACCAGCGCTATTCAGCATGACGCTGAGCATTCCAGAGAAACACAAGTAAGGAAAAGAAATGAGATGAGAGCCATGCAGGTTGGGAGGGAGGAAGCAAGGTGCTTCTACTTACAGATGGCAGGACTGTCTACATAGAAAACCCCAAGGAATCCGGGAACAGACACCAATAATAATGGATTCAGAATCAATGGAGAAATGCAAGACAAATGCTGAAGCGGAGATTGTATTTCTGTGCATTGTCAAGTAGCACACCAAGCTGAGATTGAAAAATATGACAGGTTGCCTTGCCCAATTTCCATGTAATGATTTTTGCTTTAACTTATTATATTTTATTTTGAAAAACAGAAAAAGATTGGACTGTAACGAAGCCTGCAGGGATTTTTTTTTTAAATTACTGATTGGTGTGGGAGGGCACCGTTCATTGTGGATGATGCCATCCTTGAGCAAGTGGTCCTGGGTTCTATAAGAAAGCAGGCCGAGGGAGCCATGAGAAGTAAGCCAGCAGACAGCAACCCTCCATAGCCTCTAAGTCAGTTCCTGCCTCCACGTTCCCATTCTGTTTGGGTTCTTGTTCTGATTTTTTTCAGTGATGAATAGTGACATGGAAGGATAAGCCAGAAAATCCCCTTCCTTCCAAAATTGCTTTTGATCATAGCAATAGGAACCCTAGTAAGACAGGATTTTGATCAGATATGAAATCTTGAAAAAAATAAAGAGAAGAAATTAGAATTGGAGATGATAAAGAAAAATGAGAAAGTAAAATAGATACAAAGACTGGACACCAAGTTGTGACCGTTATTTTTCATCTTTCAAATATTTAGGGTGGTCAAGCTGGCTCAGTAGGTAAAATAACTTACCACGTAAGTCTGAAAATCTGAGTTTGGTCTCTGGAACCCACAGGTGGAAGGGGGAACTAACTGTTGAAGGTTGTTCTTCATCCCCTCACACACTCTTAAGTGCACACACTGCTACTGCGGCTAGTGCTAATAATAATAAGGAAGATTGTGACCGGAGAGATGGTTCAGTTGTTAAGGGAACTGGTTGTCCTAAAAGAGAACTTGGATTCCGTTCCCCATACTCACATGTCAACTCACAATTATCCGTAACCCAGCCCCAGGGGATCTGATTCCCTCTTCTGACCTTCAAGGGCACCAGGCAAGCATATGATGCACGTGCTATATACATGCTGGCAAAACATCCATACACATAAAGCAAATGAATCTAAAATGTAATAATAATGATGATAATAATAAATCAAAACAATATTAAGATATTTAAGTTCTATTGTCTTTTTCTATAGAATTCACAATGGTATAATTTTGGTAAGGTTTCTGAAGCAATTGCTTTACCCTTCTTTATCCATTTAGAGATTAACTTTTTGTTAACTGTGTTGGTCTTCCAGTTCATAAATGCATTGAGTCTATTTCTTAAGAGCTTAGATTTCTTTAGTCAGCATACTAAAGCCTACATGCGGCTGCTTTGGCTTGCTTTCTTTCCACTTGTATCTATTTTTATTTTCTCTGAGCAGTTGTAAATGGTGTTATAGTTTTCAATTTCAGCTCCACGTGCTATTTGCCAATGCACAGAAATACAATCGCCACTTCAGCATTTGTCTTGCATTTTCCACTGATGCTAAACTCATTGTTTATGGGTGTCTGTTTCTGGATTCCTCGGGGTGTTCTATGTAGACAGTCCCATCATCTGTAAGTAGAAGCATCTGGCTTCTTCCTTTCCAATCGGCATGACTTTCATTTCATCTCTTTCCCTTACTTGTACTATCTGGAATGTTCAGCATTGTCACCCCTGTAGATAGAAGACTCGGGGTTTACCTTTCTGCTCTGGTTGCATGCAGAGTACCTCCTAGTATCACGAAGGCTATAGTTAGGCACCAGCTCGATTTTTCCGTCTTCAATTATATATATATATATATGTGTGTGTGTGTGTGTGTGTGTGTGTGTGTGTGTGTGTTGTCCTTAGCCATGGGGCTTTGCCATCAATTTGTAAAGAGCAACCAATAGCTTTGGCAATAGCCTGAGTTGTTTGGGGATTTCCATGGGGCTCCTTTGGCCCAAAACTCAATTAGATGTAACCCATTCTTGGCACTGGAGATTTCACTTGGTGGTAAGAGATCTATTTTTGTTGTTGTTTGTTTGTGTTTGTTTGTTTGAGAATGAGAAAGAAGATGAAGTTGAATGAGTGATGGGGAGGATCTGAGAAAAGTTGAGGAAAAAATACAATAAAAATAGTTTGTATGGACAAAATCTTTTAAGAGTCAATGCATTTTTAAAAATTAAAAAAATGCAACTTTTCCTTCTTCCTCAGTGCTGCCCGCAAGGTGCTTTTTGTCACCTGCCATGAGATCTCTGGGGACAGCCAGCACGTCAAAGACATAACCAAGGAGTGCATCCAGCACCAGTCAGACTGATAACAGTAAAGTTAAGTGTAAATAGCTGAAACCGGGAGTTATGAATAACAAGGCTTAGAGAAGACCCAAGGACTGTATCCTGACACCAGGACTGGTTATGAGCAATGAAGATAGCAAAGCACACACTGTTTGGTGGCTTTCAGAACTCCTGGTGTGCAACAGATCTTAACGTGCTGAGGTCACTCCCAATAGTTCTCTCAAAAGCCACAGAGCCACCCTGAAAAGAGCAGTACAGCTGGATGTCAGTCACTGATTCCAGGGCCAGGCTTTGCAGTGAAGGAAATGGTGGCGCATGTGCATGCTTTAATTGTACTTAAATAAAACCAGAAAAACTGCACTAAAAATGTAATGTACAACTATCACCCCACCAAGTAACCACACTCCTTAGTATTCCTCCCAGAGAGCCAGAAACGACTTCTTCTTTTTCTTCTTCTTCTTCTTCTTCTTCTTCTTCTTCTTCTTCTTCTTCTTCTTCTTCTTCTTCTTCTTCTTCTTCTTCTCTCTCTCTCTCTCTCTCTCTCTCTCCTTATAATAGCCCCAGACTATAATCACAACAGAAGTCTTTTATGGGGAGAGTAAGTAAACAGACTATGATATATACATGCATAATAGACTGTTCAATAATAGAGAAATCAGGACTAGGAAGAAATCAAAGTCAATAAAGTGATTTCCAGTCAAGCGTGAGGACCTGAGTTCAGATTTGCAGCAAGTTTATCACACATCTATAACCTCAGAGCTAAGAGACCCAGGGTAGTATTTATTCATATTTAGGGATGGAGACAGGAAAAAGACCCTTGGTGTAAAATATCCAGTCAGCTTCGTCAAAAACATGAGATATAGGTTTAGTGGATACCTTGTCTCAAAAAATACTAAGTGAATAATGACTGAAGAAAATACCCACACTCCGGCTTCACATGCAAGTGTGTGTATGTACACCTACACATAGAAATGCGTGCACACACACAATACATTGCAGTCACCCACACACGAACAACAGAGAAAAGAATAAACTGTAGCTATACACAGTCATCTGAATGACTATTCAGAGAATTATGCAAAGTGAAAAAAAATTCTTCCATAAAATGGTACATGCTTTATGCTTCCATTTATGAGACAATTCTCAAATGACAATATTTTAGATTTGCAGGGCAGGTTGGTATTTGTTCAGAGTTAGGGATGGAGACGGGAATAGAAAAGAGGAGGATGAATCTGTCAAAAGACCAAAGGACATCCTTGTGATGTTGGAGAACACGTGAATCTGCAGTATAGAACTTAAAATGCAAATCAGGACAATTACAGTGGAAATCAAACAAAATCAGTGAATTCTATCAGTGTTGAGATACTGAGATACAACAAAGCACCACTGAGGAAGAAAATTGGTCAGAGTGCACAAAAGATCGTGAGTAATTCTATCATTTTACCTGCATATCTATATATACCAGTAAAGTATTTTATTGAGATGGTACAGTTTAGAACAGCAAGCAATCTGTAATGTCAAAACATTCCTTGTATCTCGCCTGCCCCATTTATATTTTGAAGGCATCTGATATTGATAATCAGAAAGAAACGACTTATTATTAGAAGTCGGCTCTCTACTCTTTCTTCACTGAAAATGTTTCAAACCCTTCCAAAAAGGACTCTCTGGACCAGACACATGCATTCTCCTCCATTCCAGGCTCAGAAGCAGACGTTTCAGAGCCACAACCTGGGACCAGAACAAATATGCTGAAAGCGTTCGCTGCCCTTGCTCCTCGGAGCCAGAGAAACTAATCCTATTTTCCGTGTCAGTTTCTGTTTCCCTCTTACTCACTGCCCAGAGATGCCTTCTGGGCTCCATCCCTACTCCCTTGAAAAGGCTGCCTATTCAATCAGAGACACAAAGTTGCCTTGTGCCAACCAGGCATAGAAGACACAAGGGTAATTTATTCTGGTTAATAAGATGGGAGAAGGCATGTAGAGGCCAATTGTCTGCTGACAACAAGAGGAGTTTCTTGTCTGGCAGTGTCTAATATTGTAGCAGACACTAGCATTTGTTTGTGCTGCAAACAGCCAACCTCCTTTATTGCTTAGAAAAAAACTGTTTGCTATAGATACGGAGCAGAGGGCTGTAAGATTTGCTAACATACCCAGGGGATGAACAAATCACAATATCTTGATGCATTCATGGTGCCTGCCTTCACAATCTCCCCAGGGATCCTCATCTCCTGGGATTCATTACCAGGTGTAGTCTTCTCCTTCACTAGGCAGGGTGATGTGTAAGCAAAGGATATTGCACAAAAGCAGAATTTGACTTTTGAAACTAAGTCTGGGAGACAATGCAACTTTTACCTTGCTCCCTTGGATCATTGACTGTAGTAAAAGATCACTGGGATAGCCCTTTGGTAAAGTCCAAGTGGTTAGAATCTGGTGTATCCAAAGCTAACACAAATTTGCTTGGACTAATAACACCTCAGATACCTGGAATCTCAGCTACTGTCTTGCTTATTGTTTCATAAACACATTTTTTTGTTTGTTTTGTTTGTATTCATTCTTTTAGTCAGAACCTTGATATTTACCCTACTTTAAGTTAATGATTTTCTCTCTCTTTCTCTCTGGCTGCCATGAGTTTGGATTAGAAGTTTGTGCCACAATGCCCAGCCTCATAAGATATTCAAATCAGAATGTCTTAGTTAAGTTTTACTCCAAATCATGGCCCAATATAATCTGTAAGATATACAATATAATCTGTAAGATATCCAAATAATCTGTAAGATATAATATTTGTTATTTTAGGTCACTTTCAAGAGCATAAGCTATGCAACAATACATAATTAATACAATGGTAATGTCAATTTTCATTTGTTTTTTGTCTTATATACAGCACATATGCAGTTAGAAAATCATGCTGTGAAGTCACAGGAGTAGCTGATAATCCTTGACATTGCTCATATTTTACTCATAGCCTTGGCCGGTGATAGTCCAGTCAGCCACATCTCTAAACATACTTCGCATTGATTTGTCATATTTACCTATCACATGGTATAAATAGTCCCTTCTTAACAAATCTCATGCTACAGGTATGATGTCACTGAGCACAAAGTTGAGAAGAGCCAAGATCAGCTCCTTTGAACCCATGAGAGTCATCTCCTGAGTACTGTTATTTTTAGCTCAGAAGAAACACATGGATCATACAGTCATACTATGTACCTCTGCTCACGTGACTAGGAACATCTTAAGAAATAGTATACTGTGCTGAACTCATGCTGATCTGAGTGGCATACCCTGACATCTGGAGTGGTGGTGACATCCAGACCCGGCTGTTGCTGAGGACCATGTCTGCGTCCGTGATCCTATCGCGGCTGAGGTCTGTGCTGAAGTCCAGGTTCAGTATTGCTACCAAAGGTCATTCAGAACCCTGAGGTTGGAGCCACAACCTGAGGCTTTGGTGGTGTCTGGAAACCATGCCGAACTTTCCCAACCTGAGTGGCAGTGCTTCCACCCAGAGCCAAGATGTCATCCAGGACCAGACTGCTACTGAGGGTTGTGCCTGGGTCCATGGTTCAGCTGCAGCTGGGATCTGTGTTGATGTCTGTGGTGTGGCGCGTGTGTCACCTCAAGGAATCATAGGAACCATGCACGGTGAAATCAGAGATCCAATCTTGAGCCGGCCCCAACCTTCACTGACCCAGGGAAAACTGGCCCTGCCTCTTGCTAATCAACGCAGCAAGAGAGCTGACTCTGACCCTCAATACTCTCATGGGAGAGCTGGACCCTGTATTCAGGAAAGATGGGCCCACCTCTTGCCACAGGTGAGGGAGAATTGATTTGTTGGCAGTGGCATAGAGAAGCTAACTCTGCCTCCTCACTTGAGGTGAGTGACCCCAGTGGCCTGGAATGATCAACTCAGCTACTACCCATGCCCACAGCTGGGCCTTGAGTTGGCCCACTTCACATCTACCCCATCTAGGATCTGCGGGAGCTCATGAAGAAACTGGTTCAATGGAACAACATTGGTAGGATCTCTGTGACATGAAGTGGCAGCAGTAGATCCCCAAACTGCATCCCAGAGGAGTTCTGGTGAGGATGCAGTGATGGTGGTGTACCATAAACCAGAGATCTTGAAACAGGTCAGTGACTCATTACAGTGAACTTTAGCTGATTGGACAGAAATGGCATATACTATGCAACACACTGCTTCCAATGTAACGAGGATGAATGAAGAGGTGTTGGAGAGGCAGGAAAGAAGGAGAAAGAAAGAGGGCTTTATTTGTTTGGTTTTGGTTTATTTTATTCTTATTTTTGTTTATTTGTTTGCTTATTTTGGTTTGCTTTGCTTTTAAGCTTTCTTTTGGCAGGGGGTGCCGCAGGGGTGAAGGGAGGATATGAGAGCATGGAGAGGTGAGCAGAATTAGGGTTCAAAGTGTGAATTCCCAAAGAATCCATAAAAAGTTATGTTAAAAAGAAATAAATATTGCAATGGAGCTGGAGATAGAGTTTACAAAGTAAAGTGCTTATCTTGTAAGTACGAAGACAAGAGTTCAATCCCCAGAACCGTTGCTTTTTTTTTTAAGCTATGTGTGGTGGAATGCACTTGAAATTCCACCACTGAGAAAGCATAGACAAGCAGTTCTAAGACTCACTGGCTATTCAGTCTAGCTTACTTGGTAAGTGCCAAGCCAGTGAGAGAGCTTGCAGTGACATTTCAGTTGTATTTTAATAAATCAAGACTGCCTGAAGATCTGAGACTAAAACAGTCCCACTGGACAGCTTTACAGACCAGGTTATGGTAACCCACACCTTTAATCCCAGTAGCCACAATGACACACACCAGCAATCACAGTAGTCACAATGATATGCACCTTTAATCTCAGAAGCCATAATAACCCACACCTTTAATCCCAGTAGCCACACTTGTTGCCATAGAAACGGGGCAGTGTGTGCCTTTAATGATAGTGGTGAATGCCTTTAATCCCAGCTTTAGAGAGGATTATAAAATGGGAGGAAACAGCTCTTAGATATGTAGTCTCCTGAGATTCCAGGAGACAGGATCACCATTTCAGACTGAGGTTGAGGTAAGAGCCAGTGGCTGGCTGTTTCGCTTTTTTGGATCTTCAGGTTGAACCCCAATTTCTGACCCTGAGTATTTTATTGATTGTGCTTCAAGAACCTATCTTAAAAATTTAAAAGTGGACAGCATAAATGACACTCCAGATTGTCTCTAACTCCTACGTACACGTACGTGCACACACACACACACTTACACACACATATACACATCCCCACTGACACATTCACTGGCATATACACAAAACACAAATAAACACATGCATAAGAGAAGTAGCTTTTTTTTAAAAAAAAAACACAACACCTTTTTTACAATATGACCAAAGATCTAATTTCTCCCTGCTATTTTCTGGATTAGAGTCTCACTATATATTAGTTATCAATGTTAGATTCTTTATATTTACATAACAATGTCATTATCTGATCATCAGGATTTTTAAAAGATTAAAAAAAAATAACAATACCTAAGGCAAGTTATTCTGCATTAGGCCAGAGTTCAAACTTACACATTATTGCTTAGTTTATTGAGACAGGGAAAGTAGATATTAGCAGAAGTCTTCTAATTACTCCTTTCTTGGACACCTGGTTAAAGAAGCTGGCGAATGCTGAATTCAAAATGGATGGAGCCGTTTCTAATAGCTAAACTCCTTCTGTATCTTCCTGAACTGAGCAAACAATTATGATGAAGAGCTGTGAAACTAAAGTGTGGAAATGGATCATAAAATGAGCCCAGGCTTCTTTCCGAACCCATGAGCCATTCTTTGACTCAAAGAGGTGGGCACAAAAATGAGCTGGGAAGGAATGCCAGCCGCTAAATGTCCTTCAGCACCCTGGCCAGAAGTGAGGCCCAGCAGCAGAGCGAGGCGCTGTCCCCCTGCTTAGTGCTGAATTCTTCTTTAATGGGGTCTGGCTCGGCCCACCATGCGTAAGGACTCAACTCCTATGGCAGCATAGAGAATGTTGCTTAGTTCAAGCAAGGATCCCATAGAAACAATAAGTCTCCGGGGAAAAACCTTACAAAATCCAGAATCATTCCAGGTTTTCTGTCTTGATGGGGCTGTCACAACAGCCATGTTCCTTTTTAGCTATGAAGAAGGCGAGAATACACATTAGAAGACCGTATACTCTATGCTCATTCTGAGGCAGGCAAACACAGGGGATAGCCTAACTCCTTGGGCTCAACTTATGCACTCTACCCTCTTCTAATGTACTTGGCGACCCAGCTACTTACCCAAGAGTACAGTGTATAAATGCCCCTCTTCGAATAGTGAACCTAAGCAAACATAGACTCCCACCTGCATCAGCATTCAGGTAACCCCATCTCTGAACAATAGGATAACTCTCCTAGCTCCTAACAGCAAGCATGTAGGCAGATTTCAAACCAATATATTCCTAATAAGAAAAGGAGAGGCTAATCAAGCCTAAGCTAGTTTGAAATGCATGCACAATAAAGCAAAACTGTGTCTTCAAGTAAACGTTCAGAGAGACACACCTATTTGACATCTTATGCCAATATATAAATCAGACTCATTAAAGGAAGAAACATGAGCAGCAGGAAATACTAAAATATTATTAAATACTAACATAGTATTTAATCTACAAATCTAACTACAGAACTACCCAAACTAGGCCCCTTGGAAACTGGCCAATTCTTTCTTTAAAACTCATGAAAGAGACCCCCGGCTACAACCTGAAGCCCTGAGTACTCTCCCCCATGACACCTACTGTCATACTGTACAGCATGTCCTTCTGTAATCTGTATTACTGCTTTGTCATGAATTTTGTCATATGCAAATCTGTGTGGTTCCTTTTTTTTCTGGATAGGAGGCCAAAATTTTGAAAACTCCTGGACTAGTCTCCAATCACCTGTAACAATCTCTGGGCTAACAACTTTATAAATATTTTTTGGTCCTTAAAACCCTATATGGAACTTTCCCTACTGGAGGGGTGACTTGACATATACAGAATTCATTCTCCTAGGTGGGGTCACCCAGCTCATCTAATGTTGGGAAAGAATCTTGTCCCAGATCTCTGCCCACAGATACCCAGCTCATTGCAGTTTGAACACTACTGCAGCTGCTCAACTTTATCTAAAAATGAAAGAGCATTTGGGCTAGGCAATAAAGGCTGCTTTAGTGTAGAAGCTGGAGGACACTGATCCCTCTGTGATCCTCCCTTCAGCTTTCTGAGGGGGGGGGCTCTTCTGATGCTGGAAAGTGTGTTTATACTAATTTCTACTCAAAATCAGAAAGGACAACAGTCCCTCCTGAACTGCCAATGCCCTGGGGCTGAAGAGCACCAAAGCTTGGAAGCGATTTGGAGATTCTCTGATGTGTGAAGGTCCCTGGTGAATAGGAGGAGCCACTTGCTCTAAGACTAGGTTGTACCTCAGATGTGGTCAGGTCTGTGATAACCATACTTTGGATTAAATACTTATGCTAAGATAATAGCATGGCTGTTAAGTGCCAACACAGCCTGTCTGCACCCAAATTAAATTTCCTGTCTGGGTAATTGGGGGCACATAACTCTATATGCCTCAGTGTTCCTGTCTTTCAAATGTGAATGACAGGGTTGGTTTGTGCAATTACGTAAGTCATGTGTCTAAGCTGGGAGGCTGCTCAGTAAACAGCCTCATTTATTGCCGCCACTATTATTAGTGTGCGCTGATGCAGGTCGCGGAAGGAAAAGGCTCAGCTTTTCCACATTAAAACAAAGAGGCTGGTGGGGAAAAGTCCAGTGGTAGAGCACCTTCTTAGCAGGCTGTGGATTTGAGTCCACACACCTCTTCCCCAGTAAAAGAGGGTCACTGCTTCCTGTTCCTGCGTCTTCTCTGAAGGAGAGCAAGAAAGACAGGGTAGATTGGCCCTCACTACTGAGTCTTTGGGACTGTCCCTTGCAACAGAAGCTCCACCCCTGCCTTGCTCCTTTCTTAACCAGTACAGGAGACATCTTAGTCTAGGTTCCCAGGTGCATCACAGTTAGGCTGCTTGCCAGGTGCCGACCAAGTTCTGGAGTTTTTCTTCCCAGTCTTCCCTGTCCCTTACCCTGATTGCTAACTCTTGTCCCCTGCTGCTCTTTTCTGAGGATGGAGACCTCCCCCACACCGCAATCTTATGGATTTTTTGCTTAGGAGTGAGAGGTAACTGCTCCGGTGTTCTGTGGTGACAGCCAAGAGGATGGCACAGTCTGTCTGGTGTGTCAATTGTCACTGTGACTCCCTCACCCAGATGGGCACTTGTCACTTCCTGCAGAGAGCCAGCTGCTTCTTCAAGAGAAGCTCTGGCTCCCTAATGACTCAATCTGGCTTTGCAAGCATACCCCATTATTTGGTCAGACAGGGGTCCCAGGGGATCTTGTGAATGTACTTCCCAAGGTCACCCTACTCCCAAATAAGGTTGCAATGATGAAACTGCGCCTCCTCTCCTGGGTCCCACCTCAGATTGCTCTCTGCTCTTTGGCCTCGCTATTCAGGCCAAAGGAATACAGAAATATTTCCTCCATTAGTGATGCCTACTTCCCTTCAGGACCTCACTTCTACTGGAACACAAATGCAGCCCCTTTCCTCCCATAACCAAGGCAAACCTGTGTGCTGGTTTTCAGTTCAGTGCTTCTAATTACTGTAGGAACATGGGAACCAGTGGCCACATACTTATTAAAATATCTATAAATGTTGTCTTAAAATTTAGGGTCTGTATGGTTAAAGATAATGAATGTTTCGTTGGACACCTATTAAATATGGCAGGACAGGAAGCTGGGGCTGTAACTCAGTTGGCAGAGTGATTGCCTAGCCTGCAGGCATCCCTGGCTTCAATTCGTAGCACAATATAAACCAGGCGTGATGGCACACATCTGTGATCTCAGCACCGAGAAGGAGGAAACAGGAAGTTTGTAAGTTCAAGGTCATCTTCAACTACACAGGAACTTGAGGACAGCTTGGGATGTGTGAGACTTTACCTCAAAATAAATATAATAAACCACAAGATAAATTTTGTTCTAGACGACTGTAGTAGGGAAGGATACAATATGAATATTGAATATTCATTGAAATATGAATGCTTCTCCTCCCCCCTTTCACATGGTGAAATCTAACACTCAAAATGTAATATTAAGAGCTGAGATTGTGGTTAAGTGATTAGGTCACATGACAGAGTCCTCGTGTATGAGATCACAGTTTCTATCTGGGAGACTGAAGAAGCCTGTGGGCTCCTTTCTCCACTTCCACACACCTAGACAGTGTTGTCCATGAACCAGAAATGTGGTCCATTTTGGACACTGGTATCCTGTTCTTGGACTTCTCAGAGACATTTCCAAGCCAACCAGATGTTTATCAGCCTAAGTGATGGTAGTCTGCAGCAGCATCACAGCGAGGCTAAGGCAGGGAGAGAGAAGTGGGGTCCTAGAGCCGCTGGACAGAGCTGCTGTCCTGAACTATTTATTGTAACTGGGCAAAGATATGTTACATTTGTTTGTGCTGCAGAATATTAACTTTATGTGAAAGTGTGTTACATTGTTTCTGTTGCCTTTGTTAACAATGCAAGGATGTGTTACATTTGTTTCTGTAGCCTTCCTTACCGATATAAAGATGTGTTACATTTATTTGTGCTACATTTGTTAACTATGTAAAGATATGTTGCATTTGCGTTAATTAAATAAAATTAACCTTGGCTCAGAGAGGTGGAGTTAGCAACTAATTGACAGGAAGTAGCAGGGAGGAGGTTCATGTGTTTTTGTTTTTTTTTTTAAGTTGGGGATGTGGAAGGGAATAGTTTTGGGAGCAGCAGCAAAGAGAGAAAGTCAGTTCGCTATTCTAACTCTCTGAAATTGCAGGCTTTCACCTGGTCTTTGAATTTCAAGCTTTATTAGACTGATTGAGATTTAGTTAAAGTTGCCTTTAGTGGTAGCAACAGAACCATAGTCTGGGGGGAAGCAATATTTTCCCCAGGCTATGGCCTTAGTGGCCAGGCCACTACCAGTTCAAAGCACAGCCACTGTAAGGAAGGTGAGACAGCAGCTAAGAAGAACTGGTTAGAGGCAGACAGAGAACTTGAGCACATAGTGGGAAGGGTGTCAAGAATCTAGCTCGGCAGAGCTTTTCCAATTGAGCTTAGCAGGTTCAGTAAGAGGCCTCATTGAGAGGATGGCCTTCTAAGAGTCAGGCTGAGGCTTGATCTAGAAGGAAAATGTGGTCACTGTTAGTGACCAGTCAGAGTTCTCCAGAGGACCAATAGGATGTGTGTATGTGTGTGTGTGTGTGTGTGTGTGTGCTGTATATCCATAGTGTGTGTTGTGTGTGCATATGTGCAGTGTGTGTGTAGGTGTATGTGTACAGTGTGTGTTCTATGTATATGTATGGTGTCTTGTATGTGTGTATGTATGTAACTATAGAGTGGGTATAGTATGTATATATGTGCTGTGTAAGTGTATAGTATATGTGTAGTATGTATGTATATGGTGTATATGCAGGTGGGGGTGTGTGTGTGGTATAGTTAGAAAGAGTGGGGATACTAACAAGCCTGACATATACAGGATAGGTCTGCTGTGTGATATTTTGTTTGTGTTCCAACAAATAAAGCTTGCCTGGAGAACTGATGGTGGAGCTACACACTAGTTAACCATAGACACCAGGCAGTGGTGGCAAACACCTTCAATCCCAGTACTTTGGAGAAGGAAACAAAAAGATCAGGAGTTCAAGACCACCCTGAGCTACATAAGATTGAACCAGTCTATAAGAGAAACAGAGCTAGTCAGTGGAGGCTCACACTTTTGGTCCCAGTACTTGAGATCTCACGCCTTTGATCCCAGCACATAGGAGGCTCACGTCTTTAATCCCAGCACTAAGTAGATAGAGACAGGAATATAAGGTGGGTGGAGGCAGGATCTTGGCAACCCATCTGATCTGAGAATTCCTAGAGGAAAGAGGTGACTGGCTGCTGCTGCTTTGCTTCTCTGGTCTTTCAGCATTTACTTTGGTATCTGACTCCTACTTTTTGTTGATAAGACTAATTAGGATCACACTTCACAGGTCAATTTGCACACATTTTGAGAAGTCAGACAAAATTCTGAAAACCTTCAGGGCAGGCTAGCAGGCCAGAAACTCATTCTCAATGTCTTTTTCTTTCTTCCTTTCTTTCTTCATCTGTCTATGTGTGTGGCCTGTATCATGTATCTTTAAATGTATATGGAGGCCTGAGGCTGACTGATGCCAAGGATTTTTCTCAATTGCCTCCCTCTGTATTCATCGAGGCAAGGGCCCTCAACTGAACCCAGAGTTGAGCAAATATCTCTCAGGACTCAGACACTGAGTACCCACATCCACCCTTGCAGTTATGGGTAGGCTCCCATCTGGTATTTCTACGGGCTATGAATCCTAATGACTGTATGACAAGAGTTTTACCATTGAGTCATCCTCCCAGTCCCGAGACTAAATTTCTGTTAAAGTTACGAAGCAGAATGCATTCTGTTCTGAAAATCCTCAGTGGTAGCTCTTAAGGTCTTCAGATGATTGGATCTGGATCTGGTCCATTTCCTGGAGGATCCTGGGCTCTACTTTAAGAAGATGTTAACCATATCTACAAAATAGCTTCACAGAAACATGCAGACTAGTGTTTGGCCATACAGCTGGCTAACACATCTTGGCCATGTTGGCACATAAAATTAACTCTCATGGGATCAGAGGAAAGTATGTATACTTTTAAAAAAAATTAAGACATTCCTATGTGGCCTCCTTTGATCAGGTTCCTCGCAGTCCCCCTCCCAGCACTCATTTTATAAGATAGAGGTGAAAACAAAATAGAACAGATTTCACATGAAGAAGCTGTATCCAGACATTCACTGGCTGCAAAGTCGGCACGCAAACAGCGAAGAATCAGACATATCCAGAGAAGCTGGAACATGGCAAAATTTCTTGGTAAAGCCACTACAGCCCCTGCAGCATTAATTCTGAGTGGTTCTTGGACCTGACACCGAAGGATGACTAGGGCAGGGACTTTCATCTCCAAGCACACTTCTGAACCTCAGGGGCAAGCTTCAGACTTGACAGGGATCATAGACAGCGAGAAATGGCCAACAGTTCACCCTTCCCATCTGCTCCATTTATTTTTAAGAGAGCATCTTGTGCTTAGATGACTCTTGGGAACCTTAGCCCATGTAGTGAGAATTAAGGGAAGTGCCGCTGTGCTGGGGCTTGGCCAAGCCAGGGGATGGCTTTGGCTTCTGTTTTCTGCACAAGCACCCTTGCCAAAGAGTGTGACTGATCCACAAAGCAGAGGAATGAATGTTTCTCTGCTTTCTTGGGTACTTTTTCCCTGTGCAGTTCTAAGGTGAAGCCGTTTGTTGTTAGATCGACAGTTGTTTCCGTTTTTCCTTCCAACATCCTGTTCTCCCAGGACTCAAACATTGCATGCTGTGCTGAGAGACAAAGCTGAAAGATGCCCAATGTGGGCTCCTCCCCATGATCACGTTCCTGGTTGGATCAGACCCAGCTCTCAGGAATTGCTGCCCACTCATTCATTCACTACCAAATACATTTAAGGACATGTTCCCCGTGCTTGTTACATACAGATGTAAGGGTAGGAGTTGAGAACACAGCTGTGACAATCCTAGGGTACCTATTCTTGCAAAAGGGCCCTCTGTTCTCCCATCCCCATGGCCAGATGTGTTCAGAGATATGTGATTCCACTTCAAGATGGCCTTTTTCATCCCACATGTTTAAGTATTCAAAACATATTTTAAATAGTATCTCATAGGAAACAACATTTCAAAAAATAATAATAAAAAGAGAAAAATGGAAACTAATAAAATTATTATTTTTACATCCATATCCAGAAGTACAACTGCTAACAGACTGATATATTTTGTTCCGATCTCCTTTCTTCTCTGATATTTGTAGCTTTGGAGCTATATCACATCCTTACATCCTTTCAATAGGAAGAATTAGTCCCCTTACCCTTTTCTTCCAAAGAACTTAGGGGAACAAAAGCTCTTGGCTAAGAATGAAATGAAGCCCTTTTCTAAGGGTGGCTTTGTAGCCCCTCCAGGGTAACCAAGGGAGCCTCCACGGAAGCACAAAGTGGCTGCTTTATTAAGAGCCACAGGAAACAAGCCAAAGACAACACATAGCCTGGCAGTGCTGAAACTGACTCCAGGAAAAAAGGAGGTGTAGACTGATTATGTGGTCATCGAGGAAAGAACAACCTGCTTATTGAGGCTCGGGGCGCCATCTCTGACAATTAGTGTTAATATGTGTCCTTGGGAGATGTAGCCGTTGATGTATATACCCGAGGAAGCAGAATCGAGGCTGACAGAAATGGAGACATTGCACAGAAAATCGTACACAGGGGCTGGGAGATAGCTCAGTCAGATAAATGATGGCCGTGGAAGCGTGGGGATTTGAGTGTGAATGGCAGAGTCAATGTCAAAAGTGTCAAGCGTGGTGGATGTGCACTTGCATCCCTGTGCTGTGAGTGGAAACCATGCAGACCCTTAATGTTTGCTGGCGAGCAAACAAGAGACTCTGCTTCAGACACCAAGGGAGTGTAGACGTCAACTGAAGAACAACACTTGAGGCTGAACTCTGGCCTCCATATGCATGTACATACATGCGTGGGGACGGACACACACACACACACACACACACACACACACACACACACGGAGTCTGACCCATTGCTAAAATCCATCTAACCGTCAAAGCCCTTCCAGACCCACTGTAGTCTTTGTCACTGGGGGTTGGGGGTTGGGATAGTCTTCTATAACGTAAACATTCCTTCTTTTACTTAATCTATGCCCCTGGATGACATTAGGGTAGCAGAACCAGGTAAGAATGGGAAGACAGATGTCACTGGAAGGGATTTTATATCCTAGGAGAAAAAGTGGTTAATTCCAAATTGGCTACTATAAAGATTTTGTTTTTGTGGACTTTGTTTAATGAAGGAAAAAAAGACATTAGAATTCACTCTAGGAGAGACAAGAGCTGTAGAAGAAAGGGATGGGAATCACAGCATATCGCTAGCTCTACAAAGAACATTGTTGATGTAGACATAATAAGAGAGCCTCTATTGATTGATCTGAACAACAGTAATGGAGCTATAATAGGAAAAGGGGAAGGAGGATGATGTAAGAACCAGATCAGCCACAGGAAGCTAGTCCATTTTTTGTTGCTATAGCAAAAATACCTAAGAGAGGACAATTTATGGAGGAAAAGAGTTTATTTTGGTTCTTGTTCCTGTTGATTGAAAAGTCCCAAATCAGGCAGCTGCACCTGAAGAAGGCAATATGACTCAGCTCCTAGAGGAGGGAGGAAGGGCAAGCAGGTATCTGTGAAGAGACAAATCATGAGAGATGCCCTCACTCTCCAGCGAGTCCTTCTTGAGACAACAACGTAGCCCAGTGAGTACAAGAACCCATCCCCATTCACTGACCTTTGCCCTGTGACTTAATAACTTTTTGAAGGTTCCAACATTTCACAACACCATTCCATTGGAGTTCAATTTCAATCCCTGCTTTGGTAGAAACAAACCATGTCTACACCATAGTGTAGTTGGAGCCTTTTCTCTGTCACGCCTGGTCCTGCGTGACTGGTTTTTCTTCTGTCTGCCGGTCACCGCAGCTGCTTATAAAATACTCATTAGGATGTTCCATATTAATTATAATTGTTTGACGGATGGCTCATGCTTCTTACTGGCTAGCTCTACATATAAATTAACCTATTTCTAATAATCCGTGTATCGCCATGTGCCCCGTGGCTTACCAGGAATGATATGTCATCTTACTCCTCTGGTGGTTGCTGGCGTCTCCCCTACCCTGCCTTCTTTCTCCCTGTATCTCTGTTTGGATTTCCTACTTAGTTATATTATGCCCTACCATAGACTAAAGCAGCTTCTTTATTAATGAATGGTAATAAAGCATTTCACATCATACAGAGGGGCTATCCCACAGCACTACAGTGACTGTGAAGTGTTAATATGTAAACTTCACAAATTATAAGTGATGGCTTGGACGAGATGAGATGTGTTCAGAGTTGGCACATGGTCTGTTTTGTCATCACTATATGTACCCCTAGTTCTCTTATTGTGTTTGTATAGAATCATCACTAAAATTTTTATAATCAATGAAGAATAGTCATCTACAACATGGAAGTTGGCCTTGCTGTGTGGCTGTTGTTGAGAGATGGTGTCCTGGGGTTACAGGAGTTTGAAGCATAGGGGCTCACTGTTCGTGCGCTGCATTGAGGGCAAGAAGCAACTCAGACCCTGGTTATTGGCATACCCAATGATCTAGAAAGTCCTGGCCATGGAAGATCTTTAACAATGAAGACCTTTTCTGAGACACTGATCAGAATCTTCCAAGCAGCTTGAGAGAAAGCTCAGCAATGAGTGAATTTGTTATACAAACATGGAGAACTGAGTTCAAACCCCTAGAACCTTTGTAAAGTCAAGTACAGTCCTAATCACACATCTACAATCCCAGTACTATTGGCAGTGGCAGGGAGGAAACAGGAGGACCAGCAGATTTTGTTGGCCACCAATTCAGCTTCAGGCTAAGTAAGAGAATCAGTCTCAAGGGCATATGACAGAGTGACCGAACAGGACACCTGACATCCTTCTGTGGTTTCCATGTATAAGTATGGCTGTGCATATTCCACTTGCACATACACAATACATTTTTTTGACATTAAAAACCCTAACCTTTCTCTACTGCCACATGTTAGAGACAAGACACGGAGCTGCACAACTGTGTATATGGTTTATGATCTTTCTAGTTAACAGTATCCTATGGACATTTTATACCTAATATACATCTTGAAAATTTGCTCTTCATGACATCTGGTCTCATGTGGCTGTGACATCAGCGGCAAATCTACCTGCAGAATGCTGTGTAGGTTCAGAGTGAAGTGCCAGTCCCCTTCTCTGGGTTGGAGTCCTGGCCCTGCCACTTTCTACATTGGACACTGAGGGGCATAACTGCAGTTTCTATCTCTGAAAATGAGACAATCAAAGTACATACGCCACAGGGCATGAGCAAGACTTAAAGAAATTAATACATGCAAAGTGCGTAAAACCAGGCCTTCCACTTAATAAGCACTCACTAAATCCTAGCTACTACTGCTTTTTTTTTTTAAAAAAAAAATTTTACCCATCCTTCTTTTAAATATAGGGTTTCCTTTTCCAAAAATTCACTTTCATAAATGGGGTAATATTGTGCATAATTTCCCAGGGTTTAATTACACACCATAAGTATACATCTCAGTGACAGAGCATGTGTCCAGCACGTGGGTTCAGTTTTTAGCACCAAAACCTCCTCTGAATTGTATAAAGTCTTAGTCACTAGTCTATTGCTGTGGAAGGACACCATGGCCACAGCAGCTCTTATGAAAGAAAGCATTTAATTGGGCCTGGCTTGTAGGCTCAGGGGTTTAGTCCATTATCATCACAATAGGGAACATGGGAGCATGCAGGGAGACATGGCGCTGGGGAAGTAGCTGAGTGTTCTTCATCCAGATCCTCAGACAGCAGGAAGAGAGAGCCACTAGGCTAGCTTGGGCTTTTGAAACCTTAAATCCTACCCCCAGTGACACCCTTCCTCCAATGAGACTACACTCACTCCAACAAGACCACACCTTCTAATCCTTCTCAAATAGTGCCACTCTCTGATGGAATGGCACTACTTCAGACATATGAAACATTCAGATATATGAGTCTTTTGGGGTCATTCTTACTCAAACCACCACATGTAGATAATTCATTTTCATTAGATAATAATAATGCATAGGAAATAAAAAATAAATAGTTTTAATTTTTCATCCAAAGATAAATATAATGTATCTGGCATATGCATTTAAAATATTTTCCCACACATGTAAACATAAGCATAAAAATAGAAATCTACAAAAATGAATTTTGTGATACTGCTCTAATTTTCTTCTTATCAAGTAAGGACATTTGGGGGGGCAAATAATTGAGATTTTCATGGCTATTTACTATTCCTTTTAATGCTTATATCATTCTTTGTTAGCACCCAATGTTATTACAAGCTTCATTTTTACTACATTTTATTTGTTTGTGTGTGTGTGTGTGTGCCTCAGCAGGCATGTGCAGGTTATAGGAATCACTTCTCTCTCTTTCTCTCTAGCACATGAAATGACTGAACTCAGTCATCAGGCTTGGCAACAGATGCCCACCCTCATTAAGCCATCTTGCTGGCCCACAAAGTATTTTTGAGGGCTGGGGTTTTAGTTCAGCAGTAATAGAATATTTTCCTAGTACACACAAATCCTGGATTCAAGCCCCAGTACTGAAATGAACAAATAAAAACCCAACATTTCAATGATAGAGAGATGGCTCACCAGTTAAGAGTTTCTTATTACTCTCAGAGGACCCACATTCGGTTTCCAGAATGTCAGGTCGCTCACAGCTGCTGGTAACTCCAGCTTTGGGGATCCCACAGCCTCTAACTCACATAGACATACCCACATGTAGACACACATGCACACACATAATTTAAATAAAGATATATCTTTAAATTACAAACAAAAAAAAGCACAGTATTTTACCCCTATGTTTGGAAGGCTAAGGCAGGAGGATCCTCATGTATTCTAGGACAACTTGGGCTACAAGTGATACCTTGTCTCCAAAAACAAACAGAAACTAAATGTCTTTTTCTTCTAAATTTTGTATGAGATAGGACTAAGAACTATGCATTCTATTCAGGTACGAAAGCCACAGCTTTCAGATCCCTCTGCAATGGTCACAGGAAGGTCTCTGTCCTGTAGTGGGGCAATGATAAAAATTTCGGTCTGCTATTTGGAAGTTCAGACCTCTTCTGCCTAAGTCTCTTATTTGAGAGACATGTTCTGTCTCCTAGTTCTGAAGCTGGGCTCTGGCTGGGTGAGAATACATGTGTGAGGAAGTGTAGGTCCTTAGACAGTCCCAGCTGTGGAACCTGTCACATCTGGCCTGCATGAGACAGAGAACGCCCCTTGTATCTCCTAGGAACTGTCGGCCCTGGCTGTCTATTCCTCCTCAGTCAGCCTCCACACCAGGATACCTGCATCATGTGCTCTTCTAACTTCAGCAAACATGAACTCAAGGGCTCTGTCAGAACAGACTGCTGGCCCCGCCCAGAGATAGAGTGCAGCTGAGTTTGTACTTCCCACAAACTGTAGGTGAAAAGGTCCAAAGGCCACACTTGAGTACCTGCTGCAGCTTGGCCATGGGATTAGTTTGTCCTCACCGGGTGATGATATGACCGGCTCGCTGGTTCTTAGCTACTGTAGGCATCACTGGAGCTTCTGAAAGCTTCTAGGGTCCTGAGTGCCACAAAAAAAAAAAAAAAAAAAAAAAACCTACAGGCTGGTTGCAGAGTAAAGTTGCTTTGAAATCTGGCTTTGTGTCAGTAAACAACACCTGGGGAAATGACCATATGTATGTGTCTCCAGGAGCAACCAGCCTGCTTTGAATCTCTTGAGGTCTTGGCTAAACGTGTAAAAGACTGTCTTTGTAGCCGAGACTTCTATGTCAGTACGAGTTATGAAAAATACCCTGTATTATTTCTGCTCATTAATATTATATAACTTAAGTAGAACCATTCTCTAGATCATCCACAGCTATATGTGTGCCCAAAAGTGTGAAACACACACCAAACGGCTACGGAAAGAACCCCACGGCTGTTCTTATTGGGGGGGCATAGCAGTGGTACCCAGGAACTGGAGTTACAGATGCTTGTAGGCCATCATATGGGTGCTGGGAACTAAGCTCCAGTCCTCTGAAAGAGCTGCCAGTGCTCTTAACTGCTGAGCCAGCTCTCCAGTCCTGTTACTTCATTCTTAATGCTTCCCTTCTTCAGTGGACATCTGACTATGATGGAGCTCTAATAGTGGAGTGTCTCCTGAAGAATATAATTTAGGAAATACTAAAAAAAATTTGTTAAGAATACCTAGTGTACAAAATATTCATCAGTATGGTTATGGACCAGGGCCAGTTCAGGTACGCTCTTCTCTGCTGCCCAGGGAACAATCTGGGGACCTCTCCTTGGACCTGGGAACCCCTCCAGAATCAAGACTCTTGCAAACCCTAAAATGGCTCCCTTAGTTGAGATATATACTTCCCTAGTCCCATATCCATCCTTCCTCCCTCCTCCCATTCCCCCAAGTCATCCCCAATCCTCCCCCTCTCCCTTCTCTCTAACCATCTCCCCTTACTTCCACCCCCCAACCCACCCCCCCTGCACCCAAATTTGCCTGGCAATCTTGTCTACTTCCAATATCCAAGAGGATAACTATAAGATTTTCTTCATGTTCACCTTCTTATTTAGCTTCTCTAGGATCACGAATTATAGGCTCAAAGACCTTTAACTATGGCTAGAATCCACTTATGAGTGAGTACATACCATATTCCTCTTTTTGGGTCTGGGTTACCTCACTCAGTAAAGCGTTTTCTATTTCCATCCATTTGCATGCAAGATTCAAGATGTCATTGTTTTTTACCGCTGAGTAAAACTCTAGATCCTTCATCGGGTGATGGATGGAGAAAGAGACAGAGACACACATTGGAACACTGGACTTAACTCCCTAGGTCCAAATGAGAAGCAGAAGGAGGGAGAACGTGAGCAAGAAAGGCAGGACTAGAGGGAACCTTCATCTGATGATAGTTGGAGATAGAGACGGAGACCCACATTGGAACACTGGACTGAGCCCCCAAGGTCCAAATGAGGAGCAGAAGGAGAGAGATCATGAAAAAGAAAATCAGAACCGTGTGGGGTGCTTTCACCCTCAGATACAAGGGGACTGATCGAATGAGAGCTCACCAAGGCCAGCTGGACTGGGACTGAACGAGCATGTGATCAAACCGGAGTCTCTAAATGTGACTGACATGGGGGCTGACTGAGAAGCCATTGTCAATGGCACTGGGTCTTGTTTTGTCTGCATGTACTAGCTTTCTGGGATCCTAGTCTGTTTGGATGCTCACCTTCCTAGACCTGGAGGGAGAGGGGAGGAACTTGAACTTCCCACAGGGCAGGAAACCCTGACTGCTTTTAGGACTGGAGAGGAAAGAGGGGAGGGAGTGGGGAGGAGGAGGAGAGGGAGTGGGGGGAATGGGAGGGTATGGGGAGGAGGGGAGGAAGTGGAAATTTTTATAAACAAATAAATTAATTAATTAAAAATAAAAAAGAATACCTAGTGTAATATTTCATGAATGATCCCTGAAACATATAGTAATTGTGATTTTTCATTTCATTCGTTCATTAAGTTTGTCTGTTTGTGCTTAGTTTTTAATTCTACTCTTTCCTAGTTTCAGCCTCAATATTATTTTGTTATTTTCATTATATAGGAAATGGGATAATATGTTTTTTTAAGGTTTTACTTTTATTCTATATGTATGAATGTTTTGTCTGTGCACCAAATGTGTGCCTGGTGCCCATAGAGGCCAAGCAAGGGCACCAGTTCCCCTGGAGTTATAGATGGTTGTGAATGTGTCTGCTGAAAACAAAATTTGAGTCTCTTGGAAGAGCTACCAATGATCTTAACCACTGTACATCCATTCAGTCCTGGAAAAAAGTCTTCTATCCTTCTAGGTTTCATCAGAGCCCTTTGAAATAAATGATGGATTAACAAAGAGTTTATTGACAAATATGTCTCATATACGTTTATCCTAGTTAGGGTTTCTATTGCTGTGAAGAGATACTATGACCATGGCAACTCTTATAAAGGAAAGCATTTAATTGGGGCTGGCTTACAGTTTTAGAGGTTTAGTCCATTATCATCATGGTGGGACATGCAACATGCAGGCAGTAGATGTGGTGCTGGAGAAGGAGCTGAGAGTTCTACATCTTAATCCAAAGGTAATAGGACAAACAGAGACACACTTCCTCCTACAGTGCCACGCCCACTCCACAAAGGCCACACCTCCTAATAGTGCCACTCCCTATGAACTCATGGGAGCCAATTACATTCAAACCACCGTAACACTCCAGATTCTTGTACAGGCCAGTAACTAGAAGAAGTGGCTTGCACTTCAACTTCCGTCTTTGGTGAAGACAAAGGAAGACTAATGTGAATGAGACACATTTGGAAATGGTGAATAGGAGAAGAGCCTCAGGAAGAGCTGGGCCTCCTTCAGGGATGAAGTTCTCTTGAGACTTTGGGCTCTCCTCTTTCTGGTACAGAGGAGACACTGTTACAAATGCAAAGTTTCTCTCTAAACTGAACTCCCCTTACCAGAGGGTGTCATAACCCTGCTTTCCACAGATCATCTCAAAAGAATTCTTTTTCCAAAGAATTATTCTGGCATGTTCTGGAATCCTACCAATATGTTCATCACTTTAAGATTATTTTCTTTTTCAGACTTTTTTTTTTTTTAGTCTTTGTTGGGTAGACTTGTTTGGTCTTTCTTTTTGACACGCGGGCCTCCAACTCACAAGTTTCTGCCTCAGCCTCCACATTCCTGGAGTCAAAAGTGTATCCCGTCACACTTTTCTGCTAGCATCTTGAATGGAAGGTTTTATTGGTTTATTTCACACTCAAGCTGAAGAGTGTGATTGTTCTATGTGGGCCCAGACTGTCTGCGCTGGAACTGTTGTGAGATCTCCCTGCCCTGCTCCCAACTTGTGTATCCATTTACACTAGCGTCACCATCTTTAACATACAATAAAATATCTTCTGGTTTGGAACGAAGCTCAGTTGGGAGAGTGCTTGTCTGTAATGCATGAAACCCTGGGTTTGATCCCCAGCACTTCACAAACAAGGGGCAGTGTTGGCACGTGCCCATAATCCCAGCCCTTGGAGAGGTGGGGAGTTCAAGGTCATCCTTCGAATACCAAGATTGAAATCAGTTTAAGCTGCACAAGATCTTATCTCAAAAAACAAACAAACAAACAAACAAAACCTTCTGTGGTCCCTGCTGTAGCTAGAGGCTGTGTGGACGCCAATGGTCTGGGCTCTCACTAGAGGCCATGTTGACATCTGCTTTACCACTGAAGACCATATAGACGTTTATGGTCTGGCTGCTGCCTGAAGTCATGTTGATGTCCGTGTCTCATTTGCCGCCAGATGGCTGTGTTGATTGTCCATGATCTATGCTACCACTGGAGATCATGTTGAGGTACAGGGTTCATGCTGCCACCAGAGGCTGTGTGGATGTCTGTGGCATGTGCCGCTGAAGGAAGTCATGTTGATATCAGCGGTACTTGTTATCACTGGAGGCTATGTAGATATCCGTGGTCTGTGCTGCCACTGACTGTAAAGGGCACAGAAGCTTCTTTTGCGGTGGTGTTGATGACTGCAGACTCACAGTTGGAGAATGAGAGACATAGAAGGCTTCTGTGACAACCCCCACCAAAAAGAAGTAGGAAGTCATTAGAGAGGAGTTTGAAAAGTTGTAATAGGGATCCTGAAGTGTGGCTCTTTATAACTGATGGCTTCTGGCAAGAGTGGGGTTAGGGAAGGGCTCAGTTTTCTTTAAGTGGCTGGCCACTGACTATGCTGCAGTGAGAATATGGTATATGTGCAATATCGGTGGGACTTCTTCCTTCTTCTCTCTCCCTGCCTCTATCTCGTTCTCATTCTTTCTTCCTTCCTTCTTTCTTTCTGTCTTTCTTTCTTTCTTTCTTTCTTTCTCCCTCCCCCTCTCTCTTTCTTTTCTTTCCCTTTTTCCTTTCTTTCTCCCCCCTCTCTCCTTCTTTCCCTCCCTTCCCCCCTCCCTCCCTCCCTTCCTTTCTTGCTTGCTCTTTTCTTTGGGAGATGTCATAAGGGAGGAGAAGTGGACCAGAGAAGATTGTGAAGTGAGTGTGATCAGTGCGGATTATGTGAAAGTTTCAAATAATTAATAAAAATAATACCTTGGAGAAGACAACAAACAAACAAACAAACCCCACAAAGACTGACAGACACAAAATACTGGAGGTTTGACATTCATATCTTTATGGCTTTTGACTGTTTTATTCGTTTGGCATGCAGTATTCTTGTTATCTTTATTGTCTAACAATATTAAGTCTTACTGTGATTTGTATCATGTATAATGTGAATTTGAACATGATATACATTTATATCTACCGAAAACAGGTCATATCTTTCCTCCTTTGGACCTCTTTTACCTTTTCCCATGTGATGTGGAATGCCTCTCTGTATGCTGTAAATACTATTGGTTAATAAAGAAGCTGTTTTGGACCTCTGATAGGGTAAAAGCAGAGCTAGGCGGGGGAAATTAAACTGCACGCTGGGAGAAAGAAGGCGGAGCTGGGAGAAGCCATGGAGCTGCTGCCAGAGATAGACATGCTGAAACTTTGCCTGTAAGTCACAGTCATGTGGCGATATACAGACAAATGGAGATGTTTAGGATATAAGTTAGCCAGAAATGCACTTAAGCTATTGGCAAAACAGTATTGCAAATAATATAGTTTCTGTGTGGTTATTTTGGGAGTTTGGGCAGCTGGGAAACGAACAAGCGGCCTTCTACAACATACATGGGCTATCTAAACCTTTGTTCTTTCTCAGGGAAGGAAAATGTCAAGAGATGAGCTTGGTCAGTAAAATCAGGAGAGCATGGCTATGGCTCCCCTCACAGGGCTTCTCCTGAAGGGTTCCCCAGCCCATTATCAGTTGAATATAAACCAGCTGAGAGATCTCTGTGAGTAGTTTCCCATGTAATAATCACAGAAACCAGGAATATCCCTGTGGGTTTAACATTGTAGCAGCTCTTCAACTAGCAGGTCCTTAAAAGTTTTACTCCTAACTCTTGTTGAAGGTATAAGACTTTAACCCAAAGGGCTTTAGAAGAGGGAGGCTAAATGTGCAGACAGTGGGCACTTAGTACCGAGGAATAGGGTTGGGTGGGTAGATGGAAAATTCCTAAGAGGAAGCCTGTATGCTAAGGTGATCCTTGTTCAACCAACTCAATAGAATTCTTTCTTAAATTGCTTTACTGATGAATGACAAATATGAGACTGACTACATATTTAATGTGCATACCCAATGAGTCTGGAAATAAATACACACCTGTGAAACCACCATCAAGATTCTAAACATAGCCTTTGCTTCTAGAAGCTTCCTCCTGCTTCTTTTATTGTTATTTGTGTGTAAATAAGGGATATTTATAATGAGAGTCACATTCCCAAATAAAAACTTAAGTGTTGGATACAGTATTGTTGGCTCTAGGCACTATACCATATATATTTTTAGTCTTTGACCCTCACCTCTCCATTTCCTCATCCCTGAAGACCTGGGCAATCACAACTCTACTCTCTGCTTTTGTGACATTTATTATTTCAGGTTCTACATGTAAGTAAGACCATACAATATTTTCCTTTCCATAGCTGGCTTGTTTCATTGAACATAGTGTCTTTTGAGTCCATTCTTGTTCTTACAAATGACAAAATTTCACTTTTTTGAAAGGCTGAACAGTAGCCTATGTACATACTCACTACAGTTTTGTGTGTGTGTGTGTGTGTGTGTGTGTGTGTGTGTGTATGTAGGAGTGTGACTACAGGTACAAATGTGTGTGGGTTGTACATGCCTACATGTGTGCCTGAAATGAATCTTGTGTGTGTGTGTGTGTGTGTGATTGTATGTATGTATGTGTATGTGTATGTGTATGCACCATATAGGTGCAATAGAGGGCATTGGATCTCCTGGAAGTGGAGTTACTGGCAATTTAAAGTGGGAAGTGAAAGCAGAACTCCCGTCTTCTGCAAGAGTAGCCAGTTGTCTTAAGCGCTGAGACTTTTCTCCAGCTCCATCTATGCTACTTTCTGTAATGACTGTTCCAATTTACATTCTCGCCAACAGTGCACGAATGTTTCCTTCTCTCCAAAGTCTTGTCCACACTTTGATCTTCTGCTACTGACTCAGCATTGTTCCTGCATGGTAACAGCATGTATAAAGCTAAAGAGACTGGCAGTCAGATGAGAAACATGGCTGGATACAGAGAGGGCAGAGATACCAAGGGTGGGAAATTCTCACTAAACTTAGCCTTAGCAAGATTCTTTATAAAACTGAGGAGCCTTTCTCAGGTTTGACCAAACACAGAAACATTGTCACAGGTAACATTAAATACAGCCAAGGTAGGGAACATCTTGGCTATAAAGACTTGTCTGGACTCTTTCATCTCATTGCCCTTCCATGGACATGAATGCTCATGCTTTACAGCATGACATTTGGGACCCTTCTGAGTGAGTTGTGAAATTTTGCGGCTAATGTGCTGACTTGAGTCTTGCCCCATACCTCTTCTCCGTGAATATTCAGTCTGAGAGAGTGGCTTCCCCACTCTGATGTTCACCAATCCACCCGTTCTCTCAGCTTTCACATGCCACATTGTTGTCCTGGACTCCAGTTCTTCTGTATTTCATGGTTGTGGCTTTTGATTTTATCTTCTGCTGCTTTTTTCCATCCTGCTTTCTTCCTGCCACCGATTCTAGGATTCCAGTACTTTACTTCTCAATCATGCTTTCTTCCCTTCCTTCTCCTCCCTTTCCCCTCCCTTCCTCACTCCCTCTCACCCTTCCTCCCTCCCTCCCTCCCTCCCTCCCTTTCTTCCTTTTTTTTTTTCCGTAGGCATGGTCTCCTGTCATCCATGAACCAACCTTGAACTTCTGATCTTCCTCGATCTACCCCCAGAGTGCTGAGGCTGTACATGTAACCAGGAAGTCTGTTTTCAGTTGTGTTTTATTATCATTATTATTTTCTAACTTTTATTGATTCCTATTTTGCATTGGGATTTTTTGTTCCACAAGGATATACCTATGATAAAAGTCAAGTTTAATTTTATATCTAATAGTAACAGAATCTCCCTGTGAAAAGGCAACTGTGATTATCAGTTTCTCAAGAGTCTCCCTAGAGATGGCCTCACCTTTGAATTTATAAATATTCATATTCATCCATATTTCTTCATTGCTTCACACTGTACCTATATACTGCTTATTTTGTACCTGGCTTTTGTCTTTGATATCTCGACTTAGAGTGAGCTTTACTTGAACGCACAGATAAACATTTGTTCTTGTTAATGGGATGACATTTCGTTGTCTTTGATTCTTGGAAATGATTTGGGCCACTCTCTGGGACACTACCCCAGCCAAACCTGCTCTTGGCTTCTTATACTAAAGATTCCAATGAACTTAAAATAAAAAGATTCCAATGGGGGAACAACTTGCTGTCTATCCCACCTTCAGAGGCTTGCACCACACCCAGGTTTTGTCTGACCTTTCTGCCCGTAAAGAAGAATGAGATGGCACTGCCCATAGAGCACTCATTCCTGCCACCAAACAGCTGAGCCAAATGGGGAAATGGCTCTTTCTGGAAGGGCATCTGTGGACCTTCAGCAATGACATGCTGATGCCTGGCACTGAGCCCAGAATCACAAAACTTTCTCAGCCATATCAAACAAATGGCATTTGCACCATTAGGGCAAGGCTCAGCAATCTCAAATTAGCATTGCTTCCTGGTTTCTATGTGTGCTTCTCCTTTTGTACAAATGAGGGGTCACTTTACACCAGATGCAGTCAGGGCCCAGGGCTACACAGTAGCTTCATTTCTCCACCTCTTGAGCATGTGTAGGAGTCCCAAGCACTGAATCTCTTAGCAGATTATTACAATGTCACTTCCCAAAGAGTTAGGCTTGATCACTGATTCAAGACACAGGCACAGACACAGTCAGACAGACAAACAGATAGAGACAGACAGACAGACAGACAGACACACACACACACACACACACACACACACTGCTTCTTGTGTATTTCTATTGAAGAGGAATCAAGAGGAAGGATAGAAATTTTGCATACATTTTTTCCATAGATTGTGGGTAGATTTTGCTATACTGACTGCCATCTCCCAAATCATAATATGAAGACTTATTATTAATTATGAAAGCTTGGCCCATAGCTTGGGTTTATTTCTAGCTAGTTCTTATAACAATCCATTTCTATTAATCTATGTCCTGCCATGTGGCTCGTGGTTGTTACTTCTCCCCTTGCATGTTCTGCTTCCTCTGTGTCTCATGGAGTCTCCCTTTCTTCTTCTCAGCATTCTTTTCTGCTTCCCCTCAAATCCTGCCCAACTATTGGTCATTCAGTTTTTTATTAAACCAATCTGAGTGACAAGATCTTCACAGTGTACCAAAAGATTATACAACAGTAGGTATGGAAGCATTTACCCTCCAATCTACTCTATTTTTGCTTGGCTAAGTCAGTAAGCTTTCTTCATGAGATTATAATTTAATTACATCATTAATGTTGTGGAATAATCCTCTTGCACATTGCAAAGATTTGTCACTTGAATTGGTTTAATAAAACACTGATTGGTCAGTACCCAGGCAGGAAGTATGAGTTGGACAATATAAACTGAGGATTATGGGAAGGAGAAGGGTGGAGTCAGGAAATGCCAGCCAGATGCAGGGGAAGAAGGAGATGAACATGCCATGCTAATAAAGGTATTGCCATATGGCAGAGGGGAAATAAGGAATATGGGTTAACTTAAAATGTAAGAGCTAGTTAGTAAAAAGCCTGAACTATTGGCCAAGCATTTGTAATTTATATTAAGCCTCTCAGTCAACTATTTGGGAAGCGGCTGCCAGTTATTTGGGAAGTGGCTGCTAGGTATTTGGGAACAGGTGGTTGGGAGAGGAAATGTCTGTTTACAGTAGATACTGTGTTAAGCAAAGTCTCTTAAGTTCCCCGGCTTAGCTCAAAGAAGGTAAAAAGGAAGGGAATTGAGCATTGAACTGCACTGAACCCGCCAAGGCAGAAACTGTCCCGAATATCCAGTGTCCCTTTCTTCTATGGTGATGGGCTTTGTCTTAATGCATAGGGCTGAAGAGAAGAAAGAACACATTCACCAGTTTCTGTTTATGGACTAAAGTTTGGCAGAAGACATACAAATGGAAATGTCCTTTGACCATATTTGAGAACATTCCTGAAGAAACTTCTAGGGTATCTTTTGTCTTTTTTCATCACCTTCCTGGGACACAGATGACTTAGCTCCCAGAGGTGAAACTGTAAAAGAAAAAGGTGGTAAATGCAACATGTTAAGCAGCAAGATAGACTCTATGTAGGACCGCCATGACAGCATAGAAAACAAGAACCAGCGGGTATTTGCCATCAAGGGCCAAGGGTGGAGCTCAGTGGCTAGAAAATTGCCTGGCGAAAACATCAAAGGCAAGGGAGATTCCAGGTAAACTGACCTAACTGGATTCTTGCTCAAGGCAGGCTCGGAGCTCAGACATCACCTGGAAGATGGTGCTAGTGAGGAACCTGCTTGGATAGAAGGGGACAAGATGTGGTGGCTGGAGGAGTCTAGCCAAACCAACCTAGCAGGATTCCTTTTTAATAAATTTATTTATTTTACATTCCAGCCACAGTTTCCTTCCTCTCCTCCCAGGCCTTCCTCCACATCCTCCACATGCTGGAGGTTTCAAGGGAACCTAATGCCCCATTCCAACCTTAGATTTGTGCTTCTTATTTTTTCGTAGGGGAGAAATTTATTCTGGTCAGGTGTTCTTGAAATATGCTTTTAAAGTCCTAATAACATTATTCATGATGCTGATTTAAATTTTTCACTGAATCTTGGGACCTGGCTTTCCAACTTACTTGGGGCTTGGAGTTGTGCCGAAGAAACAAGGAGCTTGAAACGATCTTATAGGAGGTTGGGTTCTGGGCGACAGCTTGGGTGCTTACATGCTGATAGAACTCCAGTCCTATGCCTGCTTGCCCCATGGTATAAGGAATAGACTCTGTGTCCCTCTTCACCTGGGCAGCCGCACACATCTACATCCCTTCCCAATCTGTTCTAGAAGAATTGGCTGCTGGTCAGGGGTCTGGGATGAGGATATGCTCCCACAATAGAGAAATTGGTAAGGCAGACTTTATTCTGGACCCTGAAAACAGGTGTAGATAGCAACAAAGAAAAGTGAGAATTAATAGTCAAGCATCAGGGTGTGTTTCAGAGGATTGAAAATTATTGAAAGAAAAGCATGAAAACTGAGGAGGATTCTAGACAAAGTGACTTAATAGAGTAGGCAATGAATCCAGCTTGGATGAAGTGAGGAAGGTGGCTCATGGGTCAGTGTCTAGATGGCTCATTGGTCCTAGCACCAGCCTTAGTCAATGTTTGCATGAGTTTGTTGACTTAGCTTAAAGGTGGATGTAGTTCTTATGGTTTTAGGTTGTAGTCACTTTTGTTTCTCATGTATGTGGTAGCAGGCATCAATCCCCGACATGGGCATGCTAAACAAGCTACTACAGAGCCGTGGTAGCCTCTGACCTATTTCGAGGAGTCTCTCTGCTGGCTGGTCCCCTAACTATGCCTTCTGAGCATCTCTCTGTTACCTGGTGCATCCTTAAGTCAACCGAGTAGGGCAAGATTGAGTGTGATGCCAGGGTTCAGAGGAGTCTCCTTTGTTTTCAAGAACAGAGGAGATGCTGAGTCATCCAGGGCGAGCTGACACGTCATAGATTGGTGTTTCCTGTCACCTTGACGGAGTTTTCCACCTGGAAGGATCGGCAAGGACTCAGCTATCAGAAAAGGAAGAAGACAGTTCTTGATTATGCTAATTCCTCCTCACCTCTACAACACTCAGAAAACTACAGCCATTGTTTTATAGAACCAGATACTATCCAATAGTCAGAAGCAGGAAGTGGGGGCAACCATGGATACTGTGCCTTTTAATAAAAAAATAATTCCAGACTTCTTTAAAGATATTATTCAGAAGGTCACCTATAAACCAAGTTTAGTAACTGATGGATATTTTCATAATGTTTCCTAAAACAAAACAGCAGTAGAAACTCAAGCGGAAAATAAAGGCTGACTATATCAAATTAGGAAATTCTGTTTTTGTGTCACTATGGGCTGAGTTGCACCCTAAAAATTGTGTTGTTATTTTAACCTTTAGTTGCTCAGAATGTGATGTTATTTGGAGATGGAGGCTTTAAAGAGATAACAAAATTAAAATAAGGTCTTCAGCACAGGCCCTAACCCCACACAAGTTGTGCCCTTATACAAAGAGATTAGAACACAGACACGGAGGAAAGACCACGTGGCATCTACAGGCTAAGAAGGGATGCTTCAGAATTATTCTAACCTTGCTGATATATTAAAGATATTAAGCATGTGGAAGTCAGAGGACAATTTCATGGGCTGAGATCCCTCCCTCTGCCTTTACATGGGTTCCAAGGGATTGAATCTGGGTGACTAGGCTTGTGTGAAAAGGGCCTTTATCTGCTGAGACACCTTGCCAGATTCTTGCAGACATCTTAATGTCAGGCTTCCAGCTTCCAGAACGCAAGAATGTTTATCTCTGTTTAAATCATTCTGCCTGGGGTGTGTGTTTATGGAAGCCCTGGCAAATTAAGATTCCTATCTGACTAGGAGTGTAAATGAAATGCTCTCTGTTTTACATCTTTTATATCAATGGGAGCATGTTACTTCGCACTTTGAACTTTGTATGTGCCAGCCATTGTTCCGCGGGCTTATGTATGTTTGCTTATTGAAATTATAGAGCAACTTCATCTACTCCTTATCTGAAGGTATTAAAACTGGGACATAGAGCAATAAAGCAACTTACCCAAAGCTTTAATGGCAAGTGACAGAGAGGACTGGAAGCTTAGCCTGAGGGTTGTCCCCCACTTCCAATCAACAAAGTTAGTTTTGATACAAAGAAGTTCTCTCTCTCTCTCTCTCTCTCTCTCTCTCTCCCTCTCCCTCACTCCCTCTTTCTCTTCCTCTCCCTCTCCCTCTCTCTCCATAGGGTCCTGTTATATAAGCCCAGACTGGTCTTGAACTCATTCCTGCCTCTGTCTTCTGAATGCAAAGATTATAGGCGTATGTCACCATACCCAGTTTCTGTGTTGTCACACATTTGCCTATTGAATCTGCTATCAGAGCCACGTGGAATACCATGTTTTATCATAGGTTTAAAAACTAAAGCCCTCTGAAGTCTGTGTGGTTTTAGCAAGTGGCCTTCTGTCCCTTCTTAGGAACAGTGAGGGACTTGCGGGGAGGAGTGAAGGCATTTCCTCTTCCCTTCTAGGAGAGGTTGGCCACCTTGTTTCACAGCATTGGGAAACCTTCCTTAACTTTGAAGACGTTTTCTCTGTGTTCCTAGCTGTGAATCCTCTAAGAGAAGCTTTTTCTGAACGGACTGTAAGCCTTAGGAGAGAAAAGAAACAAACTGACCCTTTGCAGCGCAGTGTCAGGCAGGTTTAGGACTGGAACGCCAAGAACTGTCTGGGAGAAGGAGACAGGATGAGAGCGGCCCTGGATCCTGGCCCATCCTTAAGAGGTCCCATCTGTGCCATGTAGCCTGGACTAGATCTGAATATCAGGATGGCTCCACGGGGAGCTTTGGTAGATATCTATGAGGGGGATCACTAGTAGCTCACTAGAGCAGACGGAACAGCCCTAGAGGAGACAGTGTCTGCCCCAACCTGCCTCTTGGGAGGACTGCTTGGAACCCAGACTTTGTGAGTCTGCATCCTCATGAGCTACCCACTCCCTGAAGAGGAGCTTATGACTAAGCACTCAAAGAATCTGGCAAGCTTTAGGACCTAATTAGATAAGTACCCCTCTGGTTGGCGGTCCAAAGAAAAGACCAACTATGCAGTAGAGAAAAAGTCTTAACAAACTTCTGCAGAAGAAAAAATTAAATAATTTGCCTCCACAAAAGCAAAGGAGCAAGAAGCATGCACATGGCACCTCCCAGATCAACATCTTATTAATTTCTCTGCAGACATAATGAATAAAACAGAAATATCAAGTTGTTTCCTATAATGATGAATCATAAAATTGGACGCATCAGCTGATGGCATTTGCAGAGAATGTGTTTGTATGTCTTAAGGGGTACTCATGCCCAAGGACCACTGGAGGACCAGTAGAAAAACTTACTTAACCACTAATTAGTGAGGTTTTGTCTTTCTTTGTAAAAGTTATAATTTTACCAAATTAGCACATGAATGGCCAAGTGTGCAAGGAGCTGAGTAACCTGGTATCTAGTGAGCATCTACACTGGTGCAGATAATCACTTTCTTTTGGCGTTTGTCTTTTTGTTTTTGAGACAGGGTCTCTCTAGGTAGCCCCGAATGTTCTGGAACTTGTTATATAGATCAGACTGGCTTCAAATTCACCTTGCTATACCTACCTCTGCCTCTTCAGTGCTAGGATTAAATGCATGTGTCACCACACAGGGAGCTGGCTATCTCCTTGACGGATCTCTACTTGGTGGAGAGCAGAAATAAAGAGTCTGCATCTCCCCTTATTAATCTTGAAAAATGTCTCCCTCCCTCCCTCCCTCCCTCCGTCCTTCCCTCCCTCCCTCTCTCCCTTCCTCTTTGTTATTTGCTATACCTTTGCACGCCACAGTGCCCACATTGAGAGCCGAGGGTGACATGTAGAAGTCAGTTCTCTTATCCTATCATATGGCTATCAGGACCAAACTCGGGGCATCAGGCTGACAGACTAGGCAGTGAGTGCCTGTACATGCTGACCTATCTCACCAGCCCAATTATTTCTTTATAAAAGTACATTAACGACTCCATGAGAGCCCCATGATCTTATTCATTCATAGTTTCTGAAGACCCTTACTCTAGAGACTCACAGGGGAAGAACTTCAACATACGTATTTGAGAAGATGCAGTCCTTCAGAATATAACATATAGATATCTTCTGTCCAATCTGACAGAAAATTTTATAGTAAAATTGTAAAATATGCCCACTGACTCATCTCTAGACTCAGCTGCACAGATCTTTGTAATTTATTCTTCTCTATTTCTCCTCATCTCCATTAGCTCCTACCAGACTCGATGCACACATTCTGGGTTATCTTGCGATTTGAAAGCTAAAGTTTTGGCTTAATTTTTTGACATTTATTTATTACGTGTGTGTACACACATGTGCATGTGTACGGGCACACTCATGCCATGGCACATGCCCATGGAAGCCAGAAAACAACTTATAAGAGTTGTTTCTCTCTTTTTACTATGTCATTTTTGGGAGGAAACTCAGGTCGCCAGGCTTGGTGGCAAGTGATTTTCCCTACCGAGTTGGCCCAAGCATCCTTGTTCATGCCAGTTGTTAACAAGGAGTTCTTTACTCTCTCTGAGGAGTGAATGGGGGATCGGGTGGGTGGAAGGTGCAGGTGGCAGAGGAGGGGAGGGAGAGAAAACTGGGATTGCTATGTAAAATGAGAAAAAGATTGCTTAAAAAATAAATAAAAAATTAAAAAAACAAAACAAACAAAATCCCCAAACAGTTCCATGCTACATCCCTGCAGGATCACCTGGTTTGCCATCTCTGCTCTGACCCTACTCAGTACACTGGGGGGCGGGGGGGGGGAAGAAAACACAAGGAAGGTGGGTCGAAGCATGCACATTCCTGTCATTCAGTTTGTGCCATCTGCTTTTGAGTTTTTGCTCTCAGTCCTTCTTCCCAGCTCCTGGGCTCTGGTCAGACCCTGGCTCTCTCAGCTGTTCTTTGCTGGTCAAAGGTTGCCACAGTTGTATTTTTGCACATGACATGTCACACTTTGACCGTTAGACCTCTGAGACTTATCAACCCTTCAGGAACTGGAGTGTGTGTCCCACCAGTAGGACTGACTGTTGGAGAGGCGTTCTAGTCATGTGACTCTCCAGGTTTGACCCCTAGAGCAGCACTGTAGTTCTCTAGTAATTTGACAGAAACAAAAATTCCTGTGCCCCACCCCAGGCATACTGAATTTGAAATTCTAGGGCTGGTGGCCAGCAGTCTGTGTTATTTGGATTCTGAGGCATGCTTAAACTTGTGAATCAAATGTCCATCTTGGTCAGCATTCTTACCCTTAACCTCAACCACATACAGCCTTTAGCTTCTCAGAGGTCAGATTTTTTTAAAAATCTTTTTCCATACATAATTTAAAAATGGTGTTTAAATATGTTTTCTTAGATTGGTCTGTTTAGCACGCTAACAGGCAACCCAGCTTTCGTGAACATGAACAGAATCCTGAGAGCCTCCAGTCAATCACAAGTCCACAACTACAATCATCCCTTTGTCTAACTTTCACAAACCAAGCCCATAGTCTCCTTGATCTAAATAACTCATGGTCAGTTATCACACAACTGAGAGGTGTCTGTGGTTTAGAGTTCTCCGAAATTATCCGCACAAGCCATTCCCAAGCTGTCCCTACTTCTCTGTCTTCCTTTCTCACATAAAACCCAATAAAGGCTTTGGACTGGACTTTCCCTTCACTCCCAAGCAAACCAATGCTTCTCCATTTGCGCCTGCATGCCATCACATGCCATCTTTCATGAAATGGAAGCAACGAAAATCTTCTTTCAAGATTTCCACTGACCTCTCTGTCGTCACAGTCATCTCGAGAATCAAAGTCCCGTGGGACCACATTGAAACAAGGGCCTAATAGAAATAGAAGCAACGTGACAATCAAGGAAGTGAGAAAATTGGGACAAAGACAAAATAGGAATGCAGAAAATGAGATGGAGCCTGGAACAATTCGAATGCACCAAACACTCAGCCAGGCTTCTACCTTTGTAAAAGAAAGGGAAGTGGTGACCTACTACTGCAAACTGCTGAGGAAAACACAGAATTACCTCAACATTCAGGGAGTCACAAGACAACAGCTGAGTTGTTCGGAGAAACAAAGCTCTGAAGATCACCCTGCCCCTCCCAGATTCTTTAAAGAGATTGATGAAAATGGAGCGTTTTGCCCAGTTCCCAGGGACAGGCTGTGGAGAGCCACTTCTTTCCCATCTCTCAATTTAGATTGTAGCATAAACCCCAAAGCACATTTAGTAACCTCATCTCATGAACGAGTGGGGGTATTTCAGAAATCTGCGTTTGGCAGTTGCCTTCCTATTGATTTATTTAATCTTAAAAGAAGTGTATTACATGCAGACTTAATGTTTCCCAGCATTTTAAATGTGCACATTATCATCCGCACAGTTAATCTCCCTATCATTATTCAACTGACCTATTAGAGACAAGTAACAATGAAACCCAGAGAAAGGAGACTTGTTCAATACAGCCACTAAGGGAAGAGGAGGAAGCAAAAGTGGTCCAGCGACCCCCACCAAGTCTACCTTCAGGAGTACTGACGAGAGGTTTACGTTTAAATGAGAGCAGGGGTAGTTGTAAGTTGAGCAGGGCTGCCTAGTTAAGGCCTTTCTTATCCATCACTGACCTATCATTTCCTCAACTCACTCAAGTCTATTCTGTAATGTGGTCTGAGAGGTTGTCAGTTTACTATGTGAAATCCTGGGAGGCAGTTTCTGCCTCTGAATGACACCAGGCCTTCAGGGTTGTTTCCATATTCCCAGGAGGAGATACCTCAAATTTCTAATTCTTTGGAGTATAATGTTCAACAGTCTGATGGTCAAAGGGAGGGACACACGTCTCCTCCCCTACCAGGGTGGTTTCTTCAGTGGTCTGGAGGAGTAGCTGGGATGACATTTCAAGTTCTCTTTTAGTGTTATTAATTTCGTTAGCGCTGTTGGGGCTAGCAAGGAGAACGTTTAGTCAAGAGTCAGATAAAGAGCACCTTCAATGATTTTAATAGACACCAGTTACCACAGGCTCGCAGGTGACTGTCAAGGACATTCAGCCTTTAGGAACTAGGGAGCTGAAAGACAAAAACCCCTAAGGAAAGGCGGACCTGGTTCTGGCAAATGGAATTCAGGTCTACAGGCTCCTAGGATAGCTTGAGTTCTCAGCTCTCTGTGTCTTATCTTAATCTCAGTCAGATTCAGTCTGCAAGGCTGTGTACAAAACAGTTAAACGTAGACAGAGGAGGGTGGGAAATCGTGCTTGCTCCAGAGTTCAGATCACTCTCTATTAGTCCGGAGCGGGAGCTGACAGGTTTGGTCGTGGTCAAGCAGCAAATCTGAATCCAGAGGGCCATCTCGAGGTTGTTAGCCACCAAACGGGAGTGAAAGGTTAACCCCGGGAAAGCCGTGAGTCAGCGGCCAAAGAAGCAAGGTCAGTGGAACGGGGCGGAGCCGGGAAACGGCTGGCTCGAGGGCGGGGCGGGCCCGGAGGCGCGTCCTAGCTCCGTTGGACTCGCGCCTGCGCACGGACTACCCGAGGGGCGGAGCCACGCACGCGTGGTGCGCGGGCCCCGGAGGGCGGAGTCCAGGCGGGCGCCGGCCAAGGGAGGGGGCGCGGCGTCTGTGAAGTCCGGCGCTCCCTCAGGCCGTGGAGGCGATGCGGGCTGCCGCGGGGCGGGCGGCTGGGCGGACGGGGAGGTGACGGGACTGCCCCTGGCCCCTCTTCCATCCTCGGGCCGGCAGGTCGCTGGGCGACCCGCATCCGGGCCGCGGCCGAGGAGGCAGCGCGACCTCCGCACGGTGAGAACCGGGGGTCAGGGCTGGGGTCGCGGGGGGCGTCCAAGGGTGCCCGGCTCGGGGGCGCGGCGCGGGCGGGTGGAGGACCAGGCGTCCTTGGCAGTCAGCGATCCGGGACGACCCTCGGAGCCCCCGCCCCCTCCGCCGAGCCGCCTGCGGTGCAGGGCAGGCCGGGCGCCCCTGCCCGGCGGTGCTGTGACGGGAAGGGGCCGCGGGGACAGCGGGGCTGTAGCCTTCCTGCACCGGGAAATCAGGGCGAGGCTGAGAAGCCCTAGGATTTCATAGCCAGGATGCTCGCGTTAGTGAGGGAAAGTACCTGACAGCCCGGGCTGAGTGGGATTTATTTATTTATTTATTTTAAATCAGTGAGTCAAAACAAAGACACGCCCTAAAACACGTCTTGAGAAAGAACTTTGGTATATTACATTTGGTATATAGATATTATATATCTATAGGTTCGGGTGCTTTTTCCCCTTCTCTCTCTCTTTTTTTTTGAAATCTATTTTTATGCAGTTTAAAATGTACCCTTTTTTTTTGACAAAATAAAGGCAGGGGGTAATTTGTTTGAGGTAGTCGTTGGTGATGAAGCCTGACATTAGATTTCAATAATTGCAAATTCATCATTGCTGCTACCTAGCCAATTAGGCTTTCTGATCTTAGAGTAGGCCTTAGCAGTGGAAACTACTGGTGCACAGACTCTGCCGTCCCAGGTTGGAATGCCCTGTTTTCACTTAAGAGAGGGAAGCCAGGCATGGTGGTTTATGCCTTTAATCCCAGCATTCAGGAAGCAGAGGCAGGTGGATTTCTGTCAGTTTCCGGCTAACCTGGTCTACGTAGCAAGCTCAAACCTAGCCAAGGCTACATAGATCCTGTCTCACAAATGAGAGAAAGAGAGAGAGTGAGCACAAGTGAGCATTTACATTTTTTTAGGGTAGTTATCTGAAATCCTGTTTTTTTTTTCTTTTTTTTGGATGAGAACATTAAGTATTAATGGATATATGAATTTAGGTGTTTGATTAATGTATCATCATTTAGACTAAAAAACTTAAATTACATTTAAAGTGAAAGATAAGTACAAAATGTGTCTTATAATGTGTAATCTGTAATTGGTAAGGTTGTAGACATTGATTAGTGATTTACATGGATGAAGTCAGTCTTTCCAGATTTTATTGATGTTGGTGTCTCTTAATTTGTTAAAGCGCATTGTTGTTATGGTTGTGTTTTGTTCTTGTTCTGAACAACATTGACCTCACTCTCCAGGTTAAAAATACTTCCAACCCTTAACCTGTAATTTGTGCTGTTCATTTAATAAATGCCGTAAGAAGAAAGCTCAAAGCCATCCTGACAGCAGGACCTTTTTCATTCTACCTTTCCTCAGGTAGAATTTTCTCGCTTGTTGCCTCATTGCTTTTTCTGTGCTGGGGGAAGAAGAGAATTGTAATGTCATGCTTAGAAGTCCTCAGTGACATCATAGTCAGTGTTGGTAAAATCCAGTCTTCCCAGTTTTTGGTGCTTGTCTTCATTTTCATTTCATCTACAAATATGCATGTCCTCTCCATGAGACTGCTTACATAGCTCTCTGTCCCCTCTGTCCAGAATTGTCTTCCTAGTAAACATTTTGCCTTTATAACCTTATGAGAAAGATTTTGAGAAAGACCTTTTTTTTTTTTTTGAGTTTGAATTTGTCCAGGCGTCCCATCTCTTGTTTTCCCTGTTCTAGTTGCACCAATCCATTGCGCTCTTAATGTTGTCAATTGGGAGTTAACAGTTTGCTTAAATATGTCTGCCCCAGGCTTCTGGGTTTCAGGTTTGCTGGTATAGCACGTACTACTAAAACCTATTACTAAATGCATTTTGGGGAAAGGGCTTGAATGCCAAGTCACGATATGCAAAATATGTTTAGCCTGTCTCTCAGTACCAGAAAACTTAGAAAAGAATATCATTATTACTTTTGAAAATGTTTTCCTTATTTTTTTAGTTTTATGTGCTTTGGTGTTGTACCTGCATGAGTGTCTGTGTAGGGGTGTCAGAACTCCTGTGACTGAAATTACAGACTGAGCTGCCATGTGGGTGCTGGGATGTGAACCAGGACCCTCTGGAAGAGGAGCCAGTGCTTCAAGCTGCTGACCCATCTCCCTGGTGCCAGCATTACTACTTTTATTTGTTTAAGGATGAAGTAAAAATTGATATTGGATAGGAATGACACCCTAGTTATGATGAAAAAAAGTCAATCTACTTTAAGATGGAGGAATGAGAAGGTCATGCCCAGTAAGGGTTAATCTAGAACTTCATTTTGAGGTGCAGTGATTTGCCCAGTCGTATGGGTAGAAAGGGACGAGCTGGGACTACAAACCAAGTCTTTTGTTCATCATAGTAGTTCATTTTTACTCTCTTTATCCTAATTCTAAATCCAATTTTAAAAAATTACATTTATTGTGTGGGCGTGCGTGTGTGTTCGTTCACAGTCACACATACTCATGCTCCTGTGCCAGAGTGTGTGGAGGTCAGTTGTGGTAGTGGCTTCACCAGCATGTGGGTGCTGGGGAGAGAGCTTTGTCAGGCTGGCAAGCAGCACCTTAACCTACCGAGCCATCTTGTTCTCTTCTCCCCCTTTTAAAGAGTCTCATTGTAACCTAGGCTAGCCCAGAACTCATTGTATTGCTGAGCTCAGATTGACCTCAGATCTCTGCAGCTCCCGTCTCAGCTTTCTGAGTGTAGGATAACAGAAATAAGCCATCAGTGCCCAGCCTCTAAATCTTAACTGAGGTTTTCCCATCGCATGATGAGGTATGAGAGAGGTGGCTGTATTAGGAGATATTAAAGTTGAAAGATTTCACAGGTTATTTGGTTGAGTGCTAAAACTTTTTTATTTTGCACAATTAAAGCCTGAAAGTGCAAGTAGCTTGACCCTGTCTCTATTCAAGCTCCTGACTTCATGTTTGTGTGTTTCTCACTGCCTTGCGGAGAAGTCTGCTTGTGCTTTCCTCCTCCTCTGAGTCCTTAGCTGCCGCTCCTAGGGACCTAAAGCCCTTGAGTGACTGAGAAACGTGATACCTCATTTGGGAAAATGGGAGAAACTGGGCTGCAGCTTGCACTTCAGTGTTGGGAGCCTCTGGTTACCATATGGAGATCCTGCACAGTTTCTTCTGATGGAGAAGGGAGGTTTTGATGGAACTGGGTAACAGCCGGGTAATAGCATGGGTAAAATTACATGTGTAGCTTGTGTGTTGTGAGAAGAGCTGCTCTGATTACTCCTGTGATAGTTTTTTTGGAACAAAAAATGGTTATTGTAGATTAATGGTTCTAAAACGTCAGTTTTTAGCTATATGCTTAGAGTAGTGGGCCTGATCAGTAGTTCCAAAAAGCTTTTTGTTTTACAAGTGGTCAAAGAAATAAAATCAAAAGAAACCATTCATTGTTTCTTGTTAGTTCCATGTAATTTTATACCATTGATTGATTGGTGTGTAAATGTAATCTTTAATCTGCACTTTCATATTTGATGGGTTTTCTTTTTGTTAGTTTTTATACCCTTGGATTATTATACAGTGTTATAGAGGAAAGTTACTTGTTTTTAAGTGGACATTAAGTTGTTTATCATTTTATAAGTAGTGCAGTTTGTATATTTAAGGTCCGTGGTGGTGTTGCTAGAATGCCACTCCTAGTGGGGTTCAGAAGTCTGCAGTTACTATATTGCCATGTATTCATCATTTTTTTTTTATTTCTATAGACTAAAGGCCCACGGGAGGAATTACAGCAACAGAGGGTATAACGGTTTTGTCAGTTTCAAAAGCTCTTGCTAGATTTACTTTAGAAAGATTTGTACTTTTTCCATCAGAATTCAGTTGACTAATTTTGCCAATACTTTCATGACCTTTTGTTTTGAGTTTATCTTTTTAAAAGATGAAGGTAAGGGTACTCTTTCTGTTTAACATTTAAAGGCACACACAAGTTTTATTTTAATTTATTTTTTTCTCTCCATGAATAGGTGGTTCTTGCCCACAAATTCATGGAAATTTTCGTGTTAGCATTAATAGTGAAATACTATATTTTGTTATTTTTAAATATTTATTTATTAAGACAGTTTCATGAAACCTAGGCTGACCTTGATTCCTGATCCTTCTTACCCTGTTTTCCATGAACTATAGGCATGTACCACCATACCTGTCTTATTTTTTAGTACTGAAGATTTGGTAGCTTTTTAGAATTTTGTTAGACCCATTGACTATAAAAGACCTTGGTAATTTGTCTTTGAATTGTGAGGGCTGAGTATGATGGTCCCCATCATCTGAGGTATGGTACTTATTTAACTTTCAGAGCCATTGTCCTGTTTCAGGTCCCTTCATATGCTGGGTTTATAGGCATGAGCCATATTTCTGCTTGGTGCTTATTTTTGGAAGATGAACTATGGGAACAAATATTTATTAGAACATTTAACAGGATGCTTCTTAACTCTTTAGACTTATATCCCTATTTTTAAATATTCTTGAGTATCTTAATGGACTTTTGCTTATGTGAATTACAATTTTTGATATTTATCAAAGTACAAATATAAATTTATTGATTGCTTAAAGTAACAAATCTATGATATATTAAAATTGTGATAAATTTTAAGCAGACTAAAGTGTTCATGAATGTAGTGTATTTGTTTAAATTTTTGTTTATTCAGGGTTGACCAGAAGGTCATGTATGACTTGAACTGCTAATCATTTAAAAAGCTACAAATCAAAACCTTGCTATCTGCTCTGTTTTTGGCGGGGACGGGGTGGTGGGGAGGTAGTGATTTAGCCTACACAGATAAGAGCGCCCAGAACAATAGTTACCAGATAAACTACACTAATACCTGGCATGTCAGTGTTTCTTCTACTCACTGGCCACATAGAAGGTAGGTTCCTGGTAGCATCGTTTTATGGATGACATATAAAGGGATCTGCTGAAGATGGTGTAGGTAGCTTTAGCAAGCAGTGCATAGGGACCTGCTGACGATGGTGTAGGTAGCTTTAGCAAGCAGTGGACAGGGTGTGGTCTGTCTTCTTTAGAAGACACTGTTCCAAATGTGTATTATCTTATTGTTGTGCTGAAGATTGGACTTTCTCTTCTGGGCATTTGAAAGATAAATTTTAAAAACCAAACCAACGGTTCCTGACAGGTGAAGTTTTCTTCTGTTTACCTTTTCATGTTGACTAGTAGCTTAATTTGAATACAGTTGGAGGATTTGTTGGTCTTAAAAATACCCTATGATATCTCTTAGAGAATTGGCTGATGTAACAGCATAGAAATATATTAAGCTATGTTTCTTATAGAGAGTAATTGAACTAGATCATATGTGAAATAAAGTCTGAACTCTGAGGCAGAAGTGGAGATTGCAGGTGTTTTTGAGAGATAACAAAAGACTGAGTAACCCTCTATAAGAGGTGGGAATGTAGAGTGGTGATTGGAAAGAGCTGAGCTGGAGTATCCTCATAGTGCTTTGTTGTGTTCTTTTTCCATTGCTCTGTGATAAATTATACCTAATCCTGTGACACATCTAATTCCTATCTGATTGTGTGCTTGTCAATGGTAAGGGCTGAGTAGCAAGTATGAGCGAAGACTGCATAACGTGATACTGGATGAAGAAATAACAGATCATCTTCTGGGAAATAACAGATTGTCCAGTTGAAAGGAGTGACCAAGAAAGCAAGCCCTGGAATACGACAGCCATAGCAGAATCGAGGGAAGTGCAAGAGAGGGAGCCCAAGGACATACTAGCACACTCTGCCTTTGGAATGCCATCCCAGGCTACAGTCAGTTCCGTTTGATGTGCCCTCATGTGACAGTTTCTGTTGCTGCTGACAGCCCTCCCACTCCCATATTTTCTCAGCATTCTGTGGCTTCCTGTCTCTTTTTGTTTCTAACTTTTGATTGCCAGGGTGCTGATGTTGGGGTGTGACTCAGCCTAGTAAGAGATCAGCCAATCAGAATGCTCCTTTCTTTTTGGTGAATTGACCAGTCAAAAAACGTTATGTGTAGTCTTTGAGCTTAGCTCTTGTCTAGTGAGTTAGTTGCTTTATGTTTCAGAGGGAATCTTTGGTTTTAGAGATTTCTGGTTGCTTAAATTGACACCTGGAGCTATGAGGAGCTAGAGGAGTCTTAAAGACTACATTCATGAGAATCTCCCCACCCCTATTTTTCTTTGTTGATTAGTAGCTTAATTTGAATATTAGTGGATCATTTTTGAAAATTATTGGCCTTAAAAATGGCACCAATTATTGCAAATAATCAAGAACCTCTGTTTTCTATATGTGATCATTTAAATAAATTTATATGTGGCAGATTGTTTTAAGTTTACTTGGTTAATTCTTAACTTCTTCTTCTTCTTCTTTTTTTGTTTAATAAGCTGGGGTCTTCCTATGTAGCCCTGGCTGGCCTGGAACTCAGAGATCTATTTGCCTCTACTTTTTGCTTGTGCTTGGTGAAACAGAAGCATGGTGGTCCATAGTTACCTGTTTTTATGTTAAGCATTGAAAAGGACATATGTGCTCATGGTAGCCTTGTATGTTGCCAGATGTTTTATTCCAATCATTCTCCATCATTTAAAATGCAGAAGGAAGAACAATTTCTAATCCTATGGTTTTGGATTGCCTGCCTTCCTGCCCAGCCACCTCCCCACACTAAGATATCATGATCTCTGATGAGTGAGCTGATAGTATACACTAGGGACGACAGAGAGGCAGCCATCAAAGGTTCTTTGACTAGTTCTTGTCATCATATTAATGATATTTGGTTGCAGCTTGAGTGCTTTGTGGAAATTTGAGAGCTTCCTCAGACCATTATGTCTTGGCAGCCAATGTTAGGTTTGAAAGTTCCAGTTTTCTCAGACAACCACAGCTTATAAAAGCAGGAACTGTTCATAACAGCTCTTAAGTGTGTAGAATGGGGTTGATATTATTTTGGACAGAGCTGGTGGCCAGTTTACAGGAAACAGGTAGTATTTCTTTTCAAGGGGTGGAGAAATGGAGGAAACCATTTTTTTCTTTGCCCTCTCCACTTTCTGCTTCATCATATTGTGCTTAGCATTATTTTTGTCCTTAGGTAGAGTTATGTACTTGTGTGTGTGTCCTGTTTTGCAGTCAGTGTTTCTCCAGGACTTGAGAACTTGTACATAGTTCATTTTTGAAATCCTGACTTTAAAAACAGATCAAGTCCGAATGGAATCAGTCATCACCATTGATGATGAGCACTTGCTTGGCATAGTACAGTGAACTAAACAATTCATATGTCTTTTGGGGGCATACGTACAAGTGAGACAATACAAAAGAAACATGTATACATGTAGTATCTCAGCTTCTGCAGTGATGTTGGGAGAGGTAAGGCGGAATGAGGTGGGGGATAGTGCTGTTTTTCACAAGGTGGTTAGGCAAGCTCTAATCAGAGCTGATTCTTGGGCAGGCATTTTAAAGTGTGGTCTGTGCAAACTCTAGAAGAGAAAACATTTTTTTTATAGTTAATATTTTAAATTTAATTTTGTAGTGTGGTATGGCATGTGCTTCTTTGCATGTATGTGCATGTTGTGTGCATTTGTGTGTGGAGGCCAGAGGTGGGTGTTGAGTATCTTCCTCAGTTGATCTCTACCTTGATTTTTGAGGGAGTGCCATGGAAGGGTGTTGCTTACTAGCTTGATTTTTGAGGGAGGGTCTCTCATTGAACCTGGAACTCATTGGTTCAGCAAGACTAGCTGGCCAGTGTGTTCTAGGGAGCTTCCAGTCTCCACCTGCCCAGCACTAGCATTACAGATAGATGTTACTATGCCTAGCTTTTTATGATGGTGCTGTGGGTCTGATTTTAAGGTCTCATGCTTATACAGTAAGTGCTTTATTGACTGTGCCACCTTCCCATTCCTTAGTGAAGAGAATAAACATGGAACAGGGTTGCAGAGATTCTATTCTATATACTTGGTCTGTTTTCAGACTGACGGATATTGTAGTTGAGGCATCAAAGGGAATGATTGGCAGAAAGTATGTCTTGATGTGGGATTTTCCTCTGTATGTTGTGAATATGATTGGTTAATAAAGAATCTGTCTTGGGCCTGGCAGGGCAGAATAGAGGTAGGTAGGGAAAACTAAACTGAATGCTGGGAGAAAGAAGGTAGAGTCAGGAGAAGCCATGTCACCCTGCAAGAGATGGACGCTGGGGATGGAACTTTACCTGGTATGCCACAGCCATGTGGTGATACACAGATTAATAGAGATGGGTTAATTTAGGATATAAGAGTTGGCCAAAATTACACTTAAGCCATTGGCCAAACAGTATTGCAAATAATATGGTTTTTGTGTGATTATTTTGGGGCTGAGCAGCTGGGAACAAATAAACAACTTCCTATTACAGTGTCTGAGAAGTGTGTTGGGTAGGGGGAGTCAGACCGTTTATGGTTGTATAGACTCTGAAAGTTCAAAGCCACTGAAGAGTTTCAACTTTATTTATTTTTCTGGAGATTAAATTTAGGCCCTCCTAATTGCGAACTGCTGAGTTACATCCTTGGCTTTGCTTAAGTGGTTCTCTCTGTTGCTAAGTAGAGAATGTCAGCATTAGAGACAAGTGAGATCATTCAGCCAGCTGCAACAATAAACCCCATTGGGTGATGGTATTGATTTTAGACAGGAGTTGAGAGAAGTATTATATTTTGCATTCATTTTGAATACAAAGGCAATAATTTGTTGATGGATCGGATCTGGCATGAAAAACTGGAATAGAGTTGACATTGATAAGTAAGACTGCATAAAAAGCAGGTTTTAGGGGAAAATAATTGATGAGTTTAATTTTGGATATGCTAAGTTAGCAGTGGAGGCTCTGCAGGTATCTGGGTAAATGTCTGGGCTAGAGATACAAGTTTTCCGTGACTGACAGATAACATTTAATGCCCTGAGAATTGATTAATATAGGTTAGGGAATTAGTGTGGCTGGGGAAGTCCAGAGATATTCCTTAAGATCTTAGAGTGCTGAGAAATAGACAGACACATACAGGCAAACATGTACACACACATACACACACATACACACACACACACACACACACACACACACACGAAGGCAGAAAGTAAGTGGTTTCAGAAGAGTCAGGACTGTGCAGAGAAATGCTGTCTCAAGAAAGAAAAGGAAAAAAAAAGTAAGTGGTATTCATGAACTGAAGTAAAAAGTTTTATAAGGGAGGAAGGTGTCGTTGTTTGTTTTTTTCACTCTTTGACTCTTTTACTCTTTTGGGGACTCACCACCTAGCTCCCAAATAAATCATACATGGAGTCTTACTATTATTTATAAATGCCCAGCCTTAGTTTGCTTTGTTTCTAGCCAGCTTTTCTTAACTTAAATTATCCCATCTATCTTTTGCCTCTGGACTTTTATATGTCTCTATTCTGTATACCATTCTTACTCCGTGGTTTGCTATGTAGCTGGGTGGCTGCCCGTGATGTCCTCCTCCTCCTGTTCTCTTGCTCCTTCTTTTTCTCCTTCTGTTTATTCTCTCTGTGTGCCAGCCACTCCTGTGCTTTCTCCTGCCTTGCTATTGACTGTTCAGCTATTTAGTAGACCATTCAGGTGTTTTAGACAGGCAAAAAATCACAGATTCACAGAGTTAAACAAATGCAACATCAAAGAGTACAACACAGTTTTGCATCATTTAAACAAATGTTCCACAGCATAAACAAATGCAGCATCTCTTAAAATAATATTCCACATTTTCCCATTTTCGTCTAAATTAAAAAATATAAGGTTTTAACTTTAACATAGTAAAACTATACAGCAAAAAACAGTTATCAAGTTTTCAGTCCATTTGTATTTAGCAAACTCAGAGAAAATACTCCATTATCTATATTATCTTAGTGAATCCAAAGTTTTACTCATAATTTACTTTCTATCATTAAAGAAAAACTGCAACTATATCTATCTTCAACTCCATAAAAGACGCCCAAAAAGGTGTACTATTACCTAATGTTGCAGAGACATTTTGCTGCCTGGACAGTCACCTAAAGTTTCTCTGCAGTGGTGGGACATCTATCATAAGCCCAGAGTATCTGGTCTGACTTTCCAGTAGAGTAGGAAATTTGAAGGACTCTCCCACCTTGTATTGGCAAAATTCATCAGTTTTCCTGTGTGTCCTGCAGAATGTCTGGCAGCCTCTTCTGTGAAGCAGGAATTCTGAAGAACCATCCCACCTTGTTTTGACAAATTCAGCAGTCACTTCCCAGTGGTTTCTGCATGTTCAATTTATACAGCATACAGTTAGACAGTGAAGGCAAAAGCAGTGTCTTGCCCAAATGGCTAATCTTACTATATTGAAAGCAAACTCTTATGGAGTTTCTTTGATGCCCAATTTTTTCTTCTGAGTAAATTGGTGCTGCAAGGAACAAATGTGTCTGAACTGTCATTCAAAGCCTCAGGTTATTAAATATCTCAAATACCATATTCTGTAGGTCTTTGAAGTGTTTGAAGGCCATTTATCCAAAATTTATCTCTGTATGATCTTTAAAACATGCTTAACATATCTACAAATTTGATTGTTGTAGTTGACTACTAACCTATGTTTCTTGATTATCCTAAATAGTTTATAGTAATAGCTTTCAAAAACTAGAATTTTACCTTACATTTTTAAATGAGCTACCTAGGTACAATACCTTAAACGAGTAGAAACATATATACAGTGTAACAAAAATAACTTATAATTTATATCATTATACCCAAATCTATGCCAATGCAAAATATGAGATGAATAGTTGTCCTTTTATCCTATATTCCGATATTCTCCAAAATGATAACAAACATCCATAACCCACAAAAATAATCAAAGACTACTCACACCCTAAAATATTGGGAATGTGGATGTCACTTTCTCTAAACTACATCTTGTTGTCTGTGGGTTAAGCCATTTTTATGGGTCCCTGAGAAAATTTGAGATAATGACCAAGTTCTCGGAAAACCAATGATAACCCTTATTGATATATATCACCTGTCAAGATTCAGGGAGTCTCCCTTGATCAAAGCTGATCCATATTAACCCTGAAGGAATCCACAGTCTCTAGTCCCCGTGGGAACAAAAGTCCAATCACTTTTGGTTTGCATTTGACAAATACATTTTTGACTTCTTTTTAAAAGTTAAGATAGCCCTAAAGTATCATGGTTGGTTCAATTTTTCAGTTCTGTTCTCAATTTCATGTCCCCTAGCAGCTATCTTTTGCTTATCAGCATTCAAAAAATTCAAAATCAACATACTACTATATGGGATCATATTCCCTGTGTATTTCCCATCTTTTGCCTCTGGGATTGCATCATTTAAAAAAATGTTCCACAGTGTAGACAAATGTAATACATCTTAAAATAATATTCCACAAAAGGGAGTGATCAACTGTGTTAGATTGATGCCTCATTAATGATTGTTAGGTTTAACTGTTGGGTTTATGGAGAAGTGGTGGAGATGAAACTTGATTTTTGTTGATGTGGAGTCAGTTGGCAGAGAGGAATCTGAGATGGCAGAGTAGATAATTTTTTAAAGGAATTTGTTAATCAGTGAACCTGAAAAAGTAGCAATGGGAACATCTAGAATCAAGCAATGGTTCATTTTTAAAAATGTAGTTATTTTATAGTATATTTTATGTGCACTTAAGTTATATACAGTTAATGGAGTGATCCAGTAGAGGAAAAATACAGGAGCCATTTCTTTATGAAGTTAATTTAAGCACTCTAGCTCCATCATTACCACACCTGGTTTTAGCCGAAGGGCTGAGAAATGAACCATCATGACTTTTATCATTGCTATAACAGACTACCTGACAGAACACTTAAGAGAGGAAGGACTGAGTTTGGTTCATGGCTTGAAAAGATACAGTTGGGGGCTAGAGATATGGCTCAGTGGTTAAGAGCACTGACTGTTCTTCCAGAGAGAAGACTTGGGTTCAATTCCCAGCACTCACATGGCAGCTAATAACTGTCTTTAACGCCAAGATCTGACACCCTCACAGACATAGAGGTAAATTTAAAAAAAAGAAAGAAAAGTTACAGTTCATCATGGTGGTGGGAAAGGCATGCCCACCAAGTGTGAGGCTGCAGGGCACATTGTGCCAGTTAGGAAATGAATTCGGGCCAGAAGCTCAGCTGGGCTGTATCTCATGCCACTTCAGTTAGATATCATCTCCAAAAGACCCGCAGCCTTTCAAAATAGCTGATAGGGACCAAGTGGTCAAATACACGAGTCTGCGAGTGTGAGGGACATTTTATGTCTAAACTGTAACATAGGTCCATGCATATGTCCTTGTTTTTCCCCAAAATAAATACAGTGGCTACTTAGCTGAGAAATGGATGGACAAATCCACCCCTTTCATTATTTTCTAATCGAGGGTTGATTCTCATCAGTTCAAAATTTAGTTTCTATACACAGGTGATCATATTTTAATAATAATGAATGAGCTTGATTTTCTGCCGTTTTGCTCATTGTTTGTCCTGTTGTAGATTCTAAAGATTTGATAATCTGATGTGATAGTTTTACTTGGAGGTATCTCTTAAAATAGAAGTAAAATTAAAAACTAAAACAACAAAATTTAATTGATGTATAAATAAATGCTCTACTTTTTAGAGGAAAACCTCTTTTTTCCTAGTATACCTGACACATATATAACCGCCTGTGATTATTGAGATGATCCCTGGGAAGATGAACTCAAACTGTCCAGGGTGCATGCTCCTTTCAGCACTTTGCAGCCTCCTGTAGTTTCTTTTTGTATAAGGGGTCATCATTCTGCTTGAGCAGCCTTGCCGTTGCTTCCTAGTATTCTCCACAGGGCCAGGTTCTACACTTCCTCCTTAGCGCTGACCTATTTTCATGACTTCAGGGTTTCTGAATCTAATCAGGTCCTATTTATTGAGTCTTCTGTGACTCCTTGTCTACAGAAGTTACTTTCCCTTCTTTTATGCCTCTTATTCATTCTGTGCCCACACATGTTTTAGGGATGATGGACCATTTTCTTGAGAATTTAATGCTTTTCATTTTAGGTTTATAAGGTAAATACAGAAAATCTTCTGTGAGCTCCTTTGCTTATTGTCTGTTGTGATTCCAGGACAATGAGACATTGGACATGGACCATAGACTTTTGCAAATGCTAGTCCTTCCTCATTTTCTAGGCATTCTTTCAGTATCTTAATACCTCATTAAATTGCTTCCTTTTTTGTTGTTGTTTGAGATAGGATCTCACAATGTAGTCAATGTTAACCTTGTTTACACCATCTGAAGTTACAGGTGTCTTTGCAGGAAAGTTTGCTTTCCTGACTGGTCTCTGTTTGCTCTAGTATACTCGGTGGAGTTTTGTTCATCTTATGACTAAAGTAAAATATCAATATTGACCCACTTTTTATTGACACATTTAGCTGGACATTTATATAAGTTAGTTTGTATGTGCTACACTGAAATAAGCAATTTAAATAACTGTGTGTGTGTGTGTGTGTGTGTGTGAGAGAGAGAGAGAGAGAGAGAGAGAGAGAGAAAGAAAGAAAGAGAGAGAGCAGTGTGAGCAAGTATGTACCACAATGTATGTAGGGCAGAGGGCTTCTGATACTGATTCTTTCCTTTGGCTCTGGGTTCTAGGGATGGAATTCAGGTGGTCAGGTTTGCACAGAAAGTGCTGGTACATGCTGAGCCATCTCTGACTGAAATAACATTCTTAAAGACAGAGTTATACATAATAGCATCAGGGAACTAATTCTATATTTAAATATTCTTGTCAGCAAATAGTAAGATTTACTGAGAATTTTATTATGTATGTCAGATATAGTTGTGTGTTTGAGATTTTCCTTTGGCTGTTCTCTCTCATATTCATTCTCTTGCCCCTTCATATTTCTAAGGATATTGTCCTTAGTCATCTTCCACTGTGAAGTTCAGGCTGTCTTAAAACCTTCCTTAAACGTGATCTACCCCCTAACAGCTTCATTACTGCTTGTCACCATCTCATAGGTCACTTAGATTTCTCTGCAGTCTCCTGTCTAACAGAATTACTGTGTTCATTTAGAATTTGCCAGACATTTTTGGAAGCTTGCTGTGGTCTTTCCTTGTTGGTACTAGTAATGAGAGGCAGAATAAGAGAAGACCGCATCTGCAGATGATTGTGGTACCATGTGTGACCCACAGTAAAGTGTTATGGTGGGACGTCTAGGGGACCGTGGGAAGATAGGAAACAACCAAAGTGTGGTTCCCACACAACACTCAACACAACCTTTGACAGCGTGTAGGTCTCCTACAGTTTACCTGAAGTCTGACAGTGTCTGCCTACAGACAACATCCAGTCCTACCAGGTGAAGGTTTAGCCTTCTAAGACCTACTTCAGATGCCCATGACAAGCAGCCCTTTGTGGCCTGTGCTTATGACTGACAGGTTATATAAACTGGCTTTCTCTAACTCCCTCCTGGAGTTTATTTAATTTGCTCATAGTTGTTATAAAGGCCATTACAGAAGATTAGATGAATAGTCAGATGGCTAGAGCAGGCACATGGATGGTGCTCGTGGCCTTTATATTCTTTCTGGGCATAACTCTCTTTGGCAACTTTTCATGTCCAGCGCTCCAAAAGCTTGGTGAACTGTGTCCCTTGTTTTCTTATGAAGGTGTCATAATGTGGGGACAATTGTTTACATTGTTAGCCTTTGGTGATCAGCTTGACTTTTAGCCCCTCTCTGGAAACTTAGGGAAGAGCTGAAAGTCCAACTTTCTAATCATCATTTTGGTGACCCAGCTCCAGTCCTGAGGTCATATAAGGGCACTGTCTCTCCATTAACACACAGAGGAAGTACTCATCACTGGAGATTCTGGGACTTTAAGAGCTGTGTCTGGCAGGAACCCCGGGGCTCAGACCCGCTATGTGTTTCTCATTACACCATAATGTCTCAGGCATCTTGGGGGAGTGAGAATCTTTCACATATATTTCTTGAGTTTTACTTTTGTTGTCACCTGCCACTTTTAGGTCTTTGTTATCATTTTCACACAATTTTAAGTCCTCTTAATAGCTTTGGTCTTAATTATCTTGTTATTCAGTTTAGGAAATACCTTATCTTCAGTGTGTTTTTCTTGGGAGAAAAAGCTATCTGCCCTCTTCCTTCTGTTCACAGTATAAAGTCCCCAAACAACACCACCTGGACTCTGTCCTCTGCTCTGTAAACCTTCCAGCCAGCAAAGCTTTTTACATTCTCTTCTAAATGCATGCTATATTCTTCCCCTTTTGCCATTATTTGAGTCATCTTTTCTCCCACCCACTATCTTACCTTTACTTTCTCAAATCCACAGTGAATCTTTTAGTTCTTGGCACCCTTTCTTCCCTTGCCTTCAGAGGCATCACTCAGTTCTCTTTCCCCTTTTCTTTTCATTTGCTTTATTGGCCTTTAATCCTGTAGTCATTTGCTTTCTTAGGTAAGTTTGATGCAGTCAACTCAGTAGCTTCCTGACTTTGTTCTCTGGTCTCTCGTTTGTCATTAGTTGTTCAGTTTTGATGGTTCTGTTTCTTCTCCATTTCCCTGGACTGTCTCTTAATAGACTACTGTAAAATGTTCTTTCAGAGTAAATCTGCTTAGCCTCTGTTTTTTTGTATAATTTGTGTTCAGAAAATGTATTGGTTATAGCAGAATACCAAAAGCTAAAGTATTTTTGTGTTGACCCCCCTAGAATAGTACTTAAGCCATAGGCTAGGTCTTCTCTATCTAGAAAGGGTTACTCTTCAACATCTCTATAGACACACTGTTATAATTTCTTCTTTTTCTGAGAAATTTTATTTCAGGAATAGGAATATTATTAGCTAAGATTATTAGAAAAAAGCATGGGATGTGATTTCCGGTTGGGAGAATTCCTGGGAACAATCTTAACAGGATTAAAAAGCGGTTTATTTTTAATTTCATGTATTTATGTGTGTGCCTGTGTGAGTTTATGTGTACTGTGCAAGTGGAAGGTGTTCTTAGAAACCAGAGGGTGTTGGATGCCCTGAATCTGGAGTTATGGGAGGTTGTGAGCTGCCTGATGGAGGTTCTGGAAAGCTGGACCTGGTTCCACTGTTGAAGCAATAAGTGCTCTAAGTCATCTCTCCAGCCCCAGCAGGCTGTCTCTGTAGTGGGATGGAAAAGATACTAGAAGCTTGCAAGTAACAACTTGGCTTCTAGTGCCCTAGTGTGAGGTCAGGATTAATTAACTGTAAGAAGATTGTGAGACTGACAGTAGACAGAAATGTGAGCTTCAGTCTGGAGTATTTTAAGCTAATTCTTGAGTAATACCTTGAAGAGAAGCTGTTTAGCTGTCAGTTAGTAATCAAGAGAAACTCCGTATACAGCTGTTGCATGTCCCTGAACGGTGTTGACATGATGTCCATGAGAAGTGGTTAGCGCTGTTCATTATCGTAGCTCCACGTCACCCTTAGGATGAAATTAAAGCATCGAAATCCTCCAGGAGCCTGGGTGTAGGGATAGAAAAGCTGTTGAGTTTCTGGAGACTTTTCTTTGATTACCAGCAGTAACTTACATATAATTTGTCTGATTTGTAACACTGCACATTAAAATACTTTAAAATTTAAGAGTTGTTTGGCATGGTGTCACACACTGAATCCCAGCACTTTGGAGGCTGAGGTAGGAGGTTTCAAGGCCCGACCTACATTGGTAGAACCTGTCTCATTGACACGGCAGATGTATGGATTGGATAGAACAGTCATAGAACATTTACATTGCCTGTGGGTGATGTTGGAAAAAATACTGTGTGGAATTAAATTATTCATGAGAGTGAACTCAGGTGTAATGGTGATTTAGGTGTGTATAACCTTTTGAGGTTAGAGAAGCTAAACCCGGAAATTTGATTGAGAAATATGAAGTGGAACAAGCCTGCCGGCCGGTCACTCCTTTCTATTGGCCATTAGGTGGCAGTGTCATCTAGTTAGTTGGTTTTTGGAAAAGTTTGTAGGTTGTTGGGTCTGTGTTTTAAGGAATACTTAAAAGGAAACAGTTTTTTAGAAATTTATATAAAATGTTTCATATCATATGTGTTTAGGTTTTACAGTCCTCAGTATGTTTAAAGGGGCATATTTTGAAGGAGAATTTTGGTGGAATAGAAATTAGTTGTTCTTTGAACAGTGTGGCTAGTCAGCTCTGTGGATTGATGTCTACCGTTTTTGTCACTTTCCACACCCTCAGGAAGTGCTCTGCCTGGCTGTGGGGCCTTTGAGGACGACTCCTGGACTTCATGGTGCAGTGCAGGCTCCCCACACTGTCTCTGTGAGCATTTCCCATGGTGTGTGCACAGACTTAGATGTGTAACTGAAATGCTCGCTTTACTGTGTGTGATTCCCTTTTGTATGTTATAGGCAGTTCTTGTTGCAAGGACTCAGAAAAGACTGCTTCAGGAATATAAAATTAATTTTAAGAAACAACTGAACATTAGTAAAGCTGCTGAAACTGTAACTGTCTTAGGGTCTATGCTGATTTTCCTTATGTAAAACACAAAATGAAAAACGTTTATTTAAAATAAGTTCTGTTGATACAGTTGCCAATTTGTTATAGGGTTGCTATAACAAAATATTTTAGACAAGTAATTATACGAGTGGAAATTTATTGTTCATAGTTCTAGGGCTTGAGAAATCCAAGATCATTTTCCTACAGATCAGCTGTTCAGTGAGAGCTCTCTTTCTCAGAGATCACACTCTGTGTCCTCACGTGGGAATGATGGAAAATCAGCTGACTTGGGTACTGGGAAGAGCAGCAAGTGCTCTTAGCTCTGAGCAGACTCTCCAGCCCTTGTTCTTTATGGACCACTAATTGTGGTCTGCATAATTTGTTTGGTCGCATCACTTTCAGTACCCAAGGAGAAGTCCATATCTAATTGCTTGCCCTGGCTAGATCTCTGGGGATCATAGGCACCACCATATTTTGTTTGCTGCACACTTCTTTCTGAGGGTCAAGCTGACTTGTTTTTCTCCCTCAGTCGGCTTCAGAACTTTCTTACATCAGCTGGTTGTGGTCCGTGTGTAAGTTGTGCCCTTATATCATGCTTCTATTTAGAAAGTCATTTTTCATTTTCTACTGTTGACTTCTTAGCCATCTCATTTCTTGAGGTGGCTAGAAGTATTTTATGTATACTATACTGGGACAAATTATTCTTCTCTTTGTGATAGTTGACTTCTGCTTTTTTATGTTTCATGGCACTGTATTTAGGTGTGTTTGCATGAAGAAAAGTTATTTTATAATACAGATTTGAGGGTGAAACAGGGTGTCTTTGTGAATTCAAGGCCAGCCAGTACTACACAGTGAAATCCTGCCTGTAAAAAGAAATATGATTTCTGTCCATGTTATAATTCATTGTCCAAAGGTACTTCTGTTTCCTCACTGTGATGTTTTCTAATACACCTGCAATATATGCATCATTTGATTTTAAAATTATTTAATTTTTATTTATGTGTCTGTGTGCAAACATGAAAGCAGTGCCTGTGGAGGCTAGAAAAGGGCATCAGATTTGGAGGTGGAGTTACAGGCAGTTTTAAGTCATCTGTCATAGATGCTGGAAACTGAGCTCAAGTCCTTTGGAAGAACAGTATATTCTCGCAACTGCTAAGCCACTTCTCCAGCCCTTTAATTTAATAGAAATTACTTAGCCTTTCTGTGCTTAGTGACTTCATTTTAAGAATAAAGATATTCATTTCATACAGTAGTTTTGAAGATTTTGTATACATTAATAAGGAATTCTTAGAAGATTGGTTAACATGTAGAAGTATAAACTACTATTTCAGTTGCCGCTCTAGCTCATGGAGAGAGCCACTGACTTAGGTTCTGTTGCCCCATTAGTTCCTGTATTAACTTGGACAGGTTACTTAGCTTCTCTACTGTATAATCAGTTAAAGTTATCTTTAATGTCTGGGGGCACGTGAGGAGGTCAGCCACAGCCCCACGCCATGCCTTTTGGCTTGGGCAGACAAAAATCAACCAGTGTTTGGGTACCATTATGGTGAGTGAGTACAGGGTTGGGAGTTGAAAGAGAGAAAGAGGCAGTCCATGTGCTGGGGAGAGAGGCAGATCTTAGGGGTTGAGGTCACTGAGAAACGGACTGTCATGGATGGCCTGCTTGTACCCAGGTCTGTGGTGATTGCTGGGCATGGGCTACTGCTGAGAGCCATGTTGTGGGCCATGGTCCTGACACAGCACTGGGGGTCTCTGTTGATGCCTGTGGTTCCTGATACTTTTGTGGACTCTTGGAGTCTGAGCTGCCATCTGTGACCATGTTAGTGTGTGAAGAGTATGCCCCCAGTGGGGTCATGCCAAGCTGGGTGATTTGTGGTGCCAGCTAGGGCTACAATGACTTCTGGGCCTGGGCTGCTGCCAAGGACCATGTTTGGTCCTTATGCAACCAATATCTGTGTCATTGTTCATGACTCATGTTGCCACCAAAGGCCACATGACTGTCCAGGATCCATGTTGGTGTCCGAAGTCTGTGCTGCTGCTGGATCCATACAGATCTAAGTGAGAAGTGCTGTCACCAAGGGCCATGGCATCGTGTGGGCACGAGCAGATTATACATACAAAGACATTTGGGTGAATCTTAACACTCCAATAAATCATACGTAAAAGTTGATGAAATAAACTTGGGCTAATGACTATCTATACTGTCCATGGAAGTCTTCCACTGGATCTAGTTTTCAGTGTATATCCTCACACCTCCTTTTTTATAACATTATTTATATTGTGTGTGCTATAATGTCTACTCTTTGCTATATCATTCTCTCTATAAATATGACATTCATGTGTGCACTATATATAATAATGACATACCAAAGATGCCTAGTAAATAGCAAAATCAATGTATGGTGATATGAGGAACATTGTACTAGTGTTTTGGAAAGTATTTAGTAATTCTGCCAGAAAAGAGAATGTTGTTCAATGTACGTTTTTAAGGTATGTATTTTAATTTCAGCCTACGTTTTATTCCCTGTAGGAGTTAGAATTTAGATGTGTAGAATTCATAGAGAATGCTCTTGCTTCTTTAGTTTCTTGCTTCCTTTGCTTTCGGGGATTTGGGGATTATCTAACTACAAAATAAGACATCTTACTCCAAATTTTTATAGCATTAGGTTAAAAATTATGTATTGTATAAGCTTCCAGTGAGAATTTAGAGAGTGGCCTCAGATTAACCTGGTCACCATTTTTTGCAGCTTTTGTTGAGCACCAGTGTAAGTAGTTATATATACTTACATAAACTATGCTTATCTTTAGCCGCTACCTCTGGCTTAGAAGTGTGTGTGTGCTGTGATGGGCATGCAGAGACTGTTGAAGGGAAGATGAGTGTTCCCGTATGTGGTCACTACGCTGCAAAGTAATCTTTTTTTTCCCCTACTTTTTGTGTGATCCAGCTCAATCTTAATTTTCCTGAATAGTCTAAAAAAATCTTTTACTGGGAATTTGTTTAAATTAGGGATCCTTTTGAGTTCTGCACATTCCATTTGCTTAATTTGTTTCTTCTGAGTTTGTAGTAATCCCTCTTCATCTGTTGTGGAAAAACTTGAGTCTTCTGTAGAAGATTTTCATAGACTAGATTTAATTGGTTATGTCCTGTTTTGCTTAGAGTTTTTCTGTTCCAAACCTTTCCTGTAAACTGGCAGGTGACATGTCTAGATACCTGTGTAGCTTCAGATTTTTAGAGGCAAGGACATTTCATATGTGATTCTGTGTATTTCTTTTCATTCATAACAAGATGTCAGGATTGATTTTACTCTAGGTGTTGGAGCCTGTCAGAGCTACTAAAATTTATTTTTCTGTGAAAATAAAATATTCTGTCTAAATTTGGCAAGATTCTCTGGGTAAATGGGATGAATTGAATGTATATAGATTGTAAAAGTATTTATTTAGGTTGCATTCCATGATAGGGATTACATAGTTCAACAGTGATTGCTTTTCTTTTGCTGGATAGGCTTGGAAGTCTGGAACTGCTCAGTCCACAGAGCTGGATGGTTTAGCAGCTTCAGTCCAATGCAGAAGGCTCGGAAGCTCTTGGAGAGTCTCGCTAGTAGGTCTAGTTTGGAAGGCTAAGATGCTGTAGTTTGATGTCAACTAAGAGCAGCAGGGATGGACATACTTGCTTAGGAAGAAGCAAAGACAAGGAGGTAGCATTGTCTTTTCCTTGGACTGGCTGTCCTGGAACTCGCTCTGTAGACCAGGCTGGCCTCAAACTCAGATCCACCTGCCTCTGCCTCTCAAGTGCTGGGATTAAAGACATGCACCACCACTGCCCAGTTTACACAATGTTTCTTATGTAGGTATTTATCTAAAAATATAGAACAAACTTAGTGGGGTAACATATATTAAGTTGAATCTATAGAGTGTGTGTGACACTAGTGAATTCACATCCTAGTAACTATCCATCCATGTTAAAGTCACTCGTGTTACCATTCTCTTCTACACTTGATTTTTTTTGTGTGACCCTGCTTTTAACTGCTTATTTAATTAAGTTTGGGGGACTTTGTTCTAGCAAGCCTGATATAGACCACAATCTTAAACTGTTGCATGTTGAGATTTGACAAGCACCAGTGTATATAAAGTCTGCATTTATTTGTCATGCCTGCATACCTCCTTATTCAGGTAATGCAAAGATAATAGACTTGAATATTATTCCATCAGTGGCTCCTGATTCTTTCCTAGCCTATAATATATTAATGAAATTTGCGTGCTCCATAGTTGGCACAGCTGAACTCTGGTAACACCTGAGAGGTTATATGCTCATTGACTGGGCAGTAGAACTTCTGATTACACTTCCTATGCCAATATTCTTGCTGCCCTCTCAATTCAAAATACAGCAAGTAATACACTTTGACTCTATATTGACTAAGATGGTGAATGTTCCTAAATCACAAATTCCCAGAGCCTAACTTGGTTCCATTTGACTAAAAACTACATTGTAGTAGGAAGAAAAGTTCAAGCTGATGTTATAATAATTGGGCTTTGTATTGAACTTTGTGTATTCTTTTTAAAACCATGAAGAGCCTGGAATGAAATGTACAGTTTTAAATCTTTGAAGGCTTCCTTTCTTACTCAGTCATCATAATCAAGCATTTGAATCAGCTTATGTTGCATAGGACAGCCAGGAAAAACTGGGCAAAGAGGATATGAGGGGAAGCAACTGAATAGTACAAATTAAAAAAACAAACCAACAAATCACTTAAGATTATGGTGTAGAGTTTGAATGTGAAAGCAAGTTTCAGACATGACTGCTTATGCCTGTTTAGTTGTTAACTTTGTTCAGTTAATGACCCCTAGACTAAGTAGCACATTTTTGCTTATTAAATCCCTAAAATTCAGGCAATTTGTAACCTGAAAAGCTACTCGCAGTACTAAATAAAGAAGGTGCATGGGTGGCTTCTGAGAGGATAATGTAATGGATATGGAAAGAGTTTGCAAAGGGGCAGGCTTGGTTGTTCTCCTGCAAAACCTACACCCTGGCCCTGCAGTCTTCAAGCTTCTCCTTCCTTCATGCTTGTCCCGCACTGATGGTAAGCCGCCCAGTATAGTTCATTCCTTTGTCATTGAAGGCAGTCTGTACTGACCCTGAAGTCAGAAGTTAATTCAAATCATCTTTGGTGGTTTATGGATATTATTTTATTTTTTAGACCTGAGTTAACTATGCAAGACTGTTGATGGAGAGAGGGCCTGCTTCTTGTCCCCATCACTCAGCTGTCTTACACCCAAAATAATCACACAAAAACTGTATTCATTAAGTTACTGCTTGCTCATTATCTCTAGCCTCTTATTGGCTAACTCTCACATCTTGATTTAACTCATTTCTACTAATCTGTGTTCACCACGAGGTCCTGGCTTACTGGGAAAGATTCAGCATGTCTGACCTGGTGTCTCCCTTACGGTTCTCTCACTTTGCTTTCTTCCTCCCAGAATTCAGTTCTGTCTTCTCCACCTACCTAAGTTCTGCCCTATCAGGCCAAGCAGTTTCGTTATTGATTAATCAATGAAAGCAACATATAAACAGAAGGACCTCCTACATCACAAGATGGGAAAAAAACTGTCATCCTGTAATTAACTTAGTAATTAATGATAAAGTGATAAACGTGGTACTTATGTACATGCCCAGGAACATTTGCTCCTACTTCCTAGTTCTTATCCAGCTGCAGACTCCTCAACCAAGGAACTTTTATTTACTAGTCTTTCAGAAAGAGCTTATATAGTTTTGAAAATTTTTTCAAATGTGTCATGCCAATTCGGTAATTATGCCATATAAGAGAATATAGAAATCAACTCAGGGTATTTCAGACATTTCCAAGTTCTGTGCTAGCCATTTTTAGTTCCCCATTAAAGCTCAGAACAGTATTTATTAAAGTATTCACAGATTATATCATTAGAGATGTAGCCAATATGAACTTTTTAAAATTGTTAGTGATTGCATTCTAAAGACATACCAGGTAAAGTACATCAAAGGCAGCATGGCTCTTGAACCGAGGCAGAATCACAATGCTTTTTTATTTCAGAGCTATAAGGAAATGTAGGAGAAAGTTTCTGGAGCATTTGGACAGAAGGTCTACTACCAGTGAAAACAGCAGGGTTCACACAGATATGCAGATTTAGGAAATTGACATGAGACATCAAAATAATTTCATTCTAAGACCGCAGATCATTTGTTCTGCAAATATTTGTACATTTAAAACTTCATAATATTATTGCAGGAAAAATTACATTCAGAGTCTAACATTTTCCCCTCCCAGTTGGTAGACCCTGAAGCACTTTGTGTGTCTGGTTTTGAGCGCCTCTTTAGAAGCTGCTGGAAAACAACATGTATTGTGCTTATTTTAGACAGGAAAGTAAGGGTGGAGCAGTAAAAGGCTAGCATTGTCTCCTCAGTCTGCTTCTGCAGACAGGAGGTGCTGGAGTCTTTTCCCTGACACTGCGTGATAGAGTCTTTATTATGTGCTATTTAACAACTGGAAAATAACCATTACATGTGCTGCACTCTTGTTACCAATTTCCTTACAGCAATTCTAAAAGTGTGAGTATGGAAGCATGTTTTGTGATAAAGGCCATTATCAAAAATGAAAAAAAGCAGTTCTCTGGCATGGGTGTTGTAACTGTTTCTGGTGATATGTAGGGAAAACATGGCTGCTTGATCTTGACTCCACTGCAGAATCTAATTTGAATTTAGTCTTTTTAGTACGTTAATGTCTCAAAGTAGCCACTACTAAGCACAGGTCGGCAAAATACTTTATTCTTTTCAGTCTTGATGTACAATGTTTATTAAAAATTTCAAGATTCAATTTATTTTTTGCATTTTGCTTACTTTATATAGGAATCATGTTAATAAATACATAGTTATATATCCATGTAATTATACTTATTTAGCAACATTTCCTTTTTTTCTATCCACAGATTCTGTCAAGTTTTAAGAACAAATGCATCTTATAGCTCATGGAAGAAAAAACACAAATCAAGACGTTTTTGGGTTCCAAGCTGCCAAAATATGGAACGAAATCTGTGAGAAGTACTCTGCAGCCAGTGCCAAATGGGACCACTGTGGCTTTATTAGGGGCTTCCAAGAGCAGTAGTGTCAAAAGTTACATCAAAAATAATGGCTCTGATTGTTCGTTGTCCCACTCATTTAATTGGAGACAAGCAAATAAATACCAACTTGGTTCACAAAATACAGCAGAACTTAATAGTATTCAAAGTGCACATGATAAACTAATTGACCCTGAGCAAAATGCAGCTGCTCCAGGGACGCGTGATGGGGATGGGGTAAAGGTAGGTTTGAAAAGTGCTTCCGTGTTGACGTCCAAGTTAGCAAGACCATCCACCATGTTTTTGTCATCTACAGAGGAGTTAAGTCCAAAATCGTTTTCTGGACCATCTAATTTGGGTAAATTCACCAAAGGCACATTACTAGGAAGGACTTCATATTCTTCAGTCAATGCCAAGTCACATTTAAATACATTTTATAGGAACCGGTCACCTGGTAACATGCAGAAGCCAAGAGTGAATTCCTGTGCCACCAGGAGCAGTTCTGGAGAAAGTTTGGCACAGTCCCCAGACAATTCTAAATCTATTACTTGTGAAAAAATGGTAAGGTCACAAAGTTTTTCACATTCCATTCAGAATTCATTCCTTCCGCCTTCGTCTATAACCAGATCACATTCCTTCAACAGAGCTGTAGACCTGACAAAGCCTTATCAGAACCAACAGCTACCCGTTCGAGTGCCTCTCCGGTCAGGCATGCTGACGAGAAATTCTCGGCAGTCAGAAGTACTCAATGGGAACGAACACTTGGGGTTTGGTTTTAATAGGCCTTATGCTGCTGGCGCAAAGAAATTGGCTTTATCCAATGGCCCAGGTGTATCTTCCACGTTGGGTTATAGGATGGTTCATCCCTCTCTACTGAAATCTAGCCGACCTCCATTTTCTGGGACTGTGACAGTTGATAGTAATAAAAATTCACCTGCTGACATGTGTGTCGAAGAAGAAGCTATAGTTTTGGCAAAGGATGGCTCTACTGACAAGGACCACGAACTAGTTGAAAATGAAAGTTATCGAACAGACAATGATCAGACCGTGAAGCATGATTCTAAAATGCGGTACCTGAGTGATGATGTGGATGATATTTCCTTGTCATCGTTGTCATCCTCTGATAAGAATGATCTAAGTGAGGACTTCAGTGATGACTTCATAGACCTGGAGGACTCCAACAGAACTAGGATCACTCCCGAGGAGATTACCCTCAAAGAAGACAAGCATGAGAATGGACCATCAAAGGATAGATTTGATTCTCCTAAGGAAAATGAACAGACCCTCAGTAAAACTGATGAATGGATCGATATAAGTGTCTCTGGTAAGTATGAATATCCTTAATTCATGTGTTTTCTCTTAGCGATCACAGCACAGCTCAGATTTGGGGGTTGTCTTCTGATAGTTTCCAATATGCTATTTCATTGAGAAGACTAGTCTAGATAAAATGGAGCAGGACATCAGCCCTGTGGCTTGTTTTGATATGGTTTTCACCTTGTCTAGGATAGAATCAGTCCAAACTCTCCAAACCTTGTCCTTTGGGGGGCTGTCTTCTTCAGGCTGATTCCCATGTGGTAAAGGCTGTGTTTTCCTGATGCTCTTCCCTGCCCTATTAAACAGGACCATTTACTCTGCTAAGAGCAAAGCCATTGCAGATACCAGTCAGAGGACAGGCTGTGTTCTGTTGAATATTTTTCTATCTGAGGGATCGTTTTTGGTTAGCAGTCCTTAACTTCAGTGAATCATTGTTTACTTTCATTACTGAGGAGAGAGAGTGCCTATTAAACATTTCTTCTTAGACTTGTCTATGTTGGTACTTAGTGTGGGACGAAAGTTATTTGTTCGACTATCCTGAAAGATGAACAGTGAAGGGAGTGTACAAAGGCATGCCTAGTCAAGGGACTGGTCACATATAGTGATGCACTAAACCCCTACAGCTCTTCTAAAATAGAAGATGACTAGAACATTCTTTTTCTTGTTAAGAATGCATCTGTGAGGCTAAATAGTTTACAGAGAGGGAGAGGATTTCCTGAACAGTGATTAAAATTCAGTATTTTGCCAGGCTGTGGTGGTGCACACTTTTAATCCCAGCACTTGGGAGGCAGAGGTAGGTGGATCTCTGTGAGTTCAAGGCCACTGTGGTCTCTAAGAGCTAGTTCCAGGACAGGCCCCAAAGCTACAGAGAAACCCTGTCTCGAAAAACCAAAACCAAACCAAACCAAAATAAAAAAAAATATTGTGGGAAATATTAAAGGAATGTGAGGATGTAAGAAATGTTGCAGAGTGAGTTTTATGTTTGCTACAGAATGTTTAGCAGCTCATTTTTAAAACTCTGCCTTCTTTTTTGTTACATTTATTTGGAATTTAGAAGCAAGCTACAGTTCTGGTTTTTGAACAAAATGGTGTTATGATACATTGGGTTATTAGAGCTTTTATTTTAGGAATGAGAAATGATCGTTTTGTAAATTCATGTTTTTTCTTTCTTTTAAAACCATTTGAAGACAGGAGTGAATGTGCAAAGCACACTTCTGGGAATAACTTGGTTTCACCAGATACGGATTACAGAGCTGGATCTTCATTTGAACTCTCTCCATCTGACAGCTCTGATGGAACGTACATGTGGGATGAAGAGGGCCTGGAACCCATTGGGAGTGTCCATCCTGTTGGCAGCTATGAGTCCTCCGAAATGAACAGCATAGTATGTATGGATTTGTGCGCCCTTTTGGAGTTTTCTTCTTACTCTGTTATACAGAGACACATGACACTGATAAATACTTTAAACCTTGAAATCAGCTTTCTTATTTGAGAATAGGAATTTGTACCTATCTGCTAATGGCTTCTAAAATGTGTAACTAAAACATCAAGTATATGGTATGTAACATTTTTTTTAGTGTACACACACACACACACACACACACACACACACACACACGCACACACACAATACATCCAGGCATTTGTGCTTACTGCATTGGTCAGGCTAACCTAAGAATTTGGCTATCAAGGAGGTGAAGGGCATGCATGACCTGTAGACATTTTTTAGTTGCTATATTGAGAAGTGTCACTGGTGAAGGGGGGCCAAAGATGGGGCTTAACAGCAGCCAGCGTTTTCACAGAGAGGGTACAGAATTAGTGGAGAAGTCACTCCGTGACCATGAATTAACTGTTGGTAAACCCTGTGTTAGGTTCTACCACCAACTCAGTGTGGCTTAATATAAGGAAAGGTTTCAGCCTTTGTTTCTGCAAAGTCTGTTGTAGGTCTGGGCAGTCTCTGTGACAGTTGTCTTTAGTGACCTAAGCTGCTTTGGCCTTGAGCTTGACCTTGTCTTTGAAGCCCCCTTATTCCTGTGATAGAAGAAGACAGTATCTTCAGTCATAGGCTTGTAGTATTTAATTTGGCCTGCAAGTAGCACTGGGCGCATTCACTCACAACCTGATCATCAGAGCTTGTCTGTGGTCCCACATAAATACTCAGGGGATAGGAAATGTAATCTTTTTTTTGGAAAGAGGGAACTAGAAGAGCTATTGGCAATAATGCATGACATTACAAGACATTACAAGTCACATGGATAAAATGTAGCTGGTGTATTTAAAATGGCTCAGTGTAATTATTTAGGTTATAAAATAGAAATCCTCATACAATCAAATTGGTTTGTAGATATACAGCATTCTAATTGTCTTTTCAGTCAGCATGACTTTCTATATTCATATAAGCCTGTGACATGAAGAAACCAGATATTTCCCAAGAGTTTTTAAGTTTTACATACATAAGGAAGCCTTTGTTTGTATATATAATTTACAGAGTATCTTTCTCTGTTTAGGTCAAAGTTACAGTTTAAGACATCACTATGTTCTTTATTAATAGAGCTTTTAAATGAATAATTGAGGTTCTTATCAACATTTTGTCCTGTAGAAGGCAGTCGTAGGTCACTTAGGCTGTTTTGAAAGGTTCATTATCATAACTGACAGAAGGCTCTCTTTGCAGAGTTTAGAATGTGCATGGATGACCTTGGTGTTAAAATCCATGAGTGCTTGTCTTTACTGCACTTGAGAATAACAATTGGAAGCAGCAAGTCTTTACTGTACTGTAGAACAAGATGGTGGCTCCTGATTTTTCTCTCTGCTTCGTTTTGAGTCTGGATTTCACTATGAGGCATGTCTGTCCCAGAACTCTATGTGTAGACCAGGCTGACTTCAGATTCACAGGGTTCTGCTGGCTTCTGCCACCCAAGTGCTGGACTTAAAAGTCTACATTGCCTTGCCCAATTTTGATATTTTTCTTTATTGATCCCAGAGGAAGACAGTCTGAGGAAGGATGGATGTATTGGTAAAGCATGTTAAGTTCTTGGATAGTGGATTCACTGTTTTTGATGGAAGTTCATAGTGTTTGCTTTGACTATTTTCAACTTTCTTGCTTTTATGATACATCTCTTAACTGTTTGGTCTTCGTTGAGATGCTGTTTCGGCCAATGCATTTTTGTCTTCCTTCTTTTTGTCGAGATATCAGTGTACTTTGTCAGTTTATTTATTTCCCTTCCTTTTACAGTAAACTTGCTTGATCCTTAGCAAATAATTTATTTAAAAAGAATTTTGTCTTTTTTTTAATAAAGAGTTTACTTCTGTGTTTTTGGTGTACTTCACTCTGATATCTTATTATTTTTACTTACATTGTCTTCCTCTTTCTGCTTTTCCATTTTCCTTTTCTTTGCTAAAATAATTCCTGTTAATACTTGTAACGTAAGTCCAAATGAGCTTTAGCATGCTCTCTCTGTTTTTGGACCTTACAGCAACGTTAACTCCAGTCCTGGTGAATATAAGTGAAGTGTCTCTAGATTGTATGCCAGTTGTCACTATTATGCAGGTTAGAGGAGAGTGCCCACTGCCCTGTTGTGAATTTAGCCCAGGGTCTGTGCATGCTGTGTCAGCACTGCAGCACTGGGCTGCATCTCCAGTCAGCTCCTGTTTCCTTCAGCTGATGCTGCTTTTAAGCAAGACTTTGTATTTGAAGTAAAAGAGTGCTAAGGACACTTGGCGCAAGTTCTTATGTTGTCAAGGATAAACAGAGAACTTTCAGACCAGCACTTTGGAAACAGTCACTAGCTGGAATTTACATGCTTAGTAGTACTTGTGTATAATTTACATTCAGTAAAGCACAAACAGCCCATGGACTTTTGTTATGGGAAATATTATGGTTATGGGAAATATTCTGTCACCTCAAAAAATTCTTTTCTGTTCCTTTCATTGACCCTCTTATTCCAGAGAAAAGTTACTTCTTATCACGAGAAAGAGAGGAAAGGATGCTGGAATGTTTCTTCTGTCACTGTAGATTAATTGTACTGTTCTTAAACTGTATATAAATGAAGCTGGGCACATATTATTTTGTGTCTGGCTTCTTTTAATGAGTTGTGGCTTGTTTGTTTTATTGTATGGGAACGTCTTTGCTGTGATGCCAGGGTTATTAAACACGAGCACTACAGCGTTGTGATGACTCGTCTGGTAACACTAAGGTATTTGGGAAGTGAGGAATTTAAGCCATAAGTATAGTTAACCTTCGTTTTTGGAATGTTTTTTTTCTAAAAAAAATTGAGTATGGGAGAACTGTCTCCATTACTTATCTGCCATATGACATCATGGGTGGTAGTAGAGATGACCCTCCAACTCATCAATGCCTAAGGCAGGTGGGAGAGCTGACCCTGCCCACTCATCAGCCATGCCTGAGCAACACAGCAGTGCTGGCTCTGAAGGGGTAGGTGTGTGAGATCCAACCCTGAGGACCTGAAGAAGGAGAACTGGCTTCACCCCTTTCTCTTCTCTATTAGAAGTGAACTTGACAGGGCAGTGCAGGAGAGCTTGCCCTGGTGGTGAGGACAAGGGAGACCTGGTGGGCTGACCAATCCTACACAGGGCCAGAACCAGAGTTATGGGTTGATCTACCCCAAAATCCACCCCATCTGTGATCTGCTGGAGCACATGAAGGGACTGGTCTTGCAGATCCAAAGCTACAGGATTTTCACAACACAGGGCAATAGCAGAATAGCCAAGAGGACTTCCAGTAAGGGTCCAGCATCGTTAGTGCAGCAGAAACCAGAGGCCTTGAACTAGACCAGTGACTCTTTGCAATGAACACTTGCAAGTAAAGATACATGGACAAAAGGGTTTACTGTGTGACTCACTGTGCGTGACTACCTGTGCCACACTACAGCTTCTATTTTCTCAAATTTTACTGGCAGGGGGATGCAAGGGCAGAGGGTGGATACGAAGGAATGGAAAATAAATGGGACTGAGATGAAAAATGTGAAAGACACAAAGATTAAATAAAAAGAATGTAGAGATATTCTCTTGCTGTTTACCCTAGGTTAGTGTGTACTATGAGATCCTTCTTCATGGTCCCAGGGCTCTGGGGTTGAGGGCTTAAACTGCCAGCCTGCTTAGAGTAAATAAAACAGGGTGTCCAAGTTCTAGGCAATCAGTTCTTGAACATGTTGGGTGTTTTTTGTGTTTGTCAGTCTTGCCTTATTTTCAGATAGTAGGCCCTCGGAACTCCTTATTTAAACCAGCTACTTAACTTAGAAGCAAATGACTTGACAGTAAGAAATACTTATGTCTTCATTGATGGTGCTGACATATTTGTATTTCAGATGGTTCTTTTTCTCTGTTTTCCTAGGAACAAGTGGCTGCATTTGGTTTTTTTGACCTGGTGATTTCAGATAGACACCACTGTGTCTTAAATGTGCATTGGGTCCCATGAGAGTCTTATGAGTTCCTTAGGTTGCTTGTAATAAATTTTGGATCATTTTTATCCAGAAATAGAAAAGCAAGTAAAAATAATAAATCTGATATGTATTTATCTTTCAGTTTTAGAGGAAACTTTTTAATTTTTAAATTAATCTTTAATTACATATGATCTTAGTCTCACTTAACTTACTTACCTTTGTTAGTTTAGACGGTACATCCTGTAGGTCCTCAAAATATGCTAACTCAGGAGGAAATTCCTCCAGGGCCTTAAGGCTTTGGTTCCCAGAACTCTCTTTGCTAGTTGGTCCTCTGCTAAATAGCTTGGTGCGGCCCCTTAAAGAGTCCAGCTCTTTCCCCGCTCCAGGGAAAGTTGTGTCTTTTTCTGCTTCCTTGGAAGAAGGGCACCAGAGATACTTTGATCATTTTTAAAGTATATTTGCAGTACTAGCTTGTTTCCATTCTACTAGTGTTTTTTTTAATCCCGTTTAACAGACTTTTTTACTGCTCATTGAACTTTTATTCAGTTTTATTATTACCATATTACCATCTCTTTGCATCTCACTCAGATTTCTCCAGTTGACCAATAAAATATGTATTCTTTGGTAAACAGACACATTAGAATCACCCATTGGTTTGGGTTAGAATGAGCTTGAGTCTTGTCTGTTTTCTGGACCATGAGTGTTCCATGTATTTGGCTTTTCTGTTCCACCCTTGTGTTCTTCGAGTGCTGCATTCCTCAACCTCTCGTATAAGGTGGTTTAGTCTTTCTCCTTCTTTGTTTACTCTAACCCCAGGATTAGCTACATCTCTAGGACCTCTGCTTCTTTTTCATTATAAATGAAATCAGAAAGCAACGTTTCAGGGGCTTGGTATGCTGATTCCTGCCCCAGAGTTGTTCTCAGCAGGAAATCTTTTGTGTGAGTATCTGTACATAGGTGTTCCCACCAATGGCTTACTTCCAAGCATCAGGCTACATCCTGGCTACTAGTCTTTCCTTTCTACGGAAGTCTTCATAACCCCTTACATTCTCAAGCCTGACATGGCAAACCAACAAGTGTGGCTATTCTTTTATATAATATGGCAGCCTCGGTCTTTTTGAGGAAGTGATGTAATTTAGAGAAGTTAGCCCAGGAGTATACTAGGATACAACGGGTATCTTGACGAATGTTCTGTGTTTGCAGGATGGGCAGAAGGGATAATGTATTTAAGCGGGTGAGAAGACTGAGATAGCCCAAGGTTTGATATGGCTGAGAGACAGAGAAGAACCTGTCAGCATAGAGCTCTTACTCAGGGAGAAAACTGGATTTTTGTTCTGTGAACTGAAAAAGAGCTACAGGAGGACTTTAATAGGAAGAAACATAATCTGATTTACATTTAGAAAATGTTTCTGTGAAAGGTTGGATTGGAATGCATGAAGAGTAGTGGAAGCCATTGATGAAGGATGGGTTGTCGTGGCCGGCACTAAGGTGGTGGTGAGTGGAGGCATAGAGGAAAAGACACTTTGGGAAACGTTTAGAGAGGTAGTAGGCTGAATTTCTTGCTGGATTGATCATACAGTTGGAAACATCACCTCTTCAGTTTTAGAAGTTGCGAGTATTTTTTTCTGCTTCTCTTAGTTCTGCCAGCTCACCCGGAGTTGCTGGTTAGACTTGTTGCCTTCCTGTCGGCTTCCCATTCCTTGTAATATGGAATCTGCCCTCTGGCTTTCATTTTCTACAACCTCCTCTCATTTACGTCAGTCAGTCTGATCACTTTACCTTCTACTTCCTTCTTGTCTTGAATATGGTTGGTACTTTATTTTTCCTCATTGCTCATTTAGGTTTTAGGTTCTAAGGTCTCGGTTTAATCTTTATTGAAATGAATACCATGAAAGGCCCCATAAGTATTGCCATTCAATTAAGAAATAAATAGAAACTCCTAAACTGCAGCTACTGTTTATTGCTGTTTAATATTTTCCATGCATATTGTGACGTAACATCTTTAGCAAGTGAGTTTCTAAGGCTTCACGTGTCATAATAGCAAGCTGCCAGTAACTAGAAATGTCATGTCAGTGTAGATGGGAAGCTGAGGGACGGCTTACAGAAAGTTGAGACGGTCTTAAAATAGGTAAATGGGAAGCTTAAACTCATCTTCATCCCTCTTTCTGTTCCCTGATTTGATACTTCTGTTGATAATACTTTGTTCAGATGATTGAAATAATACCACCAAACTTTTCAAATGCAAATTTGTTTCTCTTTGTTTTGTATAGCTACTTTGAGAATGTGCAGACATTCATCTTTTCCAGTGTTAGGTTTGTTGATGCTTTTTTAATTGGAATGATATAAAGTAAAGCTATCTCTATTTCTTGTCTTCTTAAGGTGATCCATGTCACTGTGGACCGATAGGCATTACTCTGTATTTCAGCAGTATTGTTATTCAGATTGTTTTTTGCTAATAGGAGTTCTTTCATGTTGGTTTCGGTATATTTCTGAATGCCTCATTGCTTTTGAACATTCCTTGTTTTGGCACCAGAAGGTTTTAGGTTCATTTTGTAAAATATCCACTTCTAGAAATAGATTTAGGAACCCAAACTAATGACTGGATGGACTTTTTGCATGTCATTGGTTTTTAAGCTTCATGCTAAAAGTAGTTGGGAATTGTGTGTAATATGTTATTTAGTATTCATAGTGGTGCCTTCAACTCCACCCATTAGTACAGTGTCCATTTTCATCTTTCATTTTTCTTTTTTTAACTCTCTTCTCAGTTGAGAAACCTATACCTAACATGTATACATACTAGAATCATAGTGTGTGCTATAAATGTACTTTTACGCATGCATGTATGGATCACGCCTTTCTTTTCAGCTTTATTCTTAACAGTTTATAGGTTAAATACTACTTTTCATTTTTTTAATTTCTCAACCTATCCTTGGTAGTTAGCAATTTGCCATAATGTTAAGGTCCATTAGCTACTGTCTGTATTTAACTGTAGACTTTCTTTTTGTCTTGATTTCCTTAAAGTATTTATTTAGTATCATTTCATGGATAAATTTCCATTTTTTTTCCTTGGTAACTTGTGCTACATTTTTTTGTTGGTATATATTTATTCAGTCATTCTAGTAACAGTGGTTGAACTTTACTGTCATGTTTCAATAAAATTAGATTTATTTATTGCTATTATTACTTTTAAAGCAACTCTGCCTAATGTTTGGCTATGGGTCTTTTTATCTGCTGCCATCAGTTCTGGTTGAAACCTTTCTGCTAACAGTTGCATCAGGCACCAGTCTGGTCATAGGAGATGACCGGTTCAGGCTACATATCCACTATTGCTAGGAGCCTGTATGGGACTCACCTGGGCACTCTGCATACATGTTACAGTTGTGTAGCTTTGTAACATGAGGGGCTGCTTGTTGGGGTTTTTGTCTACCTCGTTCCCACAGCCATTTAGCCCCAAAGAATCACACAGAGAGTCTGTATTAATTATAAACTGATGGCCCATTAGCTCAGGCTTCTTATTAACTCTTATAACTTATATTAACCCATTATTCTTATCTGTGTTAGCCACATGGCTCAGTACCGTTTTCAGCAGGGCAGGTCACATTCTGCTTCTTCCGTGGTCTGGGCAGGACTGCCGAGGAATGGGCCTCCTTCTTCCCAGAATACTCCTGTTCTCTTTGCTCCACCTCTACTTCCTGTCTGGTTTTCCCACCTATACTTCCTGCCTGGCCAATCAGCATTTATTTAAAACATGATTGACAGAATACAGAATACAGACAATTATCCTGCACCATAGCTTGGTCTTCTTGTGGGACTCCTAACAGTGGCAACAGGGCCTGTCTCCTACTCTTTTACTGACTTCTGGAACATTATTGTTCACCTTGCCCAACCTTAATACATGGGGACATGCTTAGTCGTACTGCAACTTGAAATGCCATGTCTTATTGATACTCATGGGATATCTGCCCTTCCTGTATGGAGATGGAAGAGAAGGGGATTGGGAAATGAGGGGGAAGATAAGGTGGGGAGGCTGCAGCTGGGATGTGAAATAAATAGATGAATAAAAAAAGTAACACCTGAAACAGAGCAGACTATTAACTTACTAAATAATGTGGCTGCTAAGGCATTGGCTCATAGAAATATTCTCTTACTGATAAAAAACCTACAGAAGTTATTTTTTTACTAAATGAAATAGAGGTAAATGATTTGCTCTACACCATTGATGATTGGCAGGTCACACTAACGTTTTTCAGGATCTATAAAGATCCTCCTTTTAAGATTTTATAAAAATACCCTATGACTTTTTGAAAGTTACATCTTAAAATCCTATAGAGATTACTTTTAATGCTTTTATGGCTCTAGGAAAAGGACAAAGAACATGCTTCTATACAAATTTCACATGCTCCACAAAAAAGATTGTACCCACTCTGGGTTATACAGCTCACATCTAAACTTGCTGTAATCCATCAACTTTTTTTTTTTTCATTAGATGTTTCTAAGCCACTGAATATTTTAACTGACTGTACTGTTTATTTGGATGACAGTTTATTGGATTGACTTAGAAGAATCAGACTCTTATAGTCATGGATAGCTTTGGAACCTCAGTTTGCATTTCTTTTTCTGTGTGGGAACCTCTGCATTTTTGGAATTTCCAGCTTGATAATTCATTGTGGTCTCTGGGAGTTTATGCTAATTAGGTAGCTTAGTCCTAGAGGTCTGCTCTGCCAGAATTAGCAAACACTGCAAAAAGAGTTGCTTTGAATCCTGCATTAGGCTGGCCTCTGGGAGATAAAGAGAAAGTGCTGGAGGTAGGGTTCAGTCATGTGGACAGTAATTTAATCAGCCTTGATTTTGTAAGACAATTCCAATAAAAGCCCCCGGACACTGGGTCGTGGGTGGCATCTTTGTTAGCAGTGCCCTGTGTGTGTTGTTTTGTATCAGTGTGCCATGGAGATGACACGTACTGGCTTCATTAGAAGACATGGATGCTTTGAATTCATGACCATCCCAGACTTTGCCTTATGTGACTCTTTCTTGGGGTGTGTGTGTGCTTGTTTTTTGACCCTCATTCTAATCATAAATATATCACTTTTCTGAATTCTTTGAGTTCTACCAAATTGTCAAATCCCAGTTAGACTTTTGGGAAACCTTCACCTTGCAGTTAGTATCTCAAGTATGGTTTCTGTGGAAGTCTGTGCCCCGTAACATTTTCCTAACTATAGATGGTGCCAAAAATCATTGTAGTAGGTATCAGGAAAAAGTTGACTCTGAGTATCAACCCTAATTCACCGGAACATGTGTTTTATGAAGAGAGGCTGAAAGGTGGCAGATGAGATAGGTCCCTTTGATTCTTGGATGACTTTCTGATCACTGTGCTGTGAAATTATAGCATCATTGTGCTCTGTTACTAAAAGTTAAAGGATTAAGATCTTATTCTTGTAGAGATTGCTCTTCCGGGTAGAACATGAAAGGCAGACTAGTAAGAAATGAAGTATACAGTCCTGAGGTATCATCTTTTGTAATGAAAGCCATGGCGAGCTCTGGGACTGATTGTGATGATGTTGGCCATTTGGGTCCGTGACTACCACCCCCATCCCAGTGGGAAAGATTACTACTGAGCACTGGACAGTACTGTCAAAGTGACAGTCCTGGGAGGTATGCAGTTGGTGGGAGGGTAAACTAAAAAACTCCTGGAGCCAGGTGTTTTGGAAAGGAGCCAGGTGTTTTGGAAAGGTGCTGTCTTAGTTTTCAGCTCTGTATCATGAGTGTCTGGAAATATCATTATTAAAATAGGTATGAAGGTGACTAATTTAGAAGTTTTAACTGTTTTGTAGTAAAAGAAATATTAGGGTTAATACAGGACCCAGATGGCAGAGCTTGCTACTGAGCAAGCATAGGTGTCTGTATAGGATTCAGAAGCATAGCTGGTTATTCCTGAGGTAGCTCTGAACTGGAGAAAGCTGCGAGACAGTGGCTGATGGGCTAGATAAAAGCTATTGGAGAGTTTGTTTGCATGAAAAGGAGCTGTCTTTCTGCTCTGAGTGGAAAGACCCCCAATAAAGTGGCTGTATTTCATATGCATGTCATGCCAAACTGGGATATTCATCTATTGAATATGATTCTTAACAGGGTTTCACTCAGTAAATGCTGATGAAGGGTCCACTTTGTATGAAATCACTTCTGCCATAAGTGTACTTCTGTAGAATCAAGCAAAAGACTGAGATCTTACCACATTCTGTCTCAGTTCTCCTTGAATCTTGAAGATGTCAAAATTGACCTAAAAATATTGGTAAAAACAGGTAGGGGTGGGGAGAAGGAGTGTCAAGAGTCTAATGTTTGTAGGGACTGCTGTTTGTTAAGCAGTGGTCTGAAAATACCAGACACTGATGGATTTGAAACTAAGGTCTTGTGTAGTGTGTGCGTGTGTGGTATCTCATGTACGTGTTTTCTTGTTTTTCTTTCCTCCTCCCCTTTCACTTGCTCTTCACTGAATTTGGAGAGTGGGGGATAGGATTTCTCGCTGAACCTGGTGCTCAGCTGGGCTAGCTGGCCATTGAGCTCCAGGGATCCTCCTGTTTCCATTTCCAGTGTGCTGGGATTGAAAGTGTGCACCACCATGCCTGGCTTTTTATGTGTTTGCTGGGAATCCAGTTTACAAGTATGTTTTGGAATGAACTGTTTCTTTAGTCTCCCAAACAAAGGCCTTTATGCTGCTCTGTTGGTTACACCAGTGGGTAGGTGGGTGTACAGCCAACATTCCATGATGATTCTGAAGCATTAAAGGATCTAAACAAGTCCACTCAGCTTTTCTCTGCTTGGAATAGTAGAAAGCCTAGAAGATGCTGATTCTTTTGTTTACTTTGACAATTTGTATATGTTTTTATTTTATGTATATGGGTATTTTGCCTGTATGTATGTCTGAATATCAAATATGTGCCTGGTGCCCTTGGAGGTCAGAAGAGGATTTTGTGTTCTCTGTATCTAGAGCTATAGATGGCTGTGAACCACCATCTAGGTGGTGGGAATTGAACCCAGGCCCTCTGGAAAACCAGCAAGTGCTCTGACTGCTGAGGTCTCTCTGCAACTCCTCTTGTCTGTGTTTTGAATTGATTTCATATTATTATCTCTCTGGGTCATATTTAAATTTCTTATGTTTATTTAATTCTCCTTCTTGGTCTTTGAAAACTTTTAACAAAAGTACTTTAAAGTCTTTCTGCCAGTTCAGTTATTTTATCACTTTGTTTTCTTTTTAGGGGTTTGAATTTTCCTTGAATAGGGGCAAATTTTTCTTTAGTAGCATTATGCTGGTCATTTTACAAAGTATAATATAAATTTTGGTGTGGCTATCACTTGGTATTGCAGATATGTGTGTAAGGTTAATTATGGCCAGCCAATAAGGCATAGCCACCTTTTGTTCTTGTCTTCAGTTTCTACTTCAGTTCTGCTTGAATCTGAGTTGTGCTGCTCTCTGCAACACGCTAGGAGAAGGCTGACATTCTGGGTCTTTGAGTCTTTGCCCCGAGTGTTCCCAGACTCGACTGTCCTGTAACCTACTCTTAACCCTCTACATATTTGCTCTTACATCTGGGTTTCTTTTTTCTTTTGCTACTTCATTGACCCTTTGACTGTCAAGAGGAAGATTAGGTAATTTTATTTGCTGTGATCTCTTAGTATTCATAAAAAGTATCATAGCACTAATCTGAACACTGCTAATTCAAGGCTACATATTTTAGTTAAAGTACAAGATGCAATTTATAATTTTAATAGTCATAGCTGCATTAAAAAGAAGCATCCCGGGGCCAGTTAAATGGCCTGGGGCGGTAAAGATGTTTGCCTCCAGCCTGACAAGCAGAATTCAGTTCTTCAGAACCCACATTCTAGAAGGAGAGAATGGATTCCCACAAACTGTCCTCCGACCTCTATACTCATCCTGTATACACACACACACACACACACACACACACACACACACACACACATGCACACTCATGGAATAAGATGAATAATTAGATCTTGGTAAAGACCAATCCACAAGAAGGCAGGGACAGTGTAAAGGTTAAACCAGAACTTTAAATACATAAAGCAAAACTAATAGTAGTAAAATCATTCTGGCACTGATCCCACTTCTGATTACAAACAAATGGAAGGAGACCAGATGAAATATTCACAAGAGGCCCAAACAGAGAGCAACAATGAAGGAATTGTACACAATTCTGAGAGCTTTGCTTCTCCTATAAATGCCACCTTCCTTTGGTCTTGCTCTGGGACTTCCCATAACTCTGTAAAAGGGGGTGACAACAAAGAGAGACTTCAAGGAAGAGTGATGCTCTTCCAGTTCTTTGAAGAAGAAAAGCAAAGAGCCAAAGCATATATCGGTTTAAACAGCCAAAGGTACACATACTGCCCCCATCATCATTGGGCTCCCATAGATAAGGCTTGGCCTGGTCAGCTCTAGCTTGACCTCCAGGTTATGGCTGGCCCTTCCCATGAGTCTTACTAGATAGGTGGAGAAGACCTGCCTTGGGGTCATTTCTATCCTTGAGTGACTGTCATGCCTGTGTAAAGCCAAGGAACAGTCTGCTTTAAAATAAGGGAGACAAATGCAAAATGGGGGTAGAAACGCCAGGCTTTCATTATGCTTTTATTTACCTTGTGGGCCTCAAAAGCAGTTTGAAAGCACCGGTTATATTGAGAATATGCTTATTTGGCAATGAGTGAATGGAGCTTCACCACTCTTACTCAACATAGACTTATTTGTTGCTTACTGATGGGAAGATGTCGTGAGAACATCTTGTTAGGTAGATATTGTTTTGGTGAATATCATAGAGTGTACTTGAATAAACTAAGAAGGCTACAGTTCATCAGGCAGTATAATCTTAGGAGACCTCTGTTGTATTAATATATGTAGTCTGCATTGGTACCAATGGTTTGTGCAGCATATGCCTGTTGAACAAAAGTTCTGCCAATACAATAAGGTACAAAGAACAATTGAAATTTTATTTTCAAGTGACATCATAGTTTATAGAGCATATCTATCTCTTGGAATCTTTGAATACTAATATTTGTGATTTTTATAAGGACAAGGTGAATATATAAAATTTTTATTTTTCCTTTTCCTTATAATTCCCACATGTAGCATGAATAATAAAAACCCAGAGACTGAAATTGGGGTTCAACCCAAAAACCCGAATAGCAAGGCAGCGAAGCCACTAGAAAAGTCTTAACCTCTACTAAGGTTGGGCGACCACAAGCTAAGCAGACTAAACTTCTTATTTTATATTCCCCTGGTCCTGGGATTAAGGGCATATGACTCCCTAGTACTAGGATTAAAGGTGTAGATCACTGCCACCTGGATTTATTTTTGCAGTGATCTTGTGTAGCCCAGGGTGGCCTTGAACTCACAGAGATCCTTCTGCCTTTGTCTCCCAAATCCTGGGATTGAAGGTGTGTCTTATCATTGACTGACCTTTAGTAGCTTTAGCTTTGCCTCTGGTCTTCAGGCAAGATTTATTTGTCAAAATGCAAATAATATACCACTGTACCCACACTTCTCAGGAGGACCACACCAAGTCAGCTCTATAAAGTGAGACCATGTCTCTAAAACAAAAGAAAGCAAAGCAAAAGTCTCTATAACTTGATAGCTAGTTAGGAACTAGAAGTAACAAAAACAGTATCTCAAAAGATACCTAAGTGTACATCTAATGGAATGTACGCAGGGTATCTAAAGAGCAGAATTGAACAAAGAAATGAAAAGAGAATTAAATAAGAAAGTGGAGTCATGTGGTGTTTATGGGGCCTGAGATGTCATGTTGTGGTGACTTCAGTCTACATTTAAATGATGTGTCATTTAGAGTAATACCAGCCAAAACCTTTGTGAATAGAGACAGAGTCAGTACATACATTAGGGAAAACAAACTACATAGTTTGAAAAGGGTTAGCGAAGTTTCAAGAATTATACTACCTTAATTTATAGCTCTGGTAGTCAGGGCAGTATCAGCCAAGAGAGTGGTCACACAGTTCATTGGGATGTGATGGCATACAGCATCAGAAAATACAAGGACGCATACAAAATCAGTCTGCTTTGACAGATGTGCATTATGAGTTCAGAGGAGAAAGACTTCACTCATGTGTCACACCCTCTTAGCACAGAGATGTGCACATAACCAAAAAGTGGAGATAATAAACAAAAGCAGGAGCAGGTAGATGCTGACTCCAAGTGCAGGGAGAGAGACTGCAGCAGCCATGGCCCCTCTCCACACACATGGCCTCTCTTTCTATAGTAATGTAGTTCTTCTTACCTTGTGCAGATAATGGAGAGTAATGCACATCCTTATTTTTTTTTCATCTTTTTTTTTTGGCTTTTTTCTCATGGACTATTAAAGTAAAAAGGGTAATTATGAGACAGAGTCATTATCTTTCAGCTTTCATTAATTTGTTGATGACTCCTGTGCTGTAAATCTTCCTAACAGGCCTCTATTTTCGTTTGTCTGCTAGAGACATGTCTTCTCAAAGGTGGAATAGGCACATCAAAATTACTGAGTTCTAAAAGTATTAATTCTTTATTTTCCTACTCTATCTGACCTTTTTTTTTTTGGAGGGGGGGAGGTCAGTCTTTTATTTTCTAGTTTCATCAAAATGGTTCTTCACCTTTGTCTTTTTCTTTTCTTCTTCTCTCTCTTTTTTATTTTCTGACACATGGTTTCTCTGTGTACTGCTGGCTGCCCTGTGATTTGTTTTGTAGATCAGGAGATCTACTTGCCTCTGTTTCCCAGGTGATGTGATTAAAGGCATGTGTCACCACCACCCCGCTGGTTCTTCACTTTGTGTTAGTTCGTAGGCATCAGTTTTTAAGTCCAAAGTCACCATGACTTAGCTTCTCATGTAACGTTGATATTATGTTTGCGCTCCCCAGGGTGTGTACCAGGACTGCTTTGTTCTCACCAGCACTGGCAGGTCAGCATATGTCCTATGGATTCTACAGTGGCCACAGCACTGTTTTCTCAGCCCCCATTGATGTCTGTTTTCTGTATTGTAGCCACGATAACATTTCTTTGATTCAAATAACAACTTCTCAGTTCTTGACAATCATTTATTCTTGTTTCCCTGTGTTTTCCTTGTTGTAGAGTAGTTCTTCATATGTATTACCATTTTATTCGTGAAACTATTGGTGATATGCTTTATAGTCATATGCAAGGCCAGGGTTTACATGATTTGAACTTCCTTACTGTCACTGAGAGGAAAACTTTTATTTAATATGGAGTCTTACTCTTAAATAAATCTAGTAAGAAGAATATATTTATGCTACAGAAATACCAAAGAGAATAAGAACATAAGCACATATGATCTAATAGAATGGTTTATTTATTCTCTCCGAGATAAGTGTTCTTTGAGATATGTAGACATCTGTGCATACTTAATCCCCTCCAATATTTCCTCCTCGACTTCTCTCATTTCACAGAGCATCATTATATAAAATAAAACAGATTCGAGAAATAGCTTATGTAATTCATTGCTAAGCATTAAATATTGATACTTTCTTCTCTCCCTACTATTATGACTTTTACTTTGTATAGTCTCTTGTAGGCGTTAGTAAATCCTCGGGGTTATAATTATTCTATCAGTTTTTCATTATAGCATGCTCATATCCTGTATTTTAAGGGTATTTAAAAAACTTTTTAATTATAAAACAAAATTATATAAAAACACCCAGATAAAGCAATTATAGTTTAGTTGTAAACTTTTTCACCTTTATTTAGAGTGTGTTTGTGTGTGTAATGATGCATGTGTGTGTGTGTGTGTGTGCTTGTGCATATGTACCACAGTACATGTATATCGGTCCAAGGACTGCTAGTGGGAGTTGGTTTTCTGCTTCCACAATGTGGGCCCTGGGGATTGACTAAGGCCCTAAGACTTGGTGTCAAATACCATTACTGCTGACTATTTTCATTCTTGTGACATGTACAGCATTGTTAATACTGAAAGCTAGATACCATTTTAGCAATTGTTGGTAGTATTGCTTTTCTTGTTTGGGTATACCTCATTTGGCCCTGCTCTGAACTTAGAATACCATGCTTTAATGGCTTTGATTTGTTTCTCTGGCCTTAACTGTCATTTTTAGCTAGAGACACCCAATGCCATTTAGTTTGACACATACTCAGACTTAACACAGTCAGATGTTTTTTATAGAGAATTATATATGATTTAAAAATTTTAATTAAAGTTAATTATATTATCCCTTCTCTGTCCTCCTTACCAGGAGTCATGTTCCCCCTAATTCATGGCCTTTTCTGTAACCATTGTTATTATATATGCATCCACATGAATCAACACAGAACTGTATCCTGCTGAATCTATTTAGTGTTGCCTGCATGTATATTTTTCAAGACTGACCACTCATGTAACTGGAATTTTCTCTCCCACCCGCCAGTTCCCAATTAAACACTCAGAGGCATATATTAATTATAAAGTTTGACAGATGGCTCAGGCTTTTTACTAACTTGCTCTTACTTTTAAATTAATACATTTCTATTATTTTATGTTTTGCCACATGGTTTGTGACTTGTTACCTCACATCTTGCTTCTCTGGCAACTGCTAGCATCTCCCCCAACTCTGCCCTTCTTTCTTGCTGTATTGAGTTTGGCTTTCCTACCTAGCTATATTCTGCTCTACCATAGGCCAAAGCAGCTTTATTTATCAACCAATAAAGCAACAGATATTCACAGCTTACAGAATATCACCCCACATCCTCTCCCCTTTTCTGTTTAATTAAGAAGGAAGTTTTTAACATTAACATTGTACAATTACATATAACTAAAAGGTTATACAGCAAGAATTATAGTTACAATATTTAGTATTGTATTTGTATTTGGAAAAATTAAAATATTCTATTTTTGTTAATCTAAAGTTTTATATCTATTTATCTTTTATCATAACTAAGGAAAACTATAATTATAACTATCTAGTTTTCAACTCCATCAAAGACCCCAGAATGATATAATATTATCTAAGTAAACAGGAAGTGCATTGTAAGCAATTTTCAAAACTCTAGAAATTGTAACATGAAGGGGCCTGCTTGTTGGGGTTTCTGTCCCGCCTGGTACCCCACAGCCGGCAAACCCCAAAGAAAATCACACAGAGATCTCCATAAGTTATAAAACTGATTGGCCCATTAGCCCAGGCTACTTATTAACTCTTGTAGCTTATATTAACCCATTATTCTTATCTATGTTAGCCACATGGCTTGGTACCTTTCTCAGCGGGGCAGCTCACATCTTGCTTCTTCGGTGATCTGGGCAGAACTGTGGAGGGAGCTTCCTACTTCCCAGAATACTCCTGTTCTCATCGCCCCACCTCTACTTCCTGTCTGGTTGACACACCTATACTTCCTGCCTGGCCAATCAGCGTTTATTTAAAACATGATTGACAGAATACAGACAATTCTCCTGCGCCAAGAAATGACAGAGATATCTGGCTCCCTGAACAGTCATCCAGAGTTCTCCTGTAATGTTGGGGCATTCATCTTCAGCATACAGGCTGATGGACTTTTCCACGAAGCAGGAAATTTGAAAGACTCTTTTGCCTATATTGGCAGTATATCAGTCATTTCCCTCTGTGTCCTGCAGAATGTCTGTCAGTTTCTTCTGTGAAGCAGGAACCCTGAAGGACCATACCGCCTTGTTTTGGCAAAGTTTAGTGATCATTTTTCTGTGGGCCCTGCCTGTCCTGTTTATACAGCATACTATCAGCAGTCCAGCATGAGCAGTTTCCCAAATGACTAGGCTTGTTACTTTGAAGGCAAACTCCATAATGAGTTTCTTCAATGCCAGTCTTCCTCTTTGAAGTAATTAATGCTGCCAGAAACAAATGTATCTTATGTTGAGAAAAGTCTAAGTTCTTAGAACATTTTAATTGCCATATTCTGTAGGTCTCTGAAGTGTTTGAAGATTACCTGTCTATTTGAAATATATCTCTGTATTACCTTGAAAATCTAATTAACAGGTTTATAGGTAGGGGTGACTATTAGCCTGTTTTTTTTATGATCTCAAATAGTTTTTAGGACTAAAACTTCATATTACATAATTATCAAATTGTATAGGTAATATCTTAAGCAAAAATCGGAACAGATGTGCAATATAAAGACAATAACCTTGAATTTGTATCAATATACAAAAATACTTTAAACAAAAATAGAAGTATATTTACAGTGTAGCAAAATTAACTTTAAATTTGTATCATTATACCAAAATAATGCCAATGCAAAATATCTGAGATTAATAGTTGTATTTTTATTCTCTATTCCTATATTTCCCTAAATATAATATAACAAACATCCATAACCTATCAAATAGCCCAAGAATCCATACTACATGCCCCAGCTCTTGGGAATGTGTATGTTGTTTACTCCAGACTGCTTTCTGCTTTCTGTGGATGAAATATCTTTAGGGGTCCCTGATAAAATTTTGAGATAATGACCAAGTCCTGGGAGGACCAGTGATAACCTTTGTTGATAGATATCACCTGTCAAGTTTCAGGATCATAACCTGGAGCGAATTCATAGCCTCTTGTTTCCTGTGGAAACAAAACCAAAACCGCTTCTTTAAAGCAATGCATCTTTTAAGTTTCATTTTACAAATGTATTTTTTTACTTCTGTTTTAAAGCTAAGGGATTTTTGAAATATTTAGGTTGCTATATTTTGTTAGTCTCTCATTCCTGTCTCTCAGCAGCTGTCTCTTGTCCATCAGCCATCAAAAAATTCAGAATCAACACAATACTATATAGGATCCAGAATCCTTGTGTGTTTTCCATCTTTAATTGCTTTTTTCTTTTATATTATTTTTAGTATTTCCTTGAAGACTTTTTTTTTTTTATTATTGTCTATACTATTTTTCTTCTCTCCCAAGCCTATATACAGTTTTTAAGCACACTGTGACCCATTTAGAGGTTTTTAAAAAAATTTATTTATTTATTTATTGGTCTGATTCTGTCTTTATTGAGTAGCTGTAATATTTTTTGATATTTTTTGATCATTGTTTTAAACTGGCAGCTGGGCATGACTAGGATCAAAGTGGCTGCTTTGACTGCTGGTTCTGCCCCACTTAGCTTTTCAATATGGCAGAAGTAGCAATGAGGTTCACTCTTACCCTCTCCCCCAATACTGCATTAGGTGGCTTGCAGCCATCCCACAAACATCTGTCACGCATCCTGGGCTGGGGCTGATTAGCTGCTCTGTACTGAGGCCTGTGTGAGACTGCAGAAACCTGTGCCACTCATTAGCACATGGCACCTGGCTGCATCCTGCAGGCAGCTGTTGGGATACATGTATGTCCCTGCGCTGCTGCTGGCACGAGACTGTGAGAGTAGGAAGTTCAGTGCAGCTCTGTTTCTTCTGTTTTTAAGGGTTCTAACCTTTTTTTCAGGTCTTATGTGGATCCTTGCTAGATGTTGGGTGCCTACCAGTTCCTGAATAAACACTCACAGACTTAAATTAATTTTAAAAGTTTGACTGATGGCTCAGACTTATTACTAACTAGCTCTTACTTTTAAATTAACACATTTCTATTATTTTATATTTTGCCACGAGGCTTATGACTTGTTACCTCGCATATTGCTTCACCAACAGCTTCTGGTGTCTTCCCACCACACACACACACCCCACTTTCTTTTCTGTATTTAGTTTGGCTTTTCCGCCTAGCTATATTCTACCTTGCTATAGGCCAAAACAGCTTTATTCATCAATCAATAAAAGCAACATATATTCTCAGTGTACAGAAGGCCATCACACTCAGTACTGGATAACTAATGAGGTGTTTATTGCTCGGGTTTCTTCATCTAGTGGTGGTGCCCTGTCAGTTGGTGTTGAAATTGTTAAGTTCTTGTTTAGGCACCATGTTATTGATATTTCATAGGTATAGCTTCTTTCTCATAGTCATAAGGCACAGTCTCACAACAGACTTTCTGGTACTATGCTCTCTCTTCTGTGATGTTCCTTAGGCCTTAGTTGCAAGAGTTGTGTTTTAGGGTGTCACTTTGGGTTGGTGCCCACAGTCAGTTGTTTTCTGCATGTTTGACTAGTTGTGGTTCCTGTAATGATCTCCTGCTGCAAAAAGAAGCTTCTTGGATGAGAGGTGAACTATGCTTACCTATCTGTTGGGTGTAAGATTTATTATTTAGGACAGGTGGTGATGGTGCACGCCTTTAATCTCAGCACTCAGGAGGCAGAGGCAGGTGGATCTGAGTTTGAGAACAGCCTGGCCTACAAAGTGAGTTCTACAACAGCCAGGGCTATACAGAGAAACCCTGTCTTGAAAACACAAATAGAGCAAAATAAAAAAGAATAAGTATTGATAATGCAGTTAAGAATTATACTGGTTTAGGAAGGTGGCAGCAGTCTCTCACCTGTAATCTGTAATCTCACTATGTATGAATAGTTGGTCACAATACCAGGATTTCCTTCCCATTACATGGCTTGTGGTTACCGCAGGGTATGGGAGGCACAGCTGTACCTTAGCTTGCCATGCTGGGCTTTGCTGTGGTTCATAGATGACACAGCTTGTTTCTCTCCTGTAGCAGATCCCATGGCTCCTTGTACTGGAGTACCTCGTCCTCAGGAAAGAGGCTTTCGGGTCACTTCCCGCTCAAATCCTTTGAGTTCTATGTCCAAAACCCATGCTGTCTTCAGCAGTTGGGGTTTACTTCCAACTTTTGGAGGTAACCAAGGGCAACAACAATATACTGTGGTGTTTTGGGAATCTCTTGGACTCTTGGCCAAGAACTCAGGTTTCTCATGTTTGCACTAGGGCTTTTGTTCTTGTGGTTCTTGTGGAGAGTATTAATCATTCCACGTGGTATAACCTCATTCAAACTGTATAATGTATGCATAGACATATACTTATTTGCATTATGTATAATTTTAGGTAACTATAAAATAGTGACTTTCTATATTCTTTTTCAAACATGCTTACTGTTATTTTCCTGCCTTTGTTTTTTAGTATTTATTTATTTGCTTATTATGTATACAGTATTCTTTCTTCAGTCCAGAAGAGGGCACCAGGCCTCATTTCAGATGATTGTGAGCCACCATGTGGTTGCTGGGAATTGAACTCAGGACCTTTGGAAGAGCAGGCAATGCTCTTAACCTCTGAGCCATCTCTCCAGCCCCTATTTTCCTGCCTTTTTGCTTCAGTAGTACCTTCCCTTTCTATCCCTGACTTAAAGATCCTTCCTTGTTTTTCTATTTCCCCCTTTATGTCACCTGCATCTTGCTGTTCCCCTTTCTGGGCAGGGGAATCCAAAATTCAAAGTATAAGTACAGATGAATTCTTAAAAATGCTTTTAAAAATTAGAACTATTTTATTCTTATAGTATAATTATTGAATAAATCCAAGTTATTAAATGATGATACTTTCAAAACGAAGTTAGTTATATTTGTATCTCTTGGGTGAGATCATAGTGTTTTACTGCTGTTATTCACAGGATATTCTGAATAATCTTGAGTCATGTGACCTTGAGGATGATGACCTTATGCTGGATGTGGATTTGCCGGAGGACACGCCTCTTGACAATGGTAAGTTAAGGTCCATAAGTCTCCAGATGCATGTGTGTGAATGTCTGCATTGTAACTAGTTTGATAATTATTAGGTCAAGGTTTCTTAATCTCAGCTGAGTCCTGAGGCTTAGAGTCACTCTCTGTTGGTGTAAGATTTTTTTTTTACTTATAAATTAAATGTTTAAAACCTTATTATGTGGACCTTAAATATAGTTCAGTATGATTCAGAAATATCGTATACCTTTATCTAAATGTAGTGTGTGTGTATGTGTGTGTATTTGAATACCTTAGTTTTCCCTCACTTTGCCTCATTTTGAATAAATAAATTTAGAGAAACATATTTGTTTTGTAAAACAGTATAATGTATTAATTTGATAACTAATTTAAGGTCAATTCTGGGAAAGTAATAACCTTCTGAATGAACTATACTACTTTTTGACTCCTAATTTCAGTTTTTCTTTCTCTCTCTGTGTGTCCCTGTAACCAGCAAGGTGGCGTTTTAGACAGTCTATGTGCACAAGGACTCTTGTCTCTGGTTAGGTATGGCATCTACAGGGTTTCTGTATTAGGAATTAGTAAGAGAAACAAAGACACCCTTGGGGGTGGGGTTGACTGGGAGTCCTGCTGTTCTGGAAAGAATGGCTTCAGAGATCTGAAGATTCCCTGTCAGTACACATTTGTGTGGTGTCCCAGGCTTCTCCAGAGCCAGGGTGAACATACAAAGAACGGTTGAATTCCTTTTTATCCATGGTGCTAGAACAGAGGGAGAATTTTCCAGAAGCCGAATGTGTTTGTTCCAAGTGTGCTTGCTTCTCACTCCTGCATCAGTCAGTTTGTCTTTGCTTGGACTATTTTTTCTTCTTCTTTTAATTCCCTGAAAAGGGGAATGAGCATGTGTTTATTTCCCTGATTCATGGATCTTGAATTACCTTGGATGACATAGCCATTGAGATTCTATAAATTACTGAGGGTTTCAGTATTTTAAGATCTGCACTACTTTGGGCTGGTTATTCTTTTGATTAATCACAGAAGAAACTCAAATCTATGGCTTAGAATTAGAACACTCGTTTCAATCATGTTCTGCCTATGGCAGAAGTGTTCTGCCCTAACATATCTTGCTGAAACCACTCACAGTGGGAAGCTCTGGAGGCCACAGGGGACTTACAAGTTGTTGAAATGAAGCACTGAGGGTATTGTATTGTCCTTTGTTACCGTAGGAGTAGAGACTGTTAGACTTTCTTGTGGTGCTTCTGGCACTTGGGATACTTCTGCAGCCAGAATGGAATTCCAATCCTGAGAAAGAAAAATTATAGCCAACACCCAGATGAACAGAAAGCTGAACTGCCAGCCTTACAGCAGTGCAGGGAGATGATGATGAGGGTGCTTAGGGAACCACTGCTCTCTAGAGCTATAGAACAGGATTCCCCACAACAGTATAGCAGTTCAGTAGGTGGCATAAATCACAGTTGCTGTTGTGAAGTCTGAGTTAGTGACCTGGGAGACCAAGTTCAACACTCTTCTGACACACTAAGGGAAAATAAAATGTAAACAGTGAAAATGACTGAGCACGCAATAACAGGTGCAGGAGATGTGACATGCTTGATTGCTTTTTTTTTTTTTTTTTGGCTTGTAATGAAGACTGAGGGGTTTCCCTCCTTGGAATAAGTCATAACATAGGTAGTGCATGTCACTTTGACAGGGTTATCACAACTTCATTTTGGAAATTTTATTCCATTTCTGGGCTGATACAGGAAGCACAGATCAAATCAGTCTTAGAACTCACCTCATTTCCTGAACACAGCCTCGTTAACCCCCATTCTAGACAGATGTGGAACCTCAGAGAAATTGTAGGTCTTTGAGGTCTTTGTTGCAGTCTCAAAAAAGTAGGTGGAAATCCATTATCATTGCACATACAGTACAGGTGTTTTCCTAAAAGAAAATAAATCAATATTGGCTACTTTGAGCTAAAAGAACACCAAAAAAAGCAGAGTGTGAGCCTAAGTTAGTTTTCCTTGTATGCACCAACATAAAGTAGCACTTGTGTTTCCTATTACAGGAAGGCAGGAACTACTTTTTAGGTCTCTTGGGCTGGGATAAGAATGTGGAGGTGCTGGTAGGTTATAGGGATCTTTGAAGATGCTCTTAACTGTTGGTTTTAGTGTTTTGTTTTTTTTCTGTTTGAGGATGTTATATAAGTTTGGGAAAGATCGCTGAACCCTCAGGTGTTTTGGCGTCACTTATTCTCCCAGCATTATTGGGGTACGAATTACTATGACCTCTTTAAGAAGAGTTTATTGGGTAGCGTGTGCATGCATGTATGTGGGGGTATACTTTCTTGTCTGTGTGTATCAATGCAGAGTCTGAAGGTCAATAATGGGTTTGTTCCTCCTTATTGCTTGAGACAGAGTCTCTTCTGTGAATCTGATGTTTCCCATTTTGCCTTAGGCTGGCTTGTCATTGAACACCAGGATCTTCTAGTCTCCACCCACCTTGTGCTGGGGGTTATAGGCACCTGTTGCCAAGCCCATTGTTTTTGTGTGGGCATGTGAGGGTTCTGAACTCTGGGCCTCTTTCTTACAGAGTGATAATTTTCCCCACTGAGTTATCTTTCTAGTTCCTTTCTTGATAGTGTTAAAGAAGTTTTCATGAGGATAGTGCTTATCTGATAATTGCATCTGTGTGCAGGTCTTTTTCTCTGTACTATCCAGGGGAGAAAACAATTCCTTTTCTATACTGTCTTTTGCACTCCATTGTAGGGTTTTATTTGTTTGATATTTATTTATTTGTTTATTTAATTTACTGTTTGAGATAGGGTCTAACTATGTAGCCTTGGTTGGCCTGTAACTTGCTATGCAGACTAGGGTGACTTGGAACTCAGCGAGATTTGCCTGCCTCTGCTTCCCAGATACTGGTTTTAAAGGCATGCACCACAGTCACAATGCCTGCCTCCCATCATAGGCTCATAAACCACTGCCACATTCTTTACATACAGTGTCTTTTAATTATGAGCTAGCTGATACAGATCTCTGAACACTAGATTATGATTCCTAAGTGCTATTCTAGATTTCCCTGGGGACTTTTCCCAATGCCATTTAGATCTTTTAAATTATTTAGCCTTGCTCTCTCAACTGAGAATAGATTGTATACAGTTTTCCCTGTTCTGAAAGTGTTTAACTTTACCAGATATTTCCTTTATTTAAAAGGAATAGCAACAGGTTAAAGGAGAGGTGCTTCAGAGGAAAATCAAAGAGGCGTGGAATTGGGGGCAAGGAATTGTGAAACATTGAGACTTGAGTAGGGAGTTGGACGACTTGTTCTTAGTAACAGATTATTTTAATTTTGCAAACTGTTCTTTTTTTTTTTTAATCCTTGACCTGAATTAGTAGATCAAGGAATTTCATAAGGAAACAGTTTTGCAATCTGAGTTTCTTTTGGAAGGCTATTAGATGTTTGCTATTGGTCCTTACTGTTGTAGGGTACCTCTTTCTGTTGTAGAATGTTTCTCAGTATTTCTGGTATGCCAGAAACGCAGCTGTGTTGCCTCTTCCTCTTGTTTAGGAAATTCTGATGGCCAGCCATCGCCCACAAACACACACCTGGCATTTGGCATGTCAGAGTATAATCCTCAAGTTAGTGGATTACCCTAGTAAGTACCTTCTCTGTATACTGTTAGTCATTTTAGCCATTCTCTTTAGACTTTAGACATTGAAAGATGCTTTTCTATTTCCTAAATCTGACACAAAGTTTAATTGCTGACTAAATTATCTTATGTTTAAGCACATAAGGCTACATTTTCGATACACTTTGTATTGAAATACATGAGGATCATCTTATTCTTGATTGCTTCCAGTTACTTGCATTTTTTTTCTAGAAATTTCTTTCTGTGCCTGTACCATGTTAAGTAATTCAGTTTATGCTTTTTTCACTTATATTTTTAACATTTAATTACAGTTGAAAATTTCCTTACTAATGTAAAGCCTCCTCGGGCCTTGTCTATCTCTCATGCAGTTACTTATATAAAAATTACTACCTGGGTCATCATTATCTCTCAGGACTTGAAAGATGTCATGTAAAAGAAAAAAAATGAAGGATACATTGGGTATCATGTTTTATTCCTTTATCAAACAAGGTAAAATCATACCATCATAACAGGTATCCTTATATCATATACCTCTATTAGCTAATTAGATTCTTTCCCTCTTCAGTGGGTTAGAACCCTGATGCTGTCTGTCTTTTTACAGTACTAGAACTAAAATATACTGCTTTTTGCCGTTTGAACTAGTGACCTTCAGTCACTAGTTAGGATTTGCCCTTAGTTTTTCTCGGAGGTTTCTGTACGCACCCTCAACTTTGCAGCTTGCACATTCAGGAGGACTGACTTTCCCCATAAAGCATTATCTGAATCTCTTCTTAAGCCCTAGAACTGGATTTTTATTGATCTCCCTCTCGAGAGATTTTGTTTTTTCCCATTTTCTTTTCTATTTTATTTCTTTTAATCTGTCACGGAACACTTTAATCTTCCCTAGGTAACCACTACTAATATTTTAATATTACCATCTTAGCTGGATTGCAAAGTTTATAAAGATGTGCTTGATGGATGGATGCCTGAGGAAGCAGCACTCCCGGGAGAGTCAGGGTCATCTGTAGAAATTCGGTCTAAATTTGAACTTTAATCTTTTGCAGTAGTGGCAGATGTTTGTCTCTCCTGCTAACCTGCCGTTCAGGATGAATTAAGGCTTCAGTAAAGAGCCCTGATTTGAAGTCTGTTCACCAAACCCGTGTGGCAGCTTGTGCTCTGTAATTGCTCTAACATTTAGCTCTCTTGTCTGGTTTGCTTGCCTCTTCCTATTTTCTGTGCTGTGCTGATTTTTATTATGATAATATGTCAGGTCTTCCTTTGGGACTGGAAATTTTTCTTCTTAAATTAAGGAAACACATTTCAAAGTAGATGCCCCTTAGCAGCAGAGTGTAGAACTACTGAGCTGCTAGGTGGAGGTATTCTGGGGGGACTCTGTGCACCTGAGTAATGCAGCTGAGTTGTTGATGATGTTACCAGAGGAACCAAATGAAATTACCTTTAAACTTCAAGATTTACTTAAAATTCCTACTGATATTTTTCAGCATAGTGGTCGTCATACTATGTATTAGTCATAACTGAACTTCAGTTCCACTTAATTTTAACAACAAAATAGTAGGAAGTTATTGGCAGTAATTTTATATGTTAGACTTCTTTTAAAAGCTATTGCTACAGTGAAAGAAAACTATTTATTAGCACTGATTCCTCATGAATGCAAACAAAGATTCAGCGTCCTTTCAAAAGTGTGCTTAAGTCATTTGCTGTTTTCTTCTGCATGGCCCTTTCATAGATGGGAAGCCTTCCATCTTCTCTATAAAGAAACTATTAGCTATTTTAAATCCAAGTTTTTGGTTCATGGTAACAGCCACTTAAAATAAGTCATTTTTTAAAAAAACCCCACGATTATATTGATATGTAAAGTTTTTTATCACAAGAAATTTTGAACTTTTTCTTGGAGGTTTTGGAGTGGAGAAGCCTATCCTGTTCCATGGCTTGGGCTAGTGTTTAGAAGTATTTTTAGTAACAGTCCTAACTCAGTAGCTATGTAAGCACTGAGCGAAGATGGAGTCACAGGGCAGGCTGGGCTTGCTTCCCACAGGGAGGGTTGGGAGTGGAGCAGGAAGGAAGGCCTGTTTCAGCGGCGCCTTGTGTGCAACTATGTCTGAGTAGGCAGCCGGCAGCACAATGTCTCCCTTGTGCCGAATAGCTTTTTCAGAGAGTGCTCTGAGATGTGAGAGCAGAGCGTTTGGGTGAGTGGAGAAGCTGGGGTGCTTCAGGGAGTTTTGTGGTATTTGGATTTCAGGAGAGAACTGGTATTTGTTGTTACAAAGTACTGGCTTTGTTTTCAGCAGCATTTCAGTTTTTCTGAACCAGCTCTGCTACAGACAAATTGGAGCAGCTTACTCTTTAAAATTGTGAGCTTTATTTAAAAACATGATCGTCTATGATGATAGGTTAATTTGTGCTTCTTGAGGCTGAGAAACTTAATTGAGGCACTTATTTCTAAGAATGGATACTATGCTGTTCATAAATTTACATTTTTCTGTCCTGATTGCTTGTATTTGAAATGTGTAATGTTCATTTCAGGGAAGTTTTTCCTTGTTTTAAAACAGTCTAACAGTTAGTTGTTCTCTTAAGTGGCTGCTCCAGAAATATTATAATTTACTTCAGTTTGAATGTATAAAGTTCAGTTTTCACTGTAAGAACTGGTTTCCTTTGGAAAACTTTATTTTGTGATTAGTTTACATGGCTGGTACTTCTAGAATTAAAAATTATTTTCACAGCATTTAATTATTAGGCCATAAGTAGTTAACTTTTTATACAGTGTGCACATATTTATAGTTTGTTACTTTTTAATCTGTCTAGTGGACTGTGACAATATGAACCGCTTTGACCGAGCCGACAGAAATGTACGACAGTCACAGGACGGATTTTGGAAAAGAGCACCCCAGAGGTGGAGTGGGCAGGAGCATTACCACCTGAGCCACCCTGATCACTATCATCACCATGGGAAAAGTGACTTGAGCAGGTGAGCACTGTTCTAACTGCATCTTCACTTCAGTCCTCTGCTTAACCTGACTCATAGGTCTCTCTCCAAGCCAATTTGCCTGGTTTTCGAGTCACCAAAACCAGTTCAGTGTATGCATGATATGTAATTATTATAATAACTAATCTTTTCTTAGCTGGAATCTTGTTTCAGTAGCCTTATTGCAGATTTACAAATTGCATTTGCATCTATTTTAAGGACTTTTAAGTTGTGATATGACTTTGTGGGGGAGAGGGTTATCATTTTGAAATTAATGAATACTGACCTTGTTTATTATTTTTAAAAATAATATTGTACAAAGTAACTACTAAGTTATTGGTTTTGTTTTGCTTATAAATTAAAATTCCACAGATACTGTTAAGAGATGTGAATTGACACTAGAAGTACTTTCCATTTTAAGGGATAAAGTAGTCTGAAATTGGATCAGATCATGGAGTCTAATGGGCTCACAGCCATTCACACCTGGAGTCGAAGCCTCACCTGGTATAGATGAACTTTGCAAGCTTAGTTTATTTAACCCTCTGCACTATTTGTGAGCAGGCTTAAAAACACTTTTCTCTGTGTGTTTATGGATCAGGATAAAGTTGGTTATTCAGTACCTGGTTTATGGTAAGCAATAACATTAATTTAAAAATTTTAATGTCTCATTCCGCAAGGGGTTTGTGTTTATCCTGGAACATATTGTAATGCAAATAATAAAACTGAGATGAAGAAATAATATAAAGAAAACATGATCTTTTGTACCCCCTAAGATAAGAAGTAAAGTTTTTGTAAGGGTCCTTGTAGCAAAAATAAAGAGCAAAGCTTGACCTGTTGTTATCAGACATATGGTGTGCATAAGATGGAGAATTTGTTTCTTCTGGATTTGTTCAATACAAATTTATACAAGACAAATACAGAGGGAGTGGTCGTGTGAATTCTAAGAAAAGTGCTTTGGACATACACTGGACAGGTCCTGAGTGGCACAGTAACTTTCTTAATCCTTCATCATCATGTTTTTCTATCTAAGCTGAACAAATTCTATTCTAATAAAGTATCCTTTTGTGGATTAATAAAGAAATGGGGTCCAATTAAAATCTTTTGTTGGAGTAAATAAATAGAAGGGTAAGATTGTGCAGTCGGGAAGAATTCATGCAGTAGGTAGAGATCACCTTTATTGTTGCAATGGCGATCATGCTTCTCTCTCGAATCTTGCTGTGTCTTTATAACAAATTAAATTACCGCAGGTGTATGACGTGAAGTTAATAATAAGCATTTTGGTATCAGTTACTTTTGCTTCACTGTCGCTACAGATCCTAACAGAAACAGCTCACAGGATAGGTTTGTTTTGACCCAGTTTCAGAGAGCTGGAATCCATCATGACAGGCTAGTCATGGCAAAGTAGCTCATGGTGTTAGGAGCATGTGATGGAGGCTCCTCACATCACTGCAAACCAGCAGGTGTAACCTTTAAAAGCTTAACCTTAATGGTTTATTTCTACTAGATCCCCTCTTATACATTCTCCAGCCTCCCAGAATATCAGTACCATCTGGGAACACTCACAACTTGAGCCTGTGAGAGATATGCCATATTCAGACTATCAAAATGCTTATTTTTAAAATTAGTTCATTCACTTAATAAATACTCATTGGTAGCCTATGTGTTGCGCAGTGCCCTAAAGTCTTATCCTGGTATGAAACTGGAGATGGTATGAGAGGTGAAAGTTGTGAATTGGTAATGAGTTCTTGGACTATTGTATTAAAGAGGAAGAATTCTGCATTGATGCAGTTTAAGTAGACAACTTTACATTGAAGAAAAGACTCCTGTGCATGTGTTACATGAATGTGCATGTCCCATATGCATAGTATATAGTCTGTGGAGACTAACTTGTGGGTACTTATCATGCAGTGTTACTGCTGTGACAGTGTGTGCCTAATAAAGGATTGGAGAAGGGATATGATGAGCATGCAGCGGCTCTCTGTATGTTTTATCTAGGAAAGCACAGACTGAGTGGTTACTTTTGAATCAGTCTGCAGGACTGACTGGAGACTGGAGCAATAGTTTAGTGTCTGAAGGAGAGGAGTGAGCACTTAGCCTGGCACAAGGGCAGTTGCAGGGTTTGTGTGCTAGACTTGGGATTTTCAGACACCCATTCTTCAAGTTTACCATAACTGGATTTCTTGTTGATTTAAAAGAATGAGTGATATGTTCTATAACTCTAGAAAGCAGAACTATCGTATCTGCATTTTTTTTTTGACAAAGGGAAGCAGATTTCAGCATAAAGGAGACATTATTCAGCCTATCAGAAATACAGTTAATTGTTTCTGTCCTTTGAAATGATTCAACTGAGGCTGAGTGTAATCTCAGAAAAATTAGGAAGGACATCCCCTCTCCCCAAAAGTCCAGAACCCTAAGCTCTAATTTTCTACGTATCAACAGTTCAGATAAATATAAGAATGAACAAATTAAATTGTTTAAACGGTGGCTGCGTTATGCCTATTTGCTTCTATAAATTGTGATTTTGCAGAAATTAGTGAAAGATAGATTAACATTTCCACAAAACATGACCACAGGTCCCCCTCAGAGTTTATAAACTTTGAGGCACTTGTGATTGTGAATTCTCAGTTTCTAGTTGGTAGTAAGGGAGAGATGCACATTGTGTTTTTGTTAATCTTAGTCAGCATAGAGTTTTCTAAGGAGTGGTTGAATACGCTGACAATGCTGAGGCTCATAGATGCGTGGTTTAGTTTACCTTCAAGCTTCTCTGTTTGTTCTGGTTTTTCCCAGCATGCCAAAGCTATTTACAGTGAAGTATGTTACAGAAAGAAACTTTCCACAGCAAGCCTTGGGGCTGTCATTTTCTGTTTTCACCTTAATGTTAAAGAGTTTGAGAGTGCAAACCTCTAGGTCTTTTTTAATATCAGGTGTACACAAGTCCCTCTTGGTATTCTCTAACGTGAGCACCGACTCTCTTTTTTTTGGTGCCTAATCACTGTTATTATCATAGTTCACTATAGCATTGTCTTAGCCATAACTTAGGCCCGTTGGGACATTACTAGTTCAGAATTGCTGATCTATATGTTCTCTGATATTCTCGTCATAATACCACTTTTTTCCATTTACTCCAGCGTAATATTCCATTCCCATTTTCTCCCAAGAGTTCCCCTTTCCTAAAACTTTTATGCCAGATGAAGTTCTCTCAACCCTAACAAACTTACAGCCTTGCCCTGTTTGTGGTTATCCTTCTAATTATAACAAATCTAACACTTAACTAAATGTATTTCTTTCATAGTCACATTTTTATAGGCAAGATTTTTATTTTCTAAGAGACTTAGTATTTTACTCTTTGGAGGTGGGCATGTCTTTGTTGGCACTCTTCCTTGTTGTCACTCTTCATTGGCATACTGAATGAAGTATTTTTAAGTTGCTCTTTTGAGACTTGGACTATTTACCTGAATCAGCTCCTTTTCATTATTCCTTCGTGTATACTTTATAAAAATTGTGGCCCCTTAGCTTCCTGTCCTCCTTTATTGTAACCTTTGATACAGCCATGAATAACTCCATTGTTCTGCAAGTGACTCTTTTAACTTTTTCCTTAGCTCTTAATATTTTCTATTTATGCTATATGTCATCGAGAACGGATAATTTTACTTTTTCCTTTTCAATCTGTATAGTTTTCTTTCGTGGGCAATTGCTATGGCTACCTTTTTTTTTTTTGGCATGGTGTTGAATTGAAGTAGTGAGAGCCAACAGCCGTCTTGTTTCTGATTTTGGGGAAAAGCATTCATCTTTTGATGTCAAGAATGGTATTGTTTTGTTTCTTTTTTTGTCAAGCGTATTTCCTTTATCAATCTGAAGACATTCCCTTCTATTCATGCTTTGTTGAACATTTTATCTTGGAGGCCTGCTGTGTTTCATCTAATGCTTTTCCAGTGTCCATTGAGATGCCTTTCCCTTCCTTTCATCCTATTAATACAGTATGTCACATGGCTTTTAGCTGTCAAACCAGACATTTATTTCTCAAACAATTCAGTTACTTATGGTACACAATTTTTACATTTCTATATGTTATGGAGTTTTATGTATCTACTCCTAAAAACCAGTCTAGTTTTGTTGAGATGAATGTGGTTTTGGTTATGGGCCATTTAGAATGGATTGGAAAGTGTTCCTTCCAGTAGCACTTTTGGGAAGAATTTGTGAAGAACAGAAGAGTGTTACTGACTTTTACTTAGATCTAAGCTTTACTTTGTGACAATATTATTATTAAAAATTAAATATATATTTATATTCTATAGATGCCTGTTAGGTTCTAGAGTACATTGTTGCTCAAGTCCATTGATTCCCTGTTGATCTGCTGGTTTGATATGTTTGTTACTGAAGGCAAACTTATGAATTCTTCTTCATCACTGTATCTTTTAGAGAAGAGTGGTTGCCTAGCAATAGATTCTTACAGTTTTCATTTACTTGGAGTGTCTTCTTTCAATTCTCCTTTATTTTAAAGGATTACTTTGCTAGATGTAGAATGCTTTGTTTATAGACTTTCTTGTTTTAAACCCTTGCAAATTTTGATCCCTTGTTTCCTGATGAGAAATCAACTCCCATTTCTCACTTCTTCCATTTCATGCGCTACTTCCCTTTGCATTTAGAGGACATTCACGTTGATTTCTTCTCACAGATAAATTATGGTGTGTTTAGTATTGTCTCTCCTTTAGCTTAGCATCCCCTTGAGCTTCTTAGATATGTAGATTGATATTTCATTATATTTTGGAAATTCTAATCGTCACTCCAGTTTATTTTCACTACTCATTATCTCCTTCCCACTTTCTGTCACATTAAGAATAAAATGAATATCATTCTTTTCTTGTCACAACAAGTTTGAAAGAGGAATACATAAAATAGGCAAAATGCTCAAATTAGCTCTCCCCTGTCCAGGATTTGTTGTTGCTTTGGCTTGTTGCCACTTTGCATTCCTGTCCACAGTGAGTGGGAGCTCCTGGTGGCCCACATCCTCAGCCAGCTTTAGGTGTTGTGCTTTGGACATTAACCATTTGCTATGTAGTGGTGTCTTGTTTTAATTGACAATTCTCTAATGATATTTTTTCAGATGCTTGTTTTCCATCCATGTGTTTTCTTTCCTGGTGTGTCCAGATCTTGGTCAATTTTTAAATCGAATTATTCTCATATTGTTGAATTTTAAGTTCTTTGTATATTTGAGAGATTAGTCCTGTATCAGATACATGTATAGGAAATACACTCAACTCAGTCTGTGGCTTTTCTAATTTTCTAAGTGGTGTTTTTTTATTTCTAAAATTTGCAGATGACTTTTTAGAAATAAAGCTGAGTACACTTCTTCCTTGGAATATGTGTATATATGCATGCATGTACAGTGTGTCTAAAAACATTCGCAAACCCAAGATACTCTAGGGTTTTTTCCTATAACATAGGAATTTTATAGTTGTGTATATTACATTGAGGTCTGTTACTCATTTTGGATTAATTTTTGTGAAGGTCATTTCTGTTGCACATAAATATCCTGTTACTTGGTTTCATTTGTTCAAAACGTCATCCCCTATCGAATTGCCTTTGCTACTTTTTCAAGGAGGGAGTGACTGCATTTATGACTCCATTTCCAAACTGTATCCCTTACTTTCCTGTTTTCACCTTTTGTTCACCAATTCCATCCGATTGTGATGATCACAGCTTCAGATGGGAAGTTCCAGAGTGGGCAAGTGCCGGTTTTGGCTGTTCTTTGCTTACTCATTAGATCGTATCAGATCGTTTCAGGTAATACCCTAGAATGTTGATTAGGATTGTTTCAAGTCATGTATTTAAAGAATAAAATTGACACCATAAAGCATGCTTATTTAACTTCTACATGGAAGTTAAATTTTTTAAATTTTTTTAATGATGAGAAAAATATTAAGATTAAATTTAAAAATCAAAATTGTGTCTTAGGGAATAAAGAAAAATAAACCTCTGATACCCACATATATACTCATATACACAGATCTACACCAGGCTGAGGTACAAAGTTATACATCCTTATAGTCAAGGTACTTTGAAAGTGGGGAATAATAAGAAACTAAATTATTGATATGGCACATAATTTAGGAAGATCTTTTTAAAATTATAATAAACCTTTAGTAATGTCTTTTATTTAGGTTGGTGGGTTGGATGGCAAGTGAGGCTCCAAATTCAATTTGGATTTCCAAAACAAAGATACCATTTAAAGATTTTCTTTCTCTAGCTTCTCTAAATACTATGGGCTTTTCCTTTCTCATTTTGATTGGCTGACTTATAGAAAATAATAAATAGTACTGGTGCTAATGGGCATTTATTTCTCTTTCCATGCTTCTGTAACTGATTATTGCCCTTGTTCACATCATTACTGGTTGAATTGTCTGCCACCCTGTGACCGCCCATAGATTGTGTGAGTGACACAAAGCTGTCATAGATTGTGGTCAAGTCAGAGTCTCTGGTCTTCTATTTTACTATCGTCTGGTTCTACTCCTAGAAATCTGTGACCGCTGACTGACTTGTGCATAGCTGTAGAATTAATTATACCTATTGAAGGACAGTGTGGTGCTGTTGGTAGAACTTCCTTTTTTCGTGCCGTTTTTTTTTCTCTCTTTATTCTTTTGTTCCTGAATGTGAGCTTTACTCCTAGAAAGTGAGTTTTAGCTCCTCTCTGTTTCCAGGATTTTCTGTCATATGTAAATAGTATCACCTCACAGTTTAGAAACCCAAAGACTGCCATCATCTTCCTGCCCTGCATATACCCTTTAGCATCTCCATCACATGCCTGTTTTCTCTTCCTTCCATGCCTGCTGCCTCCCTGCCTTCATGGTTATGTCTATGTTTCCCTCCAGTCTTCAGATGTTTCACTGGTGAGCTATAATGACATGGTTTGACAACAATACACAAGTATAAAGTCAGTTTGTGGATGTCCATATTTTCACAGTTAGTAAATGTTAACGAAAGGGGTATGATGACTTCTTGTGGCTCACGTGATGTTTGTGTTCCAAAGGAAGTTGGAAATTATTAATGGTGTGGTCGTAACTTGGTTTTATTTATTATTTACTATATATCATGTAATATTCTAAACACTTCAGACATATTGCTTTATTTAATCCTTGTCCAGCCTAGATAAGTAATTATGTTACTATCCTCATGAGTTTGTAGGCAAGAAAAATGAAGTGCACAGAAACTATGTCACTCGCCCTGTGTTGCATGGCTGATAAACATCACCAGAGACTTCTAGCTCAAGATCTGTGCAAGTCATTTAAAAATGAATAAATAAAATATGACTCTGTTTTTCAAGGACTTATATTTTATTTAGTATTTTTAGTGACTGTTGTCAACTTGAATTTGAATCCAAATCCAAGGTCAGGTTCTTTCATGTGCCTTTTCTAGATGGCAGATCTTAATTCATATGCCCCACTAGTGATGAATGCTTCTTGACTCTAGAAACTCACAAGTTCCATGTGTGAATGGCTCTCATCTCTGTGAGCCCAGTGTAATCTGGATGGTCATACTTGATTGTCTGTCATGCTCTAGAGATCTGACTAGTCCCTCTTAGTATCCGTCCTGTCTAGTCTTTTTTTTTTAATCATGTGGCAAAATAATTTACCATAGTATGTTTTTTTAACAAGGATAATTTTTATAATATTTTTAATTTGTCCTTTGACAGTTTCATACATGTATGCCACGTATCTTGGTCATATCTACACCAGTCCTCCTCTCCTACCTGCTCTGCCTGGATTCCCTAACACTCCCCCACCTAACTTCATTTCTTTTACTTTTTTCCTCCTCATCGTCCTGTTCTTTCTTCTTCTTTTTTCTCCTCTTTTTTTCCCTTCTTTTTTGAAATAACCTCTGAGTCCAGTTAGTGCTGTTGGCATGAGCATGGGTGTGAAGCCATCCACTAGAACATTGGCAGCTTAACACCAGCTAAACCCCTGAAGAACAATGACTTTACTTCCCCCACATTTGTCAGTTGCAAATAACTCCTTAGCTAGGGGTGGAGCCTCATGAGCCCCTCCCCAGTCTATACTGGAATGTTGACTTCTTTGGTTTTGTGCAGGTAACCATAGCTCCTGTGAATTCATGAGTGCTGTGGTCATGCCATGTCCAGAAGACAGCATCATTTCACAGCACTCTCCATCCTCCAGCTCTTGCATTCTTTCTACCTTCCTCTTCTGCAGTACCTGAGCCTTTGCAGGGTTGCTGTGTATGTCCTCTTTCGAGCTGAGCACTCAACAGTCACTCCCAGCACTGTGACCAGTTGTGAGTCTCACATTGATGCCACTCACTACATTAAGAAGCTTCTCTGACCAAGGGTGAGAGCAGCAGTAATTTATTGATGTTAACAGATATTAGAAGGTAGTTTGACTACATGTTCATCTAGCGAAACAATAGTAATAGGTTCTGCCCTGTGACCTCTACAGCCATCGGCTTTTGACCAGATTTATTGTACCAGGCATGAATTCTCCTCTGTGGAACAGGCCTTGATTCCAATTAGAAGGCTGTTAGCCACCCCATAACTGTCAGGCACTGCTTCAGTGGGCACATCGTTCCTGACAGGTCAGTATGTTGGTATGCAGTGCCTGCCCATGGATTAAGTCCACTGATTAAAGTTAAACCCTAGTAAGCCTATCTACCAGCAGGGAAGACCTTTCCAGGTTAGCTCCAGCTTGTTTTTTGTTTTTTGCTTTTTTTTTTTTTGTCCTGCAACCAAAGTGTAGTGTGTCTTCAACAATAGGATCTTGCCATCAGTTATAGTGTGGAAGCAAAAATAATGGTAATTAATAGCCTGTATTGTTTGGGGAACCTGTGCAGCCACCCTAACTCACAGGGAGATATCCCATACCTGCCACTGAGATTTTTATTTAGTAACTCATTTCTTCTTAAGGAAACATTACCTTCTGTCTCAGTTAGGGTTTCTGTTGCTGTGAATAAACACCCATGACTTTGGGAACTCTTATAAAGGAAAAACATTTAATTGTATTGCTTATATTTTCAGAGGTTTAGTTCATTATCATCATGGTGAGACATAGTGGTGTTCAGACAGATGTGGTGCTTGAAATGGAGCTGAGATCCTACATTTTGACTTGGAGGCAACAGAAAGTGGTCTGTCTCACTGGGTGTGGCATGAATATATATGAGACGTCAAAGCTGGCCTCTTTAGTGACACATGTCCTCCAACAACACCACACCTCCTAAGAGTGCTCTGCCTTTGGGGGACCATTTTCTTTCAAACTACCATATCTATCCACATACAATATCTCCATCTAAACTCATACCCCCCCCCCACATGTTTACAAATTAGTGGGCTTCCATATTGCTTTTTAATGCATCCTTTGTTTTGGTTAATCCTTGTAAGTGGAGACTGCTCTTTTCAGAAACTGTATTAGTTAGAACACTGTTTGGCCTATTAGCTCTACCTTCTTATTAACTAACTCTTACATCTTAAATTAACCCATTTCTTTTAATCTGTGTATTGCCACGAGGTAGTGGCTTACCGGAAAGGTTCCTGGTCCTTCTCCTTTGGCAGCTACATGCTGTCTCTCTAATTCTGCCTACTCTCTCAATACATCTCTTCCAGCCTGGTTATATTCTGCCGTGCTGTAGGCTGAAACAGCTTCTTTATTAAGTAATGGTAATAAAACATATTTGTAGCACACAGAGAGGAATCCCACATCATCTTCCCTTTTCTGTCTAAATAAAAAGGAAAGTTCTTGTTTTAACATAGTAAAATTGCATATAACAAAACAGGTATCAAACAAGAATTACAGCTAAAATATTTTTTGTGAGTCTAAGGTTTCACATAATTTATCTTTTATCATAAATAAGGAAAACTATAACTATTTAGCCTTCAACTCCATCAAAGACCCCAGAAGGATATAATATTATCCAAATAAACAGGAATTGCATTGTAAGCATCTTCCAAAGCTCTAGAATTGACAGAAATATCTAGCTACCTGGACAGTCACCCAAAGTTCTTCTGTAATGTTAGGGCAACAATCCTATAGGCCTATAGTATCTGGAAGACTTTTCCATGAAGCAGGAAATTTGGAAATCTGTTCTGTCTTGTAATAGCAAAGTTCATCAGTTGCTTTCTTCTATGTCCTGTAGAATGTCTGACAGACTCTTTTATGAAGCAGGAACCCTGGAGGATTGTCTCACCTTCTTTAGACAAGTTAAGCAGTCATTTTTTTCTGTGTATTGTGGGTGTGTACGCTAAGAGGATACAGTATTGACCTCCATAAACATACCTGTTGTAGCACCTCAGGGAATCAAGGGAGTGTCCACAGAAGGACATATCAACAACTAAAGACGATGAGTAGTTACTGAGATGCATGAGTGGAGGGAGGCTGCATGAGTGGACTAGCAAGACCACTGGAAAGGATGAGAACGTCATTTGGAAATGAAGGACACTTTGTAGTATGCTTTGGGAATTGAGGGTAATTAGCTATTGAGAAGTGTCAGAGAAGGGGGGGAGGCTTGAGAAAAGAGGTTGAAGAAGAAACTGGATTCTATCTGTGGCATCATAAGCTATTTGAAGATTCTCCTCTTACTTTGAGCCATTATCCTTTTCATTTTCCCCTGTGAAGCCTTAGCCTTTCATTTCAAACTCTTAACTTCCTACTTTACAGTCTATCCTAAGACTTTGCTACCCTCGGAAAATCTCCAAGTGTGTTGCTTATTCCCTCAGAAGTGCAGCTATTTTCATGTTTACTACTTGTTTGATGGGTTTTTCTCTGTTTTTGTCTTAATTCTTGTTAGTTTTTCACTGGTAAGATATTTTTCATCAGCATGTAGTCATCGGTGGGTAAATTATACTAATTTACTGATGTGTGAGATTTAAATTCTTAATTTTAAGAATTAAAATTAAAATTAATTTTAATAAATTAAATAAAATTAATTAATTAATTATTAAAAATTAATAAATTAATTAATTTAATTTAATTAAAATTAAAAATGTATGAAAAATATACATAATCATGGCATCAAATAAGATATTATTTATACTACTGTAATCCAGGTTCTTGGCAGGCAGAGGCAGGTGGATCTCAGTGAATTCAAGACAAGACTGGTCTACAAAGTGAATTCAAGGACAGCCAGGACTATTACCCTGTTTGAAAGAAACAAAACAATATATATTATTTATGAATGGTTTAACAATTCATGAAGAATTTTGCGTTGGATTTGGAGAACATCAGCCCTGAAATTTGAATTTGTAGTTACAGAGAAAAGCAATCTTGTAAAAAATGTCCTACAATAAATATGGCAAGTTCTGAGTTCTGGGAATGTTTGTTGAAAAATAGAAGCTTAAGTAGATACCCTGTTTTTCTCTTCATGGTAATTGAATCCAACATACTTATTTTTACATATTTAATACACAGAATTTAGCTTCATTTCTAATATGTGACAATGGCCATCATATTGGGCAAGTAATTTCTAAATGCATTATGTTAAATATGTAGATTTCGTGTGCTTGTTATACTTCAGTAACTGTCTGGAATCATGTGCAATGTGGATATAGTAACTTTTAAGCTATCAATTTTAGTTAATACATTATATTTTACATTCTCATAAAATAGATTATCCTTAGTTTTTCTCTAATTTTGCATGGATATTATGGGATGAAACTGAAGAGATATATAACGTTTTATATTTTAGTTTTTGAGGTGGGTTTTGCTTTGTAGCCCAAGCAGACCTTGTTTTCCCATTCATCTTTCTCAGGGCCGTGATTGCACATGCAGATGTCTACACCACATCTGGCTTCAAGCTTTAGAGCTAGACAGATTTTCCTGCAGCTCACGCTGACCTTGAATTTAACCTTGAACTCATAATCCTCTGGTCTTTATCTCCTGAGTGTTTGGATTATAGGACTGTGCCAGTTTATATGGTGATGAGAATCAAGCCCAGGGTCTTGTGCTTGCTGGGCAAGTACTCTCTCTATTCATGGCTCAAAGTAGATTTTGATTTTTTTAAATTGTAGTTTGAGATTAGAAAATGCCTGACTCTTGTAAAACCTTGCTTAAACTTTTACTAGTAAAGATTATTTTTTGGCAGTATTAGAAATAACTTCATCAGCTTTAACTGGTGGAGCACTGAAGAGATGATAGTTTAAGAGTGTGTTTACTTTGGGAGCTCACGTGGCTTCATGACTTAGCTGTGGATCTAGAACAGTATGCCGTTTAAGATGCCACCCCAAATCAGAAGAGGAGACCATTACAGAAAAAGGTGAGCGTAGTTCTAATAGCTAGAGCCTTGCTAAGAGTATTTTCTTTTTCTTTTGGCTCTTAAGGAAGCTTATTCAGCCAGTGTGTGAAATACATGGAGTGGGATTAGGTAATCATAGAAGATAACAGTTTTACTAACAGCTAAAGGGATTGTATTTTTCACCTGGGACTGAGATGAGTACAAAGGCATTGTGGAACTGATTTGTAAAAATTGCTACAATAATGTTGTACCTTTCCTTTTCTTTCTTCTTATATTGTATATCTTTTCTTCCCTTCTTCCCACCCTTCCAGAGGCTCTCCTTATAGAGAATCCCCTTTGGGTCATTTTGAAAGCTATGGAGGAACCCCCTTTTTCCAGGCTCAGAAGATGTTTGTAGATGTGCCAGACAACACAGTGATACTGGATGAGATGACCCTCCGACACATGGTCCAGGACTGCACAGCTGTAAAAACACAGTTACTCAAACTCAAGCGTCTGTTGCATCAGGTGAGTGTGTAATGATTATTCCAGCTTCTCCTTTGTAACTTGAACAGATTGGCTTTCTAAAAAAGTTACTTGTGTTTCTTACATGTTCAGTTTCGGGCAGAAACAAAACCTATAAATAGTACATGCTTTGAGTTCATCTCTAATACCTATGATGAAAGACAAAAAACATAGAACTCTTGTTAGACAGGAAAGGAAAGCTTAACATAGACAATACTTCTATTGTAAGATTGCTGAAAGATTAGAATTGTAGTGGTTAGTTGAACAGTCTGTTATCAGAAATATACTGGCCATTCAGTAACTAATGTAATTTCTACTTAATGGCAAAGAGGGTTAATTTGATTTGTGTTTGAGACATTGAGTACCTGTTTTCTTTAGAGAGTCTAAACCCATAGTAGCAGTAGGACTTGAATAAAGTCACAGGATACACTGATGGAAAGTCTCAGATTGTGATGGAGCAACATATGAAAGAGAAAAAGACAAGATCTCCTGAGTAAAGTGGGAGTGTGTGGTTCACGGGAGAGGGTAGAAGCAGAGAGGAGAGGAAGGAAGGGGAGTGGAGAAAAATGTATAGTGAAACAAAAAACAATAAAAAAATAAAAGAATACCTTCTTTGTGTGAATATTTAGTGTTAACAGATAAAAAAGAAATAGAATACCAATTTTAAACTATAGATAGCTTTTATGTGGTGTTAAATCTATTTTTTTTTCATTTGATAGTCAAAGCAAATTTAGAAACCTTAGTTGAAAAAGAACAGCCTGATTTCTCAGTCTGCTGTCTGGGTTGCCGTTCTCAGGATGCCTTTGCATCATATTGACCAGGATCCAAGTCTTGGAATTCCTGTAGCCACCAAAACCAAACTTATCTGTCTGCTCAATAAAGGCTAGCTGAAAGTAAAGCTTGGCTCCTAACAGCTGACTCTGAGAGTAACAGTTTTTAGAAATGTATATTGTTTCATAGTTTTTGGTTCTGGTTTTTCTGAACTACTGTGGCTATTCAATATCTGTAGAAGCTTTTGTGTGCTAAGCCTGGGGAAAAGAGGGTAGAGAGTATCCTTTTAGAATCTGTGATGCTTGAACTCATCCTAAGCATGCAAGGATGGGATGGTGGAAATGTTCAGAAATAAAGATTTTGACTTAGATAAACTGTAACTAACGGATAGGCTTTGCTTCATAGGGTTTCTCTGCTGTCTGGTCTGGGAGGAAGGTTTTCTGGTCATGAGCTTTAGTTCCAATGGTACAATGTGGTAGAAAGGATAAGACATAGCTAAAGTACACTAAATACCTTCTGTGAGAAAGTCATTGCTTTAGGGTATATTCCCCAATGATAAAGCATTATTAAATATCAGCTGATAAGACCAGGTCATAATGATCTGTTCCATCAATAATGAAGTGAGGGTGATAACTGAGTAAAGAGGTAATGAGTGTCCTAGGGAATGAAGAACTTAATGTATGTGAGGCTGTGAAGCCCTGAGAACTTCTTTTCTCTCCCTTGAGTCTCCAAATGTTAGGGTGTTCACATTGACCACATGGATTGGTTGTTTATGTAGTGAAACCAAAATTGTGAGGTTAAAATTGCTGAATACATTTTGGATATCTTTAGAGATATCTAGTTGCAAGATAAATTAAAAACCGGCATCTACGATTTTATTTAACTGTCTCTTACATTTTTCCTTTAATTCAAAATTGCTTATTATTGTATTTGTATGAGTACCATGTATATAACCGTGTGACTGCGGGTGGTGTGAGTGTGCGACGATGTCTCTGTGCCGGTCAGAGGGTCAGGAGTTGGCTCTGTCCTTATCACCATGGTTCCAGGGCTCAAACTAAGATCATCTTTACTTCCTGAGTCAGCTTGCTGCTGCCCCCCTTTTAATTTTACTAAAATAACAGACCTGAGTCAGTCTGTTGTATGAACAAGCTACTGACCAGAGTTTCTGTAGTTCTATTATGTATGACTTTGTTTTGCCATAGTCTGAAGCTGTATCTACTATTTCCTGTATGGTGCATACTCTTTTGCTTGATACATGCCCTCAGTTTGCTGGAGTATATCCTTAATTTATTTCCTAACAGAAGATGACTACACATTTTTAATTACTTCATAAAGAAAAAATCTTTTTATTCTGTACTCATATTTGATTGATAGTTTATAACTTTGAAAAACTTGGCTAAAGTCAAAGAAAGAAAAAATAGAAGATGTTGCTTTTCTAAGATCTTGTTTTAGCTTTTCTGGAGTATACTACAGTCTGACCCGTTTTCATTGTATTTTGTCTTTTTTTAAATCTGACTGTGTGTTGGTGGTGCACACTTCAATCCCTGTATTCGGGAAGCAGAGGCAGGCAGATCTCTGAGTTTGAGGTCAGCCTGGTCTACATAATAAATTCCAGGATAGCTAGGGTTACACAGAGAAACACTGTCTCAAATAACCAAAAAAAAAAAATCTGTTCTGTTGACTGAGGTTTTCTGTCCTGCCCTGTCCTTGTTCTGCCTGATTCCTGCAGTTGTCAAGTCCCAAAGAAATCACACAGAGGTCTACATTAGTTATAAACTGATTGGCCCATTAGCTCAGACTTCTTATTAACTCTTAGTGCTTATATTAGCCAATTATTCTTATAATCTTAGCCACATGGCTCAGTACCTTTTTCAGTGAGGCAGTCACATCTTGCTTCTTCTGTGGCAGACTTATAACTGCAGGAAAAGCTTCCTTCTTCCCAGAATACTCCTGTTCTCATTGACCCACCTCTACTTCCTGTCTGGTTGTCCTGCCTATACTTCCTGCTGGCTACTGACCAATCAGCATTTATTTAAAATATAATTGACAGAATATAGACGATTGTCCCACACCAAAAGATTGAAGATCTTTTAATTTCGACATGCTGTGGCTGTGGTTTCAATGTGATTTTCAGTGTCAATTTGTTATAATTGGTTTTCATTTCATGTCTCAGCAGTTACTGTTTTTTTTTTAATGATTTCTTTTGGAATTCATACAGTGTGACAAGTTATGACAGTAGTTATTTTCTCTTGTGTTTCTGGAATTATTAGTAATCAGAAACTTGGACTTCCAAATAAAATCTCATCATCTTTTATTTTGTTGACATTACCATTTTGGGGAAATATACTATGCTTTTTGGTGTATTTATCTAATTTATATTCCAGTTCTGTTTTTATTCAGCTGCTTGCAGTATTTCAGTTTCTCAAACTTTATTGTATACAGTTCCTTGTTCATACAAACTAGTCATTGCCTTTTCAAGAAGCTTACTAAGCAAAGAGCTTTCTGGCCCTCATTATTAATAATTCTGAGGGTATTTTTTATTATGTCTTTTTAAAAGGATCAGTTTTTCTTTATTTTTTCTTGTCTTTCTAATCTTTAAATATATTATGATTACTTATTATTTATTAGTATTTCAGAGTGAGAAATTAAGAGTTGACTTTGGACTCTGTACATAGGCCAGACATGCTAATTATCTGGTCTTCATTTTAAGGCGTTGGGTGGATGGGCTCCAGTGGTCCTCAGCTACAGACAAAGGGGTTTTCTTTCTAAGGTGCCTATAGCATCTCCATGAAGAAGAAACCTCTGGTTTTTGCTTAGGAAAAGAAAAAAAGATTTCTATCAATTATTTTTGTGACTATAACAGCTTCCTTGCAGATTGTAGAGCATCATGATAGGGAAGGCATAGTGGAGCAGTTCAGTTCTAGGCAGCAGATTGTGTGCCAGAGGTTTCTCTCATGATAGGTTAGTGCCAGAACCAGGGACACGCTAACCTTCTGAGGCCCACCTGTCACTGGCTTCCACTACTTAGTCCCCACTCCTAAAAGTTATACCCTCCGTTAAAATAAGCCACAGATGGAGAATGTGATCTGATTGCAAATATGAATCTGTGGGAGGTATTTTGGAGCCAGTCTGTAACATCTAGACATTTTATTTTATTTATTATGCAGAATTTTATTAAGTTTTAGTGTTCGTATATCCTTTTGGTGTGGGGAGGCAGGCAGGGTCTTTTTGTGTAGCTTTGGCTCTCCTGAAACTCCACATTCAGGCCAAGGTGGCCTTGAACTCACAGAGATCTGCCTGCCTCTGCTTCCCAAGTGTGAAATACATAAGAGAACAGTAAGAGAGGAAAAAAAAACCCGCAAGAATAAGGAGGTTGGACATTCTTAAGAAAAATCGTGAACTCTCTTATTAGCTCTCTAAGCCGAAGGCTCAGAAAATAATTAGTGAGAACAAGCCAGGGATTTTGTTACTCACTGTCTTTGTTCCTGAGGCCCGATGCACATGTTCTAGGAAAGCTCTTTAGGGGCAGTGTGGAATGAAGGTGTGAAGGGAGCTCCCTGCTCCTGTGTACCATCCACCACTCCCACCCTACTGACCAGCTCTTGGAATTTCTTTTGTTAAAGTCCTGTTTATGAGTTTGAATAAAGTCCTTCCTGTATAAATGTTTAAAATTGGTAACTGGTGTATTTGGCCTTTAACCTGCTTTTATTTGTTGTTTTGCACAGCTGAGGGTTACTTTATAGTTTAAATAGGAGTTTTGTACATCTCATTCTTCAACTCTTACAGTTGTGTGGGACAGGAAGGACAGTAGTTGTAATATCATCTTGATAGCCAGAAACGGAGACCTTGAGATTTGTCTCTCGGTCACTGTATGTGTGTGTGTATCTGTAGAGAGTGTATTGTTTAATGCTTTGCATTATTTTAGGTTGATATTCTGTTTTATTACATGGTTTATGAAATCTTTATGGTATTTTTAAACCCAGAATTTGGAGACTAAGGGACTATAATGAGAAAAAATTGCAGTGATGCCTTATGACCTTTAATTTCCTATAGCCTGCCACAAAAGCTTTTGGTTGGAGTGCAGTGCACATGCTGGATTGCTTATCTTACTGAGTTTTACACATGGAGTGTCTGTGTAGCCAGCATCCTTCTAGAAGCAGAGCACTAACAGGACAGGAGCTTGGCTGCAGCGTATTACTCTGTTCTTCTAGTGGGACCATTTATTTGGTCTGAAAACATCCATCTGTTTACCTGTTTTGAACTTGGAATGAAGTGAGCCCATGCAACACTTCTGTCTGACTTTTTTTATTAGCACTGTTCTTTGTGAGTCATTGTTCATATTTTGTGCCCATGCTCAGAGCTGTTGGATATTGTATTATATAAGTATTTCATTTGTTTCACAATTGGCAGGTATTGGGCAGGTTTCCAGTTTGGGTTTTTGTGACTAGTGCCACTCTCCTCTCTAGTGCCCTGCCCTCCCTCCCTCCCTCTCTCCCTCCCTCCCTCCCTCCCTCCCTCCCTCCTTCCTTTCTTCCTTATTGAACCCAGAGGCTTTATAGGCAGAGGCTGCTTGTTTGTTTCCCGACTGTTCAGACCTGAGTAATCACACAGAAACTATATTAATTACAACACTGTTCAGCCAATGATTCAGGCATATTTATAGGTGTCTCCTTGACTCTGCCTACCTTTTCTCTTTATCTCTGTTCCCGATTTCCTGCCTGGCTTTGCTCTGTTAAGCCATTGACCAAAAGCAACTTTATTCATTAACCAATGGCAATAAAACACAGCATACAGAGGGTAATCCCACCTCTTATTGTCTTGCTGCATGTCCTCCATGCTGAGCTGTCTTTCCTAACTACTAAGTAATCCCAGTGTTTGTTTTTCTGTAAAGTATTGATTTCATTTGTTAGATCATATGAAAGCATTTTGGGATTTTAATAGGAGTAGCATTGAATCACTAAGTATATTTCAGGAAGAATTGACCCCTTAGAATATCTCTATGTTCATGAGCATGATATGTTGGTAAGTTGATTTTGTTCCTTAATTTTTTGTAGATTAGTTTAATACTATTAAGTTTATTTCTAAAACTGAAAGTTTTATTGCTGTTTGTGTTACCAATTTTTTGTTTTTCCCCCTCACTGAAACTGTGTGTGTGTGTGTGTGTGTGTGTGTGTGTGTGTGTGTGTGTGTTGATCTTGGACTAACTTTGAGGACCAGACTGTCTTTGAACTCATGATCCATCTGCTTTAATCTTGAGTGCTAGAATTTCAAGTATATTTTTTTAAGATAAGTAAGTTTCTTGAAGTTCATGAGGTAGGTTTTCTTCATCGAGCCAGATATTAAAGTATATTTCCTACTAGCAAGCATGTGCTCAAAATTACTTTGGCTATCCAGGCACTTCTGGTTCTATGTACATTTTAGGATTGATTTACTAATTTTCTGAAGGAAGTCTCTGGCATTTAGATAGGGATTGCATTGAATATGTTGATTGCTGTGAGCAGTTCTGGTGAGATATACACCAGAGAAGACTATTCAGATACAGGTTCAATACAATAGAGTCTTCATTAGCTGGCTGGCAACAATCCTGGGTTTTCAGACCTGAGTGAAGTCCTGAACCTTTCTCAAGTTGAGCATTTAAGTACAAAGTCCACATCCTAGGTTGACACATCTCAGCAAGAATATATAATTAGAAATAGAACTACAGAAGCCAGAAAGCAAGGATGGGACATTTAGGATCTTTCCTAGAACCATAGTCTTTGCTGGATTAGGTCTTTGTTCTTCTTTGGCACATATTACTGTCGACGTGCTGGATTTCAAGGCCTGAATGGTACTTCCATCATGCCGTCCTTGTGCTAAGGTCTTAGGGCCTGCTATAGTGTGAAAAGTTGAGAATTGTAATTGTTTGCTTGAGCTGCCTACCTTGTTACATAGATGTCCCCAGAGGGTACTCTGCTTACTTTAAGGTTATTTTAATTGTTACTTTATCACTCTTCATACTCTATCAAGTACTGTTTGAATGCCAAAGACTGTGACAATATCGACATTAAAGTCAGTGCGTTATTCATAAAACTATAGGTTAAACCTAGCTGTGAGTGTTGAAATGGGTTCTGTCTTTAGTGATGTGAGCCAATATAAAATTATTGACCATTGCATGCAGTAAGAATAAACACTATTTAGTGGAACTTGTCATTATGATTGCAGATGTATACATAAATATATGCATATATACATATCTTGTATGCATATGTGGAGTAGCTGGACGTGACAGCAAGTTTACTTCATTCTGTGTGTCATGTCCCACTCCCCACAGAAAACACCACATTAGTTAGGTAAACAGGTGTATACTTAAAGCAACCACTATCTTAGCAGCTTTGCATTTGAGACTCATGAAAATGAGTACAAAATTAGAAATGTTAATGGGTTTGTGGACAAAAATCAGGAAATAAACCATTAGTGAAGGATACAGTACTAACACAGAACAGTGAATGAGAATGGAAAACAGAAAAGCACTGAAGTATTACTAAGAAAAATTAAAAAGAAATGTTGAGTTCACTAAATAGTACACATCACTAGGATAGAACAGATTGCTTGGAGCTGAGTGTTTTTAAAACACCAAATAGAGAAAATTAGAAAAAAAATTGTGTGTGTTTGTGTGTGTGTTTTCTTCCCTCCCTTTCTCTTCCTTCCTTTCTTAGTATTTTGAGCACTGGTGTTAAACAATGCATAGGTGCTCCAAGCTGGTGAACTTCATATCTTAGCTCAGCCCTGAATGTTAGGATTATAGGCATGCACGACCATGCCTAGCTAAAAGTAATGTTTTTAAGTGTATATGTGTGTGGTGGGGAGGGTAGTATAGAAAAAGACATGTCCAGATTCAGAGATTCGTTAATCAGACTTAATGTTAAATTTAATTTAAACAAAGGTTTATGGATAGTATTTTCTTAAAATATTATGATAAATTTTTCCATACATTTCAACATTCTAATATTTTTTAAATGTTAGGTATTTTTCTTTTGTTTAAGATGCTTTACCTGGCTACAGTGAAACCCATCTTGGAAAACCAAAAAAAAAAAAAAAAAGATAAAAAAAGATGCATTACTTCTACCATCTGTTAAGATCAATTAATTTCTGAAAAACTGAAAATCAGGCTTTATAAAGTTTCTACTTTTTGCATTCTCAAATGTTGCTTAAATTACTACTAGATTTTAGATACTACAGATCAGTTATGGACATTAGTACTCAAAATTCTTAGTTGACATTGTGAATTGTATTCAAGGTGATTTACTTGTTCATATAGCTTTGAACTTAAAAACGAACAGCTCAGCAACTTTTGAAAATAAAAAGGAGCTCTTTCCCCTTCCTCTGCTTCCTTCTTGAGATGCCTCCATGGCTGGCTCTAGCTTGTCTGAACACAAAGCGGCTTTGTTGACATCACTGATGATGCTTGTCTGCTGAGGCTACTCAGAGCTCCCAGAATCTTCTGCTGACTATCTCAAGTGTCAATGTCTGTTGCAGCTGCTCTGGAAGTCATAGGAAGACCCCAGGTTTTGCAAACTCATGGGAGAACTTCCTGGGTAAGATGGCGTTACCAGGTTTTCCAGTGGTTAAATGTGGAAGTTCTGTATCACACTGGAAGTTTACTTTCACACTGTCTCAAAAAAATAAAACACTGGAAGAAGGCTGACTGACTGTAACCCTTTCATGCTTTTAGATGAGAAGGCGTATTCATCTTTAATAAAAAGCCAGTGTGGACTGGGGATGTAACTCAGTGGGAGAGTTCTTGCGTACCAGGAACAAGACCCTGGATTCAACTCTCAGTCTGAAAACACATCTTTTTTTATGATTTATTGATGAATACATTAACATTATAAGCACATTTAGAATTCAAAGTCTAAAGAAACTGCTGGTACCTCACTTGGTAAAAATGCAGAATATTTGGGCACTGCTTATGCTTTGTTCAGTTGGTACGCTACGCTTGTGTAGAGCACCCCAGTGTCTGACATAAATGTGTGTTATTGCCTTCTTGTGTACAATGTGGAGTAAAAATATCATGTGTGAAGTTCTTTGTATTAGTTATTGAATTAATTAATTTATTGGTTTGTGTGTGTGTGTGTGTGTGTGTGTTAGAGCAGAGGGCAAAACACAACCTGAAAGAGTTTGTTTTCTTATTCTGCTCTGTGGTTCCTGGGAAGTGAACTCAGGTCGTCAAGCTTGGTGGCAAGTGCTCTTACTGCTAAATCATCTTTAAAAATAAAATGTTTTCAATCCGTGTATAATTTTCTTCCTTACGATTGTACATGTCTCATAAATATTTTCTAATTTTGACCCAGATACTTTTATCGTAGTCAAGGTTAAATAGAGACTACCACTGTGTCTTTATTTAAAAGAGAGATCCTACTAATTAATCTTACTAATTAATTCAGGTGGAGAGTATGTAGATGGTCATTAATCTCTTGTGCTTTGATCTAAGTAAAAACCCGTTTCCCTTTTGATCTTCTAAGTCTAAATTGGCAGGCTTTAAAAGACAGAAGGCAAAAGTTTTAAAAATTTAAGATGTAGAAACAATTTAGTTTCCCCCAGTTTTTACAATATTAGCTTGGGGATTGGAGAGACAGCTCAGTTGGTAGAGTGCTTGCCTACCATGCTTGAAGCCCTGGGTTTGGTGGTGGTGCTTTGCCTGTGAGTCAGGAAGGCCTGGAATTCAAGGCCATCCGTAGCTATGCAGCAGGTTTGAATGTAGCTAGGGCTTCATGGCTCCCTGTCTGGGGGAAAAAGGAATATAAGGTGTCTTGGTTTTTAAATTGACTTCTAATCTTAATACCCTAATAATAAGGACAGTGTTGGTATGAAATAAATTCTTAAGGATGTGTCAGTACCTTTGTAACCTAGAACAGGAGCTTGACAGTTTGCTGTTGGCTGCAGAAGTTAAGTTTTTGAGGCTATAATGTATATTCAAAAGTATTACAGGTAGAGTCATTACATAACACCACCAGTTTATAACTTCTGCCTTTTTTGTACTCTGCTTTATTTGGTGACCTGTCTCCCCACTCCATCTCTGCTCAGTCATCGTCCTCCTTACCGTTGCTTTTTCTTCCCAAAGTTCTACTGTGTAGCGCAGACTGCCTTCTGACCCCTTTCTTCAGTGTCCTGTGTGCTGAGATAACAGGCGCGTGCTGAGATCTTTTGTTTTTGTTATGTGATTACATTCCTTTTAAGTAATTGAACTAGCCGTGCATTTATAGAATTAGTCCCATTTGCTCATGATATATTTTGCTTTTTAGATAGGTTGAATCTGATTTTCAGTGTTATGGTAAAGAATTTTGCATCTTTGTTGTGAAGAATATTGATTATATCTTATACTATTTTTGTCTTTTCAGGGATGTGGACTGATAGGATCACTTTAAGCTTTAAAAACTTCAAAATTTAATTTCATTTTCATTGGTAGTTATAGGCTTACACAGGGTGTTTGTTTAATCTCAGATAAGTTTAAAAACTTTCTAGTTTTAGAGAAATTTCACCATTTTATATAACTTTTCAAATTTGTATACATAGAAGTGTGCATGTGATTGTCTCTTGATTATCAACACCTGAGAGATTTTAGTGACCCTACGTTTTCACTCCTGGCACTAGTCTTGGCCTGCATTCCCAGTTCACCTTTGGCAGTTGTGCCACATGCTTCCATAATTTCTAAAGAACCTGAGTTTTTATTTGTTTGTTTGTTTCTGTTTTTGAGACAGGGCCTCTATATAGCCCTGGTAGAGGCTGCCTCACTGCCCCCGGTGCTGGGGTTTAAGGTAGTTGCCACCACACACCTGGCCAAAGATTCTTGATCCCCAGTACCCATGCAAAATGTCAGGGTGTGGTGGCCCTGGGAAGGCAGAGAGAGCAGGCTATCCCTAGCCTAATTGATAAATTGCAGGGTACTGGGGATCAAAAATCAGATTCTCGTATTTTCAAGACAAATGTTTGACTGACTGAATCAGACCCCTTAGCCCCAAAATATTAAATTTTGAAAATGGTTTTAAAATAAAGAGAAAGGGAAGAAGGTAAGAATGGAATGGTAATTTTATAAGACACATCTCAATATGAATCCATCTGTACTCTAATGACATGACACATCAAGTCAGACTGCCTCAAAAGAAATGAATGCCCTTCCTGAGGTAGGCACATGTGCATCACACACATACACTCTCTCTCTCTCTCTCTCTCTCTCTCTCACTCACTCATACACACACACACACAAATTCTGAGAACTTTTGCTGTTACAGGATACTGCCTCTCAGGTCTTGGTGTCTATAATATCACTACTAGAAATGTAGTTTATTCAGTGCTGAGGATCTGGCAAGTGCTTGCTAGTTTTAACTGCAATTTGTATTGCTTGTTAAGCTCTGCAAAATATACGTTCTTCAGCCCATCGTAAAGATTCTGATTGTATAAGTATGATCTATAACAAGTAGTCTAAGTGCCCCCTTTCTGTATACAGACACCCCTGCCTCAGTTCAGGTAAGTCCATGGTCATGTGAACTCCGAACATGTGTGACTGAGGAGGGCAATATTCTTGATGCTGTTGAAGTTGTGCTGCGCTTCTCCAGCTCAGTTCCTCAGCATCACCTCAGGCTCATTCTGCACTGTTTTATCTTGAGATTGTCTCTATGAATCATGAACTTTTTTTTTTAATTAGTAAGTCAGCTTAGTAAAGACTAGAACTTAATTTACATTATGGTGTTTATGGAAAAAATATTTGTTTTTTACATTTTTTTCTCAGTACTAAAGTTGTACCGATCATAAGCTTGAACTTAGTATGTAAGTTTATATGGCACCATCTCATTAAGACATAGGTTTCTAGCTTTCTCTTATATGTCTCTCGATGTTCCTCTCAGTACCTTTGTCTGTATCTATCCTGATTTCCAGCACTGTATATCATTTGGCCTTTCTATCAAATGTCTTATGAAGAGTCATGTGATACATGATCTCATGTATCTAGTATTTAATCAAATAATTTTTGTGGCCAGGTTTTAATGAGTTTTAAAATACTATTTCTGAGTTGTTTATACTCTAAATCAAAGATGATTCAATTGAATTTTCTGGTTTTTTTTTTCTGAGTTAATTCTAAATGTTTTCAGGATGTTTTCCTATAGTCCCTTCCTAACTCTAACCATTCAGTGTTCTGCTGTTTCCTTGGTGCAGAGGTGAGAGGAACTTCTGAAATTTCATCTTTTGTTCTGTGCCAGTGTTTGAGCTAGAGGCAATTGTGGTTCAAGTGAATGCTGGAGATTTTCGTATTAATCTTTCATTTTTTACCTTTCTTTCCTGGTAGCATGATGGAAGTGGATCATTGCATGATGTTGAGCTGTCATTGCCATCCAGCCCAGAGCCAGAAGATGGAGACCAGATATATAAGGTATGGCTAGGGAGTTATGTTGAAGATTCCTAAGTTTTTACTATAAAACAATATAGTGATAACATTTTAAGTTTTGAATAAGAGAGGTATTAAGAACCAAGAGCTTTTAGCAGGTCTCAGCGACACATGCCTATAGATCTCATCAATCACTAAGCTGATTTGAAAGTCTACCTGTGCTACACAGTGGGTTCAAGGCCAGCTCTTGCAGTGTTGTAAGATACTGCCACAAAAATGTCTAAGAGTGAAGCTCATTGGCCAAATACTTGTTTAACATCCATAGGTTGTGAGTCAGATCAATTCCTACTACAGAAAACAGGTCAACGTAGAGCTTTGCATTCTGAGAAAACAATCAGATTTTCTCCAAATCTTTGCTACTGAATGAAACTAAAATGTTAACCCTGTGAGGCTGCGGGACAATGGTCTTGTACCTTGTAAATATTTGTCACTTGTATGGATTAATAAAATGCTGATTGGCCAGTAGCCAGGCAGGAAGTATAGGCGGGACAACCAGAATAGGAGCATTCTGGGAAGAGGAAAGGCTCAATGTGTAGGCATCACCCAGACACATAGGAAGCATAATGAGAATGCCTCACTGATAAAAGGTACCAAGCCACATGACTAACACAGACAAGAATTATGAATTAATGTAGGATGTAAGAGTTTATAAGAAGCCTGAGCTAATAGACCAACCAGTTTATAACTAACATAGGCCTCTATGTGTTTCTTGGAACTGAATAGCTGCAGGACCGGGTATGACAGAAACCTCTGCCAACACTATGATACTTAAATTTAAATTATCCCTTGTCAGTTGGAAAGTAATTTGCCCCCGTATTGCTACTGTTGCTTATAACAGTGAATGATAATTCTCAAAATAAGGTTTCCAATAAAATTAGAATGGTGGAGGCACTTCATATATTCATAGAATTGATGAAATATTTCGCTAATGTGTTTACTCTTTCTATGTTTGAAAATCTAATTATAGAATCTGCATGTTTTAATAATTAACTGGAAATATTTATAATTCTCATGATCTATAGATTTTAGTGGATAGCTTTTACAACTATTTCTCAGACATACACGGAAATTCTTGATTCATTTAATATTTCCAAGATAAGGCATTTACATCCCATTCCAAGCTGTAATTGCCCATGTTTGCTAGTCATTGCAATAACAGATAATCTCTGAACATTAGTGACCTAACATAATGCTGAGTCTCACTTAATTGTACATGGTCTGTATATCGGCTGAAATTCTGTTTCATTGGTCTTCAATGGAAGAGCCAAACTGAGTGATCAGCTCTGTGGTATGACACAAGCAATGTCATATAAAGAAAGAAGAACTTTGAGAAATTCTTATGAATTCTGTGACAAATACTGCTTCCTCATGATTTAGGTGGCCTAGGCTGAAATACTGGACAGGGAAGCATAGGCTGCTTATAGATGTCTGAGTAATTCACCAAGAACCAGACAAAATGTGAAGCGATCATAATCCTAAGAATATAGCACAGTAGTTACATTGGGCTGCCAATCTGCCTTTTCCATTGGTGTCTACCTGTCATTGCTCAGTCACTTCCGGCTGTGGGTTTGCACATGACTGGTAGTGAAGTAGTGTTCTATATCAGCAGATCTGCAGAAGATTGTGGCTTATTTAGAAAACCGTCTCATGTTTGCAGTTTAAAACCAGTGATTTAGATGACCCCAGAGAGTATCTAAATTTTCTTCAGCTTTCTGACTGACATTTTTTTCTCACAGATTAAACATTTTCTCAGATTTTATCAGATTTTGTAGAAAGAATTAATTTTGAGACAAGGCCTTCTGTAGTCCAGAATGCTGTGTAGCATGTTGTGTTGCTGATGCTAGCCATGAACTCCAGATCTTTCTGCTCTTACCTGTGAATTATAAGGATGCACCACTACACAAGCTCAAGAATTTGATGTGAAGAGAGAAAACTAATTTCAGCTTTTTACATTGTTCTGTTATCCCTGTTTCTCATTTCTAATTTGTCCATATGTTTAGTATTACATGATAGACACATTAACAATTGATGTTAATTCATGTTCCTATTCCCTTTGTGTCTAGGTAAAACATTTATCGCTTACATATTTAAGCTGCGATACAGAAGTTTATTGTGTCCTGAATTCTCCATTTCTTCTGATTAATAACCATTTGTCATGTCACTTAAGCTAAAACACAGATTTGGGTTCTTCCACTTGATATAAATTATCAGCTCTCCTCAAGGCTGTGATCTCTTTATTGGTTCAGGCTTCTGTTCTCATCTGGAGTATCACAAAGCCTTGGATGCAGTTCCTAACCTAGTTTGTCATTGTTAAAGTTTTCCTCTAAACTCTCCAAGCCATTTCAAGTTCGAATCTATCATCCCCTGGCTAAGGCCATGCTTGCCAGCCATGGTCCTCTCTGATGGTGGCCATTGCCTAATTTCTTAGCTAAAATTACTTCTTATTTTTTACTATAGCATGTGTGTGGCAGAACCACTGTATGTATTTCTCTGTGCTGTGCTTGTTCTCACTTTTTTATTGTGTGGTACTTTGAGTATTATATGGGAATCAATGTTTACAATATTTCTACCTTCAGACCTCTTACTCATTTTCGAGACTTTCTTGGAGTCTTTTTCCTGACGAGCATATTTTTTTTCCTGTTGTCTTAGTTAGGGTTTCTGTTGCTGTGATGAAAACACCATGACCAAAAAGCAAGTTGGGGATGAAAGGGTTTATTTGGCTTACGCTTCAGCTTTGCTGTTCATTACTGAAGGAAGTCAGGGCAGGATCCTGGAGGCAGGAGCTGATGCACAGGCCATGGAGGGGAACTGCTTACTGACTTGTTTCCCATGACTTGCTCAGCCTACCTTGTTATAGAACCAAGGACCAGCAGCCCAGGATAGCATCACCCACAATGAGCTGGGCCCTCCCCCACTGATCACTCAGTGAGAAAATGCCCTCTAGTGGATCTCAGGGAGGCATTTCCTTGCCTGAGGCTCTTTCCTCTGATGATTCTAGCTGTGTCAGGTTGACACACAGAACCACTCAGTATACCTGTGATGTCAAGTGTCAGTCCACAGAGTAGTGCCTATTGTCCTGCTGTGTACCTCACCTGAATGTCACCTGGGACACATTTTCTTTAACACTGTAGAAAACAGTCATATCTATATAAATAGTGGTTTCACAGTGTCCCAACAAGTTGTTTGTCATGTTTTATTTGGAAAACAAATTGTTAACTTGTAAATGTCCAAACAGTACCTTGACTGCTAGGTCTGATACACCAGTTTTGAATAATCTTAATTATATTGGATATGTTCCTGCTCATCAGTGTCTGTAAAACAGTGCTTAGTATTTTCTGTTTCACCGACAGTTGCCACTTACGTGATAGTGAGATTTGGCAAGCTTTTTTGTTGGGGCTTTGAATGTGGTCTCATACTGCCCTTGACATGTAGTAAATCCTTCATCATGACTTCACCTCACTGTTAGTGATATGTATGGTTTAGGATTTTGTTTTTTTTTTATTAAATTATAAAAGTTTCCATTTCAGCCCCTCCTCCCAACACCCTCCCACTCCCCCCACTCCCTCTCCTTCTCCCCCTCTATCCCCTAGAGCAGTCAGGGTTTCCTGCCCTGTGGGAAGTTCAAGTTCCTCCCCCCTCCCTCCAGGTCCAGGAAAGGTGAGAGTCCAAACAGACTGGAGCGCCAAAATCTATTATATGCAGAGGAAGCAAGTCCCAGTGTCATTGTCAATGGCTTTTCATAAAGGCTCCGGGTCAGCCACATTCAGAGAATCTGGTTGGATCACGTCCTCGTTCAGTCCCAGTCCAACAGGTCTTGGTGAATTCTCATTATATCAGTTCCCTTGTATCAGTGGGTGCTCGCATCCCTCGCAGTCCTGATTACTTTTTTAATTTTCTTCATCTTTCTGTTCCTCATTTGGACCGTGGAGTGCTCAGTTCGGTGTTCCAAAATGGGTCTCCATCTGTATCGCCATCCGACGTCGGATGAAGGTTTCCTCTGCCCTTGCCTTCTTTGCTCACGTTCTCTTTCCTTCTGCCTCTTATTTGGACCTAGGGAGCTAGGTCCAGTGTTCCAACGTGGTTCTCCGCCTCCATCTCCATCCATCGCCAGATGAGGGTTCTATGGTGACATGCAAAATATTCATCAGTATGGTTGTGGGCCAAGGCCGGTTCAGGCACCCTCTCCTCTGTCCAGAGAACCATCTGGGGATCTCTCCTTGGACCGGGGATCCCCTTTATAATCAAGTCTCTTGTAAACCCTAAAATGATTCCCTTAGTTGAGGTATATACTTGCCTGATCCCATATCCATCCTTCCTCCCTCCCCCCCATCCCAGTCCCCCGATCTTTCCCCAATCCTCCCCTACTCCCTTCTCTCTAACCCTCTCCCTTTCCGACAACCCTCCCACCCCCCCATGCACCCGAGGTTACCTGGGACTCTTGTCTGTTTCCTACCTCCTGGCGGATAGCAAAATAATCTTCATCAGGTTCATCTTCTTATTTAGCTTCTCTAGGATCACGAATAATAGGCTCAAAGACCTTTAATTATGGTTAGAATCCACTTATGAGTGAATACATACCATGTTCCTCTTTTTGGGTCTGGCTTACCTCACTCAGTAAAGCGTTTTCTATTTCCATCCATTTGCATGCAAAATTCAAGATGTCATTGTTTTTTACCGCTGAGTAAAACTCTAATGTGTATATGTTCCACACCTTTTTTAACCATTCTTCTATTGAGGGGCACCTAGGCTGTTTCCAGGTTCTGGCTATTACAAATAGTGCTGCTATGAACATAGTCGAACAAATGCTTTTGTAGTATGTTAAGGAATCTCTAGGGTATATTCCCAAGAGTGGAATTGCTGGGTCCTGAGGGAGGTTGACTCCCAGTTTCCTGAGAAACCGACACACTGATTTCCACAGTGGCTGTACAAGTTTGCATTCCCACCAACAATGGATGAGTGTTCCCCTCATTCCACATCCTCTCCACCATAGGCTATCATTGGTGTTTTTGAGTTTGGCTATTCTGACAGGTGTAAGATGATATCTCAAAGTTGTTTTGAATTGCATTTCCCTGGTTGCTAAGGAGGTTGAGCATGACCTTAAGTGCTTTTTAGCCCTTCAAAGTTCATCTGTAGTGAATTCTCTGTTCAGATCAGTACCCCATTTTTTAATTGGGTTAATTAGAGTTTTAGTGTCTAGTTTCTTGAGTTCTTTGTATATTTTGGAGATCAGACCTTTATCTGTTGCTGGGTTTGTGAAGATCTTTTCCCAGTCAGAAGGTAGCCTTTTTGTCTTAGTGACAGTGTCCTTTGCTTTACAGAAGCTTCTCAGTTTCAGTAGGTCCCATTTATTTATTGTTTCTCTTATTATCTGCGCTCCTGGGGTTCTGCTTAGGAAGTGGTCTCCTGTGCCTAAATCTTGTAGACTACTTCCCACTTTCTCTTCTATCAGGTTCAAAGTGGTCGGATTAATGTTGATGTCTTTTATCCATTTGGACCTGAGTTTTGTGCATGGTGATAGATATGGATCTATTTTCATTCTTCTACAGGTTGACATCCAGTTATGCCAGCACCATTTGTTAAAGATGCTATCTTTCTTCCATTGTATAGCTTTAGCTCCCTTGTCAAAAATCAGGTGTTCATAAGTTTGTGGGTTAATACCCGGGTCTTCTATTCGATTCCATAGGTCGACTTCTCTGTTCTTATGCCAATACCAAGCTGTTTTCAATACTGTTGCTCTATAATACAGTTTGAAGTCAGGGATGGTAATGCCTCCAGAGGTTCCTTTATTGTATAAGATTGTTTTGGCTATCCTGGGTTTTTTGTTTTGCCATATAAACTTGATTATTGTTCTCTCAAGGTCTGTAAAGAAGTTTGATGGGATTTTGATGGGAATTGCATTGAATCTATAGATTGCTTTTGGTAGAATTGCCATTTTTACTATGTTGATTCTCCCTATCCAAGAGCAGGGAAGGTCTTTCCATTTTCTGGTATCCTCCTCAATGTCTTTCTTCAAAGACTTAAAGTTTTTGTCAAATAGGTCTTTCACTTCCTTGGTTAGAGTTACCCCAAGATATTTTATGCTATTTGTGGCTATCATGAAAGGTGATGTTTCTCTGATTTCCCTCTCTGCTTCTTTATCCTTTGTATATAGGAGGGCAACCGATTTTTTGGAGTTGATCTTGTATCCTGCCACATTACTAAAGGTGTTTATCAACTGTAGGAGTTCTTTGGAAGAGTTTATGGGGTCGCTGATGTACACTATCATATCGTCTGCAAATAACGAAAGTTTAACTTCATCTTTTCCAATTCGAATCGCCTTGATCCCCTTATGTTGTCTTATTGCTATTGCTAGAACTTCAAGCACTATATTGAAGAGGAATGGTGAGAGTGGACAGCCTTGTCGTGTTCCTGATTTTAGTGGAAAGGCTTTGAGTTTCTCTCCGTTCAATTTGATGTTAGCTGACGGTTTGCTGTATATTGCTTTTATTATATTTAGGTATGATCCTTGTATCCCCAGTCTCTCCAACACCTTTATCATAAATGGGTGTTGAATTTTGTCAAATGCTTTTTCCGCATCCAATGAAATGATCATATGGTTTTTTTCTTTCAGTTTATTTATATGATGGATTACATTGATAGATTTGCGTATGTTGAACCAGCCCTGCATCTCTGGGATGAAGCCCACTTGATCATAATGGATAATTTTTCTAATGTATTCTTGGATTCGTTTTGCCAGTATTTTATTGAGTATTTTTGCGTCAATGTTCATGAGTGATATTGGTCTGTAATTCTCTTTCCTGGTTGTGTCTTTGTGTGGTTTTGGTATCAGGGTTACTGTAGCTTCATAAAAAGAGTTTGGCAGTGATTCTTCTGTTTCTATATTGTGAAATACATTAAGGAGTATAGATATTAGCTCTTCCTGGAAGTTCCGGTAGAATTCTGCATTGAAACCATCTGGTCCTGGGCTTTTTTTGGTAGGGAGATTTTTGATAACAGCTTCTAATTCTTCACGACTGACAGGTCTATTTAGATTGTTCACCTGTTCTTGGTTCAACTTTGGTATATGGTACTTATCTAAAAAAATGTCCATTTCTTTTACATTTTCCAACTTTGTGGCATATAAATTTTCGTAGTAAGATCTAAAGATTCTCTGAATTTCCTCTGTGTCTGTGGTTATGTCCCCCTTTTCATTTCTGATCTTATTAATTTGCATGTTCTCTCTCTGCCGTTTGATTAATTTGGATAGGGGTTTGTCGATCTTGTTGATTTTCTCCAAGAACCAGCTTTTTGATTCATTGATTCTTTGGATTGTTTTCTGTGTTTCTATTTTGTTGATTTCAGCCCTCAGTTTGATTATTTCCAGTCTTCTACTCCTCCTGGGTGAATCAGCTTCTTTTTTTTCTAGAGCTTTCAAGTGTGCTGTTAAGTCTCCAATGTGTGCTTTCTCCGTTTTCTTTAATTGGGCACTTAGTGCTATGAACTTTCCTCTTAGCACTGCTTTCATAGTGTCCCATAGGTTTGAGTATGTTGTGTCTTTATTTTCATTAAATTCAAGGAAGACTTTAATTTCTTTCTTTATTTCTTCCTTGACCCAGGGGTGATTCAGTAGTTGACTGTTCAACTTCCATGAATTTGTTGGCTTCCTGGGGGTAGCACTGTTCTTGAATTCTAACTTTAATCCATGGTGGTCTGACAAGACACAAGTGGTTACTAATATTTTTTTGTATCTGTGGAAGTTTGCTTTGTTACCCAGTATGTGGTCAATTTTCGAGAAGGTTCCATGAGATGCAGAGAAGAAGGTATATTCTTTCCTATTTGGGTGGAATGTTCTATAGATGTCTGTTAAGTCCATTTGATTCAATACCTCCAGTAATTCTCTTAATTCTCTGTTAGGTTTCTGTCTGATTGACCTATCCATTGGAGAGATAGGAGTGTTGAAGTCTCCTACTATTAGTGTGTGTGGTTTGAAGACTGCCTTGAGTTCTAGAAGTGTTTCTTTTACATAAGTAGGAGGCTTTATATTAGGGGCGTAGATATTCAGGATTGAGACTTCCTCCTGATGAATTGTTCCTGTTATGAGTATAAAATGTCCATCTCCATCTCTTCTGATTGATTTTAGTTTGAAGTCAATTTTGTTGGAGATTAGAATGGCCACGCCTGCTTGTTTCTTAGATCCGTTTGCTTGAAAAACCTTTTCCCAACCCTTTACTCTGAGTAAATGTCTGTCTTTGTGGTTGAGGTGTGTTTCTTGTAAACAGCAGAATGTTGGATCCTGTTTTCGTATCCAGTCTCTTAGTCTGTGCCTTTTTATAGGTGAATTGAGTCCATTAATATTAAGTGATATTAATGACCAGTGGTTGTTGACTCCGGTTATTATTATTTTTTGTTTGATTAATAGAGTTTGTATGTGTCCCTTCTTTGAGTCAAGCTCTTGAAGGGTCGCTAGATGTCTGAGTTATTGTAAGCAGTGCTGGCAATGTTGGACTCCTTTGGTTGCAATTTTCCTTCTATTACTTTCTGTAAGGCTGGGTTTGTGGCTGCAAATTGTTTAAATTTGTTCTTATCCTGGAATATTTTGTTTTCTCCGATAGTGAATGATAGCTTGGCTGGGTATATTAGTCTGGGCTTGCATCCATGGACTCTTAGTTTCTGCAGTACCTCTATCCAGGACCTTCTGGCTTTCATGGTTTCCATAGAGAAGTCCGGTGTGAGTCTGATAGTTTTACCTTTATAAGTTACTTGCCCTTTTTCCCTTGCAGCTCTTAATATTCTTTCTTTAATAATGGCATTTTTTCCCGCTTCTTCTGAATTAAGAGGTTCAAGTCCTTCTATTGTAGGGTCATTGGGTTCTGGTGTTTTCATGTTGTTTTTTAGATTGTTGGAGGAGTTCTTGCCTTGGCGTCTGCCCATCTCTTCCTTCAAATACTCTCTACTGGATCTTCTAGTACCAGGTCAGGTTCCCTTGTTGGGCAGGGAATTCACTGACAGAAGGCCTACCTTTCCTCAGGCAGTCTATTGACACACAGGCACTCCCTACTACCGGGTTGTAATCACAACCCAGGTCCAGCGAGCAAGGGAGTTGCTCTGGGGAGATTTTGTGGCCCCAGAGGGAAGGGGGGAAGAGAGGAAGGTGTACCTGGATAAAGGCTGGGAGGGGATTCAGGAGAGATCCGCAGGGAGGAGTCGCCTCTGCCTGGTGACCAGATTGTCGAGGGGGGCGGGGAAAGGCTGAATTCCTCCTAGAGGGAGCCCTCTGGCCAGGGGAAAACTCACCCCACCTCCAGTGGAAGTCTGCTAGAAGTTCATTCTCTCTTGCTGGCCAGGAATGTGATTGAGCTGAGACAGGGCTTGCCTGTCCTCAGACAGGCTCTCAAAGCACCTGAGCTGCCCCTGCGGGACCGAGCCCACAGACCAGGCCCAGCGTGCAAGGGAGCAGCTCTGGGGAGATCTTGTGTCTCCAGAGGGGAGGGGGGGAAGAGAGGAAGGTGTACCTGGATAAAGGCTGGGAGGGGATTCAGCTGGTTTAGGATTTTGTATAATGAGATATATGCATCAAATTCTAGTGCCTTTATTTTCTTACAGTGTAGAAATGTGTCCTTAGTATATCCATGTATCTTTCCTGTTCTCTAATTTATATTTTTTCTTCTTGATTTATGAGATTTTTCTTCCTAAACTATCTTTAAGTCCAGCTTTTATAGTCTTTCCTAATTAACCTGTGATTTTTCCTGTTGTTTGGGTGACTTATGTCATATCCCAAAAAACCTTTGTTTAATGTTTATTTGTGATCTTTTATCAAAATAATTGCATTTAAAAAATTAAAAAGTACAATTTCTTACATGTATGTTATGTATTTTAATTTATCTACCCTAAATTTGTTTGTGTCTGAAGGAAGTGACATGTTTTGCTTAGTAACAATGCATAATTATTATTTATTTATCTGTTTTTGTTCTAGAAAACTCCTTCATGAAAATATTCATTCTGATTTTTATAGTACTTCCTCAGTATATGTATATATGTGGATAATTGAGTAGTAGAACACAAAATGGACTAAGGATAGATTAACAGTACTTGCCATTTTAGAAATGTCATCAGAATATTGTTTAACTCAACAAGAGCTTCCATTTTATAGTATTGAATATGTCTGGGTGGTGAACTTGGTTGGTGCCTTTCACTTTAATTCGGTCAGTGCTTGTCAGGAAAGTGGCTCATTGCAGAACACTCCCTGGTACTCGTCTGGCATATTTATTTGTTGCTGACTTCTGAGCCAATCTGAAATTTATGCTGACATTAATTTCAACGTTCTTTTTGTCTGCCCTGCACTTGATATTTTCTGACAGGCTGCTTGTAAGTGTTCTTTGAAATTTTAGTTGAAGTTAGTTTTGCATGGTGATTTCCTTTACTGTATGACCTTTGGCCTAGTTTTTTTATTATGTTAATGCAAACGAATAACAGCATATATCTCTGTGTAGCCAAGATCAGCATAAATGCTAATTCAAATGAGAACTTGGTGACTATTACTTCCATTTTTGCCCATTGTTTGCATGTCAGTTGCCATTAGATCATGAAATCCATGAAATCTTTCTAAAATTTTAGTAGAATTCCTCTTAGATGAACAAATAATCCATTCATTATTTGACTTCATTGACTTTTTTCTTCTCATTAGAATATTTTATGTAACAGTACTTTTTCATATTTCAGAATGAAGATTTATTAAATGAAATAAAACAACTTAAAGAGGATATAAAGAAAAAAGATGAAAAAATCCAACTATTAGAGCATCGACTTGTAAGTATTACAACATGGACTGTAAACAGGCTCTTCATGGAGGAGTTGTGTTTGCTTTTAAAACTGGGCAGAAAAAGAGCTTGCTTCTGTTCTGGTTTTCAGAGTTTCATGTAGTGTGTTTAGAGTACATGTGTTCCACTTAAAGGATGTGATGGAACCTTGACATAAAATATAAAGTATTCACGTGAATGATTCTGTGTTGGTTCATTATCCTCTTTTGTGGGGATTTAAAATTCTCAATTTTATTTACTTTTGTTTATTGGTGCAAAGTAAATGCCTTTCTTTCAGACATGTTTTGAGAAACAGTACCTGGGACTTTTCTCTTTGTAAGTAGAGTGACACCTTTAAGTGCTTGGCCTTGAGTCTTGTGTTATATTGAAAGGGATTCTAGGGAAATGCTTCATCTCTGTGAATGATAATAATTGATTCCTCAGAGTTAGGGTTGACTGACTCTTCATAGTTTTCTAATTGTTATGATTTCAAATGTTTATGAGAAAATTGTTTATATAGTGCCTTGAATTCAGTTATAGGATAGTTTGTAATAATTAAAAGGCTAGGCTAAAATGAACATACTGGATAAAATCAAAAATTAAAGGAATATTTAGTCAAAGTCAAACAACATTAACAGCAAATTCAGCTTTATAAAATATACTTTGATTGAGAATGTCAAGGATACAGCCTAGTGAACTCTGAGCCACTAAGGTCATATTACAGGCATCCAACTCAGAAATGATAGGAGCAGACAAATCGGGTATGGTTAAATAGGGTCAAAGGCGGTTGATAAGAATTGTGTAGAGAATTTATTTTTCAACTGATAGTGTTCAGTACAGTAAAGATCATCCAAGAGGCTTTGTAGCATCGCACAGAGGAACAAATAGACACAGCATGTGGGCTCTTTGTATTTAATGCCCAGTGGAGTTCTGTCATAGAGCCATCTAAGGAAGTCCTTAGTGCTTGCTGCTGATGGAGAGGTAGAAAGAGACACACGCTTCCTTATAAAGCACCGTCACCAAACAAGTGCAGTGCCACCGAAGTCCATCTGCATTTACTTTCAGAGCATGGGCTGTTAAAAGGAGCATGGGTGAGCCCAAAGCACTCAGCCACTAGGAATTCTCATCCTGTAGCTGCATAGATGGAGTTCTCCTGCCCTACAGAACATAAACTCTGGCACTCCCTATGATCACAGGGCCACAGTCATTAGGGCAGAAGTAGATATAGCTGGCTGGAGGGCACAGGAAAGAGTGACTAGAATCTCAGGTGAGTTATTGAAACCTTTACCCCATCTTAACGAAAGAAGGTCATCAGGCCTAATTGATAATGTTCTCTTGCAAGTAGTTACATCTGATGAAGATCTGATGAATGTCATGGCAGTTAGGGTGGAGGGCAATACTTTACAACAAGATCAAAGTAAATCAAAAAAAGAAATAAAATTTTTTAGAAGTATTCTTTTTATGCCTTTAATTGCTGCATATATTCTACATTTAAGTGATATATATTTTTATATGCATGAAATTGTATATACTGAGTTTTTCAGACAGTTTAAAAGATTGTCAAGAGAAATATTGTAGTTCTCTGACTTTATCTCAAATCTAGTCCCTGAAAAAGGGAAGTCAACTGAGTACACCTTGATGTTTGGTGTAGGCATGTCTGTCATGGAAGGAGAACTGCATTGCACTGTGCAGCTTGGTGACATGGCTTGTTCTTCTTAACACAGCCTCTAACTGCCTGTGTGTATATGTAGAATAAAACCATTTTAAACATTTGTGGTTTTGTTCAGGCCACCCGGTGTAACTGTCATCAGAAATCTAAAGAGGAAAAGTGTACATATGCTGATAAATACACCCAGACGCCCTGGAGAAGACTCCCTGTAAGTCACCTGTTTTGACTTTTGTCCTTTGCTATTTTGTTGTGTTGCTTTGATTTTTTTTTAAGCTAACCACTAATAATTTTGAACCTGCCATAGCTATGTTTTTTGGGTTTTTTTTTTTTTAAGATGAGCTGCTTGTCTCTTGTCCCTTGGGTGTTATGTGCTTTCCAAAGCTGCTCTTTTGTAGTCTATACAAGTGAATGTGCTTGTAGTAGCTTTTCCATTCTGCATATTGTGATTCATCTTATTTAAGTGTCTACTCTTTTCTCATTGCATGTTTTTGTGGGAATAGTAATACCGTGGTCCCACTTGTACAATATGTCTCACTTCGAGGTGTATAACGTAGTATATTCCCTTTTGTGCTGAAACTTTTCCAAATAGGTTTTATTACTATAATTACAAACTATTAAGGAAATTAGGAAATATTAATCTGTGAAAACATAGTTAGGGTATGACTTATTTGAAACAATAGGAATAACCACCTAAATATTGTTTGTTATGTTTGAAAGTGTTATGTATCAAAATATATTTAGTGCTAAAAGTATTGTATTACTCACTCTGTACCTGAAACTCACTTTAGAATATCAGTCTTTATCCCATCATATGGAGTAGGTAGTAGGCTCCTATTAATAAGAGAATGCTGGGTACACTTTGAGACTCCTTTTGTGTTCTATATTGCAGCAGAATTTCAGTAATACAAATGAATAGAAAATATATAGGTTAATATAGTCAGTCCAACTTAGATTTTATAAAATTATTACTTTGTTTCTTTCCATATAATGTGTAATTGCTTTCTCTGTATGTGGGATGATATGATGATATAAATTAGCTTGTTTATAAAGATCTTCTTTCACTGTGGTTCTTGGAGGGAAAGTGAGGAATGAGAAAAGGAAATGCACAGATAAATGCAGGCTCCCTGGTTCCTAAATAGCTGAGGGAACTACTGACTCACTAGTATAAACCAGTGCAAGTTCTCTGGTGTTTGGAGGATATGCAAAGTCTAGGCAAATCAAGAGCTTAACTTGGTGAAGAACAGTAAAGGTAGAACTCAAAGCAAATGATATACTTAGGCAAAGATAACCTAATTCAACTTTGATGTTGAAGGATGTAGAAAAGTATGCCCAGCACCTCTTCATGGGCATTTGATCTTTCCATTGTCTCCAATTTTCCCACAGAGTGTTTGTATTTTTTTTAAAGATTTATTTCTTTATTATACATACAGAGTTCTGTCTCCATGTATGCCTTCACGCCAGAAGAGGGCGCCAGATCTCATTACAGATTGCGAGCCACCATGTGGGTGCTGGAAATTGAACTCAGGACCAATGGAAGAGCAGCCTGTGCTCTTAATCACTGAGACATCTCCTCAGCCCCAAGTGTTTGTAATTTTAAACATCTTTGATTAGCTTTTCTGTTAAGTATAAGGAGCTTTGTTTTGTATCTTTATGGAAGTCCTTAAACTTCAAAGGCACTGTGGCTCCCCCAACCTCATTGTTCTGGAAACAGGATATTAACCTGCCTCCTTACTCTGGATAAAAGGAACTGGTGCAGAACCTACTCAGTACAACCCTGAGTTAATTTTTTACAGTGATCTTGGGGGAAGTAAAGGTCAGGTGCTTAGCCAACACTATCAAAATCTCAGACTTCAGCTTTCTCCATTATTATTTTTTTAACAGTTATCACCTGGCCACATTCCTTTGTTTCACAGATAGAAATAAAAATTAAGGAATATTAAATGGCCTACTAAGTTTTTATAGTAAAGAAATGGCTGAGACAGTACTATAACTTAAGACTCCTGACTACTAGTTATTGGCTCCTTACCCCAAAGCACACTGTAGAGCCACGCAGGATGAGAGGTTTTGAAGATTAGAATGGAAGGAATGAAGTGTCTCTAACTACAGAACAGCTGGTGAAGGCAGAGGTGGGAGAGGGCTTGGCGGTATTAAGTTCACAGGTAGGGTGTGGACAGATATGGACTAAGGAAAGCAGTGAAGTTAGTGTGAAAGCTCATGTAAGTATGAGTCAGAAAAATGTAATCTGTGAATAATGTAGTTTCATGGAGGTTCACTCAATCAGTAAATAAATACTTGTTTATTTACTTCACTAATACTTAGGTATAAAGTTAGTAACAAATTTACCCTGTGATCTTTTCCTGTGCTCAATGGACGGCACTTGAAATACATTATCTTGGGAACAGTTCCTGTAATGATAGTGTTTTTCTTTTCACTCAAAAATTATACGTTGTTCCAGATGTTCTTTTTAAAGGAAGAGTCTAGCTTATTTAGACAGGCATAGGTGATACAGATGTGGGGGTGCAGCGTGGTCCTTGTTTGACAATCTTTAGGTTTTTTAGGCAGAAATTTTAAAAATGAAAAGGTCAGTTAAAAATTATTCTAGTATTAGTAAAATTAAAAAATTAAAGCCTTTGAGAAGGTTGTAGATTATGACCTGTCTTTTCATATTTTCTCCTAACATCTTGAGACATTGCAGTGCTTTTGATGTTCTACAGTCACTTGATTATAGCATCTACATGGGCTTTCTGTGAGAATTCCATTTGAACATTATCCAAACATGAAGAAATCTGAGTGCAGTGAAAGTTGGGAAAGGATAGTGCCTGAGAGACTTACTGACTGGGGTTTGTTTGAAGTATTTAGGAGGCGGAAAGAAATAAGGAAGGTAATAGATGGACACCTCAGTAGATGGCTACCAGTGACAGCAAAATGGGGGAAAGCAAACATTTTGAAACTGACATGAATTTCCTCTGGAGATTTGTCTGAGTGGTATTGGGCATCTAATGGCTACAAGTAGAGAACCCACAAGAAATAATAAGCAAAGAAGAAGAGGAGAGAAAAAGGAAAGCACCAGATAGGTGCCTCTGTGCTGATTCTGTGCCAAGCTCTGTTCACTGAGTGTGTACAAAGACAGCATCAACATGCCAGGTTCCTGCTTACTGTGATGCCTAGATACCAGTGCTCTCATTTCCCTGCACATAAGGAAGCTAAAACTGAGAAGCAACCCATTCAGATACTTGCATGACTCAGGAATGCTGTGGGAGAGAAACCAAAGTTCATTTTATTTTGTTTTTGTTTGAGACATGGTTTCACTACTTAGCCCTGCTGCCTGATGTAGACCGGGGTGGCCTTGGACTCGATAGAGTTTCACACACCTGTTTCCTAAATTTGGAGATTAAAGGCTTGCAGCACCAAACCTGGCCAAAAGCTCATTTATATGGTATGGAGCCAGCTCTGGTTGGTACAGTCCAGTTGATCGCCGGTTTGGAGGCTGATGGGAAAGGATGGCTACAGTTGCAAAGCCAGGCTGTGTGTTTAGCAGACTGTGTTGCTCTTTTTAAAGACAGTCTCTACTGATCATGCACTAGCCTCTTCTTAAGAGCAGCATTGTTTAATACTAAATGGTAATAAAAGAAAAAGACACCATGAACGTGAGAATAATTGAGCATATGGGGCGAGTTAGTAGGAGGAGGGAAATGATGTGGTTTTCTTTAATTTAAAAATTGTGAAAATAATTTGGGTGAAAAAAATCATGGGACAAGAACTGAATTCTATTTTTCTGGAATCTTCTAATATTGTTTCAAAGGCATTTAATGATAGCAAGTCATTTGCACATTAAATTCCAAAATTATCAGGACATAAATCTTTTTACCAACCAGCATTTGTTTAATTTGTATTTAGTTTAAATAATTAAAAAAACCCTTCAATCTCTGTCACACAACAGAGAAAGTCTGAAGGATCTATGTGTCCTGTCACATAATCAGCTAACCTGATTTACTATCAACCAAGTATGGGAATCCAGACTGTTATGTTGCATAAGGCTTGTACATGTTACAACTTCTTCACAATTGGACCTAATTCTACTTCTCTCTCCTGGTTTAGTAGCTGGCTTTACACATGAGACAGTCATGGCAAAATGATCTGGCATGCATTTCAGAATGTTCTATTGGAGTTATTTCTAACACCGAATGTCAGTTTCTATCATTGCATATAGTAGAGACATATATAACATATCAGAACAAAAAGAGGAATATGGTGCCCTCAGCAGTCACTTCTCTAAGAAGTAGGTGCTTGTGCTCTAGACTTACTGAGTCAAGCTTTCCCTTTATATTTTTGTAAAATCAGAAAACTACCATAGTTGCATCACAAAAAAGCATATCAAATGTATGTGACTTCTAAAAGTTAATGTTTATAGTTGTATAGTTTTACTAGCAAAAAACCTGTTTCCTTGGCCTGGGAAATAGTATATCAAAGTAACTAAAACAGCAGGGTCTCTCGTACATTTGTCTTTTGAGTAAACTGTCTCATGTGCTTTCCTGATCTGGAACCTGGGCAGCAGCATTTGTTAATATTTCTGCAGGACTGTCCTAACTTTACACTCCAGTTTGCCACCTTCCTGCCCCCTGGGAGTTGCCATATTACAACTCAGATATTTATGTGTATATTTGGAGATAGGTAATCAAAGAGAATTAAAGGGTTTATTTCTTTGCCAAGGGATCTTTTTAATTTATTTCTTGTATTTATATTTGTCATTCACAGAGGTTGTTGTGTGTGAAGATATACACACATATCAATATTTGAACAAGTAACATTTGTGAGGTCTCACACCATTGCTTTTGTATGGTATAATGTTAATCATTTTTATATATTGAGTTGTGAATATAGGATGTATCAAATAGATTGATAAACACTGGCAGGAGCCATCTCTGCCTTTGAGGCATCACATTCTGACAGGCAAAAGTCTTCACACAAGAATTGATTGTTTATGTCTTATTCAGTTCTTTTAAAACAACTGTGTTTTACATTTTGTATTTAGATATAAAATCAGTAACTGAGTGGAACTGTTTTTCAAGGACAATACAAATTATACCTGCTATTATAGCTATCTACTAATCAGTCTGTTTATAAATATATGGCATTCAATATGGGTTTATACCAGGCCTATGGAAGACATTTTTGAAACTTTTAGAATATTTGTTGGAAGAAACAGAGTTTGCTGTGGTGAAATAGAAAATGAAAGATACAGCACCAAGTTTGCTAGTACCAGAACCGTTTCATTTGTGTTTTGTAGCTTTATCTCTGGATAGCTTTTAGTTTGGCTACAGTGGAGAGTTGAGGCAAAATGTACTTTTGCTTCTGTGATGTTCAATGTCTGACATATAGATGCCTTCCAATTTTGATAAAGCATGACTAAGTTAAATAAAGGAGCTATTAGTTATCCATACTAAAGAGTATGTATCCCCTATGGTTTTCATGTCATACTTTGTAAGACTTTATTGTCACAATATACTAATTATTTCTAACCGTAGCTTTATTTTATGTTCTGATCATTTGAAAAATCTATGACTTGAAAATAAATAAAGGGTTTTGTTTGATAATGTTTGATCTCCTGATTCATAAATTAATGTTTTCTGTATATTGTACATCCTTTATACATTAATTTATCCTCCCTTTTACAGTTTTTGTTCTGCAAAAAAAAATAGTAGATAATTTGATACTTAAAAGATGTATGATGATGAAGTTACTACATACCAGAAAGGTTTATTTGTGTGTTAATTACAAAGAATAGAATGATATTTTCTGTAAAAGTATTTGACAACTAGATTTTGAATTCTGATATGTTAATAATTTGAGCTGCCTATATGTTAAAAATGAAATGTAATTCTAATTAACACTGTTGATTTGTTATTTTAAGCGAAAACAAATGTGACGTTGGTTTCTCTGGTTCCCTTCTTTATTATGCCTCCCTACCCCATCTCTTTCTGCACAGGGTGGGTATTCTGCTCCCTCCTTCTCTCCTTGGCAGGGCTCCTTCCAGGGGATGCCACGGACTGTTCCACCGCACCGCAGACAGAGTGAGTCTGTGTCTCTCACTCCCATCCTGCTCTGGCTTCCCCTTCATGGTATTTCCCGTCTGCATGACCTGTCCTTCCCAAGTACCTTCTTTTCCCTCCTGAGCTATCTGCAGGTACCTGCTAGGGAGCGCTCCCTCTGGTCTGCTCTCTTAACACTTCCTTGACGCATGCAAACAAACCTCCACTTATGCCCTGAAAGCTGTCAGAGGTTAATTTCACCTTAACACTGTTGAAACCTTCTGCTGGTGACCCTAGACCTACTGACATGCATCTGTCTTTAATTAGATCTTATCAAGATCATGAAATATGTGAATGAAATTGTTTTTTACTTACTTATTTATAAAATGTGCGCATTGTCCACACATCTGATTGACAGATGCATACTGTTTAGGGATCAGGCTTACTAGACCATTGCACACTTCTTTAAATATTTCCTAATCAAAGGCTTTGATTGTATTTAACTGCCTTCTAAGAAATCTTTTAAAAATTTTTCAAGCCCCCCCTTTTAACCACTAATATGTCTTTATAATTTGTTAGCTGCTTTGCAGCACAAAAGCAATGACTTGGAATATGCATGTTTACTAACATTTAATGATTTAGTTATCACTAGATCTTCCACACATGTTGACTGTGTTAGAATATGTATTTAGGTATACCTGGTAAGTTGGCTGTATTTTATCTTTTTTGAAAAGTCACATCCTCCCCAAAAAAGTTATTATTAATGTAAAGTAGTCAATCAGAGTTAGTTCTATACCTCCTCCATGGATTTATTCTAATTGTGATTCATACCATTTTTTCTCTAATTTTCCTTATGTGAAATATCAGAAGTCCAAAGGGGATTTTTATTTAAGAATATAAAATTCATTTTTTAAAAAATTGTCTTGTAAATAAAATTGTAAATAATTAACATGAATTCCAGATAAGACAGGGTTTGGTTGGTGCCTCTCCTTTCCTTCTGTGATTTTTGTTTTGATGAAAAATAAAGAGTCCATAGGGCCTGTGGACTGTAACAGGTAATTCTGCAGCGGTTTCTCTTATATGGAGCAGAGAAGAGGAATAATGCGGTACTGTCTTCTCTGTTTCACTTCTAGAGACGCTGCATCCATTTCTTCTCATAGCATATGGGGAACCATGCAGAATTGTTAGTGATAATAGGAAAATAATTAGTAAATGTTGGGTTCTGAGGCTTGTACTCAGTAGCTAGCAGTGCTTGACAGTTTTAACTTTTATCAACCTACCTGCCTCTGCCCACTGAAGGCCCCCTTTTATCTCCTCCTTCTCCCCTACCACGTGTTCCCCTGTCATCTCTTCACTGGCTGCAGTATGAAATTGAAGTAAGGTTAAGTATCCTGTACTGCAAATGGAGCTTTTTAAAAAAAGTATATTTTTAAATCATGTATCTGGAATTATCTCTCTTGCTAATTTAACTGGAATAGCTCTAGAGTCTTAACCTTTCCTCTGGCCACGGCCTTCTGTTGGCAGTTTCTCTTCTTCCTCATGAATTCAGTACTATTAGGTTCTGATTGTGTACTGTAGTGTTGTGATCAAAACTGATATTTGATTTTTCTAGGTCAAACCTCTTTCTGCGTCTCCAGATTAGGAAAAAAGTAGGGATTAGTTGTACGCTTTAACCCTGCTAGCCTCTCAGGGATGGGTGGATATGTCTTTCTCTAGAGATGCTCATAGGAGTCTTGTTGAACCAGAGCTCCAGGGTCGTTCCACATCCTTCAGCAACCCTCACCTAGTTTAAGAGGTTCTTCTGGAAGAGATAGGTGTTTTAACAATGCGCTGTTTGAGAGTCACCCTGTGGATAGATGATGCAGTGTAGTAACAAAGCTTATTTTTATATCACTCCCCATTTGTGTGATGAAGTAAGGCCATCAAATCATAAGAATGAATCCAGTGATTTTACAGAGAGTGTAAGAATAGTGTTTTTTTGTTGGGTTTTTTTTGGTTTTTTTTTGTTTTTTTTTTTTTGGCCTGGACCATGGTGACTCACAATCCCAGCACTCAGGAGGCAGAAGCTGGCAGATTTCTGTGAGTCTGAGGTCAGCCTCAGTAAAATGAGTTTCAGGACAGGATCCAAACCTACACAGAAAAATCCTGTCTTAAAAAGCCGAAACAACAACAAAAAATAGATATATCATTTGTATACTAAATGAACATTCCGCCAAATAATGCCTGTTTATACATTCAAGTAGTGTGTGATTCCTAGCTCTCAGTTTTTATAGTGTTGATTATAAATAATAGAAGGGAGTTAAGAAGTTCCTCTTTCATTATAATGTTTCATTTAAAAAGTTCTTTCTGATGCCTACATGAGTGTTGACTAGAGTACACTGTGTTGATCATCAGTGCCAAGGTCAGGAGTTGTGTGTGGCTGAGCCGTCAGTAATGGCAGTCTGGTTTGATTGTAAGAGTAGGTAGTCCAGTGTGCAAAGATAGCCTGTACTAAGCTTGTACAGTGTGTAACCCAGGCCATTTCACAGAGGTGCATTGGCCAGAAATCACCTTGCCAAATTTAAAAATAACTTTAGGAAATAGTGGTAAGTATAGAAGTTCTTGACTTCTACATGATTTTCTTTGGAAATATTTATATTTTTGTGAAAATTTTTATTATAAAAATGAATGCTGATGTTTACTTTGTGCTGTTTTTCTTCTGATTTCAAGGAAAATTTTTATAGGCTAGCAGAAAATAGTTTCTGTTTAGGTGTATGGAGACCTTCCTGTTTTCTGTGGAGACCTCGTTCACTGGCATGGTCACTGCTTCTACTCTCATGTCCGCCAGCAGTGGATTGAGTGATGAGTGACCTGAGGCATAGTAAGAATTGCTTCTTGCAAATAGAGGAGTCTATGACAAGTCCAAAATAAAATAGCTTCTCTTGCCACACTTGGTGCCTCAAAATCATATTTAAGAACAACGTCCATTTGTTGCTACGCCTAACATCCCTTTCAGGATTTTCTATTGATTATGTTACGTGAAAGAACTTAGGAATTCTCTGTGTCTCTGACTTCTGTGTGAAACAACTTAGAAGGTAAAGGAAAGGAAACAGACCATATGAAGTACATCTTCATCTGTCCTATCCATCTAGCAATTTCTGCATATGTTTGATGTCTAAATTTATATTCTAATAATAATTATATTTACCTGAATTACATTGAAATTACAGAATTTTTAGTTTTTGTTTTTTCCTTTTATAGTGTAACCTCTAGGTAACACTTAACATAATTTTGACAAGTAATGATAAATTTATTTTGCATCCCAGCCCAGTATATATTTATTGGATGCAAGCACATATTCATTCAGAAGATTCTTTTTGTTGTTGTTGTTGTTTTTTTGTTGTTGTTGATTTTTGGCTTCTTGGTTTTTCGAGACCCGGTCAGTCAGAAAATTCTTAAATAGTACTTTCTTTTAGAACATAGTATAATCATTTTTTCTCTAGTGACTTAATTTTTTTTCTAAAAATGTTAACAGCTTGTGATAGGGAAATCACTAAATTATGTTTTCCATATAAGTCTGAGTGAATATAGGGTTAATATACCAACTTTAAATATGGAGACGGAAAACCTGAGACAGGAGCTGGGAACCTGATTCAGCAGCTAAGACACTTAAGCATGAGGACCTGAGTTCTGATACTGAGAAGCCCTTGTAAATATTGGTGGATCTGGTGGTCCTCCTTCAATTCTAGCCTCAGAAAGAGAACACAGGGGTCCACAGAGCAACCTACTTAGCAGACTAGCAATATAAATGAGCTTGGGATTTGGTTGAGAGACTTTGCCTCAATGAATTACATGGAAAAATGACCAAGAATGATTCCTGGCATCAACCTTGAACATCATATGCACAGGCAAAAACATGCATATACAAACATGTACATACCACATATACATGTGAAAAGTAGGAAGAAAAACAGAGCTTGGGCAGCTTTGTATAAATTTTATCTCATCATAGAAAACATTTTTTACAGAAATATCCTTATCATTTTAAGTGTTTTCTCCTAAGGATTATACCCATTTGCCAGGAATGCTTTCTGTTGAAGATGCTGAGACTTGGGCAAGAGCCATTCCTAAGTTCAGCCAGATAATAATCATTTGACTTCCTCACCTCACCTGCTGTTAACTTGCTTATTTTCACCAGCCTGCTCACTATTTGAGTTTTCATTGTCATTTGACTCAGGAATTACTGTCTCAGAGTCCATATCCTTAATCTAATAATTAAACATTGCACTTTAAAAAGTATGTCTAAAAATATTTTGAAAATTTTATGTATAGTTTATAAATATAGTCATATATTTAAGAAAAAGATAAAGATAGAATTGAATATGTAAGCATTTTTCTTGAACTATTACTTGATCTCCACAATAATCATAATCAGAGCTATTACTCTAATTTTATAGTCAAAGATATAAATCACTAAATCAGAGAAACCCTGTCTTGAAAAACAAACAAATCAATAAATCAGAGTGATGTAATAATTTGCTCAGGCAAGTAAATATACCAGAATTCCATTTTATTCTAAGACCAGAGCCTACATCTTGCAGTTTATGGGAGATGACCTTGTTTAAAATTTAAAATTTCCTCTGACATACAATATAGTGACTCATTATAGAGGAGCTAAAAGAACTAAAATAATTTTAAGTGTTTCCTTCAAGTCTTTCATAAAATAAGAGTCTTTTGTAGTTCTAGACATTTTTGAATCATGTAAACATTTTTCCCATAGTTACTATAACTTGAAACCACTCTTTTTTGTGGCTATGTATTATCTATCACTTGGGTGCAATTTCTGATGAAATCTTTGTCTTCTAGTTCTCGAAAAGTACTGCAGTGCACCTTATCTCTGTGTATAACCCAATGCCAACACCTCCTCAGGCAGCGCTCTGGAAAGCCTCTGCACTCACTAGGAGCAATTACTATTCCAGACATGCTGTTAGCTTTGATTTACATAGCCCAATCTGACTGACTCCAAGATGTGACTTCGATCAATTGTATATGCATTGTTGCGTCAGCTGTTGTGTTCTTATGAGCGATTTGCTTTGGGAGTGACTTTTCATAAAAATAAAATATTTTGATTGCCATGGAAACTAGGATAATTCAAAGAAACTGAACTAAATCAATTGTATATTAAACCATTTTTCTGTAATATTATACATATATTTTGCAGTCAATTTCAGATGCTATGTAGCATAGTTATTGTTTGGTTAATGAGAAATGTGCACCTAACTCATGGTCTAGTATGACTTTCCAGAAGCCTAGACATGTGTTAATTTCTATCAGCACCTGCAGTTGTGGCAGGTGCAGCAATTAGTGTTTGCTGTCTGAAGCTTTTTGTGACGCCTGCTCTGCAGATGGTGGGAGTTTCTGCTGCTGAGGCATTGCACTTGCATGCCCTATCCTATTGGTTGCACCAGTGGAATTTTGTTGTTGTTAAGCAGTTTAGAAGTTTTTTTCCAGAGTGCTCTGTCTGCACCTGCTAGGTTGGGACAGATTCTGTCTTTAGAGGATAGTGGCATGGATTCAGCTGTGTCTCACTGCCTATGCCTCGGCACAGTCACTCCTAAGCATGGTGATAATTTAAAAGTAGTTTATTGGCTGTAAGCTCAGAGGATCTATGAATTCCATGTTTCTGTAGTTTTAAATATATATATCATCTGTCCCCTTAAGCTTTCTGAGATCTGGAGATGCCATTCTGAAATCTAGAGGACAGAAGAGTATTCCTGGTTTCCAAAAATCACTGGGAATCATGATTGGCTTCATTTGAAGTTAGTCACAGAGGGGCTTATTTAAAGAATTTGTCTTTACAGTGATGTGTGAAACTTTATGTATCATTTATAATATCATTTCTAAATTAAGGTCCAATTATACCTTTAAGAGGTCTTTAATGCCATTGTAATAATAAAACTAGCAAATACTAAATTTATTTACCTTTATAATGTGCTAGAAGTTTTTTTAGTTACTAAAAAATATTTTCTTCCTTTTTCTTTCTTCATAGGGATTTATATGGAGCTAATCTCCTTAGGTCTTTGGAATTTTAGTGTTAAGTTGGTTTAAGTTCTTTTCAGTATAATGTTTGATAATAGTGTAAGAAGTGTTAAACATACTTTTCTATGGGTGTAAACCACTTTAACAAATAAAAGGCATATAAACGTATTAAATATGCTTTACCATTTGCAAATATACTATGTTCAGAAATGTATAATACCTAGAAAAACACAAGCAGAGCAGATACCTTTGGCTGCCACCTAGTCATGGCAATCCTTGGTGTTCTGTCTGGTCTCTGATACCCTTGTCCTGTCTCTTTCTTGTCTCTGCTCTCCCATTGTGCCATTGGCAAGGAGTTGAGAAGTTAGTCCATTACTTCTCTGACAAAGCGTGGTACAGTACAATTTCAGATTTTTTCCTACCACCTTCCTCATGGTCACTTTTTGCTTTTCTGTTTTCTCCCAGTTTGCATGATGCATGTCAGCGTGCATGCATGAGATCTGTACAGGCATGTTACAGGTAGCTCCATTTCCATCTTCCTTTGAAGTATTAAAATGTATTTAATAATAACAGTAAGCCTATATTTAGGTAAAAATGATTTTGGATATTTTATGTGTGTTAAACAGTAGCATTTTTATACTTGAATATTTTCTGTTTTCTACTTTACAGACTATGAAACACTTTACTGAGGACTTGGTATTTTTGCTGCCATCTTTTTTGCTAGTGACTAGAGGGGAAGGATGCTTATGAAACCCACCATGATAATTCTAGACCTCTGGGGTGAATGAGAGAGGGTTTCCTCCAGTGGTCACTGTGGAGCCACCTCTGTCCAGAGAGACTGCTCCACCAACAGGCTTCGGCTTGGTGTCTGGTTGGGGAGTCAACTAAGAACCACATAGGAACTATGTGTAGATTTCTTGCTTATAAAATGTTAAGATAATCATCTGTTTAAACTGCATATTCTGAAAGCCCAAGAATTTATAACTAGTACCTAAATAATACAACAATAATACATTTTAGTGCTGCATTTTTAATTTTTTGATGGTTTAAAAAGTGACTTTGCCACTTGCTGAAGTGTGTGAAATTTGAACTTTACTTCATTAAGTGTCCATGCCCTCATTTAGCAAACAAAGAGACTCCACTCCGAGTCTCAGGAAAAGTAGTCCACCTGTGTTCAAACTTAGAATTGGGGTTTCTGCCCTTGGGCAGAAGGGAGCCTCTGCTTCTCTGTCTGTAATTTCTCCAATATTTGTAAACACCAAAACTCTGTGAGAGACTTAACAGTTGCTGAGCCCAGCTAGACCTAGTAGACTTGCTATTATTTGGAGAAATTTAGTTATGAAATTCCACTTCAGGGCACTGCGATTGTTTGCTTAGTAACTCACTGATTGTAAGGAATAGATCCAGAACTCAGACTTAGATCAGTCTGATTATAGATGCTAGGTAATCCAATACAGTGTTTGACCAACTCCATCATGGAGCCATCTGGTAATTCTTTGGAAAGTTTAATTCTTTTTATGTTCTAAATCCAGTTCCTCTGTCCAGAAGGAAATTGAAGGAATCTTCACTTCGCCATAACAGCCATACATGCCTGCTGTTGACTTAAAACACATAACTGTGATAACCGTTATTTAACTGTGCATTTGAACCTAGAAACCTCATGTTCTATAGCAACTAATTTATTTTCATAATACAGATATCTTAACTATTCTACCAGGCCCAGTTATGAAAGAGCCATACCTTGAATTTTTCATGCTTAACTTTCTAATTATCATAGGTGATGTGTGCCAAAAAGCCCGATGCTAAGAGGTTTGCATGCATAGTTATACTGTTGCTACTGGAATAGGGAAACAGCTAAATACCTGTTGAGACAGTTTTCCCAGTGTCCTGAGCCAGAAATGCCTATTCAAGTAGAAAAAGCACTTGATGGCTAAGCTTGTAGGTCATTATGAAAGATACTTCTATTGAAGTTAATATGTAATAAAATCAAACATTTTAAGAAAAGAAGGTTTATTTCCTATTATCCATATTTATTTTTTCATTAATTTTTAGAGGTTGATTTTTATTTAATCATTAATTATCTGTTAATGATCTAACCAATCTTCTTTGCTAGTTTACGGCCGGTTTAATTATTCTTGGATACATAGCTAATATTCACTTGCTCATTTTTATAGCAAACATGTATTTAATCACCACAGTGTGACAAATTCTACAATGGAAAATGAGTGTGCTTGCATGAGGAGCTCCATGGTCCAGGTTATCCTTGTAAGCAGGCTAGATAGGTATCCGAGGTTATCACTAATGATGAACATCATGCCTTTGCAGTCCCTGAGTAGGGACTATTGCTATTAGTCAGCAATAATGCCTATTGCTGACATTTCACCATGTAACCTGAGAATTTGTAGAATGGTATGATGACATGTATTTATCTATGTGAGAATTGCAGTTGCTGAGTCCCTTTAGAGCACTGGACACCAGTCTACATTTCAGAACTATCCTAACAGACCCTCCACAAATTCCAAGGTACTAAGCCTCACTAATTTGTGACTACAGGAGGCTTCCTAAATTTCCCAATGGTTCTTGGGTGTCTGTTGCCTTGTGTTATGAGTCGTGTAAGCTGCTAAGGCCATGAAGTGCATGGACTAGTAGGTACTTTATAGATACCTTACCCAGATGACAGGAAATAATGTGAATTTTCCTCTCCTCATATCTATTTGTCCTGTCTTCTTCCCCCAAAGTATGTTCATTTTGCACTTAAAGCTTTATTTGAGCCTTTGGTGATTGCTCACTTGGGCTGATGGTAGCTCACCATATCTCCTTAGAGTTTCTTCCCCTCATTGAATTTCTCACTGGTTCCATCAGAGTGAGCTCCTGAAGCACTCTGTATCCTCTGACCTGCTTAGCATTCATCAGTAGCTCTCATAATCTAGCATACCGAGTTACGTAGCTTGGCAAGTTCCCGTAGGCACCAGCCTTACCTGTTCTCCCAGCAATGTTCTCTCCACATTCTCATGGCATCTAAATGGTAGAACAGCAGAACATCATGTTCTTTGTTAGCCGTGGCCGTGTCTCAGCTCAATCTGAGAGTTCCCTCCTTCCTGTCTACCTGGCAACTCCTGCTCACAATTTAAAACTTTAGTCCAGATTGTTTGTACATTTTATGTTTGTGCTCCAGTCAGGGTTTCGTTTTCTTTTTGATTCCATGTTGTTGGAAGTGGTTTTGTTATTTATTTACAAGCTCCATAAAGCACAGGAACAGCTTTGTGCTCACGTCCAGGTCTTCTCACTGCTAGGACTGTGATTTGATGGACATAAGTGCTTTGTAGCAGTCACTGGCTAGTTTGTTTGCTACCAGCAATCTAGACTGTGGAAAGATGCCTCTCCTGTTGTCCTCCACTGCTGTTAGCAATTTCTTATTCTCCTTGAAAGAGACTTTTTCTCTTCTTAACAGTTGGATTTTCCAAATCACAGTTTTCAAACATAGGGAATTCATTTTAGAATAGGAAAATTATATTACTAAAAGTAATTTTGTATGAAGTATAAAATTTACATTATTTATCTTATAGAAATAACTGATTTATTTTTCAATTAGGTGGTGTCTTTGTTAGGTGTTTTATTGCTGTGAAGATACATCATGACTATAGCAGTTCTTATACATGAAAACCTTTCATTGAGGGGGCCCACTTATAGTTTCAGAGGGTCAGTCCATTATCATCTTGGCAGGGAGCATGACATCATGCGGCAGATGTGGTGCTGAAGCTGAGAGTCCTACATCATGACTCAGAGACGACAGGAAGTTGACCAACTCACTGGGTGGTATCCTGAGCATAGGAAACCTCAAGACGTACCCCCACAGTGACATACTTCCTCTAACATGACCATTCCTACTCCAACAAAGCCATACCTACTAATAGTGACACTCCCTATGAGATTGTGGGGCCAGTTACATTCAAACTACTACATTCCACTCCCTGGCTCCCATAAGTTTGTAATAATGCCATAATGAAAAATGCATTTGGTCCAACTTCAAAAGTCCCCATAATCTGTCACAGTCTAAACCATATTTTAAAGTCCACAGTTCAAAGTCTCTTCTGAGATTCATGCAGTCTAACTCTAATCACCTGTAAAAAGATCAATCAAAAAGCAGATCATATGCTTCCCACATATGACGACACAGGATATACATTACCATTCCAAAATGCAGGAAAGTGAGCATACCAAGGAAATACTTGACCAAATGAAGAACAAAATTCAACTGGACAAGCTCCACACTCTCTTTAGTTCCTTTTTTCTCAAATTGGATTCTTAGCTGGGTGGGCTCTTGCCACTCCCTTGATTTCATTTCTCAATACATTTATCATTTATCTCCTTGTACACAGGAGTTAGCTCTAGTTTAACTAGTCTAGTTCTCTTTTTCTCCTCAAAATTTACATTTTGTAGTTTACTCCTACTCAACTTGCTTCTTTTCCTTTTAAATCTTCATTAGAGTTGCCACTAATATCCACATGATAGAGTCTGGACTAGATTGTTTTGAGAATTTCTTTGCCAAGAGAATTAATCCAAAATTCTTCATTTTAGCCTCAGGCAGACTCTTTGGATAAGGGCAAAAGGCAACTACTTTCTTCACCAAATATCACAAGAAAGAGCTATAGGCAACATACTAAAATTCTTCTCCTTTGAAACTTCTTGAGTAAGGCCCTGGCAATTCGAATAACTCTTAGCACCTTTGTCTTCCATGCTCCTACTAGTATGGCCCATTAAGTCGTGCTTAAAGCATTCCTCTGGTTTTCTAACACAAAGTCCATATTATTCTAAACAAAACCACAATCAGGCCTATCACAGCAATACCCCAGTCCCTGGTCCCAATTTCTGTCTTAGGGTTTTTATTGCTGTGAAGAGAGACCATGACCACAACTCTTAAAAGGAAGACATTTAATTGGGGTGGCTCATTTGAAATTTAGAGGTTCAGTCTATTATCGTCATGACTGGGAGCATGACGGCATGTAGGCAGATATTGTGCTGGAGCTGAGATTGCTACATCTTGCTGGCAACAGGAAGTCAACTGAAAGTCACACTGAGGGAAGCTTGAGCAAAAGAAACCTCAACCTCCCCCCACCCCACAGTGACATACTTCATTCAGCAAGGCCTTACCCTCTGCAACAAAGATGTACCTCCTAATAGATCCTAATTCCCTATGAGATTATGAAACCAATTACATTTACATTCAAATTACCACAGGTGATAGTTTAGACTTTTGTATGTATAACTATTTAATCTTGTTTTCTCTGCTAGAAGACTGAACATTGTATATTCTTAGAAGCTTCGCCATTTTCCGTTTGTCAATCTTGTAACTAGAGTTTGTTATGTTGAATACATCCACCAGGTCTTTCTAATTCTGTGTTTCTCCATGAGAAGAAGGGAATGTGAATAATTAGCAGGGCAAATGGCTGTGTCACCTTCAGGTCACAGTGAGCCTTTTTTGGAAGCTTGGCGCTCTGGTTACTTTGCCTTAATAAGAAAAAAATGTTTTTGCAGGCCAGTAGCATCTTTTTATTTCTAGGGCAATAATCATACTGCAGAAAAATCATCTTTAGCCAGGCAATGATGGCACATACCTTTAATCCCAACACTCAGGAGGCAGAGGCAGGTGGATCTCCATGAATTGGAGGCCAGCCTGGTCTACCAGAGCTAGATCCAGGACAGCTAGGACTGTTACACAGAGAAACCTTGTCTCAAAATACCAAAGGGAAAAAAAAAGTCATCTTTTAAAATTGTCACTGATATTTTCAGTTCCTAAATTGCTTTAAGATCTTTTAAACTGATGTGGGAAAACTCCTCTGTTTGGAGGCGAAAGGAGAGAACAAGTGCGGTCTGGGTAGTTCGCATTAGGCAGCAATTGGGCTAGCTTTATTTTAAACTTTCTAGAGCTAGAGTTAATGTTAACATTCATTTTTCTGTACAGTTTAGTTTTGATTATTGTTCTGCCTTTTAAATATAGTATTTTTATTCGTAAAGAACTTTTTATTCGCATACAAGGTGGTTTGATCATTCTCACCTCCTCATTTATTCCTCTAGACACTCCGAGATATACTTTCCCCTCTTCACCCACTCCCAACATTGTATTCTTTTTAAAGACTAAAAATAAAATAACCTCATCCAGTTTTTGTTGCCCATGTTCTTCCTGGTGTAAGGTTTTCCCCTGGAGCTTAGCTAACTGTCAGAGGTAATACCCCTCAAAGAATACAGACAGTGCTCTCCCAAAGCCATCAGCTGTACATAGCTAGCTCCTCAGGAGTTGGGACTTGTTAGCGCTTCCTTCCTCCATGCTGGAATGTTGACTGGCAAGATATCTTATAAATCCTCCTGCCCACATTAAAGCCCTGGTCAGCCCTCAGTCGTCCCTGCTTAGTGGTGATCTTGTTCCCAGTGACTCCCAGCTATGCCACTTCAGTCTCTCACTACTGACCCTGGGCAGCCACTTCTACTACTAGTCAAGGGGTAAAAGAACACAAAGATGCAGTCAGTTAGATCTGTCCCTTCAGCGGAAATGTGAGAGATACTGTGTAGGTTTCTTTGTAGGTTAGCATAGTTAAAAAGTATTTTTATTAGTGAAAATGATCTGCTAAAAATCCACATTTCACACCCAAAGTTTTTGATGTTTTAGCCCAAAATATTAAATAGAAAGTAGGTGTGTGAGAGAGGAAATGATTGTTATTAATTTGTTTTAACTGACTCCTATGTCATTTTGTACTTTTTTTTACTGGATAACCCCAAAAAAGGAGTCACATGTTTTCTCGAGTTTGTATAGATAGTATCATATTAAGCCGCTGAGGGCACGCAAAGCTGCAAAGCCTTGAGAACTTGGCTGCTGTGCTTTGGTTCCAGTTCCAGGTGGTTGCGTGTTTATGCTCTCTCAGCTGTCACTGAAAAGATTGTTGGGTGACTGGGGCCTCTAAGGGTTGAAGTTAGTGCTGTGCATGTACTGGATTAAGTGTATCGGACACTTTTGTGTAAATCTTTAGAATTTCACATATAGTCTTTCCTAAACCTTGTGTATCTCTTGGTAAAAGAGATACAGCGTTTGGCAACATGCATAAAAATGAACTTTAAAATGCATAATAGCTGGAGAAATGATTGAGTGGTTGAAAGCTCTGAATGCTCTTGCACAGGACCAGGGTTCAGTTCCCGACAATCACCTTACAACCACGTGTAACTTTAGTTCTTGGGAAGTGATACCGTGTTCTAGCCTCCAAGGACACCAGAGACACTTGGTGCACATATACACATGCATGCAAAACAATGATGTGCATAAAATAAAGCAGACAATATCTTGAAGTTTACTATTATAAATGTGAGCGCCACTTAAGGACACTCAAAGCACTAATGAAATTTTCCTCTGTAGCCCTTGTAGATAATGTTGAAGATGATAAATCTAATGATGCGGGGATTTTTCTTCATTAAATATTTAAAGACTTTCTTTTGTCCCATTTAATTTTGGATCTTGTTCGGTGTTTGCTGCCTGTATCATTTTTGTTTGCATTATCATTTAATATGTATCATGAGTTTGCTTGGATCCTGCAATTCATTCTTTACTTTAAAAAAAATCACGTTTTCCATATTAAAATATAATAGGTGGCACTTTGCGTAAGTGCAGTTGTACTTGCGTTCATTCTGGGTAAATTTCTAATATAAATTATTGATTTTTTTTTTATTTTAACAGCCTCAAGTACTACAGCCTTCCAGCAGCCTTCCCAGATCTACAGACCACGCCCAGGGAAAACTAATAAAGCCACAACATACCGAGGCCCACAGTGAACACATAGTCCAAGGCATGTGCCAGGATGGTGTCCATCCAGATGGAAGCTTTACACATGGCTTGCAACAAGAAAACAGCTATGATTTGGAAGACCGTCCTTTGTCGCCAAGCTCACAGTTCACAGTGGATGTGGTGAAGGGCATACCTTCTGAAACGAACCTGAGCATGACTATGAATGCTCAAGAGCCGTATCATTTGGCAAAGAATCAAACTAGTGACATGCAGTTTGTACCTACTCCTCCTCAGACACCTTCCCAGTCAAGTACAGTGGACCAGACTAAGAGGGTTGGAAGAAACCAGTCTCCTCAGCTCAAGTCCAAGCATTTAAAGCCATCCATCTTGAGTTCTTTGGCACATCCAGATTCTGATTCATCACCACGTAGGACTTCCACATATAAGAAGTCACCAGTAATCGCACCATGTAATTCAAAGCATCAGCCAATGTCTAATCAAAACAATCTTGCAAACAATTTAAATCTGAAAACATCTAAACTCCGTCCCCCTTCTGGCACTTTGAAACAAAAACAAATCAGCAATTCCCAACTAGAGCCTCAAAACTTCCAGGCCAAGACAAGCATCCCAAGGCCATTAGCACGACCAAAAGAACTGCAGAATCCACACAGCAGTTTGCATTCTGGGGACTGTGTGGCCTCTAATCGATATTCTCGTCTTCCTAAACCAAAGATACATTAAGTGCATAGCCATCACCTGCCAATTTGTCTTTCGAAAACAGTCTGCTCTGTGATAGCTTTATGTGCAGTGTATTACTATGTTGGAGGTTCCATTACAGCAAATCTTAAAATTAAAACTCAGAAGCTTCTACTAGTTTGGCTCTTCCATTTTCTATTCTAGTTGAACTTTATACCATTTGCACATTCTTGTCTCAGGTAAACACAAGTTTACTTATCCATCTCAGAGGCTAAGTCATACTATCCAGCCCCATCTCTGCACACCGAAAAAGTCAAGTATTCCATTTACCAGGCAACATATGTACTTTGCTAATTTAGTCCTGTTGTGGCCCATAACTGGTTATTAAAACTTCACCCCTTTGCTTACTCTTACTGTGAGTATGGTTACTATTTGAACTAAAGATCCATAGTGATGATGGAAGATGATTGTCCATAAGCAGGGTTCTGGCCAGTGTTTTGTATATTTCTGTGGTCTATGCAAAATCTCCACAATGAATAAAGACCAGGCTTTTAGTGGGGGAATCCTTATAGGTTTTATCTTTCCTTTCTAGGGTCAATAATATAGTCCTACTGTTTCTCCTTTTTTCAGACAAATTTCCCGGGCTGACAGTTTTCATTATTTTATGTAAACCAAGTAGATGTTATTATAACACCTTGTTTCATACACACATGTACTATATGCTTACATTGCTACTGGGTAAATTTGGAGAGCTTGAGATGCCTAAGGGTGTATTGGTTGTAACCTCTGTTGGTGCTAGAGTTTTGCTGGTAATTGAGTTTTAAACCCTATTAACTTATTGATCCATCATATTACTTTAAGTTTCCATAACATACATGGAAAATTTAAAGTTAAGTTTTTATTGTAATAATTGTATTGATTTTGACTATTTGCTAATATCTGAAGACTGGAATAATGGACTTGAAATATTTGCACAAAATTTTGATGTGATATAAGAGGAATTTAAAGCTTATTTTCTATAAAAATGAGTTAAAACACTTTGAGAAAATATATATAAATTTAAGAATATCATGATAAATTGTTTTTCTGGGTTTCCTGAGTTTCCCTTTTCTATTTTGAATGAAGATTTCTTGAAAAGTAGATTTGGAGTGGGGGGAATGAAATTGTAGCTAGGAAGCTGTTCTTCCTGAAGGATTGCTGCAGAAGGTAGCTGTGGGGGCTACAGAAACCCACCCATGCTGCTGACCATTTCTCAAGCAGTTGAGTAAATTTACCTTACATTTGTCCAAGTCATGCCATCTTTAGGCTGGTCATTTAATTCAAATTAAGATTTTTCAGACAAATAACCTTACAGGTTATTAGCTGACCAAAAAAAAAATCTATCAAAAGGAATTGTAGCCAAAACAGTTAAGCTGCTAGGCTTCTTTTTTAAATGTCACTAGGTTACAAAGAGAACCCTGGTATCCAGTTGGTTAGTGGAAAGCTTCAGTTACACTTGCTGCCATCTAGGGGCAGTCTTCACCTACTGTGTCGTGATCCCTCAAGTCAGTTTGCCATTTGGAGATGCTGACCTTTCTTGGGTTTGGGAGTGGATGAGTATAGTCTCACACCACAGCACTTTAGTCAGAGAAGAACCGAAGCTCAGGACACCCTGACGTAGGCCAGATGCTATGGCGTCATCACTGCTGTGGGCAGAAGCACCCCTTTGTTCATGAATGAGAGCCAGGCTGCTTGCAGCTGTATGTGAGCTCATGTGCTTTCCCCTTGTGGGGAAGAGAAGCTAATCTCATCATTGCGTGTCCGCTACAATCATACTCTAGCTCCTGCAGTAGAACGTACTAGTGTCTGTTTCTTAAATTAGAGGTTTGTATAGACTTTTGTGAAGTGCTTTTGCGGGTTGGCCTTATCCTTAGGGGAAAGTTTCAATTTTTATAATTTATTTATAACCCTCTGCTTTGAGGGAAATGTCTTCATTGTCTGTTAGATGAAAATGTTGACTCCAGTAATTTGTTTATTTTAATCTTTGGCCCTTTTAATTTTTTTCTCCCTGATGAATTTGCAGAAATATGCATCCACTAGTTTATCCTCTGTAGCGTTGTTGGGCCTCAGTCTTGATAGAACATAGGTAGACTCATTATTATATATTTTTCCTTCTTCTTTGTTTTTGGTTGAGACAAGAGCCTCACATATTCCATTCTGGGCTCTAGCTCACTGTATAGCCAAAGATAACCTTGGATGTTTTCTCGCCTGTCCTCATCGCCAGAGTACTGGGATTACAAGAGTGCACGACCACACCTGATTTTATGTGGCACTGGAAGTCAAATCCAGAGCCTCGTGTGGTAGGCGAGCACTCTGCCACGTGAGCTCCATCCCCATCCCTCATCAGCATACTTTTAAAACAATGTATGCTTCAAATACATTGCCTAGAGAAGACATCTAGGATGCATTTGCAAATAACAGAATATTTGTCTGCAGTTTTTTTGTAAAAGCTGCAAGAACATCTTGTCTACTCCTAGGAATACTGAGAAGTGGAGATGAGGGCATAGCACTGCTGCGTAAACAGAGGTCACACTCTTCACATCTGCCTTGATCTCTTGAGTGCATCTGTAAACCAGCACTCTGCCTACTGTCTTCACAGGAACGTAGCTCACTCTGTTCTTTCGGTGAGGATAGTGGGAGTGGGCGAGCTCCAAGTGCCAAGGGGAAGTTGGGCAGTTTTTACATGTGTGGAAAGAAAATATACAGAATTGTTCATTTGGCTTTTAACAGGATGCGTTTCAGACGATTGAATTTTGAGCTACAGTTTTGCTATGTGGCCCTGAGTTTGTTCAAAGAAAGTTTGAACTAAGATGTTCATTGGTATAGGTACAGGTGATTCCACGGCTTACAACAAAGCATTGTAGATGGTTTCTAATCACAGACCATCTACCTGTGATTTTTCTTTTGGAGTCTCATTTTTCATTTGTACTCTATTTTCAGGCATATTAACTACTGTTCACTGTATTTATATAGATGTTAGGGAACTTACTAAGCATTTAGTAAGTAAAAAATCTGAGTATGAAAGAAAATATCAGATATGCACTTTAAATGAGCTTAATTGCTAATAGTTGTGCCTGAAATATCAAATTGCCTCCTGTGGGTGTGGCTTTGTTTAGTGAAATGAATTTCTCTGTAAATGTTCCTGTGGGAAGGAAGTCGTAGAGCCTTTCACTGAACTTTATCCCAGCATGCCACTTTGCCCATGATAGCACGAAGTTTTCTTTGAATGTTCATTGTCCCTTTTAGTATTTTACTCAATGTATCAAAGGCAACTTCATCCCCATAACTGTCATTTTGGAAAGGTTCCATGCCACCGATGGTGTTCCAGACACAGGTGTTCTTGTTTGCTACCAGAGTGGTCTGACCAGCTTCCTGAGGATGCACTTTGGGGTCAACTGTGCTTGTACTGAAGGCCAGGAAGACAGCAGCTCCATTCCCACACCCTCCATCCTACACTGTAGCTTCCGTGTTGCTGAGTTAACTTGGGTAGTTACTTCTGCATGCTTATGCACACATTTGAAAATGAAGTATAGCCGTAATATAAATATGTAAGGTTTCCCTTGGAGATGATGGCCTTGCTGTTTTCTTGATTCTGATGCTTGAGTTCTATTTTCTGTTGGTCTTTCCACAGGTTTCTTTAAGTTTTTGCTGCAGCAGTTTGAGAGGATACATTTGGACAGATGATAATGAGGTTTCTATAATTATGTAACTGATTAAAGACTGTGTCGTCACCTTGTTGAGTAAAAGGCGCCCCCTTTTTTCTTGGTAGTGTATTGCCATGATGAGTAATGCTGGCCTTGAGAACTTAGTCACGACTAAAACCAGAAACAGTGTCTGCAATGTCGTTTTCCCCACTGATTTTACAATCCAGTTCAGAGTACATATTGTATATTAGAATTTGCCTGTAAAGGAATTATGGAAACCAGATGTAAAGTCTCTTTCCTGAACATGTTGGCTTAGTAAATAAAAAAATAAAGTTCATAATTATAAGAATGTGTTTGTCTTTCCACAGTTTGTTTTCTCTAATGTCTTTCCCCTACTAAGATAGAGAGTACCGTTATTTTCAAATTCTGATATTCTGTTTATAAACTCTTATCCACACACACGGTGTACTGCAAGCCATGAATCCTGAGAATTTCAGGACTGAGAATTCACATCTTCACTGATCGTAGCAGTCTAGTGCGTTGGTTTCCCTTTGACCTAAGTATCTGCTTTAAGAAAATACTTTGGTGAGTATCTGAAGAAACTATCGTGTTTAGGAGATGTACAAGGGAGAAAAATGACATTTTAATTTCAATTTTTAAACTGTCCATATACAAAATCCCTTGAATCAGAAACTTGTCAATACAATTTTGCATACAAAAATAGAATTTTTATTTCCTAATCAGATATACAAAAATAGTATAGGATAATACCATTGTATTGATCCAAAGTAGAGATGTGCGTGTGTGTGTGTGTGTGTGTGTGTGTGTGTGTGTGTGTGTGTGTGTATGTATGTCCCAGAAAGAGTTGAGGAAAACTTCATTAATAAGTTTGGCAATAGCATTGGCTGCCTCTAAAGATCTCTCTCTTCCTCACCCTCAAGGCTGATCACAGGCTTACAGTGACTCATCTTTCAGTCAGGTGAGCAGCATCGCTGCAGTGCCCTCACGTATGCGTTTGGGTCCATATTTTCATTCTAAAACAATCTTCTCCCATAGAAAGGACAGTCTGGCAGAAGCCAGTAATGCTTCTGTCAGTTTGAGGTGAGACGTAGTGATTCTGCTAGCTGCTGATTGGGACTGAGCGGGTCCCCTGTCTGGAGCTGAAGACCACTTCAGGGCCAACAAACCGCCTTTCTTTCCTTTGAACACAGCAGTAAGGCGACTTTACATTGACTCCAGCTTTGTTTCACTCTGTGCCTTAGTTCCCACACAGTTCTGTTTGATGTTGTAGTATGTTTGTTCTTGGAATTTATTATGCCCTCCTTATCTACTGAAAACAGGGATATACATACACACATATGTATATATTTCTAGAATATAAATAAACACACATAGCTATATCCAAGAACTCTTTAGCTGCATAACAATGGTATCCTGCTTCCTACTGTAGGTTTGCAGAGTTCAGCAGGTTTCTCAAGCTCCCTAAACCACCTACCCTTTTACCACCTCATACCACAGATCCCATTTCTGAAGTCTTGCTGTGGCTGACGTTCAGATCTGTGGCCATGCCTTTCTCCCTCATCCTCTTATTGAGACAAAATCTAGCATCTTGAAGACCTTCCTCCCCACACTCCCCAGGCGAATCTCTGAGGAGAGACTTGGGTTATCCAGAGAGCCTTTCCTCCATTTTTGGGTCATCTCCCCACCATAGCTCTGCCCTTAATGTCTATGCTGTATAAAAATGATACAAGGAACTTGCTCACAGTCTCTCCTCCACTATAAACAAGGAATTGCTGTTTCCCAGGTTCTAAAGCTTGACTTGTTAAATCATCCACAGCCACTTGGGGTTTGACAGTTGCTGCTTTGGTAATATTTCAAGTGACTCTAGAAGATGTTTCCTAGAGCATAACAACGTCTCTGATGTCGGGTACTACTGTGAAAGGAACACTAGATACGCTTGCTGTGTGTCTGGCTCCCTGAGCTTTTGTGGGAGGTCCCCGCAGCACAGATGCCACAGCCCAGACAGAACCAGCAGAGCCACCTAGGAACTCACTTTGAAAACTACTTCCATAGATAAGACTTGCATTTGGGATTTTTTTAGATGACAGATAAAAGTAAGATTAATAGCACATATCAGCACACTCACCAATGTGAACCTTTCATAAGCACATTGTCTTCCAGTTGTTTTCAGTTGCTGCAAACTACATTTCCCTGATGATTCGGAGCTGACGTTTTATACATTTATGACGGACTAAAGTAGGTGAAGGGCAAACGTGAGTTGCACAGACAAGAGGAACACAGTGTGTAACAGATTAATGTGCATATGAGACGGTCAGAGTCCTGGTAATGGCGATTCTCTTGGCTAGATCCAGGCCTGGACAGAGCCCAGGGAGGTGCCCCTGAAAGGACTTGCCGAGAGCGCCCATGAAACTTGGACCTTGTTCTGGCTGTTATTTTGAGAGAGTGTGACTTGGGTAGTAGGGAAGCCTTGCAGAGCTACCAGGAAATAAGGGAAGTTCAGGGAACCATGACTTCCAACACTTAGGAAAGATGCAGAAAACCATAGCACGAAACAGCTGTAGAAGTCCAAGAGTCAACAAAATATGGTAAGGTATTGACCCTAGCTGGCGTCTGAGACACCACGGTGCTATGACAGTCTGCTGTCGTACATCTTCGTAGCCAAAGGACATTGGTGTGGAAAGCCGAAACACATATTTCAAGAGAACAGCTAAATTCCATACACAAAATAATTTCACAACCAAGCAATGGCTTTAATATTTACCAGAATATTCACTTTACTTTCACAGTATTCTGTACTATAACAATTCATATGCAAGATAAGAGAGAGCATTGTAGTCATACATATGCTTATAGATACCTGCATAAAACAATAGCAACATTGGTAAATATTTTACTTGTGTGTCTTTATAATACACATTTATTTATTTATTCATTCATTAAAAATTTCCACCTCCTCCCATTTCCCTTCCACTCCACCCACTCCTCCCCCTCCCTCTCCAGTACTAAGAAAAGTCAGGGTGCCCTGCCCTGTGGAAATTCCAAGCCCCCACCCCGTCCAGGTCTACGAAGGTATGCAACCAAACAGACTAGGCTCCCAAAAAGTCAGTACATGCAGTAGAATCAAAACCCAGTGCCATTATCATTGGCTTCTCAGTCAGCCCTCATTGTCAGCCACATTCAGAGAATCCATTCTGACCACCTGCTCGTTCAGTCCCAGTCCAGCTGGCCTTGGTGAGCTCCCATTAGATCAGTCCCACTGTCTCAGTGGGTGGACGCACCCGTTGCAGACCTGACTTCCTTGCTCATGTTCTCCTTCCTTCTGTTCTTCATATGGACCTTGGGAGCTCAGTCCAGTGCTTGGATGTGGGTCTCTGTCTCTATCTCCATCCATCGCCGGATGACGGTTCTATGGTGATATGATATGGTGTGACTATGGGATAAGGCCAGTTCAGGCACCCTCTCCTCTGCTGCCCAAGGACCTAGCTGGGAACATCTCCTTGGACACCTGGGAACCCCTCTAGAATCAAGTCTCTTGTCAACCCTAAAATGGCTTTCTTAATTAAGATATCTTCTTCCCTGCTCCCATATCCACCCTTCCTCCATCTCAACCATCCCATTCCCCAAGCTCTCCCCAATTCTCTCCTTCTCCCTTCTCTCTCCCCATCTCCCATTCCCCCCATCCCACCCCACCTCCATGCTCCCAACTTTTGCCCTGCAATCTTGTCTACTTCCAATATCCAGGAGGATAAATATATGTTTTTCTTTGGGTTCACCTTCTTATTTAGCTTCTCTAGGATCACGAATTATAGATTCAATGTCCTTTGTTTATGGCTAGAATCCACTTATGAGTGAGTAAATACCATGTTCATTTTTTGGGTCTGGGTTATCTCACTCAGTAAAGTGTTTTCTATTTCCATCCATTTGCATGCAAAATTCCAAGACGTCATTGTTTTTTTACCACTGAGTAGAACTCTAATGTGTAGATGTGCCACACCTTCTTTATCCATTCTTCTATTGAGGGACACCTAGGTTGTTTCCAGGTTCTGGCTATTACAAATAGTGCTGCTATGAACATAGTTGAACAAATGCTTTTGTAGTATAATAGGGTATCTCTTAGGTATATTCCCAAGAGTGGAACTGCTGGGTCCTGAGGGAGGTTGACTCCCATTTTCCTGAGAAACCGCCACACTGATTTCCAAAGTGGTTGCACAAGTTTGCATTCCCACCAACAATGGATGAGTGTTCCACATCCTCTCCAGCAAAGGTTATCATTGGGGTTTTTGATTTTAGCCATTCTGGCAGGTGAAAGATGGTATCTCAAAGTTGTTTTGATTTGCATTTCCCTGATCGCTAAGGACGTTAAAACTCTAATTAACCCAATTAGAAAATGGGTTACTGAACTGAACAGAGAATTCTCAACAGAAGAAGTTCAAATAGCCAAAAGACACTTAAGGTCTTATTCAACCTCCTATAATACACATTTTTTTTTAAGTTGTGAGAGTACCTTTACAGAGAAAAACTTGTATGTATTTTTTAATAAGGTAATTTCTCTAGAAATTTAGTAGCAGATCTCCCCGGCCACAGAGTTAATGATCCAGCTGTTTATAATGTTCTGTAATAGGATTACATGTGAAGTCACTGATGCAGTGACACAGCCAAGGGCCGACTCCCTGCCTTCAGAACTAGCTCTCTAGTTCATTTGTTCATTCCTTGTTTCCCTCAAGTGATTGAAATTGAGAATGCTGTGCACAAGAGATAGCACAACAGTTAGTGATAGACATTATTCACCTCAAACTTGGGTTGCTTTTTCCCTTGGTGTATACAAGCTGGGCGTGATTCATCCTACCTTACACCAATCCTCTGGGTTTTCCTTCTTAAATGTCCTTACTGATTCATCCTTGGTTCTGTCCACACCCTCCCAAATAGATGTTAATGTACTCTGAGTGGTGGTTTTCTGGGTCCTGTTCTCACTCCATTAACTCTGCCTTTGTGCCTGGAAGGACAGGATGCATACAAAGGTGAATGGGTCTTTAACAGTGATTGAACCGTGGCACCGTGGGTGTTAGACGCTACAACAGGCCAAATTGGGGCATGGGGCAGGGGTTGAGTCTGCTTGGCTCACAACTCCCTTGAGGTTTCTGTGGCTTTGTTCACTGCTACCTACTGTCATCCAGACTTGGATGAGCTGAAGGGCAGACCACCCAATTCTGCTGCCCGGTTCTGAGCCAAGGAGGGAGAACCCAATCTTTACGCCCTTTATTCATGCCAAACAGAGTCGGTCTGTCCAGCTTTCAGCAACATAATGCCTGCTTAGAGCTTCCATCTTCAGAAACAGGTTTGCTGACTTCGTGCTGTGAATCAATCAATAGAGGGGCAAAGAAGCTACCCTGCTAAAATTGAAGCCACTATTCAATTTGCCTTCATACAGAGAAGTAAGTCCTTGCTATGGCAACTGTTCTCCTGTTACCATTTCTATTCTCCCTGGCCAGTGGCCAGCCTCTCCTGCGTCTCTAATATCTGCTAAGTGCAAATGAAGTCCTGCGATTATTTTTCTCTGCCTGAGAAAATGGACGTTTTCATTTCTTTTGAAACAAGTTCTTGCTCTGTCACTCCGCACTTGCAGATTAAGTGTGACACATTCAAATGTCAAAGCTAAATGCCTCACCATGAGCATTCACTGTTTGTCGTTTGCTTGGCCTCATGGGAGCAGGCAATTTCTGCAGGACCACATGTGTGCATGTGGATGACTGCACCTGGGTCTGGGGCTGAGGCAAGTGACCAAGAGAAGAGAAGGGCTCTCTTTCCTCCTCTGCCTGAAGGAGAAGGAGACACAGTCGTCTGGATGACTTCTAAGCTGTGTGGTCTGAGCTTTCTCTGGCCTTTGAGTAGTCTCATCAGGTCAGAGGGGTTTGCTTTTGCTCAGGTTCCCTCGGTACTTTCTTCTATACATTATATATTATTTGAAATTAAGCATCTTCCAGACAAGGCATTATTCCCTAGGCCCACCGTTCTCCCCAGACTCACTGGAGAGAAGATTAGTGTAGGTTGGTTTCCAGAGCTGTCTGTTCTCATTTTATACTTTTGCTTTTCCGCTGCGCTAATAAGCCAGTCCTACCTATATATGCAGGTTTCTTATCAATGTTTTCAAAAGATCCAGGGGGAAAATTGTGTATGTAAAATTGTGTATGTAAAAGTCTTACTGAACTTGTCCTGACTTTGTGCATATAACGTATTTGTGTATGCTTTACACCATATTGGGCATTGTAAGGTATCTTTGGGTCACAAAGTACTTGAGGGGATGTGTGCAACTTTATCAAGGCATTTGAGCACACATGTGTTTAGGCTATATTCAAGAGCTCTAGAGTCAATTTCTGTCAGATACCAAAAGACAACTGTACTTCCCTGAGTCATATTTTACATATATAGTTTACCCAGTCCAAGTACACAATTCAAAACAAAGACATTTAGTAGTTTATTAGGTATACAGCCCTCATTATAAATCCATTTTCGAATATTTCTATCACTTAGTAAAGACCTATATACTCATTTATTAAAGCCTACTCTTTCCTGTCAGATACCACAGACCTTGTTTTTGTGCCTATACATTTTCTGTATTTTCATTAAAGAAATAGCATCATATAAGATGCTGTATCTTATGTCAGACTTCTTCCATTTAGCAAATCCTAGCAACTCTCAGTTCATTTCCTTCCTTAATAAATAGTATCCCATTGTATGGGCATACACAATTTGTGGATCCATTCACCAGCTGAGAGTCATTTACTTATTTTCTATGTTATGAATAGAGATCCCACGAGCATCCAGGATGCAACCTTCATGTGGATAAATTTTCATTTCTCTTGAGTATGTACCTATGAGTGGAATTGCTGGGCTGTGTAATACATTTACGTTTAACCTCTCAAAGTTGTCAAATTATTTTCCCAAGTGACAGCACAATTTAATGCCCTTTGAAGCAGTGTTTGGTAGGCCCTATTCCTCCATTTCTTTGCCAACATTTGCCACTGTTTTTCTGGTGCCTCCATTCCACTGGGTGTGAAGTGGTGCCAAACTGTGGCTTTGTCTTTCCATTTTCCTAATAACTGATGTGTCCTGCATATTTCTGTGTTGTCATTAGCTGTTTCATGTATTGTAGAGGGCTGCAACCACACTCTCCACCATAGATGGCGCTGCACCGCCAGGTGAGCTAGAAAGCTCAAACGTGTTGGTGTTTTTCCACTACTCCCAAGGTATCACCTGGGACTGGGAGCAGTTGACCAATCCAAGAATGACACGTCCAAAGCAGGGTCTGTTTCCTATATAAGGGATGGGTTCCATCTTATCTGGGTCTCCGCCATGTTGGCTGATGCCCGCTCTCCCAAGGGGCATTAAAGCTTTACTGCAGAAGTATCCTATGTGTACCGCGTGGTTCTTGCGGGCGAGACGGAAGTGCGGGACAATGTATGGCCTCCGGTGGCAGGTCTGTCTGAATCTTTGTGTTTTCTTATTGATGTCTTTTACTACTGAAGTACAAAGATCCACTGTGAGTTCTAGATACAAGCCACTTATCAGATACATACTTGGCAAGATACTTCCTCACAGATGGTTGCTTGTCTTCATATCTTAGGGAGCACAAATGTTTAAATCTTGATAAGACCAAATGTAATGATCTTTAAATTTAGCTTACTGCTCTTTTGATGTCATACCTGAGTCATTGCCAAGGCTGAGATCTTGAAGATTGTCGTCTGTGTCTACTGTGTCTTCTTGTAGCAGTATTATTGGATTTCTGCACTGAAGCCTGTGGAGCATCTGAGTTGGATTTGGTACCCAGTATGAAGTAACATCATCTGCATATGACCACCAGTTTCCCTTGGTTGAAGGCCCTCACTTTGGCACCTGCGCAGAAAATCAGTTGAGTCTAAAGAGAAGAATTCGTTTCTGCAAAGCGAGGACTGCCCTAGGGTTCTCTGTGTTCTTGTGCCCATTCCTACTGCTCATAACGGTGGCACGAGAGCCACAGATGTTAGGAAGGAAGTCCCCCTTGTTGGTCAAGGTTGTTTGGCCATTCATGGTCTTTTACAGTTCTGTGAAAATTTGGGGATCCTTTTGTCAAGTTCCTCAAAAGCACACAGGTTTCCAGTAAGGACAGCACGGGTTCTACTATGTTTGGCTTGAGTCATTACTTAGCATGGCTGAGTCTTCCCATCTACAACATGAACTGCTGCTTCTGTTTCTTACTAGTCAAGGTACAGCTCTTTCTTCCCAACTATGTGACTCTTTTTGATGCTACTGTGGGTGGAACCATATCGCTGTTTTCTTTGTTAGAGTTCAGGTTGCTCAGCATTTGTATAGAGAGATGCAATTGATTGTTGTATGTGGATCCCTACTGAGACTGTGCTGAGTTCTCAGTATTAACAATGTTGTTATGGGCCTCCTGGGGTTGTCTGCTTACAGAATTGTACTCTGCAGACTACGTGGTACCATCTCTTTCCAGTCTAGATGCCCCTTTGTCACCTTGCTTAAGTGTATGATTGCACAATCCCTCTTTATCTTTGGGCTGAGTCTGCTAAAGCTGGACACCCTGGGAGACCTGACTTGCTGTGGCCATAAAGCCTTGCCTAGGAAAATAGCTGATATAGTCCAAAGCAGCCTTCCACCTCAGGGGTAGGACAGGCAAAGCTACGGCTTGCTTTTAGAGTCTGCTATAGGGATCCAATGGCACAGTGTAAGGTGTCCAGACCCCTTGTATTTGGAATTCTAGTTCTGGAAACCTTACTAAACATGGAATGCTGTGTGCCTACCTTCTCTTTTCCAGTCCACATTTACAGCAAGAGTTAACACTGGGCCCCTAGGAAGCGCCCCTGAAATGCTCTAATAACATTTATCTTATCTTTTATCCAGGAACAAAACAGTGACACTCTTAGGAATGCAGCCAGAGCATCTGGAAGGCTCAACTTTCATACTTCCAGACTATCCATGGCTTTAGATAAATGCTCCCACAAAAGCATTCAGGATCTGGTGTCTAGCTTAAAACACACACACACACACACACACACACACACACACACACAAGAAATGATTAAGAGTCAGAGAATGAATGGGAGGTTATTTGATATGGGTGCTTCAGGGGAGAATTAAAGTCCTTTTAATGGGAACACTTAGCCTGAGGGAGGTGAGATTTAAAGAAAGAATATTCTATATAGTTTTAATATTGTTCTCCAGCTATGAACTTCTTTTGTTGCAACATAAAGAATGAAATTCAACAAAACCAAGTGTGTTGTTGAGTGAGTTTCAAAGGCAGCCTGGGCCTTTGGGGGTTCTAATTGTTGCAGGCTGCAAAGGAAGAAACCACTATTGTGGCCCTAGTTGGAGGCAAATGAGTGGAGAGCTTGGTGACGCAGGACGGTGTGCAGAGACAAGCCTCTGCCAGCGTGAAGAGTCTAAGTGGAGGCTGGAAGTCCAGATTTGTTAGGATTGATGCTGTGGGCACTGGAGAAAGTAACTAAGGTACCCAAAGTAGGCTGGTGGCACTGTGGACATTTCTCTTGCTTTATCGGAAACTGGTGAGATCCAGACACACGTTCTGCACAGTGAAACTTAACTCTGAAAGATAACAGCTTGCTTCTCCAGCATCCTTCATTGTGTTGTATGACTCTGTGCAAAGTTTACTATTATTTTAGCGAGTTTTGCAAGACAGCGTGTGGGAACTCTGATGAGGATCCTGAGTAATCTCTGCAGTTGGGGAAGAAGCGGATTGCAGCCTGGTCCCAAGCACCTTTCTTCATTCTCCGCCTACTTGGCTCCTTTCTACCCAGGCTGCCATCCCAGGGAACCTCAGGACCCACACCAACCCTGTCACCTCGGTACACAGACTAGTCTGTGGGGCACCTAGGAGCCACACTGGTAAAGTCTCAGGCACACTGGTAAAGTCCTCGCAGTGCTTGGTGAGTCTCTGGTGGCGGGGACTCGGGCAGGAAGGAGAGCAACTGATGGTCCTGCTGTGGCTGATGCTGTGAGCGTCATACACTGCTGTTCCTTCTTCCCGGAGTCCTACAGTGCAGGTTCCAGCACCTCTGTTTTGCAGGGAGGACGTTGAGCTCAGAGAAACTAAGTAATCTGCCTGAGCTCAGACCCTTAAACGGTACGCCAGAATTCTAAGTCATCTGCTGCAGAATCCTTGTCCTTGGTCACGAAACTTCTGTGACTTTTCGAGGTGCGTTTAATCCCAGTTCAGTTTTGCCATAACATTCCCTTTGTGGCATAGAGCTAAGGTTCTGGGAGGATAAAGTCACCTGCCTGAAGTCACTCAGCCAAATAGACCCTAGTGGAGTTGGAGCCTGCTGTCTTCTATTATAGAATGCTTCCACCTAGCGGCCAAATAGACGAACAACATCCTTATGCTTGAGGACTGTGTCACTTCCCCCAAATGATTTGCAGTTTCTAAACTTTTCAGAATCAGAACCATTCCAAGAGATGTAAAATTAGAGCCTGGGAGCCAGGGAATTTTCTTTCAGTAAGACTACATATATACCCGTGTTTCTTGGCCTCCAAAGCAAATAAGCAAACAAGCATCCTGCTGCCCTTCTTGCCCAGGGAAAAGGTGAGCCGTTTACAAAAAAAAAAAAAAAAAAAAAAAAAAAGGTGAGCCGTTTTCTGGTCTAGGAATTAAGTAGTAAACCAGCAATACCTCTGAAGACAATGAATGTGGCCTTGGTGTGGATACTGGTTTACCAAGAGAGCTGGCGTAGGCTCCTCATTTAACTGCTAGAATAGTCCTGGTCCAGCCTGCTCCAGCTTTCTTGGGACAGTCAGTCTTGAGATGGGAATGCCCTGTGATTTGGGCTCAGTTATGTTTCAAAGGCAGCACTGAGGGTCCAGCGCCTTGTGGCTTGGCTGATAGCGGTGCCATGGATCAAAGACGAACACCAGACTCTTGCCCTTGTGACTACATGTGACTACAGAGAACTTGAATTGAAGCTGCTTTGATCTGTGATGTTTTAGGATGGTAAAAATCCACATTATGTCTCCAGTCAAAATCAAACTAAAATGTCTCATTTGTAACTTTGCATTATTACATTTTGGAGCGTGTTATTTCATATTGGATTATTAGAGTGAATTTCGATTCTTCTCGTATTTTAAATATGACTTCATAAAGAACTTACTGTTGTATAAGTGGCTGGACATTGCAATAATGTAATTCTGGCTTTTGGAAGGGTGAGGTAAGAGCATCACAAGTTTGAGACCAGACTGGATTATATAGCAAGATACTGTCTCAGAAACAAAGTACAGCAAAATATACAACACATGACACAGACAGCACAAAACAAAATAATAAAGCAACACAAAGCACATCACAACATAGCAAAACACAAGTCTGGCCAACATTGTATTTCTTTCCCTTTAAAAATTTGTTCTTTCTGTCTCTGTCTGTCTGCCCGTCTATCTCTCTGTGTTTCTGTGTGCACGTGAATGTGTATGTATGCATGCATGTGTGTGTTCAAGCAAATGCAGAGGAGGAGAATTTGGGGTCAGTCAGGTCTCTGCTTCTACCATGTGATCCCAGGGATGGAACTCAGGATGTCAGGTATGCCTGAAGAACTTTCCCCTGCCAGCCAGGCCACTGGTCCATGCCTCTACAGAGCTAGCTGCCTGCACCCCCACCTCCCGAGATCAGGGAGACAGTGGAGTAGACTAGGCAATGTCTGTACACAAAGCCTAAGAACTTCCACAAAGTTTTACTGTGTATGTGAGGGCAGGGCAACACTCTGCCTTTGATCTTCAGATTCCAGCTAGCTTGGGAGATTCTGAGATGTCTTAAGTGAGCTTGTAGCTGGGTGAGACAACTTGGCTGCAATATTCCCTGTCCCAGATACTGCTCTGCGCGTGGGGACATTTGATTCTTTGTGTATTTGTAGTCCAGCGGTAGAAATGTTAGAAAGAAAGGGTGTCCTCAATGGACTGTAGAAAAAGGGACAGCAAGTGTGGTTTTCTGTAGCCCAGAATGAACAGATGGGTCCCCTTTGAAGAGGACGCTGCCCTCTTCAGCTGGGTACCACTTACTCCAGCAGCAGACCCGGACACCAGAGTCTGGGCTTGATTTGCTGATTTGCTTTGCTTATTGACAGCCTTCAGAGGCCAACGTTTGCAAGCTTCCTTGGGCTCCTAGAAAAGGCTGGGAACAAAGAGAGTCAAGTCAGATGTCCTTTATGCTGCCCAGATCTCAATAGCACATACGTGGCCTATGTTTTCGAGCACATGGAAATAGTCCCCATCACCTCAGTCAAGCTCAACATTCTTGGGATTATGTTGCCCTTGCACTGTGTGCTATTGTATTAGGAGTCGGTTCCCCAGACATTTGAGCTGCTCGTTCCTATCTGCACCATTTATGCCACCAAACTCTCAGCAGGTTTTTTCCCTGCTCTGAATTATGACTGATTGAGTGGAGCAAAATTCCGGGAGAAACTCCTTGTCATTTGTCTTTCTTGTTTTTCTGTTGCTCTGACAAGACACTATGACTGAGACAACGACAGAAGAAGAAGTTTGTTTGGGTTTTATGTTTTCATAGAGTTATAACCTGTGGACATTCTGGAGGAGAGCATGGCAGTAGGCAGGCATGGTGATGGAATAGTAGCTGAGCGCTCCCATCTTGATCCACGAGTGGGAGGCAGGGAGAAGGATGGCGGGAATGGCACCAGCCTTTTGAAACCCCCAAGTCCACCCCAGTAGCAGACCTCTTTCAAGAAGACCAAACCTTCTAATCCTTCCCAAACAGTTCTACTCACTGGGGATAAAGCAATCAAATGTGCCCGTGGGATTCGTACTCATTCAGACCACTGTAACATCTAACTAACATCACAGGTCTGAGAGTCTTTTGCTCAAAGTGCCATCAAACCCATGGAAGTTGGCTAAAATAATGAAGGCTGCTTGCTTGTGTGGACTTCTTTACTTTCCAGTTTGTTTATTTTTGCGGTGCTGGGGATGGGCCCCATGGCCTTGTATATACCACGCCAGTGTTCTTGTATCTCAGTCTCTGAGGTCCATTTCTAGCCTTCATTTATTCTTCATGTACCTTACAGTATACACTATTTCTTAGGTAGTATTGGGGCTGGTAATGACTAATACCTACCTAAGAGGTATGTGGTCCTGCCACACTGAGACTCCCCATTCAGCGTGCGTTAATCAGAGTGCATGGAGATGGGATCAAGTGTGTGCAGTCTTTTCTTGGGGACTCGTGCAAGGCAGGTATGATGGCTACTCTTGGATGTCAACTTGATTACATATAGAATTAACTAGAACCCAAATGGCTGCATACACCTGTGAGGTTTTTCTTAATTAAATTGAAGTGGGAAGATCCACTTCTAATCTAGGTCTTTGAGGTAGGAATTTTAATCTGGGCCATACCTTCTGCTGGCATCTTATACACAGAACATGGGAAAAAAAGCCATTGCTCTTTTCCTGCTTGCCCCTGCTCTTGCTGGCAAGTCCATCCATTCATGGGCATTAGAGCCTACGTCTTTGGGATTCTGGCATATACTGAAGACCAGGTGAGAGATCCAGCTTCATGGACTATATCAGTTATTGGTTTCTTGGACCTTCTATTCATAGGTAGCCGTTGTTGGATTAACTGAACCACAACCTGTAAACTATTCTAATAAATCACACACACACACACACACACACACACACACACACACACACACACACACACACTCCTATCTGTCTGTCTACCTATCTACCACCTATATCTATCTTTCTATCTATCTATCTATCTATCTATCTATCTATCTATCTATCTATCTTCTATGAGCGCCATTACTCTTGAGAACCACAGCTAATACAGAAGGTAGGCAGTGCTCCACTGAGATGCACAGGACTCAACGAAGGATTTGTTTGGCCTTGTGGTAACTTTGGCAAATCTGAATTTCCATGATTGATTTTGAATGCCCCCGGTAGTGTGCCGAGGACACAGCCCCAGAGCAAGGTGGCTGATGGTTGACATTTACTAAGCCCTGGAATAAAACAAGGAGATCTCAAACTCTGCTGACTGGGCCCTACATGTGACTGAGATCTCAGCTCTAGAGAGAGCAATTGCTCCTGGTCCATTGCGTCTTTCCTGAGCTTCCAAAAGAGAACCTTGGGGTACAGGAGTCTGGACTGTGCCACTTGCAGCTTTCCCTTCGGGAAGAAGACACCGCAGAAATTCAGCTTTGCTAAGGGTCTCTCAACACTCCACACTTGAGGAAGAAGTGTCCAGCGACTTCTGGGTCTCTTTTGTTCAACTCCAGACAGGGATTCCTTCCCTCACCTGAGTCTCTGAGGCTCCATGTCAGACCTGCGTTCCCAGGCACAGCCACACGAGGGCGCCACAGCTCATTCTCTGAAACAGTCTCCTGCGGCTCTCAGGTTTGAAGAGAGGCCTGCCAGCAGGTAACTCTTCCGAATGTGGAACCTGCAAGAGGGTCCTTTGGCATTGGTGGAGGTCTGAAGATGCCCCACTGCAGACAGCTCTCTTTCTGAGCCGCAGAGCAGCTGCTTGGTCTGTAAAAATGGCAACGGCTCCCTACCTGCCGGACTGTCAAGTCACAAAACACTGGCCCCTTTTAGGCTTTCTCAAATGCAAAGACAGAAGGTGTTGACAGCCAGGTCCTTGGGATGACTAGTGCCCCCCACCCCCAGATTGTGTTCCCATGGAGAGTGGTTGTGGCATGTGGCTTCCAGGCCAAAGCGATGTGCTGGCCACATCTGGTACATGTTATCCCTACACAGTTTCATTTCCTTGGTCGTTGGGAGAGAAACAATCCATCTCCATCTGAAGAGGGATTCCTAGGCCTGCGCCCTGCCCTGAGAGTCAGGGAGCCGGTCTTCCCATGTTCCCCTGCAGTCCCAGGCACGGCACCCAGCGACATCCTGGCAGGCCTCAGGGCCCCGGTGGGTTGGTCGGAGGGTGAACAGTTAAAAACTGACTGACTGCCTGCTATCTGTGATTCGTGCATGGGCTCTGTGACTGACAGCACACAAACCAAGGCATAGGTTCTGGTGGTCCTCAGCTGGGAATTCGAGGAGTCTGCTTACACTGAGGGGCAAAGCGTGCCCCGCCACCTGCTATTAGTCAGGAGGAGAGACTTCAGACATGACACTCAGGTGCTGGCAGTGAACTCTGCCCTCCTCTCCTGTCTAGACTAATCCCTTTGGTCTGCCCCATCTCCTAGGCCTAGCAGTACTGCTTGGACCCAAGCTCTTTGCCAGGTGCCTGGGGCAATTCAGGCTGAGAGAAAGCGTTTCTTCCCCTCCCCTTCATGGTCCAGTGACCACAGGCTATTTACTGCACAGGGCCTGCTGACCAGGGCAACCCAAAGGGGATTTTGTTTGTTTGTTTTATGAGTGAAATTCTAGGGTGACCATTCTGCAGATACAGAGTACTTTCTCTGTGTGCACCCATGTTGAACTCATTTCTAATAGTAGGGATTCTGGGATGGCAGCTACAGTAATCCTAGCCTTCAGGAAGCTTGCGTTGTGGCACAGAAATAAATGAGTGTATGAACACTTTACTAAAGGCACTTTGACCTGCCCACAAACATAGGGGATGAGGAGCAGGGTGTGTGTTGTGTGTCCTTCTGTGTTATGTGCAGGCTGTGTGTTTGTGGGAGGTGTGTGGCTGCTTCTGGCTTTGTTCTGGGACCCAGGACAGGGATCATGGAATGGACGCTATTTCACTGGCCACCTGGGGGTTGGAAACCAGGGTACCCACGCTGTTATTGATGACAACCAGGGCTGGAGTGATACACTGGCAAGTGATGTGTATTTGGGGAACATTCCCAGGGACTCCTCCCGCCCTCCTTGAGTTCTTAGAACTGCATCTGAAGAAAAATGCTTAGCTGTGGTCTAGAAATTTTCAGAAACTGTGATGCCTGTATGAACAAGCCATCTGTGCATTAAGATGAGCAACCAAAAGGCCAATGTCCTCAGGACGGTGGGCAGCTGGCCACAGTTGCAATACCTTGACTAAATAACTCCAAGAATGCAGGATTTGGGAGGACAGGGAGAAGTGCTTACATCAGGTTTTAGCATCCAGGATGAGTTCTGCCAGCAGGGGGAGCTGCAGGGTCACCAGGTAGGGCCCCAGGATTCCTCCCATAATTCCTGATACAGAACCTTGTTAGGTATCTTCTATTGGTCTACAGGAGGCGCTGCCTGGCACACTTGGAAGTCAGGCCTCCTGTCCAGGTCAATTCTACCTCCTCTGACGTCTTTCCTCCCCAAGTGCTGTTATTTTCATGATGGAGTTAGAAGCCTAGGTTCCCTAACCTGTGACCTCTGAAGCTACCATTCTGTTCTAATTTGACCCTTACTTTCCTGGCGCTAGCACCCAGAGTCCCATTTCCAGATAGCCCTTCAGGTCTGGGCAAGTATAGGGGATGGCTTACTACGTTGTCTGTGTAACTATGTGTTATAGTGGTGCACCTTGAGAGGATCAACCATCGTCCTCAAGCCTTTGCTTGTCCTTCCACCTGTGGCCGGTGGTAATTCCCGAAGTGCTTATAGGATGCTGGTTCTGCTCAGGGAGCATTTGGCAGGACAGAAACCAAATGGAAACCGAGGCCATGAGGTCACCGGTGGCCATTCTGGCCTGGGCCAGTGGATCTAGGACTTTGAGCTCTGGGTTCTGATAAGACTCAGTCAAATCTGCTGTTGACCACGAGGAAGTGACCTAACCTCTCTGAGCCTCGTCGTCTTGTCACGCTGAAGCTATCCAGATGCGGCCACACCTGCTCCTGTCCTTCCTGAAAGGTCCCTGTGCCGGGTCTCACACAGGGGCCCCACTTCCCGAGCCTCTGTCAGGGGGTCCTCTCAGTCACATTTCTCTAGGAAGTGCAAACTGAGCTCTTTCTGTGACGGGTACCCCATGCTCAATCCCAACTCTCCCACCCTACAGTGAGAGTGCTAAATGGGAATTTGCCTTTGTGGGGACAAGACTTGTCTGTCACATGACTCCAGCATCCACAATGCAATCGGATTTTAACCCCTTGTTTTCTGAGGTTCTTGAGCTCTGTACTCTACAGAAATTTCTTAGATTTTTTTTCTATCACTGCCATCCCCTGGAGTGAGTCTTTTTCTGTCCCACCAGCAAGTTCCCAAATAATGACACTTATTATTAATTATGAAACTTATTATTAATTACAAGACTTCTTATTAATTAAAAACGCTCTGCCTATAGCTTCTGCTTGTTTCTAAGTAGCTCTTATAACTTAAATTAACCTATTCATATTAATCTATATTCTATCACGTGACATTACCTCTCTTCCATCTTGCACCTCCTATTTGCTCTCCATGTCTCCTGTATGCCTAAATTCCTCCTCCTTTCTCTCCCAGAAATCCCACCTATTCCTCCTGACTAGCTATTGACTGTTTAGTCTTAATTATACCAATTATAGTAATACATTTTCACGCAGTATATAAATATCCCACAACATTCTACTCCTTACTTCCTGCAGTTCCTGAACCAGAACACAGACTTCGATGGTTAGGAAGAGAAGCCAGCTGCCCTGTGAAGTGCACATCCTCACTTTCTCCCTGGCTGTCTGTATCATCCAGCTGGGGGTTCGGGGATCCCACTGCATCTGGATGTGTTTGCTGTTAGAGGAGGGCGGACCTGAACTCTTGGACTATGGAGATGGGCAGGTTGTGCCATGAGTCATGTGTGAACATGCATGTATATCTGCATTTTTGGTGGGACTGTGGACCTGGGTTTCTCTGTAGATTTTTATACATGTACATGTATATATACTCCTAAGTGAATGTGTATATATGTGTGAGAGAGAATGTGTGCAATTTTCTAGGGAGGTTGATATTTATTTATTTATTACTTTGTTTGTTTATTTCCAAGCAGGGTCTCAAGCCCTTAACCTGAACTTATGATCTTCCTGCCCCTATCTTTCAAGTACAGGGACTGCGCATGATACCATGCCCAGTTTTATGAAAGGATGAGAACAGAACACAGAGCTTTAGCACACTGGTGCAGCATTCTCCAAGCCGAGCTGCCTCTTCAGTTGGTGCGTATTTCTGTGTGAACAGGTCATGCCATTTGTGATATGTGAGCCACATGTGTGGTTCAGGATGTCAGCAGTGACCCCATGATAGGCAGTTTCTATTTCTTATTCTGCTTGATGTCACGAGCTGACTCTGACTTGTCTAGAGTTCTCACTGGCCTCTTTCTCTTTCTGAGGACTCAGAGGGGCTTGTTGGTAGATGTCTGGCTTCAGTCTTGATGCTGCTGCTGGGTGCCTCATTTCCAGAGAGTGGGGCTAGAGCCAGGAAAGAGTCCAGTGCTCGAGGCTGAGCTGACCCACTTCAGTGATCTTTCATGAGACATTGATACCCACTTACTGAATAGCTGCAGGCAAGTGAAAGAGAAGAAATGAACAATAAACCCCAATAGGCTATGCCCCTCCCACCCCTCTCATGCTTGGCAGGACCTGTGTGAGAGAGGCTGACTTTGACTCCTCCAGTGCCATCCGAATATTGTAATCCTAGGCTTCGATGTTTGGTTTTCATCCCTGGCCCCGGAGCACAGGGACTGCTCCTCCTCCCAGAACTCAGCCCTGGTCAGAAAGCAGCCTGCATCATGTTCTTCACGGAATGAGGCAGAGAATTGGAGCCGAGGCTGTGGCAGAGCATTGCTCTGGGCACCCAGAGCACCAGCTCTTTGGCCTGCGTCTCTGTTGTTCCTCAGCCAGGGGCAGAGCACACCATCCTCAGCCAAAGGAGATTGTGAGCTTGCCCAATTCAGAATAACTGGGCTGCCTGTAGGAGGAGTCATTCTAGCAAAGGAGGTGTCTATTGGCTCCCTGTGGACAGAACTGGAGCTGCCCTTGGGTGTGTGGGCTCCAGGACTTGGAACTAGCTTGTTATTCCTGTCCTTGGCCTTTCTTTGCTAGGCTTTGCTCTGCCCCTTTAGATGGACCCTAGCTATGTAGCCTAACCCTCTCTGGGACTTTTCCTGGGTTCCCTTCCATCAGGCAAAACATTTCATGAAAATAGGGGTTCAGTGGTCCATTGTGGAATCCCAGAGGAATCTGACTGAGCTAGCCTGTAATCCCTGACAGTGACTAGCCGTGAGACATTCCTTTGGCCAGAGCTATATCTGGTATTTCTATCTCTATTTTACAGAGGCAGCTTGAGGGGGACCCAATACCTCATTCATATCACAGGGCTGCTGTACTCTGCAGAGTTGAAGTGTGCTGAGGGAAATTCCAATTGATTCCAAAGTACTTCCCTTGTTCCCCCAGTCTGGCTAGAGAGCCTGTGGGCATCCATCTGGGTAGATAGTGAGCATAATAGCTAGGTTGTCATCCCTAGTGATTTCTAGGTATCACCCTTGTCTAATCTCAAGTCCTTAGCTGTGCAATGCTCCCAGCTTCCGCATGAACCCCCTAATGCTGTGCCTGTCCTTGCTCAGGTAGGACGGAGAGGCCATCCTCTTACAGGCTCCAGGGCTCCAGATGTGGCTTGGGATGGCCCAGGAGCTGCACGCTCAGTAGGAAGTAGACTGCCCGTGCACTGTGAAGAACATGGGGATGTGGAGACCATACGGGTATCTTCTGCCCCTTCTCCACAAGTTGGGTTCGCTCCACCTTCTGCAGATATACTCACACATCCCCCTGCACACTGGCTTGGGTCCCTTCCATGCCACTTGTCATGTGAGCTACGTGAGCTGTACCAATGGAACAGTTCTGTCACCCAGGGCACAAGGTGATTCCAATTTCACATCTTCTGGCTTTGGGTTTCTTTGCCAGATTTCCTGCTCTTGTTTGCTGACTCTGAGATCTGGCCATTTGCTCGTCCCCAGTGGGTCTTCTCATTACCCCTGCTATAAGCCTCAGCCTGAATAGCTTCCCTCTCCTAACTGGATCCTCCCTGGAGTGTGTGCATTTTATAGTCACATACTCAGATGACAAAAGTGGTGGGCATTTCATCACAGAAAAGCTCCACTGGACTCTGGAGACTTTTTCTGCCTCAGGGCTTTACCCCAAACAGGTATGCATGGTGGTCATATTTCATGTAAATGCAGTCACCCTGGGTAGCATCTTTTGGGAAGGCTGGGAACTCCCCACCTCTTTCCTAGAGGTAGAAAGGGCAGTATTGGGTCTCAAAGAAACCCAGGACAAGTCTCACTCAGTGTCTGTGGCTGCTGTCAGCACTGACCCCTACCCAAACCTCTCCTTCCCAGGGGTGGGACTTCCACTTTCTCTCCCCCAGCCTCTGATCCCTATATAACCTCTGCTGCTTTGACCACACAGTCTTTTGGTCTCCTGGATTTCTTTGGGTCCACTTGTCCCCTCTTTCTCTTCTCTTCCTCTCCTCCCCCACTCCTTTATGGCTCAGTTCAGTCTGTTGGCCATGCTCAGTCTGTACTTTTCCAGCTGCCTCTGGCTATGCTCGCCTTCAGATCCACAACAAGCCGTCTTTTTAACCCTACCTAGGAGCCGTCGTGTCCTCACTTCTTTCTGTCTTCATCCAGGCAAGGGGCAGTGCCTTCTGTCCCCTAGTTTTGGTAAAGATCGGTGTTCTAGCCAAGGTTGGGTGGTGGCTCTCTTCCCAGAGATGGCACCACGACCATCTTCACCTCTTCTCCATTCACTGTGTGGTCCTGTGTCCAAGAGTGGGAAGCCATTCTGGAGGGATGTGTCCGCACAGCATGATGCTGGCATGCTGACAAGAGGTAGTTTTTCTCCCTTCTTGGTCAATCCTCCAGCCAGTCAGCCCCACGCTACTGACCCTCATTTCACCGACAGTCTTCAGCCAGCAATGCCAATGTGTGTGTTCCCAGACTTGCACCATCTTGTCTACTACTGCTGCCCAGCCACTCACAGGGCCAGGATGTTGAATGAGATGTTGTAAGAATCTGCTGACTTAGACAAAGACCTGCACTGAGCAGAACAGAGCAAACCCATGAAAAACATAGTCAGTGTAGCTTAACATTACTAACTGTAGGAGGCTTTGTAACCGATCACCTAGTTAACTACAGCCAGTTAAGTTATTGAGCCTTACTTCTGTACCCGCCCTGTAAATTCTGTCAGATCAAGAGACTGGCTGATATTCTCCAAACCTGTCTGGGGCCTTCCTGGTGTGTGTGTGTGTGTGTTGATTTTTTTGAAGGAAGGAACTAAGAGACATAGTTGAAGCAGAGGCTTTTTCAGTAAAGGGAACACCTTAGAGAGAGATTAGAGTGGGCTTCTCTTGTGGATTTTAAATACGTTTTTCTGAGGTGAGTGCCATATTCGTGGGGTGAGGTGATCCTTTTCTCTTCCAAATCACTGTGACTTGGATCTCCCCTTTAAAGCATTTCTTCCCATGATCCCCTCAAAACGCCGACAAGGTGTCTGACTCCACAGTGCAAGTGGTGTAATGCAATCAGCCTTTGAGGATGCGGACCATTCATCCATGCACATGCGGTGAGAATGTTCTGCTGTCTTATTTTCTGATACAATGGAAATAATTTGACTGCTGATTCATGGACGATTCACTACAGAGGGCATCTGATTACCAGGGACAGGGCAATGGAGGCACAGCTTCAGTTTGCCTCCGTCACCTCATATCTGACTCCTTGCTTACAGTGTTATCTATAGGTTCCCAGGGCTGACAGTGGTTCTGTTGACTCCTAAATTCTGATTTCAACCCGTGGAGTTGGTTGTTTTTGATTCTTTATTCTTTCCTCTTTGGGGGTACCCATGACACAGCTCCCAAATAAATCATACACAGAACCTTATTCTTTCTTACAAATGTCCAGCCTTAGCTTGATTTATCTCTAGCTAGCTTTACTTAAATTATCCCTTCTACCTTTTCCTCGGTGCTTTTATCTTTATCCTATACACATTTTTTTTTTTGCTTCTTACTCTGTGGCTGGTTGTGTAGCTGGGTGGCTGGCCCTGGAGCCCTCCTTCTCACTACTAGATGTTTTCTCCCAGATTTCTCCTCCTATTTATTCTCTCTGCCTGCCAACCCCAACTATACTTTCTGCTTTGCTCTTGGCCATTCACCTCTTTATGAGACCAATCAGGTGTTTTAGAAAGGCAAAACAATACAGCATCACAGAATTAAGCAAATCAACATAAAAGAATATGATCCATCTTTGTATCATTAAACAAATGTTCCCCAGCATAAACAATTGTAACACATCTTAAAACACTATCCCATAATAGCCTGTTTGTTAGCTCTTCCCACTTTCAACCTTCCATATCCCTTGGGATAAAGTTCCTTGGGTGTGTGTTTCTGGCTGAAGACCCCCAACTACCATCCCCAACAAAAATGACTGACTTTTCTAGCTTCTCCACAGTTTTAGACTCTGCTCTTGTGAGTGATGTGAGTTGTTAACTGACCAAGAAGAAATCTGAGGTCCCCACCTGTAATCCATAAATGCTCAACTATTCCCTGGCCTGGACTCTGACCAGTGAGATCTCAGCAAACTCCAGGCCAACAGAACTCTGTGATGTGCTTGCAAAACTGTCCCTGCTCCCTTGAACTCACGTGTGAGTCCAGTGAGAGGTGTCCTTTCACTGATGGCTGCTGCTCTTTCAGCGCTGGCCCATCCTACACCACCATTCCTTGTGAACCTTTGTTGTAAGCTTACCACTTGTAGCTCCAGCCCGTACGTGATGGGCATCCAGAAAAGCTTAAAGCTAGATGACTTGGTTGTCATAGAGTTACAAATACTTTGAAGATTGTGTAAAATAGACATCTGTCTCCCTTCTAGGAGTTTGTGTGATATGTATACCATATCTACTCTCTCTCTCTCTCTCTCTCTCTCTCTCTCTTCTCTTTCTCTCTCTGTGTCTTTCCTTTCCTCATCCTCCCCCATTTGGTGTGTGTCATGTATGCTATCTGTAGCATGATAGCATGAGTTTAAGTGTGCATGTGATATGTATGTGTGTGTTAGATAGATGGACATGATGTTTATGGATTTGAATGCTTTTGGTGTGTGTGGTGTGCATGTGTGTTGTGAGGTATGTGATATGTTGTGCATGTATTAGCATGTGCACAGTACACTGTGTGAGTCTATGGGACAATTTGTGTGGACCTCGGAAGATAGTGCCTCCTGTCAGTATTTAGACAAGTGACCTGCAGCTTGAGACAGTGAGGAAACAGCTATTCCTGTTTCTCTTGGGATGGAATTGCTCAGACTCTCCAGAAAAGCTTGACATGATGCTGTGAGTACCTTGTCAGTCTTCTGAATGGTGCACCCATCTCATGAGGGATAATGACTGCCCGTGGGTAGACAGTGGTCTGTGCCCTCTCTGTGGGGTGGGGGTATCCATCTGTGTCTTCATTATGAGGCTGTGGAAGATGCCATGCTTCCTAGACCAATACCTTGGCATGTCCTACATCAGTGGTTCTCGACCTTCCCAGTGCTGCGGCCCTTTAATACTGTTCCTCATGTTGTGGTGACCCCCAACCATACAATTATTTTCACTGCTACTTCATAACAGTAATTTTGCCACTGTAACGCATCATAGTGTAAATATCCGTGTCCCACGCTACCATCTCGCCAGCAAGAACCACACGGGACACTAGGATTCTTCTGCAGAGAAGCTTTAATGCGTCTTGAGAGAGAGAGAGCATAAGCTAACATGGCGGAGACCCAGGACGAGGTGAACCCAGCCCTTATATATGAAACAGTCCTCGCTTTGGACGTGTCACCCTTGGATTGGCCCGCTGCCCATTATCCCAAGTGATGCCTCGGGAGTAGGCGGGGACGCAGCAGTGGAAAGTTACCAAACACGTGTGTGTTACCTTGTTCACCTGGCGGTGAAACCGGATGCCAGCGCCATCTTGTAATGGAGTATGTGGTTGCGGTCCTCTACATCTCCCCCTTTTTTTTACTTCTTTGCAGAAAGGCAACTCCCTCATAAGGCAAAGATAGAGGTCGCACTTCCCAAAGTGGAAACATTATAATGGGCTTGCATGGAATCTGCCCCTAGGTTCATGACACCTGGAACTTATCCGGTCTTCCCTATGCCATTTTTCTGGGAAAGGGAACATGCGGCAGGAAATCCTTATGCAGGGCGACATATCTCTCAGAGAGGGCCATTCTCTGTGCGATGCTCTTCAGCTCGACAACCTTCAGGGCTAGCTAAGCCAAGCACTCCACCCTGTGCCATGGACCACTGTCCTAGGGGTGCAGGAGCTGGTTGGCATAAACCTTACTGCTTCAACATAGATAACCACACATCAGTAGAGGCTCCCTGTTCTAGGGCAGCCAGCGCTTGTGCAAATAACCACTTTGTCCCTACGACTTTGGGATTTGAGTCAGCAGACCATCCAGAGGAGAAACACTATTCCGCAGCATAGGGCTGCTCCAAACATTCCCACCCCCACCCATTCTTTGAAGTAGGAGATGAAGGACACGACCCAGGACTGGAATCCTACGGCCAAGCTTATAAATCATCTCTAGGAAGGTAGGGGAGCCCCAGAGTCTTATTGGTTGTAAAAAACTGAGAAAACACTGCCACTCTATGGCTGACTGGTGTCGGCTTCGGGAAGGCTGAGAGTATCCCCCATCAGTGTTCCATCATAACCGTTGTCATCCATCTGCAAAATGGCAGGAGGAACAGAAGCCAAATCTTCAGGCGGGTCTGCGTGTTGTGGGTCACCTTTCACTGCTCGGGTCAGTCTCTCTGGCACCCAGAATGGGCCCTCCTGATCCGGTAGGAACACACAAACAGCTCCCCTGGATCTCAATAGAATGGGATCCGGGCCTTTCCATTCATTAGAAAGCACATCTTTCCATTTAAAAAATTTATAGTGAACAGAGCCATGGCAATAGCCACTCTTGGCGTTGGGGGCAATTCCTTTATTATTCCCCCTTTTTTCGTTTTTAACAAGAACTGGTATTGGTATAGGCCATGCCCTTGTCATTGTTTAGAGGGTCATCCTTGCTACTTTCTCATCAAGTTTTCCAGTCCAATTATCTAGAAGATAACTAGACAATTGCTTAATAATCTGGGATTGCAGGGGCGCAATTCTCCAGCTGCATCAAGAAGTCTACCAGAGATGTGTTGGAAACTATGGGCTTTTTTTTTTCCTATGCCGCACTCGGCAGGCATAAACCTCGTTGGATATTGCCCCTTTAGGGAAGCCTTGCCGCCCGCCCCGGGCTCCGTGTATGGGGACGTGGCTTGCCTGCCTTCGTTGAGACCGTCCCCCGGGTACGGTGGCCTTGGGCTCCAGAGCCCGCCCCGCCACCCGAGGGCTGCGCACGGCCCTGGGCCTGCTCGCTGCGTGGCTCCAGCTCCGCGTGTCCCGGGCCAGGAAGTGGCGGCTCCACCCCCAGGCACGCCTGCCTTCCCCGCGGGGCTAGCCTAGTTCTCCGCGACTGTGTTGGTGAGGAGTGTGGCAGGAGCCGACACCCGGACTGGTAACCGAGGCGGCACAGGCCGGCAACATCTCAAGGTCCGCGCTGGAACTGCTACAGCTCACGGGGGCAGATGGGAAAATTAGCAGACTCTCAACATCTGTGCCATAGTCACAGATTTAGCCAATGACCCTATCACCTTAAAAATTTAAGGGCTTTTTGAATCTACCTCCCTGTGGATCCTGAAACATTAGATTTAAAACCAAATAGTTGATTAAAACATTAGATTTAAAAACCCATGTGGTCGCTGGGGAATTGAACTCACAACCCTTGGAAGAGCAGGCAGCATTCTTAACCCCCAAGCTATCTCTTCAGCTCCTCATTCAGATAGAAAATCTCTCGGGCTAGTAGCCGGGATTGTTCGCCCCCCCCCCATTGTCCCAGGCTATTGGTCTGCCTTTGTTACCTAGGATACGGGTAACCATATTGACGCGCTTTTATTATGATAATTACGACCAGTCCTCAGCATAGCTTAGCTCAGCCAAGCGGAGCAGAAGCTGCTCCAGCCTCAGCTGCATTCATTCCGAGTCCAAACTGGTGCACGGAGTAAAGCAGAACTCAGAGAAGCAGGCTTGCTGCTCTGCAACCACTGAAAGGACCTCATTTAATCTTTTAGGGAATTTGGGCGTCGTTAGTCTCTTTGGATACTTCCTGCTGAATTGGGACGTTGTATTCTTAGGGGTATTTACTACAACATTTCAGGAGGTCTCGGTGATTCAAACAACATAAATCCCAAGTACACCTTTAGGCTCTCATTTTCTGTGGAGACGAAAACAGAACCTCTTTTCCAAAACATTATATCCTTAGCAGTTCCTAAATTCAAATATCTTTCTCCTGTCCAGTACACAAGAGACAACACAAACAACATAACATACATCTGTCCTTTTTTCTTATTCTCCCCCATTCTTATAGAACCACCGGGGGGGTCCTTTTTGCTTATTTTCTTTTCTTGTGCGCGCGCCTAACCTCTCATTGCATTCAGTTTCTGATATGCTATCCTGGACTTCCTCCACTTTTGCAACAACCGCCTGGCAGGATTCATCTTCTAAGCACTTTCAAAGTGATAAGAGACTTGCTAAGAAGTACCAAGGCCTCTACGAAACCTTTCCAAGGCGGAAACAAGTCAAGCCCAAAACCGAAAAATCCAGGAATATTCATACCTCTCTGAGCATGCAGACCTGCAGTTCTGAATCCTCCCTGAATCCAAGGGGTCCCCGTTGGTGCGAAGCAGTCAGGGTCTCCCGGCGTCCCGGGTATTCAGCACCAGATGTCCCACGCTACCGTCTCGCCAGCAAGAACCACACGGGACACTAGGATTCTTCTGCAGAGAAACTTTAATGCATCTTGAGAGAGAGAGCATAAGCTAACATGGCGGAGACCCAGGACGAGGTGAACCCAGCCCTTATATATGAAACAGTCCTCGCTTTGGACGTGTCACCCTTGGATTGGCCCGCTGTCCATTATCCCAGGTGATGCCTCGGGAGTAGGCGGGGACGCAGCAGTGGAAAGTTACCAAACACGTGTGCATTACCTTGTTCATCTGGTGGTGAAACCGGATGCCAGCTCCATCTTGTAATGGAGTATGTGGTTGCGGTCCTCTACATATCCGTGTTTTCTGATGGTCTTAGGTGATCCTCAGTTGAGAACCACTGTCCTACACTATGATTTAAGAGCAATGACTTGTCCCAATCATTCCGATTAGTCTCAGGTTTGAAGAGTAGATAAGCAGTTTCTCTTCTGAGGGTCAAAGAACCCTGTAGCTGAGGCCATGGAGATCAGCACAGCTTGTGAAACAATGGTAAAGCTGTCATGAACATCAAGGGTATTGTTCAGGTTGCTTTCTTTGTGGCTTCCTTTTGGATGGCTGGCCCATCACTCACTTACCATTGGGCTTCAATCATCACTGCCGTTCCTGTCCTTTTTTCCCATGATCTCAACACAGTGGACAATTAGGAAATTCCTGGCCAGGTCAGGGCTTTCCTTTGTCTCCTCATTTTCCTAATCCATGTGTCTTTCAAAGGCTTTGCTTTGTGAAAAACCCAAACCTTTAAGGCAGTTGTTAGAACACATATCCCTAACCATTTCTGGGCTTCTGGACTTCAGTACCCCTGAGATCTGAGGAGAGTCCCCTCTGAGTGCCGCTTCTAAGGCCTGAAAACAGTAGATTTTGAAGCAGCCCCCCCACTCTTTGAGTGTGATGAAATAACAAGGGAAATTGCTCTGTGACATGTGATCCTCTGTTTCGAGTTTACCCAAAATAACAAGATCATTTTGTTTATAATGAGATAACCAAGGAGACGTGCTTGGTAGGCCCGGGTGTCATTACAGAGTCATTTCTATGTTAATGGCGATGAGAAGAGAATGCAGATGCGGCTGTCACAGATTGAAAGGGGTGACATTAAACATGCCAGTTACAATGCAGCCAGGCAGGCCCCATTCAACGGATTGGGTGAACGAACAGTTTTTATATATACATGTATATTTCTAGATTAAAGACTATGGGTGATCCTTTGAGTACCTACCCCAGTCAATCAACCTCATCTTCTCCTATCAGGCATTAGGACTTCTTGGTCAAGGAGCAGTAGATCCAGGCAGTCTTAAGAGAGTCCTGGTGGGATATATAACCCTCAGGCCATCAGCCTGGGTGCAGCCAGCCAGCGTGATAGGTCCTACAGTAGGAGGACTCCCAAAGAGGATGACTGAGAAATTGACTCTAAGCTTGTGAAAGATGAGGCCTGAGGACTTTTGCCAACAGTTGGAAGAAAACATCTACACTGACTGAGGTGGGGATGTGGCATACAGGGATCTAGGGATTCATCATCAGTTTTCTCCTTTGAATTCCTTTCTCATCTGGGCTGGGTCTACTCCCAGCTTTCTTCATGACCTGGTACTGACCCTGGAAATGCAGTGAGATCTTGTCAGGCCCCAAGGATAGCAGGAAGGACCTTTTCTAGGAAGCCCAGTGCAAGAACCATTGCCTGTTTGTGTTCCAGCTGTGCCGTGTTAATTCCTGACCTAATCCAGGAGCAGTTAAAATGCAAAGCTCTGAAGGGGAGGCCTGGACTGTGAGTGCCACCTGGACCTTTGTGGGATGCACATATGAATAATAGCAGGGCTGTTTAGATTGTGGCTCTTAGCCACTGTTCACTTGCCTTTCCTTGTCAGTGAATGGGCGAGTCCCCTGCTCTTGACATTGCAGACCCGCTGCCACGGGAGTGCTGGGCTGTACCTCCTGTTTCCACAAGCTAGACTGTCAGACGGCACAGCAAGCGCTTGGCCTGAAAGGTGGGGTGTAAGTGGAGTTTTCCTACACCAGAAACTGTTTCCACTTTACTACACAGAGACTTAATATTGTATAAAAATGCTTGGTCAATAGCTCAGGCTTGTTGCTAGCTGACTCTTACATTTAAAGTCACCTATATTTCTATTTATGCTTTGCCACATGGCTCGTGGCTTGTTGCCTCATTTTCTACACATCCTGCTTCCTTGGTGATTGTTTGGCATCTCCCTCTGACTCTGCCCTCCTTCTTTCCATCATTCTTGGTTTGACTTTCCTGTCTAACTTCCTGCCGGGCTACAGGCCTGTCAGCTTTTTATTAACAAATGAGAGTAATACATATTCACAGCATACAGAAGGATTGTTTCACAGCAGTGGGGTATATTCACTCTTACACATATTTCAGAGACCTCTCTGTGTCCATTTGTGCCCGTTCTTGTGTTCAGTGTCGGACTTCAGTTCTTGGCTTCTACAAACCTCCCAGTCACTTACTGTTAGGAAATGTAAGAGAATTTGTTGATTTGTGTTGTGGAATATTCCTTTGCACTGTATGGAGATATGCCATCATGATTGATTTTAATAAAAATCTAAACAGCCAATAGCTAGGTAGGATTTTCAGGGCAGGGAGAGCTCTGGGAAGATGAAGGCAGAGTCACCAGCCAGACAATGGAAGCGAGATGGGCAATGCAGAAGTGAGGTAATAAAGCCATGAGGCAGAAAGTAAATTTGTAGAAGCACATTGGTTTAAGTTATAAGAGCTAGTTAGAAACAAGACTATGCTATTGACTGAGCTTTCATAATTAGCAATGTCTCTGGGTCACCGTTTGTGAACTGGTGGTCCAAAGAAACATTCATTTTCAGATTTTATTGGAAGAAAATGATGCTTTGTGTTTTATCAGCAACTGTATACCTGCATTCTCCTCACTTCCAAACACAGGCATCTTGAGTGACTCTTCCCTAGGGAAGCCTGCGTTCATGCAGAGCCTGTTGGGAAAGGGTTTGCCTGGTATCCAGACCTTGAAAATTTGAGAGAATTGACTGGGTAGATGACCACGCAGGGCAGAAAGAGGGAAGGAGAGCTACACTCTTGTGACCTAAGTAACCTTTTGTCAAGCCCAGGGAAGCCAAAATGTTAAGCATCTTTGCTGTAAAGGATGCTACTGGTGGTGGGTGAGCCAGGGATGTGGGAGCAGAGGCAGCCAGTGCATAAGGATGGAGGAGACCAGGGTGACCAGATTTGAAAAGAACAATCTGTCAGCCTTCCTTGTTGCCACCAGCAGCTTCTCAGGAGGCCTCCAAAGCTCTCTAGATGGCAGTAAGAAATCCAGGAAAATCCACTTCCCAAAATGCACTGGCCCCTTAATCAGAGATCACTATTTAGGCTCAGGTTCTGCCATGATGCTTGATGTTGGATGAGGGCTAGGAAGCTCCTGGGATGCCATGGGATAGTGAACAGAGGTGAAGCCTAACCATCTCCCTACTTAGAATCACCTACAGTACCCGTGGTCAAAGCTCAACTATCAAGTGCATGAACACAGTCCATTATAATTCAAAATCAGCTTTAAAATGACAGGAGGCATGACTGGCACTGCCAGAGTTCCTAGTACCCAGGAAATCTCTGGAACAGTGGTTTATAAAAGTGGATAAAATATCTAGAATATTCAAAATCACAGGTGGCAATTCTCCCCACATTTACCTATGAGTAGTATCCCAACTCAAGGAAAATATCCCCAGGGTCTTATTTTAATTTAAAAGATTGAACCAGGGTCTGGGGAGATGACTCAGTGGTTCCGTGTACTTGCTGCTCTTCTAGAAAACCAGAGTTAGGTTGGTTCTCAGGTCCCAAGTAAAATGGCTTGGGAACTCCAGCTCCGGAGGATTGGACACCCCTTTGACCTCTGAAAGCACAAGCACAAGCACACACACACACACACACACACACACACACACACACACAGACAGACAGACAGACAGAGAGAGAGAGAGAGAGAGAGAGAGAGAGAGAGAGAGAGAGAAATATTTAGGAGAAAGGGCATTGAGTCAAATGAGTACTAAAATTTAAATATTCACATAAAAAGAACAGTCATGAGAATCCTCATATGAGAAGTATCCAGACATTAAACTTGATTTGAATACTAAAGTCGACTAAAAGGGACAATAATAGAAAGTGTCAACTCAGTGATACAGAAGTAGGTATGTCATGGGCAATATTAAAATACAGAATTTAGTTCATAATGAAAAATGGCATTTCAAAGCAAAGGGTGCAATGGCGTTGCAACCTCTGGGAAAATATTTAGAAAGCAAGAGCGATTGGATGTGGGTCTCACACTATGCACTAGCATTAATCATAGGTCCAGGGGGATGGCTTTTCTAGCAGGCAGTTCCTAGTTCCATGGCTGCATGGAGGCATTTTGCTCCCATTCCCTCTTCCCTGGAACTCAAGAGGTTCTGAGCCCCTGACACTGAGGGATGTTGTCTCTGAGCCCACATGAGGTGTTATCCCGTGGGACTGGAGAGGTTGGGGAGCTCATTAATGAAGACGATATGACCAGTACATGCAGTCCCAAATTTTCATGCCATGATAGAAGATGTGGATGTCAATTTCCTTTTAGCTTCAGGGTATGTGCAAGCCACTGGACCCATTGACAGTTCCTGAGAGGGAAGGAGGGAGGTCTGAGACAGGGGCTCCACATCTACATGAATTTTCTCCGTAGCGTGGAGAGAAACCTCTGAGTCCAAAGCCTTGGGCTGAGGTTGGCGGGGCATTAGTGGTGTCAACCCTTGTGATTGCATCTGGCAGCTATTGAGTGAGGTGTAAGTAGGAGAAACAAAGAAGGAAGTCTCCCTAAATAGCTAAAAAGCTCTATTTGCGCTATTTTCTAAAAAATAATTAGACATATAAAACTTTGAGCTTGGTGCTAGCAGACTTTTTGAGCGAATTCATCCCAGCTCAAATGAAGTGGAAAAAGAAGACTGGAAGCCAGCATATGCAGGGCATTTGTATTAGTTCATTTTTAGCTGCTGTAACAAAAAGACAGGAACTGAATACTTTATTTTTCAAAAGAGATTTATTTAGCTCACAATTTTGAAAAAAATCTCAGCTTGGTCTGGCCTCTGATGAGGGGCTCATGACAGATGGCATCCAAGTGCAGAGTGGGAGCTAAAGCGAAGTTGAAATCAGAAGCCAGAGATTGGGGGTTCAGACTTATTCTTTTTATAACCAACTACCCTGCAAGAACTACATTAATTCCTTTGATGGCAGCTCCTCCCCCTTTCCAGAATGGGGACCGAATTTCCAACACAGGCATATTAGCTCTTTCTCTGAGTCTGTAACCAAATGCCTGGAGTTTGGGTTATGGCTTCAGGATTGCAGTCACACATAACAGGGAAACACGGTGAATGGCTCTGTCCACGGTGCTGAAAACCTCAGGTTTGATAGTTGGCATGATGTGCAAGATGGATCAAGGGCCTGCCCCCAGTGACCAATTTCCCCAGGCTGGAGCCACCTCCTAAAGGCTCCATAGCCCTCAAATTAATACCACAAGCTGGGGGACTCACATTCAAAACACAGGCCTGTGGGAGGCATTTCAGATTCCAAACCTAACAACTTGTTTCTTTGGAGAATCATGTCTAAATTCCAGCACTGTATTTGTTCTACTTATATAAAAGCCATCCTCAGAAGGGGCGGTGCCTGGAAGTGGGGGAGGGTCACAGGCACATCCTTTCTTGCCAGAGGAGCTGTGTGTTCAAACTGTTCTCCTTCCCAGTGAGGGTACAGGGTGAGCCCCAGGACAGGCTGCCAGTGACCAGTCTCTTGTGGTTACTTAGACCTCCAGTTTCTGACTTTTGGGGAACACTACCAGCCTGCTTCAGCACAAACCAGGTTGCAGGTGGAGGCCTTGCCCAGGAGAACTTCTTCACCTAGAGTGCAAGCCCCGAGCTTTGCTTCTAGTTAAACCAGGCTGTCCTCAGTGTGACGTCTGCAGAGCAGCAGCAGGAGGTGCTCATCTCTAGATGACAAGTGCCATGAGTTTGAAGCCCTGGGAAGGACCCCATGATCTATGGAAAGAAGCTCTCCAGGCCAGCCAGATACCTGCAGAACATTGAGAACAATTAGATGGAATAGATCCTACAGGCTCAAAGTTTAGATCCCACCAATGCTTCAGTCTGAATTGGGAATCACCACCCCACTCTTTGCTGCCATGTTAGAGTGTCTGGAGGGGAGGACCTAGCAGTGGTGATAATTGTGTACATTATTGAATGTACTGAAACCCACACCTGGGTCAGCGAGTAAAAGTGTTTGCAATGCAACCCTGGTAACCCGAGTTGGCTCTCTGGAACCAGAGTAGAAGGAGAGAACTGACTTCCACATATTCATGGCATGTCTACACACCGCACTCTCACATATACTCACCAACAAGAGCAAAGACAACAATAATAAATCACAATATGAAAAGCCAGATTTGTTCCTGAGCTCAGAGGTACTTGCTTTTTAGGCCAGGCAGATAGCAGGTTCTCTTCTCCAGGTGTTGGCGAAATGCATTCAAGGCTGAGAACGGGTGAGCAGGGTCCTGTGTAAGGAATGCTGCCTGCTGCATGAAAGGGAGGAGAGTGCTGCCTCAGCGGGCCAATGCCGCCTTCATAGCAGGAGTAGATGAAGCAGTTGCTGACTTTCTATACATGCCAGAACACAAACATGCTACTACTTAAATTGCTCCCACAGACTCACATTAACCTTGTCACCAAGGCATCCTCACTTTACACAGGCCCCTGCTCATCTTAGTTTCTCTCCAGTTTTGTTAAACTTTCCAAGGATTGATCTCCCAGAGCTGGGAACTCCTGAAGTGGTCTTGGCTACATATCCTCTGTTCGTACCATCTGACAGTTTCTTCCCAGGCATTTGAAGGCACTTAAGATACAAAATAAGGGATCTGGGAGATGAAGAACTCCTGCCTGGGGGCTCTGTACTTAGAGGGAAATGCAACTGGGGGGGGGGGTCCTGGAACTGTGGAAAACTAACCTCAGCCTTAAATCCCTATAAAAGGAGGAGGAATGGGGAGCACGGCCAAGAGTCACGTGCTGAGCTGTCCAGGCAAACTCTTATGGTCCAATGTGCCCTGTGCTCCTCTCACTGGCTTTTGGGCCAGCTGTATTGAACAGCTTGCTACTGCATCCAGCCATTGCTGCCCAGATTCCAGATCACAAGAACAGCTATGTGTTCATGAGAAGATGCTATTTACTTTTCTTGATACATATCACAGCCTACTCCTTTCAGTCAGTCTCTGGAGAAGATGATGATGACTGACAGATTTATTGAGCATTTCTATTCCAGCCATGCTGCAGCATGCTTGCACGTAACATTAAAGATAAAAAAAACCAATTGGTGATGTATCATCTCACTTTTACAGAAGAAGAAATTGAGGCACAGAAAGGGAAAGAACCTTGCCCAAGGCTATGCGGAGAACAAAGAGTTTGATTCTTACCCACTGCAAGGTGGCCTTTAACACCTCTGTTTCCTCCCATATTCTCCTCTCCCAGCCCTTACTTCTCATTTCTTCATCTCTTTGTGGTACAAGTGTTTCGTGGGGACTTTGGTAAGGCTTCAATTAGGTATGGTCCATCCTTCTTCATCAGTCAGAATCCCATCTGGAGACAGATCTCATCAGTCATTTGAGCAGAGAGAATTTAATATATCATGCTGTATAAAGTTGTGAGCTGTGTAGAAGAAAGGGCACACAGAGGACTCTAAAGCATCTACAAGGTAAGGACTGTACTTTCCTATGACTGGAGGAAAAAGAAAGAAAGAAAGACAGAAAGACAGAAAGACAGAAAGACAGAAAGACAGAAAGACAGAAAGAAAGAAAGAAAGAAAGAAAGAAAGAAAGAAAGAAAGAGAGAAAGAAAGAAAAGATTACCAATTCCCAAATCAAACCAAAGAGCTACACAGAGCAAGACCACAAAATGTTGACTAGGCTATTAATTGGTGCTGGGGTTCCTCCAATGGTTACAGGGAGAGGACATGGGATGGAAATTGCTTCAGACTAGATGCAGTAGAAGTTGCAGATAAAGAGGCCTGTGTGCGGTACTCATCAGAGTGAGAAGTCAACAGGAGGAAGCAAAATCACTCCCTCCTCCAACCTTATCTCTTCCAACATTGCGTTCTTTCTCCAGAAACCTCTCTTGGGAGAGTCTGACAGAGCAGCTGGCAAGGTGAGCATGAGTTCAGAGCCTGTGATGGGGTAGGGTGAGCTTTAAAACTCGGAGACATTTACTAAGTAGCCCATCTTCCCAAGGCCAAGGTTGAGTGTAGAATATTCCTTTACACTGTGAGACTATATGTCACTGTGATTGATTTAATAAAGCTAACTGCTCTATAGCTGGACAGGATAAGGTTAGGCAGGAGAATCAGACCAAGGACACTGGGAAGAAGGAAGACGGATTAGAGGAATTCCAGTGAGACAAAGAGAGGAAACAGGAAGTGTAGGTTGAAAGAGAGGTAACACCATGTGACAAAACGTGGATTAGTAAAAATGGGCTAATTTAAGATGTAAGAATTAGCTGAGTAACAAGCCTTAGCTATTTGCCGAACATTTATAATTAGTATTAAGTTTCCATATGCTTGTTTGGGAGTGACTGCAGAGACACAGAGAGACTCTGCCCGCAACTGAGTCTTTGCCTCTCTTTCTCCAAGCTAAGCTCACCATTTACTTCCTCTCTGCTATCCTCTAGCTTCTCTACAATGCTTGGCAGCCCCACATAGCCAGCATGCTTCTTTTATGGGATATGGTGGACAGGGATGCAGAGTACCTCTCCAAACAGTGAAAGGTATGCATTAGATTTCTTTTAAGACCTTATCCCTTGTGAAGGAGATACTTACACTTGATAGATATTGGGAGAGAGAGAGAGAGAATTGTTCTTCACTGAGGGTGTGTCCACTGGAAGGATTCCCGTGCTGCAATGGACACCACAATCAAGTTCACATGGGCAGAACCAACTGGACTTACTGAGTAAATATAAAAAGAGAGAAAAAAAAGACATGAATTTTGGAAGAGGGCTTAAGAAGGCGCTAGAGAGGGGAAGAGAAAGGTGGATATCTAAAATTTCATTGTTGTATGAGTATGAAATTCTCTCAGAATAAATACAGTAACTACATGTATACCTTATGTCTTTGACCTTTTCAGAAATTAATAATTAAGTTTCTCAGAAAGGTACTGAATATAAGGGAGAGAAGTTCAATGTCAAAGTAACACATCAATTAAATATCTGCTCTTGCGTCCTCTCTGGCTTTCCATTTTCCAAAATAAAACAAACTCCAAAGTCGCCGAACTGAGAAATTTACAATTACTGTCTTGATGCAATAAAAGAGGAAGGACTGTTTAGGCATTTAATTGACACCCAACAAAATCCAGTGGTGTGTTAATTAGACATCAATTATGGCACAGTACTAATTGACGTTTGATAAGCATTCTAATTGATAACCAACATTAGCTCTACCAAATTAAATGCTTTGGTGAGCTGGTGTGACAGCAGGGAGGGGTGAGGGAATGGCTGTAAGTGCCTGGCAGCCTACAGATGGAAGGGCCTTTCTGTAAAATAGCCAGCTGGACCCTGCCTGGAAGTCACTTTTAATGGTTAAGTGGTTGGGAATGTCATCAAATGTTGCTTTTGGGGAAGAGGCCACAGTTTTGATGAAGCCAGTCTTTGCAGAAGATCTCCTTCCTTGTCTTTCTCTCCTTCTATTTGGCCCTATCTAGGAGTCCCATTTCTGTGTGCTTTGGAATCATCCCGGCTTCACCACTGTCTAGACACTCTCTGACTCTGGTTTCAGTCTCCAGTCTCCTCCTTTGTAAATCAAGAATCAGTCCTTTGCATAGTATAAGAGCTCAGGACATTTTGATATCTGCTCTATTTATTATATCTGTTCCCCTTCTGGCCTCTTATTCTTACAACTAACTTTGTTCATCTCTTGGGATGTAACTCCGACACTGGCTTTGTGACCCTCCAGCTGAGCTGAGATCAAATTCTGACCACTGCTATAGAGCCCTTGGGTTGAAGGTCCATTTAGTCACACCAGGTTGGTCACTTCACTCCTCTGTTCTTGGCTTTCTCTTTTGTGTTGCCATCATAGTAGTTCAGTCACCCCACTGTATCCGAGGCTTTGGCACCAGATTCAACTAACCAAAGAATAAAAATAATCTGAAAAATTTTCTTCTGTACTTTTATCATTTCTTAATATTATTCCCTAAATAAAATTGTGTGATAACTAACATAGCCGTTATGTTGTATTAGGCATTAGCAATCATCTAGAGATAGGACAAAGTATCCAGAAGGTCATGTCTGGTTACATGTTGGTACCATGCTGTTTCATAAGGACGTGGAGCATCCTGAGGTTTGATATGCTGGGTGTCTGTTCTTACTTTTTAGAGTTGATGCAGTGATTTAGAATAGTGCCTATGCTTGTCAAGAATTTAGTGCTGGTTGCTGTAATCATCAGGTCCAGTTCTCTGAGACCACTGAACTTGGCTCTCAACTAAGTGATTCTGTTTCTCAGCAACCTACTGAAGATTGAGGCTTCTGTACGCTTTTGTTTCCGGGTGGCAAGGTGCCAAGTGGCAGCATTCCATCGTCTTTACCTCCCTTTCCTGAAGACTGCTGGGTCATTAGCAACAGATTCTGGCTGCTGTAGTGTGGCAGCTGCACGCTTTGGGAGAGAGAGAGAGAGAGAGAGAGAGAGAGAGAGAGAGAGAGAGAGAGAGGGAGAATATTTGATGCACACTGATTAATAGCTAGTGAGTCTTAGCTTTTTTAGCATATGAGAAAATGGGATTCTTTGCTCAGTTCATATTCTAATTAAACTATTACTTGGGAATTTAGGTTGCACATGGATCTAGGTCAATTCAATGAAAACTAATTTATTGAATGGCTAATTTTCTGACCATCAACTCAACTCACAACGAGTTAATTTGCTGGAAGCCAGTGTGCTGAGTCATCAGGCTGCTGAATGGCTATTCACGGGGAGCTGTCAGAAGCCCTGTTGGTTTAGGAAGGGCCTTTACTTCTTCTGCTCTTCCCTCAGGACAAGAGCACCTGTGAAAGGCAACTCACAAGCTGAAGAGAGAGCAAGATACATACCCCTAAAAGTAAGGAAGACAGCTACTTGCATTTAAGAGCTAGCCAGACCATCCATACTGTTAAGAGACATCAGTTTTAGGGGCACGCTGGCTTTGAGCCAGGAAACACATTAAGACTTCTTATCCGGCTGAGTTGGTCAGGCTGATCTGTGCTTAGATGGAAAGATAACAAAACGTTAATAAAACAAAAACAAAATGTAATTCTTAGTAACTTAGAGCCTCTATCATTTACAAATCAACCTTGGTGGACTGTCAGTCAACGGGTGTATTTCCTTCCTTGGTATTACCTCCTCCTTGAGTATGCTATTGCTGGAAAGAAAAGTCTGTCAGTCTGTCCTCAGGGAAGATTGCCTTTGGTCTGGCAGCTCCATCTCAGCCAGGGTAGGGTAGAGAGGAGTGCTGTGCAGCAGTTTGCTGGGAACTGAAATGCTCCACTCAGGAGGAAACAGGGTTTAGATGCTCAAGAAGCAGACAGGATGCATTTTTTTTTTTAAAAAAAATTATTGCTTTATAAATAATACCATTCCAAATTTCCACTTCCTCCCCTCCTCCCATTTCCCTCCTGATCCCCCACTCACCCTTCCCCCCAGTCCTAAGAGAGGGCAGGGTACCCTGCCCTGTGGGAAGTCCAAGGCCCTCCCCCCTCCATCCAGGCTTAGGAAGGCGTGCATCCAAATAGACTAGGATCCCAAAAAGCCAGTACATGCAGTAGAGACAAATCCCAGTGCCATTATCATTAGCTTCTCAGTCTGCCCCCATTGTCAGCCACATTCAGAGAGTCCAGTTTGATCACATGCTTGTTCAGTCACAGTCCAGCTGGCTTGGGTGAACTCCCATTAGACCAGGCATACTGTCTCAGTGAGTGAACCAACCCCTTGCGGTCCTGACTTCCTTGCTCATCTTCTCCCTCCTTCTGCTCTTCAACTGGACCTTGGGAGTTCAGTTCAGTGCTTGGACATGGGTCTCTGTCTCTATCTCTATCTGTCACCAGACAAAGATTCTATGGTGATAATCAAGATAGTCATCAGACTGACTACAGGACAAAGTCAGTTCAGGCACTCTCTCCTGTACTGCCAAAGGACCTAGCTGGAGACATTCCCATGGGCACCTTGGAATGCCTATAGAGTCTCTTGCCAACCCTAAAATGTCTCCCTTGATTAAGATATCTTCTTCCCTGCTCCCATATCTGCCCTTCTTCCATCTCAACCATCCCACTCCCCCAAGCTCTTCCCAATCCTCCCCTTCTCCCTTCTCTCTCCCTCTTTTTCTCCCCATCCTCCCATCCCCATGTTCCCAGCTTTTGCCTGGTGATCTTGTCTGCTTCAGATTTCCAGGAGGATTTATATGTTTTTCTTTGGGAAAACCTTATTATTTAGCTTCTCTAGGATTATGAACTATAGGCTCAATATTATTTGTTTATGGCTAGCATCCTCTAATGAGTGAGTACATATCATATTCATATTTTTGGGTCCGGGTTATCTCACTCAGGATAGTGTTTTCTATTTCTATCCATTTGCTTGTAAAATTCAAGATGTCATTGTTTTTTTTACCACTGAGTAGTACTCTAATGTGTAGATGTGCGACACTTTATCCATTCTTCCATTGAGGGACATCTAGGTTGTTTCCAGGTTCTGGCTATTACAAATAGTGCTGCTAAGAACATAGTTGAACAAATGCTTTTGTAGTATGATTGGGTATCTCTTGAATATATTCCCAAGAGTGGTATTGCTGGATTCTGAGGTAGATTAACTCTCAATTTTCTGAGAAACCACTACACTGATTTCCAAAGTGGTTGCACAAGTTTGCATTCCCACCAGCAATGGATGAGTGTTCCACTTACTCCACATCCTCTCCAGCAAAGGTTATCATTGGTGTTTTTGATTTTAGCCATTCTAACAGGTGTAAGATGGTATCTCAAAGTTGTTTTGATTTGCATTTCCCTGATCGCTAAGTTGAACATGTCCTTAAGTATCTTTTGGCCATTTGAACTTCTTCTGTTGAGAATTCTCTGTTCAGTTCTATACCCCACTTTTAAATGGGTTATTTAGAATTTTAATGTCTAGTTTCTTGAGTTCTTTATATATTTGGGAGATTAGACCTTTGTCTGATGTGGGATTGGTGAACAGACATGATTCTTAAAGGATACTCTGGGGTTATGGAAGCAGTGAACACTTCCAGAGGAGGAGATTGACCATCTGAGCTGCTGGAGGAGATTGCTAATCCCACCAAACAAGAGTAAAGACCATTATCCAAGTTAGCCAAATTTATAGCAAGCTTTATTATATTTGCACAGTATAGCCGGTCCAGCAACTGCCTCTCCCTAAATGTGGGATTTCCCAGTTTAAAACATGGGGAAATTGGGGGTTTTAGCCTTAAAACTACAAAGATCAAGGGTTTTCAAGGATTGGGGGAAATGGGCAGAACATCTCAAAATCATTAGAAAAAATATCTTATTAAGTTGGACGTGGTGCAGTCAGACTGTGAGTCAGATTCCATAGGGTGTAGAACATGTCACATTCCAGGTTATGCTTAAGCATGTTTTACAGAATATAGGAATAAACTTATTTTTACCATGTATTAGGATGGCTTTTAATCTGAAGATGAAGTCAGGCTGGCCCATCAAGATGCCTGAGCATCCCAGTTTCTTAGTTGCTGCAAGCCAGAGAACTCCAGAGTTGCAGCTTCTCTGATGTCATGCTTGGTTGGGCTTTTCTGTGATACAGCCACATTTGAGTCATCCCTGCTCCTATAAGTAACCCTGATGCTCATGTTAGTAACCCCAATAAAAACTAATTGGATCACCAAGTTGGACTTCAATACAGTTGTTACTTTGGTCTGTGTGGGTTCCCTCTCTGGGGTAAGTAGATGTGTATGCATGTACATGCGTGTGTGTGTGTGTGTGTGTGTGTGTGTGTGTGTGTGTGTGTGTGGTGTGCATGTACACACATGGGTTTGTATAGTATACAGAAATAAGTATAAAAAATCTGCATGTAGCAAAGTCAAATACTATAAGATATCAAAGCATCCTTTATGCTCAACATTATTCTTTAAAAGAAGCTGCTACTAATATTATTCTATTATTAAAGTATATTGGTGTATGTAAATATTTATGCATTTGTATATTTTCCTGTCATAAAGTATGTATGAGAAACATACCATTCGTCCTTTTACTCCTTCCAATGAAAGCATAAATGGGATCTCTTCCTACGTAAATGTATATAAATACTCAGTCTTTAAAAGAAGCCACGTGTTATCCCATTGAACCATATTTTATTTAAACATGTATGAGTGTTCCAACTGTCACATTTAACAGAGCTTGGTGCTGCCAGCCTTTTTAAGTTTAAACATTCTGCTCGGTGTGGTGCACGATGATAGTACACTGTAGTTTGATATACAAATTCTTAATGACTGGTGGGGTATAGTCCATCCTCACGTGCTAATTGGTCACGTATCTACCTTATGTGCGATGGATCTTCACCGTTGCCTTTACGTGTAGTAGGGCTTTGACGATTCTGAAGTCCATCATCTCTCAAACTACATCTGTATGTTGCAAATATTTTCTATTTGTAAATTGGTTTTCGTTCTCCTTTAGTGGATTGGCTTCACCAGTTTTAATCAGGTCTCATTCAGTAATTGTTTCTTTTATAGTTAGTGCTTTTGAAACCTTATTGATTTAAGCTTCCTTGATTCATATTCCCTCTTCCCACACCATTTCCTGTAGTCCAATCGTTTTATGCTTTCCTTAAACCTTCAGTAACATATGCTTGATTCTTTTTAATCGGGGGTAGAAAGTATATTGAAAGTCTTTATCCAGCTGACCCAGGGCCAGGTTTATGAAAAGACAGTCATTAAAAACTAATTAATGAATTAATTAGATTTTGGATATTGGATTCAGGGCTTTGCATATACTAAATTTGTGCTCCAACATTAAATATCACCCCAGCCTCTGGGTTCATTTTTAAACTGATACATTAAAAAATATTAGGACTGCAGAAAGGGTTTAATACCAAAGAGCAGTTTCCGTTCTTGCAGAGGACCCTAGTTTGGTTTCTAGCACCTGAACTGATAGCTCACAAATGCCTGTAATTTTATTCTAGGGAACCCGATGCCCTCCTTGGCTGGTCTCCATGGGCACTGTACATACACAGCACACATTTAGACATGCAAGGACACACACACAAGCACACACAAAGGTTTTTTTTTTAAAGCATAAAAACCGTGGCTGCTAGCCAAAAGGAAGGAAAATTCAAGCTGTAACTTAGCTTGAATTTTCTGTGTCCTGTATTCAGAATGGACTCTTAGAACCTCGAGCTCATTCATTTGGCTAGGCTGCCTGGCTAACAAGTTTGGGGTAACCATCTATCTTTTTGTCCCTGTGCCTATCAGTGTTGCGGTTACAGACATACCCAGTAGTAACTGGGTAAACATGTAGTCCACTTGAGCTTGCCACCCTCCTGCTTCTGCCTCTTCACTGTTTCTCACCAGTAAATGATACCACAGCCAGGTCTGGACATTCTTGAACCTCATTTGTGTGGAATATCATCTGCCTTTTGAAGTACTGGGCATTTGTTCCCGTCTCCATGATTGGCTTTCTTTTCTCTTCTTCTTGCAGAATTTCTAAGCAAGACTATTACTTTCTATGAGTTTGCAACCGTGTGTATGATTTTGTCACTGGTTAGCCCCAGGGTCCAAGTTAGCTGGGAGTCTGCTGTTGTTGAAGTATTGCTGATTTAGCTGAACAGAACAAGTGGAGTCTGCTGTTGTTGAGGTATTACTGATTTAGCCGAAGAGAACAAGCAACACTTGCTTCTCCTCAAAATCTGTGGCTGATGGACCGTTCTGTATGTACAACAAAGTCCCTGCGAAGAGTTTCCCTGGGAAGGAAGGTCACTCCCACTCACCATTCTGTCCTCAAACACAGCGGAGTTCTTCCTGAGTGGGCAGAATCACTGTGTTGTGACTAGGCGCAGTCTCATATGTATTGCCTATGGCCATTGACTGTAGATCATGGTGTCATACTAGTCTACTGGCACGCTTCCAGCGGTAGAGTACAACAAAGGCTTACACTACTATGGGCTTCCTACTCTTGAGTTGGATTCGTAGCCCAATGATGCTGCTAGCATCTAGTAATGCTGCCGGCCAGCATAGTAGTATTGCACCCTGGACCACATGACTCGAGGGCTCAGGCTCCCTCCGTAGACACTGGCTTAGGGAAAGGGATCATTAGGATCTGTCCCATTGTTAGACATTACCAGTACAGCACTGAATTCCAGGGCAAAGTCTTGTTTTTACTCCCTTGTTCTACGTTAGTGAAGAGAGTATTGCTTCAAGACGTTGCATAAAATTGCAGAAGTGCTGCTGAGCGGAGCCTTGGTTATGAAGGCTGACACTAAATTAAGTTGGTCTTACAGCCTGGATGGCTTTAGAGAAGCACTTGGGACCCCACCACAGCGGGTGCTAATGCAGGCCAAACATTGATCCACTTCAGAATACACTGCTGTGCCTGGTACCTGAGCCATTGTGAAGGTTCTGACTATGAGCAGTGTTGCAGAGACAGATGTTGCATATGGTGTTGGAATAGAGGTGCTAAAGACAGGAAACCAGGGCTGACACTAGGCTATGTTCTGTTGTGGTATATTTTAGCTCTTTTTCTTTTGGCTTTCTGGGGGACCCACCACCCAGCTCCCAAGTAAACACACATGAAGGCTTATTTTTTGTTATGAATGCTTGGCCTTAGCTTGGCTTTTTTTCTTGCCAGCTATTCTTAAATTATCCTAACCACTTTTTGCTTCTGGGCTTTTATCTTTCTCTATTTCTGTAAACCTTTCTCTGCTTCTTTCGCTGTGGCTTGCTGTGAAGCTGGGTGACTGGCCCCTGTTGTCCTTTTCCTTCTCAGTTCTCCTTCTATTTATACTCTGTGCCTTCCAGCCCTACCTATCCTTGCTCCTGCTTCACTATTGGCCATTCTTCTCTTTATTAAGACCATCAGGTGTTTCAAACAGGCACAGTAACATAGCTTCACAGAGTCAAATAAATGCAGTGTCAATAAAAGTTATACACCTGAAAATAATATTCCCCAACAATGCTCTGCTTGAATTTCTCAGCATAGGGACCTGAGAAATATTGTGGATGGGGGAGTCCGAGGCTCTTACTGTGACTGATGATGATGCAGGTCAGAACTTGAGTTTGTTCCACTGACAAGCTTGTCCCCACCTGATGCTGTGTAAGTCCCTAGGCTCTGCTTGCAAGCTCTGATTAATGTATCCCTCTGGTTTCTCCCTGATACTAGAACTCGCTGTAACACATTTGCTATTATCATTTCCCCTTTGGATAAAGACTATCATCTATGTTAAAACTAGGTGGCCATATTAAGAGTCTGTTTTTTTCTAACAATTTGATATCCTACCTTACTTTTTAATTAGCACTTTAATTACTTTGGCTTTATAATATTTTGTTGAATATTTTTTTCACACAATATATTTTGATCATATATTTTCCCTCCCCCAATTCCTCCCAACTCCTTCCCGTTTCTGTACCCAACTTTATGTCCGCCCCCTGCTCTCTCCCAAAAACAAACAGAAAAAAAAAGAAACAAAACCAGGAGACATTTGAGAAGCAGAGACAGGCAAATCTTTGTGAGTTTAAGGCCAGCTTGGACTAAATAGCAAGTTATAGGACAGTCAGGACTAGAAAGAGAGACTTTGTCTCAAAACTCAAATAATAGCAAAAAAAAAACCCCATACAAACAATAAACAAAAAAACAACCAATCAAACAAAACAACTAAAACCTCAAATCCAAAGCCAAATTAAAATCAAAGAACCAAGGAAGCAACCCCTCCACCAACACACACAAAATGCCCAAACTAAGCAAGTCTACAAAAATATCAAGTCCATGTTTGTCGACTAATTACTGCTCAGTAAGGGGTCTGCCCTAAGGTATGGTTGATATACTTACTACCAAGGAGACTCCAGTGGGGAAAACTGATTTTTCTTTGCTAGTAGGAGCCAATTGCAGATAGCTTCTTGATTAGGAGTGGCACTCCATATCATCTTCTCCCTCTCATACTGGGGTCCTGTTAGGCTTGAACTCATGCCAACATTGTGTGTGCTACCACAGCCTCTGTGAGCTCATATGTGCACCAGTCCTGTTTCCATACTACACCACAAATAGCCCCTGATTTTAGCTGTCTCTCCCTGTATCCCTAGCGTGTCCCCTCTTCTCTCCCCTCTCCAGTTGATCATGCCATTCCAATCCCCACCAATCCACCCATAACTATCTATTCTATTTCCCTTTCTAGGAAAGTCTATGTACCCATAGATGAAATCACAAAGTACTTTTGATGTTTATTTCCTTGATGGCTAAGAATGTTGAACATTTCTTTAGGGTTTCTCTTTAGGGGTTTGCCACTTTCTCTACTGAGAATTCTCTGGTAATATAAGTGCCTCATTTTTATTAGTTTATTTGTTTTCTGGATATCTAGCATTTTGAGTTATTTATATATTTTAGATATTAGCCTTCTATTGGATATGATAAAGATTTTTCCCCATTTTTGTAGGCTGCTGATTTGTCTTTTTGACGGCATCCTTTGTCATGCAGAAGCTTTTTAGTTTCATGAGGTACCATTTATTAATTTTTGATCTTAGTGACTTTGCTAACAGTGCTCTGTTCAGAAAATCTTCTCCTGTGCCAATGACACACTTTTTATTTAAATATGTCGACAAAAATTCCTCATTATTTTCACTTATGCTTTTTTAATCCTTGGCAGGTGCACACTTGATTCTTTCTTTTCAGTTTCTAACAAAAGTTTCTTAGGAATTTCCTGTTTCCACCAGGCCTCATTTCCCCAATGACTTATTAACTCATTGCTGGTATGTTCTGAGAAAAAGATGTGATTCCGAACTTTGACTTTCTCAGCTTTCCTCTACTCTACCTTTATTTCATCCACCTTTATTTCATCTTTGTTTGAACTTAATTCATCTTTTCCTAACTTCATGAGATAGATGTTGAGGTCCTTGCTTCTTGACATTTCATTCTTTCTCTTTTGTGCATTTAATGCTAAATATCATCCTGTATTCATAGCTTTAAGTGAATACTCAAATTTTTATATGTCACTGATAATATCAAATATTCTTAAATATCTATTCAAATGTCTTATTTCTCTTTTGTACCACATGGAAATATCTGGTTAGTTGTAATATGAGGACCTGCTTGTGAGGGTTTCTGTCCTGCCCAGTTCCCACAGCCAGCAAGTCCCAAAGAAAATCATACAGAGGTCTCCGTAAGTTATAACCCGATTGGTCCATTAGTTCAGACTTTGTATTAGCTCTTATAACTTATATTAACCCATTATTCTTATCTATGTTAGTCACATGGCTCAGTACCTTTTTCAGCAGGGCAGGTCACATCCTGCTTCTTCCATGATCTGGGCAGGCCTGCTGAGGAATGGGCTTCCTTCTTCCCAGAATACACCTGTTCTCATTGCCCTGCCTCTACTTCCTGTCTGGTTGTCCTGCCTATACTCCCTGTTTGGCTCCTGGCCAATCAGCGTTTATTTAAAACATGATTGACAGAATACAGACAATTCTCCCATACCAGTTAGTACATGAACACTTGAGATTTTTCTTTTCTTTTGTTTACTGATTTCTGATTTATCCAGTTGCAGTCAGGGAGCATATTTCAGTCAATTTCAAAACCTTGATTATTGTTGAAATAAGTTATATAGGTCAGTGTGTGGCTTCCTTTCATAAATCTTTATATTAGTTTTAAAATAAGGATCCATTTTATAGTTTGAGCTATGTGTTATAATGTGTGCTAAACATTTTATTTAAGTATTCTTATTTCTAACCTTTTTCTACTTATTCTTTCGGTTATGAGAAAGTATATCAAACTCACACTGTATTTACATACTTGTATATCTTCTTCCTAGTAGGTTAGTTAATTATTGAGTTCTATATTTTGGCCTTATTATGATTAGGGACATAAATTTTGATTGTTTTTTGTTTCATTGATTATTGGCTCTGTCATCTTTATGAAATGCACTATATTATCATATAAAATATATTGGTTCTTAAGTTTCTCCTTTTTGATAACATGGAAGTGATGACAACTTTCCCTAAATATTTGTATAGTACAATCTAATTTTACTTAACATCCTTTCTATGTATTTATAGTTTAGAAATGTATTTTGTAGAAACCATAAAATAGTTTATTTTTAATTTGTTGACAATTACCTTTCACTTAGGGTATTTAGTTTATTTATTTAATATTTCTGATATGTTTGGATTTATAGCTATTATATTAACTGCTTTTTCTTTCTGTTGGTCACTCCTGAGTCTATGTTTACAATTTTCATTGTAAATAAAACAAAGTAGGTTTTATTTATGTTTGATAATTTATATTATTCATAGTTTAAAAATTTACTTTAAATATTCTATAGACTTTTTAAATTTATTAAAAGCTAGCATAAAAGATTATTTGTATATCAAACATATTAACAGTTTTTGAGTAGTTTACAAAACTCTGTATATTTTAATTTTTTTCATGTTTCTTAAATGCAGCTTTATTTTTAACTCTCATAATATGTCCTCATTATTGCTGTTTGATGTGAGATTCCCCTCTGCATGTTGTGAATACCATTGGCTAGTAAAGGATTGCTTTGAGTCCATAGCAGAGCAGGGCAGAAAGAGCTAGGCAGGGAAAACTAAAGTGAATGCTGAAAGAAAGAAGGGCGGAGTCAGAAAGAAGCCATGGAGCCCTGCCAGACATAGGTGCCAGAACTTTAGCTGGTAAGCCACAGCCATGTGACCATACACAGTTTAATAGACATGGGTTAAATTAATATGTAAGAGTTAGCCAAGAAGAAGCTAGGGCTAATTGGCCAAGCAGTGATCTAATTAATACAGTTTCTGTGTGATTATTTTGGGGCTAAGCGACTGGGAACCAACAAGTGGCTCTCTCCTCCAAAAATTGTTTATCATAGTCAGTACTCACTTAGATCTCTCTGTGTCTGTTTATATATATGATGTCATCATTGCTGTTTATTATAGTCAGTACTTATTCAGATCTCTGTGTTTGTATATATGACATCATCATTGCTGTTTATTATAGTTAACACACACTCAGATCTCTCTGTGTTTGTTTGTATATATACTATCTTTTCTCAGGCCTTTCATTTCTTCCTGGAAACTTGTGTTTTTATCTAGAATTATTTTATTCTTCCTGAGGTATTTCCTTTAATTTTCCACCTAGTACAGATCCCTTAGGATTTTGACTAAATGAAATGTGTCATTTTAGATTTATATAAGGGGGTACTGGCTCTCTCTCTCTCTCTCTCTCTCTCTCTCTCTCTCTCTCTCTCTCTCTCTTTGTGTGTGTGTGAGCTTTAGTTAAAGGTTCTTGTGAGCTGCCCAGTGTGGGTGCTGGGAATTGAACTTAAGTCCCCTGGAAGATCATCAAGTGCTCTTAACCACTGAGCCATCTTTTTGACCCCATGAAATATGTTTTAATTTTTCCTTTATTTTAAATAATATAAAATGTTTTTTGCTGCACATAAAATTCTTTATTGGTTATTTTCTTATATATTTATTTACAACTATATTCTTTAGTATCACACAGACACACACACAGACACACACACACACCCATACACACACACACATACACACTTTCAAATGCTCTTCCTTGACCCTATCAGATAACAACAACACTGTTTCCTATAGATAAGATTCTGTAACCTAGGCTAAATAGAATTAGTCCCCTTTGTGTTTGCTGATTCATTTTCATGTGCCAACAGAGAGTTTCAGCTTCTAGTGTATCTGACAGAAAACTTTCTCCTTTAGTAACTATGAGCTTTAATCCATCAGTGCTTCACATGGTGAGAAGTGAAAGGAAGTATTTTGTGTTCATCAGCTGGGTACATTTCTACAGAACTGCTTTATGGATGCTGGCCAGCAGTGAAATTGACTGAGATAGGAACTCTATGCATCACCTGCCTTTCGTGAGCTTCACTCTGAGTCTTAAGATGCTGTGTCAGTTTGAGACTTCAGAGATGATTCTCGATTGAGCTTCCATGTCCAGCAAATCTCTGAAGCCTGAGCACCATCAGTTCCTTTGCAGATCCTAGGAGGAGATAGAAAGAGTAGTTTACAGTGTGAAATTGTGCTGGGCTCCCTCCATCAAGTGCTCCATGCTTGTGAAGTGGGAACACCCAGGGAATTAGGGGAAAGGAATCACCACTGTACTGTCACAGGATCTAATCTCCAACCTCTGTGTTTTGCTTACTGTTACTGGTTTACTGAGAAGATCCATTAAGGTTTTAGGAGTCCGTTAAGCTATTTCAGATCTGAGGACATCAGGACTCTTCAATGACAAATGCCCCCATGTGTGAAAATATTTTGATGAAATCATTTCAGCTTGCTGCTCACTGTAGTGACCATATCACTCCGAAGTCTGTAGTTGAATTAGCTGCCTCGTTCACTCCTTTTGGTATGCTGAGACACCCCATGATCATCACCTAGGAAACGAAAAATTCAGATTCCACCCAGATCTACTGAGTCCGAAACTCTGAGGATAAGGTTCAGCACTTTGTGACTAAACAAACCATTCATGTGATTTGGATGTATGCTGAAATCTGGGGAACACCAAAATATCCCAGTATGTCATCTATATCCAAAACCTCATTCTGGTCATTGTATCAACTAATATCTTCATAACTGGTAAGGACAGACATTACAGAGCTTTGCTAGTGATGTTGGTGTTCATGACCAACATATCTTTAAATAGCTTAGTAAGCATCAGTCCTGCATGCCTCTTGGGAGAGGCATTTAGGTTGTGTTGACACAGGATAAATACACTCCAACATTCAATTCCATACTCGTTTCTTTATTTTCTCTAGAAGGCATACCCAAGAAGTCTTAGCACTCATTTAAGATGGTCCATCACTTGGTGTGAGTTCAGGTAACCAACCTTGCAATTTGCCAGACTCATTCTCATATACTTTGTCTAATACATTAAATCAGAAAGTCTGGTTATAGTATCCATATGCACAAATTGTCTGGAACCACAATTATCTTTCTCTGCCATTTTTCTACTTTGTCTTGCTTATCTTTCCATGAATTATCTATAAGTGCTTACTGATGCAAGCTAGCAAAAATTTTTAAGTGTTTGTATGTGAAGACGTATGCATGTGTATGTGTGATGTTTACAATCCTATCACTAGGTCATGCTGGGATCTGACTCTAGGCATACATCTTAAAAAAGGGTACGTGTAGGGGTGCAGATGTTAAGGAGAATGGAACTTATTTGACAAATAAAATTATGGTCTTTGTAAAACAGCAAGCTGTTTTCTTAATGAGTATTTGTTGTATATAAAGATTAATCTCATAAAGATATTTTCATTCACGTCTCCCATGCACGTTGACCATTTTCACCGTACTATGCCATCTCCCTGTTTCCTGTTCCCAGTAGTTCACATTTCCCATAATAGTTCCTCTTCTGCTTTCCTGTCTTTCATTGTATGGGTGTGTTTCTGGGTGTGACATAAAGAGAATCTTATTTATTTCACTTAATGTGATGATCTCTACTTCTGTCTATTTCCCTGTGAATGACTTCATCTCATTCATTTTTATGGAGGAATACAATTTTATTATATATACATGTTATATATTTTCTTTGTCTATTCCTCTATTGATAAATCCCTAGCTGATTTTACACATGAGATTTTTTTTTTTGAGACAGGGTTTCTCTGCGTAGTTTTGGGGCCTGTCCTGGAACTCATTCTGTAGACCAGACTGGTCTCAAAATCATAGATATCTGCTCACCACATGAGCTATTCTTAATAGTGCCATGATGACCATGGATATGAGGGTATCTATGTAGTAAATAGCTATGAATTATGCAGGTATTCCTGTAGTCTGCTGATAAAAGATTATTCTGGGTATATTCTCAAGCGTGGTATAATTGGAGCATATGATAAGGCTACTTTTAAATTTTGGAGGAACCTCCATAACGATTTCCCTAGTTACTGGATTGATTTATATTCCCCACCAGTAATGTATAGGGCTTTTTCCCCTGTATCCTTACCAGAATTTGCTACTTTGTTTTAATGATAGTTATTCTGACTGGGGTAGGGTGGAAGCAGTCTTTCTTTGCATTCCTTTGATGTCTAGGGATGTGGGACAATTTTCATGTATTTATTGCCCATTTATTTTTCATCATTTTAGAACATTTTACTTGATAAGTTCATTTCTTGATTGTATCTTGATTTTTGTGTACCTTTTTGAGTTCTTTTAGATATTAGACATTAATCCCCCCATCAGATGTATGAGTAGCAAAGATTTTTTCCACCATTTTGCTGATCGTGTATATAACAGGTATTTAATTTCTTTGCTGCATGTAAGCTTTCTAATTCTATGCAGTTCAATTTGTTTCTTCTTGGAATTTATTTTTGGAGTGATTTGGGTTCTTTTCTGAAAGCCTTTGCCTATGTATATACCTTGAAGTATTTTAGCTATATTTTCCTCTGGACATTCAGGTTTTATAACTAAGTCTTTGATATATATTGAATTTATTTTTTGCATTGAATGAGAGATAGGGATCAAGTTTCATTCTTCTTTATGCAAATATACAATTTTCCAAGTGTCATTTATGAATAAGGGATTCTTTTCCACAATGTGTGTATCTGGTTTCACTGTAGAAGAAAAGGATGACACAGTTATCTATTTTTTAAATCACTACCATGATTTTGTTTGTTTTTGTTTTTGTTTATCATTTATCTAAAGAACAATTTGAAATCATGTGGTGTGATACCACTAACATTTCTCTGTGCTCAAAACTGCTTTGACAGACTACTGAGGACAGAAAGTCCAGCGTCATCTTAATAGATTCAGAAGGCCTTTGATGCAGTCTCAAATCCCTCCATGACAAAGTTCAAATTAAAAGATGAGAAAATTACTTGGATATAATAAAGGTCATATGTGTATGTAACAAAAGTATATTTAGTAGTATGCTTGATGGCGAAAAATAAAAGCAGAAATGCTGGAAATACCACAACCACCTTTCTAAACACCTCGGAACAAACCTATTCAGGAGGTGAAGGAGCACTCTTAGGAAAACTATAAAACACTGAAGAAAGAAGTTGGAGAAGATACTAGAAGACGGACAGAGTTCCTGTGCTTATAGATCGGGAAAATTAATACCATATAACTGTCTCGCCAAAAGAGATCAAAAGATTCAATGCAATCTCTGTCAGATTTCAACGGCATCCTACACAAAAAAGAAAAAAACCCACATATAATATTCACATAGAAGCACAAAAAAGGTTGAACAGTAAAAGCGATCCAGCTTTTCTTTCTCTGGTTGGTTGTGGGGGGAGCATAGCTGTTGGTAGTGTTCGGCTTGCTGGGTTGATTCTTGTGCTGTATGCCCTCCAGGGGGAGCATAACTGTTGGTAGTGTTCGGCTTGCTGGGTTGATCCTTGTGCTGTATGCCCTCCAGTCTGATTTCCTGGATGTAGCAATTGGGATTATCATTATTTTGAGGGATACAAACAGTGAGAGCTGCTGAGTGCTTAGAATCAAACCTGGGCTAGGTACTTTTAAACACTGAGCCTCTCTAGCTACCTTATTATCTTTTTTTTCCACTTTCAGAATGGCAATCAGATTTATATCCCTCAGACAACCAATGTTTTGAAATTTGTTGTGATAGTAATTAGGAAAGCAATGCAACAAAAAGAAAGGTTGAACAAAACAGAACACAGGGAAAACAATTCACAGATTTAGTCAACTAACATCTAGAGTCACGTGCAAGTTTACTAATGAAGCAGGAAGTGCAAACAGGAATAATGAGATACCAGACTTGGTTCTCTAACTGGAAACTGTCCAGGCAACTGATAACAATTCATTTTGAGAGTGGGAAGTAAGCACTCAAATGTTGCTGATGAGAATGCAAACTTCTATAACTTTTGGCAAAGTAAGAGATGATACATACTATTATAAATGACACAGAAATCCTTCAATTAATAAAGCAGGTTTCAGACATCATTTTTTGGGGTGTGGTGGTGGTATACACATTTAATCTCTGAATTTCAGGCCAGGCTGGTTGACAGAGTTCCAGGACAGGCAGTTATACAATGACCATATCTTTATTTTTGTTTTAGATTTTTAAATTTGTTTTTTTTTGCTTTTAACTGTTTTTATTGAGATGTATTTTTCTCTGCTCCCCCCTTCCCCTACTTCTTCCCTCTTCCTCTCCCATGATCCCCACACTCCCAATTTACTCAGGAGATCTTGTCTTTTTCTACTTCCCATGTAGCTTAGATCCATGTTTGTCTCTCTTAGTTTCCTCATTGTTGTCTATGTTCTCTGGGGGTTGTGAATCGTAGGCTGGTTTTTCTTTGCTTTATGTCTAAAAGCCACTTACGACAGAATACATATATTTGTCTTTCTGTTTCTGGGCTACTTCACTCAATATGATTCTTTATAGATTTACCTATTTGCCCATAAATTTCAAGATGGCCTATTTTTTCTGTTGTATAGTACTCCATTGTGCAAATGTACCACATCTTCTATATCTATTCTTTGGTCAAGGGGCTTTTAGGTTGTTTCCAGGTTCTGGCTGTGACAAATAATGCTGCTATGAACATAATTGAGCACATGTCCTTGTGGTATGGTTGAGCATCCTTTGCATATATACCCAAAATTGATATTGTTGGGTCTTGAGGAAGGTTTTTTCCTAATTTTCTGAGAAACTGCCATACTGATATCCAAAGCAGCTGTACAAGTTTGCACTCCCACCAGCAATGGAGGAGTGTTCCCTTTACCCCACATTCTCTTTCAGCATAAGCTGTCATCAGTGTTTTTGATCTTGGCCATTCTTACAGTTGTAAGATGGAACCTCAGGGTTGTTTTGATTTGTATTTCTCTAATGGATAAAAATGTTGAGCAATTCCTTAAGTGTCTTTCAGCCATTTTAGATTCTTCTGTTGAGAGTTCTCTGTTTAAGTCTATACACCATATTTTTGGATTGTTTGTTCTTTTGATGGCCAGTTTCTTGAGTTCCTTGTATAATTTGGAGAACAATCCTCTGTCTGATGTGGCGTTGGTAAAGATTTTTTTCCCATTCTGTAGTCTGCTGTTTAGTCTTGTTGATTGTGCCCTTTGCTTTACAGAAGCTTCTCAGTTCTAGAAGGTCCCATTTATTAATTGATTCTCTCAGTGTCTGTGCTACAAGGACTTAGAGTTCTTGTCATACAGATCTTTCACTTCTTTGGTTAGAGTTACTCCAAGATATTTTATGTTATTTGTGGCTATTATGAAGGGTGGTGTTTCTATGATTTCTTTCTCAGTCCATTTATCATCTGTATAAAGGAGGGCTACTGATTTTTTTCTTAGTTAATCTTGTATCCTGCTACTGGAGTTATATTTAGAAAGTGGTCTTCTGTGCCAATGTGTTCAAGTGTACTTCCCACTTTCTCTCATAGTCCTATGAGGTTCTTTGTGGATGTTTTTATGTTGAGGTCTTTGATCAATTTTAACTTGAGTTTTGTGCAATGTGATAGATATAGATCTATTTTCATTCTTCTACAGATTGATATCCAGTTATGCCAGCATCATTTGTTGAAGATGCTTTCTTTTTCCCAATGTATAGTTTTAGCTTCTTTATCAATAATCAGGTGTTCATAGGTGTGTGGATTAATATCTGGGTCTTCAGTTTGATTCCATTGGTCAACATCTCTGTTTTTATGCCAATACCAAGCTGTTTTCATTACTGTAGCTCTGTAATAGAGCTTGATGTCAGAAATGGTAATGCCTCTGACAGATCCTTTATTGTACAGGATTGTTTTGGCTATCCTGGGATTTTTTTGTTTTTCCATATGAAGTTGATTATTATTCTTTCAAGGTCTGTGAATAATTGTGTTGGGATTTTGATGGGGATTACTTCGAATCTATAGATTGCTTTTGGTAGGATTACCATTTTTTTACTATGTTGATCCCCCTATCCAAGAGCATGGGAGGTCTTTTGAGTTGGACTTCATCTCCTCCTCCTTTTCCTATTATTTTAGGTTTGGTCTTTTCCTGGTGTTTCATATTTCCTGAATATTTTGTGTTAAGCTTCTGTTAGAGTCACTGTTTTCTTTGACTGATGAGTCTAATTCCTCCACCATTTCTTCAGTGCTGGAGAGTCTCTCTTCCATCTCTTCTAATCTGCTGGTTATGCTTTCACTTGTAGCTCCTGATCATTTTTTTTCATATTTTTCATTTCCAGAATTCCCTCAGTTTTTACTTTTCTTTATTGTCTCTATTTTGGTTTTTAAATCTTTAATCATTTCGTTCACCTGTTTGCTTCTTCTTGGTTTCCTTTAAGGGAATTGTTGATTTCTTCCAATTTTTGTTTGCATTTTTCTTCATTTCCTTGAGAAATTTTTTATTTCCTTTTAAAGGCCTCAAACATTCTCCTAAAGTTATTTTTAGGGCACTTTCTTCTGCTTCATCTGTATTGGGGTTTTCAGGTCTTGCTGTTGTTGCGCCACTAGTTTTTGTTGGTGTCATGTTGCACTTTGTGGTGCCGAGTGTGTTCTTACCTTGTCTACCTGTCATTTTCTCTGATTGGTGTAGTTGGGGTTGTGTTTCTGGTGATCACTCTTCTAGGTGCCAGTAGATCCAAGGCTAAGTTGGTTGTTCCTCACAGCAGAGCCAGGGCTACAGTTCTAGTCATGTTGGAGGTCACTCGGCATTCCTGAAAGTCACTCAGTACTCCCAGAGTTTGCTCTGCAATCCCAGAGGATGATTGGAGCTGATCCCAAGGAGGTTTCTTGCGTGGGACTGCTAACCTGGAGGTTGCTGTTTTGGGCCTGTTTGTATGTAGGTTGCTGGCTCTCGCCTGATCTCATGGAGGTAGTTGGCTCAGCTTGTTCCTGTGGAGGTTGCTGGCTCAGACCTGCTCTGGGGGAGGTCACTGGCTCAGGCCTGTTCCTGCAGATGTCCCTGCTGTAGGTTGCTGGCTCAGCCTGAATCATCATTCTTATAGCAATAGTAGGATCATTATTTTTCCTGTAAATGTATAAGAAAATTTATCATGGTGTCAAAACCCATAACCAATCTAAAGGTCCATCTTGAGGAACAGATGAACAAGTGATGGTATCCATGGTTCGAAATATGACATGGAATTAACTAGATTTCCACATAGAACTCGAGTAGCCTGTCAGTTGTATGCTATTGACTACCCCCCAAATACCCCAACAACTGTAAGACCCCATCAAAATGAAAAACAGTACAACAAAGAAGACCAATATTTACGTAAAGGTATTTATGTTCTCATGTTTGTGTAAGCAAGCTGTGCAAACATACTTAGCAATTACAGCATTGCTGTGGGGAAGTGTGGGAAAGAGGAAAAAGCAACAGTGTCTTCATACACCTCTGTTGACCAAGTTTTATAACAGAAACATCTACAAGGTTAGGCACATACTACAACCTTAGGAAATGTGAGAAATCTTACAATATTAAGCATGCCCCCATCTAAGAGCCGACTGATGGTTTCTGGACATCTCTGGGCTCCTCCCACTGCTCAGGAATCCAGTGCAGACTGCAACACACTGTCTTTGTTCACAGTCAGCACACATTTATGAACCTGCCTAAGTGCTCAGTGGCACCCCATTCTTCTTTCCTAAAGATGAGAGGCAACCAAAGTGCAGATCAGAAGTGCAGGTCCCATAATTCTCAAGTAACAGAGTCAAAGATGGAAACTCTGAGGCAGGTTGAGAGTATCACGTCCTATCTGAAGCAGGTGCATAGTGAACTTGAGGTGTTTGCAAAGGTAAAGAACAAAAATTAAAAAAAAACAGAGGCAAATCCAATTTCTCTTTTGAGAGTAGTAAATGCATATGTGTTCTTTTCCTTCTAAAACGGAGCTCTCTCTTAATACCCTGATAGCATGAAGGTGTCTTGTAGAATTTTCTTATTTGACTTTGCTTTCAAGCATATATTTTGTATGTGTCATGATAATCTCAAATGCTTCACACAATGCTTCCTCCCACCTCTCCTTCTGCATGTTTCCAATTCTGATCTCTAATCAACCAAGCTATTCATGTGCTCTTCATGAGAAGTTAGATAAACAGAAAGGAAAACAGCAAGAAAGAGCCACATTATATTTGATTCCTCAAATAGCCTTTTGTGCCAGCTTGTTTTTGCCAACTTGACACAAACTTGGTATCTGGGGAGAGGGAATCTTAATTGAGAAAATGCCACCATAGAATTGGCCTGTAGTCAAGTCTGTGGGGTATTGTCTTGACTAATGGTTTATAAGAGAGGACTCAGCTCACTGTGGGAGGTGCTACCCCTATGCAGGTGGTCCTGGGCTATATAAGAAAGCAGGTTGAGCAAGCCATGGGAAGCAAGCCAATAAGCAATACTCATCCATGGCTTCTGCTTCAGCTACTGCTTTCAGGTTCCTGCCTTGAGTTCCCTTAAAGGGATATGACCTAGGATATGTAAACTAAATAAACTTTTCCTCCCCAAACTGCTTTTGGTCAGTGGTCTTTACCACAGCAAACACAAACTTAACTAGGGCACACTTTAAGATCCAACAGTGTTGTAATACCTCTCAGTTGGTAGAGTACTAGCCTAGCATGCACAAAGCCCTGTATTTGCTCTCTAGCACTGGGCAAAATGGGGCATGGTGGGCTGACCATGCAGAAAGAAGCCTGTAATCCCAGCCCTTCTGAAGTGGAAGCAGGAGAGCTATAAATTCAACTATCCTTGGCTATGTAGTGAGTTTGAGGGTCAACCCAGGATACACAAAAATTTCTCTCAGGATTAAAAGCTTTAAAGGGGCAAACCTGAATAAAGCACAGTAATTTGTATTCATTTATTTACTAAAATGTATTGTCCAGGCCATGAACTCATGCAATCCCCCTGTGTTAGCTTCCTGAGTAGTTCAGAAAACAGGTACACACCACCATGCCCTACTTATGACACATAATTTCTATAACAATGGTAGGACTGTATAGGAAAGAGAGAAAAGGTAGACTATGCTAATCATGCTAGCTAACTACACCACTCTAAGGAGTGACTGGCAGGGAGTCTTCCATGGGAGCCTCTTTGTGACCAAGGCAGAAATATATGGTAGCTATTGGTTTTTGTATTTACCAGTGATGGAAGTTATACTATGGTATCAAAAATTAAAAAATAGAAAATATTTTCAACACTATTACTTTGTTTAGCAACAGTGAAGTGTTAAATAAAGCATTGCTCTGTAATATTTTTACTTTTCATATCTCTATAAGTATTCCCTGGCCTGGGTATTCATGCTGTGTCATGAACTTTTCCGGCCATAGCTTGTGGTGTCAGCAGTGGGCACAGTTGTAGTTTTATTTATGCCGTAATAATACAGTAAGCATTGGAGTCCCTACTTGTTGAATGATAAGTGTTATTTTGGAGTCCATGGAGACTTGAATGATCAGGTGAGGCTGAGAGGTGAGGGCTGGGATTAAATGAATCCAGACACTTGAATATAATGCTGGAGTAATGACAATAGACAAAACACATTGACTCAAGATAATAACTGAGAAAGAAAAGGATGAGGAGTCCCCAGTGACCAGTAAAATCTAAGTGTAGCTGATAAAGTTATCAGCAAGCAGAACAAGAAGACAAGAGCAACAGGGGAAATATCGGTTTAGCCTGGAGACCTGTAATGCAAGGTCTTGGAAAAACTGAGCAAACATATTCATGTCCTATTAACAACTGTCAAGATCTTTTGGGACAGAATATCTATCACATGTGGTCAATGAAGGAGGTATGAAGGGAAAGTTAATCCAATAAGTTTGCATTAATCCTCTCTCTCCCAATTGCATTCTTTCCTTGCTTTCTGTCTTACAACCATTTCTTCCCTTTAATTTTTCCAGGCATCAGAAGACATTTTGAACTGAGCCTTTGTCGATGAACTTGTTCTGTACTGAGAATGACCAAAGGATGGTTCTGCTTCAGCTAAGAAAAGATTAGTGGCAAACCAATGTCAGTATTACAATATTGTAGTGTGAGGAGAAATGGCTAGTGGTCTCTGAAGAGCTGAACTTCTGTGTATTTCCATGAACTTTCAGGTGGTATGGATTATAGAGAAAATAACTATGACAGAAGCCTGAATCACAAGTAGTCCAAGGTCTAGGGACCCTATACAGGATCAATGTAGACTGACAACCTTGATTGTAGCCAATCCACATTACATATAGGGTTTCCTAACCTGGGTCTCCCTAGAGTCAGTGCGACTGTTCTTTTGACACCATAGACGTAGAGCTCACAAAAAGCAGAAGATATTTTTCTTAGAGTTTCTATTGCTGCAATGAAATACCATGACCAAGGAACAACTTGGGGGAAAAGGGTTTATTTGGCTTATATTTCAATATCATTATTGATTATCCAAGAAAGTTAGGACAGGAACTCAAACAAGTCAGGAACCTGGAGGCAGGAGCTGATGCAGAGGCCATGGGTACTGCTTACTGGCTTGCTCAGCCTGCTTTCTTATAGAAGCCAGGACCACAAACTCAGGGATGACATCACATACAATGGCCTGGGCCCTCCCCATCAATCAATAATCAAGAAAATGCCTTACAGCTATATCTTATAGAGGCACTTTTTCAATTGAGGTTTCGTCCTTCAGATAACTGTAGCTTATTTCAAGTTGATGTGAGACTAGCGAGCACAACATTATTGGGGGGTAATCAGGGTTCTCTCTTTGTGTTCTCAGTCATTAATGAACAAATTGAAAAGGAAAACTCAACACTAAACTTGGAATACTTTTTTTTAGAGTTTGAGAGGAAGCCACCATAAAGGCAAGCTGACAATCTTGTCAATCATTGGGAGGAGGGACACGGAGAAGAAGAAGAGAAAAGACCAAATATCTTCAGTTAGACTGACATGTCTAGCAATGGAGGTCAACAAGCAGCCACGTGACAGTAAACCCCTGACTGGTGAAAGGAGGGAGGAAGCTTCAGAGGAAGGAAGAATGGGACAGAATATCAGAGGAAAAACAAGCTCAGGCTTTGGCTGGTGTCAAAAAAAAGAGTAAAAAATAAAAGTTACGCTCTTTTGAGTTTGGACTCAGACAAGGGGAAGGATGTAAGCAGAACTGTGTGGTAGTTCTTCCATACTGACTGCACGAGGGTTTCTGGGAAGCAAAGTATGTCATCTCATTAGGAGGATAATTTCTCTCCCCATCTCTTTAGCTTCAGCTGAACAGTCCTTCCCTAGGAGTGGTTTCTCAGGCAGGTGGTTGACAGTCCAGCTGGATTAACTTTTAGGGGAGAAGTCAGTGGTCTATAAAGTTCTCTTCTCTCTCTGAGCAGATCAGAAAGTCATGTCTCAACCTCAGTCTAGAGGTAGTCCATTAGGGAGGTGTCCATTCTCAATGGCCTCTAAGACTCCTATTATCCTGAGTTAGTAGTACAAGTTGGCTGCATCATCCGCATTCATGTTGCTGTCTTTTTTCCTTAGGCATGAAAGATGCATTCAGAAATGAGGGGGTAATGGAAGTTTGTGCCAAGGTTCCACAAAGCCAGTGATGAAAGGCAGTGTGTGGCAGTGACGAAGCCTGTCCAAGGAAGGTCCTAGAGGCCATTGAGTTAAGCTGAGAAAGTGAAGCCTAGGATGATGGATAATGCCAGGACAATTCAAGCATAGAGTGGAGATGGTTCACTATAAAGGCAATGTGGGATATGGGTAACAGGAGTAGGGTTTCCCACGATTGTTGAGGCCTAAATGATTCTATCATTAGCCTCAGATATTGAGCCCAGACATGCAGAATGTGGTATTTTTCCACCCTGGATTTGGTTTTGTTTCAGTCTGATCTTTCTTAGCTATCCTCCCATTCTTCCCTTTTGGAATGAAATAGGAATGCTTATTGTCTGATATTGTATATTGAACATAAATAATTTAAAACATTACAGGGGATCATAGTTACAGACCTTGATAATCAAAATAATCTTTGCCTTTTGACCCTTTGAATGGTGTTAGGAGTGGTAAAGACTAACATTGGCCGTTAGAGTTAGACTAAATATATTTTACATGAGACAAAAATGAAACATCAAGAGTCAGGGTGGAATATGCTTTAAAGTGATGTGTTTGAATGTCAAGTTTACAGGTGTAGAGTTGTGATCTCCAATCTTTATTGCTAATTTGACTGGACTTAAAATTGCTATAAAAATACACCTCTGGGTCTCTGTGAGAATGTTTTCAGAAAGGATTCACTAAAGAGGAAAGATCCTTCTAAATGTAGGTACCATCATTAGATTGTCTGGGACTCCAGACTAAATAGAAGTGAGAAAATTTGGTCAATGCTAGGATATCTTTCTCTGTTTTCTGATCGCAGGCCCAGTGTGATCAGCCACCTCGTGTTTCTGTCACATGCCTGTCCTTCCAGGATGGACTGTAATCCCAAATCCTGAGCGAACAGAAACTCTTCCTTCTGTTAGGTGCTTCTTTCAGATAACTTGTCATGGTGGAAAGTAATGTAATTAATACAATGGTCAGCCTGCTCTGTGGAAGACAGACGTGAGCATGTGGTTGGAGGGTATTCAACATGATTTACAAATAACTAGGAAAACACACACACACACACACACATCAACAATTACAGGTACATTATATATATATATATATATATATATACAATATAAATGTACATATCTATTAAATTTTAATTTAGTCATATATTAAATGCAATGAAATATGTATGTGTGTACAACCTAATTAGTCTGTATAATGTTATGTATATTTGTTTCCAGGTCTGACCATTTGGTATTGGATAACTAATTTGTGTGCTTGCCCCTGGGGAAGACTGTTTCTCCTGTTCTCAGCATTCCTTAGTTGACTGTAGTTTTTTGGGATTGAAGCCTCAGGGGCTTTCCCCCCATCCACTTTAGCATATTGTTGATCTTGTTCTTCTTATCCAGCTTGTGTTTGGATAGTCATGTTGGTAAGACTTTATGACTGTGGCTTCTGGCGGTCCAAGAAAACAGCAAACTCTGTTTCTCTGGCTCTTGCAATATTTCTGCTCTCTCTTCCAAAACGATCCCTGAGCCCTAGGTGAAGGAGGTGTATTATTGATGTGTTAGGACTACGCTCCACAAATCTGCAGTTTGATTGATTGTAGCTTTTGGCAATGGTTTCTCTGTTGCAAAAGAAAAAGTTTCCTTGATTTGGGAACACTTTCAATTTTTAAAAAATATTTATTAATTTTATTTTATGCGTATGAGTGTTTTTGCCCCCATAAATGTCTATGTACCACATGCATGCCTGGTGTCCATTGAGTTCAGAAGAGGGTGTCAGATCCCCCAGAACTGGAGTTACAGAGGTTGTGAGTCACCATATGGGACCTCTGCAAGAGTAACAAGTGCTCCAACCTGCTGAGCCATCTCTCCCACCCTCTACTTTTAACTGTTCTGTTACTGTTCATAGCAGGGATTTTTAAAAACACTCTATTTTTGTTCTACTGAACTGAATATCAGTAGTTTTTTTTCTTTGAAGGAACCCACCTACAAATCCCTTTCATAATTTAGTTTCATCTGGTTTAAAATATGCTTGGCCTGGTTGATTATTCTATTGAACTTGGACCTGATCTCTTTTCCTCTTCTTCTCCTTATCCCTGGGGTGAGGCTGGTTTCTGCATTCATTTCTGTGTGACTGCGCATTGGAGGTAGCCTTCAGCACGGGGCTCAGTAGACGCACATCCCGAGAAGGCAGGGCTCCGTAGGGCACTGATGTTTCTCTCTGGACTCTGGGTGCTGACAGGTGAGCCCTCCTTACTTGAGCCTTCCTTACCTCAGCCATAGGCACTGATGTGTTCAGAGTGATGACTTATCCCATCATGAAAGCATTGGCCACCTCCACCTGACTCCCAGAGTCAGTCCCTCAAGAGCTGAGCCCTGTTGATAGCCCCAGACAAGCCACGTGCCTGCTTTGCGGGAAATGAGCGGGAAAGGGGTTATTTCCCTATTCTGTACTACCTCACTGATTCAGAGGTAGAGCATGGATCTCTTAAAACATGAAATAGTCTTGGAGTCTGAGTAGCCCAAAATGGGAAGTGTCCTCTGGAGCCAGAACACCCACTACAGCCTCCTTCAGTTCCTGGAGAGCTTTGAAAAACCTGCATCTCACTGTAAATCACTCAGGAGAAGATGATGACAATGGCAGGGAATTCAGAGGCCGTCTGTCTGCTAGAAGTCACTGCAGGGCGGATTGCAGTCTTGCCAGCTTCAGGTAAGCTGGGGAACAGGGTGGGTTGGCCTGAGTTGCAGAGGGAAAGTGTACTTAGGTAGGATCCGACATGAGTTACCCCAGCCGTAGACACCCACTAGTGACAAATGTAAGGGCAGAGGCTGAAGGCAAGAGGCCTTGAGGCTGGTACTACTACTGAGGACTGTTCACCATAGGCTCCTTCTGCTGTTCCCGTCTCTGACACTAGTCAGAACCTAATAGCTACAATTGGTATCTCTGTGTTTTGAGGGTGCTCCAAAAGTGATACCTCAGGTGAGTCCTCACAGACAGAAATTCCTCTCTGCTATTTCCGGCCTTCCTGTCTCCCACCTCATTCTCTTTTGAGACAAAATACAGAAGCTAGAATTCCTCTCCCTTAGGAAAGGTCCTAGAAAACAACCCATTTGTTCCAGTGCCCGTCACAAAACCTGAAGACTATTGCTCTTTTTCCTGCATTTCTGGGTAAGGGCTGTCTCTGATGAAATCCTCTGCTCTACGCTGTTTGGTAATAGATTATGATACCTTCATTCTAGAACTGGTTCTGTTTCCTACCCAGGAGGAAGAAATGCAGTACAGAGGCCAAGAGAAGACAGGACATTGTGGGCTCCCTGTTTTATCTACGTCAATCAGCTCACAGCTCTTGTTCAATCCCAGTCTTCTATGGTCTTCATGTTTCATCAAACCTGGGCACAAGTTTATGCGTGGTGAACTTGTGTCTTTGCATTTTATAACTGAAGGCTCTTAGGTTATACAAAATCAGAACTAAAGAAATCTGTTAAGGCTTTCTCCTCTGTTAAGACTTTCTGCTGTTAATCTGTCTATAGTAAATTTATTTCAGCAGGCTCATATAAGTAACCTCCTAGAAGGAAAGTTTGGAGCTCCCTGCAGTTTGAATTCCTGATAAACATTTTGCCCAAGTGGGCTGTACCATCAGATCCATACTCTCAGAGCCCCTATGTTTCTGGAGGCCACAAGACATTCATCTCCTCCCAGAATTTCTGCTTAGAAAAGTAGTCTGTTGACTGCTTGCCCTAGCTCTCTCAGTCCCCTATAAAGAACTTAGGTAATGCCTGTCCTCAGTGCTCCAGCCTCGGGTCCTATTGATGACTTCAGGCAGAGGATGTTTCTTCATCTCGTACTGTGCTCTTCTTCCTTTTAGCCTATTCTACCCTAGGAATTGAATACTATCCCGTATCCTCAGAGATCAGGTTCCCCATCATCCAGAGGATACCCAATTTGCCTTTACATACAAGGCTCCAGGAATCATGCTCAGATGTAGAAATGGAACTCTGTTCTCATCTGAGGTTTTCCCTCCTGCTCGCAGGCGGTGCTGGGAGAATACAAGTCTCTCTGAAAGATGGAGTGAAGACCATGGCTAGGAAAGCCGGGAGCTGCCTTCTTGTAATAGCTAGAGATACCATCTTAGCACATTTTACTTTTACGGTTCTCTTACATTTTTATTCATTTTCTCTGGAGGGCTTATTAAAATTTGAAGATTATGGTATGAAATTATTAAGGATGACTTTAAAGATGCTAACACATTTTTAGAATCCAGAGATTAAGCTCAATCAAAGGAAGCTTGGTCCCCAATGAGACACATTTGCAGACAATCAGCCGTGACCCCACACAGCCAGCACGAAGGAGCCCACGCGTCTATTCCCTTTCCTACACCCCAGCCTGGGACTCCTTGGCTGCTGCTGTCCTTCTGACTGAGAGTCTCTTATCTCCCCTCTCCCAGCATAAGCCTCTGGGGTAAGGGAGAAAAGACAGATGTGCCAGGCAGGGCGGTGGGTGGAGTTGTGAGAGGGAAAGCTGGTGGCCGCCAGGAGAACTGTGACAGAAGTTTTTGTGTCTGCTTCCTGTGGTCTGCAACCACATTATGGTGGACCTGGGACGAGACTCACACCTGGGTCGGAAAACAGCCTTGTGAAGTATTAGACCTGAAAAAGGAGGGTAGGGCTGATCCTGGAGGCAAAAGTCTTGGGCTTGACTGTGATCTCAGTCCAGCCTGGTTAAAGCCTGCTCTTCTCTCTGCAGGAGTGCCTGGGCTGTGCTTGCAGTCTGTGTTGTGAGAGTGGACTGTGCAGGAGACCTTGGCAGGTGTCTTGATTTGTGAGGAATAAACTCAGCCTTAGACAGAGAGAACTGGGCAACAAGGCTGAGTGTCAGCAACATTGGTCACTGTTCTGTGTATCCAGAGCTTCTATGCAGAGCCAGACTGACATTATAATGCTTGGCAAACTTCAGATCCCAGCATTTGCAATTCAGTGACTCTCAAGAGAGGCTGGGTTTAACTCAGTGCTGAACCTTCTATCTCCACCCGAGGAAGGAAATAGACGTTAGGCAAGTTTAAAGTCCCTCCCGTGTCCTAGCTGGTGGGAAGAGTAGAGATGTGGGCATAAGGGTTCTGGTCTTCAGCAGTGACCACAGAACTTCCTAATGCATTGCCTGGGAGTAGCTGTAGTTCACTGACCTTCGATGTCTTAATCTGTGCAAAAGACTTAATGATACTCTCCTCAAACCAGAGGGTAATGGTTGAATGAGTTGCCAATTAACCAGTTGTAATAGCATCAGTCTGTCCGTAGTTGGTGTTTTAAATAACCATTTGTGTGCCCTCTTCCTGATTCCCCGGTGAAATGTTTCTGTGTTGGGAACAGAAATTGCAGAAGGACCTGTTGTCTATTTTGAATAAGAAATAGAAGCCTATTCTCCCGTGACCATGTGCTTGTATTTAAAGGGGGAGAGCATGGTTTTAAACAGGATGTCCCATGGTTCTGATTTATGGAAATAGGGTTGTTTCTAGCATTTGAGATTTGTGATTGCAGATGAAGGCTTTGAGTCCTAACCCTGGCCTATTCTCTAGGTTGCATTAACGCGAGCAGAACTCTTGGGTCACCCTGGTGCTAGCCCCTCAGGCTGACTGAAAGATGAGCAAACACTACTCTGACCCTGAAACTCTGAGCTCAGAATGAGAAGGCAGAAGTGCCAGGTCTTGCTACAATCCAAATTTCTATAAGGAAGCCCCAGGAATCAGAAGAGGGAGCCCATTTCGTCCTCCCAGGGCTGTTTCCCACGGAACAGACTTTAGTTCGGCATTAGCTGCCTGAAGATCAGACTCCCTGGAAAGAGCTTTTGCGGCTTCAGAAAATGATTTATTCTGCAAAGTTAATGATCTGGAACGATAGATTGGCCTTGGTCAAAAATCAATTTTTATTATTTGGTGAAGGGCTGGGATAAAATCTCCCTTTTCTTACTGGGCCCAGAGATGGCAATCCCAAATTAGACCTTCCCAAGGACAAAGCTGCGTTTGGATTGGGGTTTGGATGCATTTGTGGTTTTTTTTTTTTTCCTTTCATTGGTTCCTAAAGCATCAATCCATGCCTGGTGATGGCTTGTGTAACTCTCACTTGAAATAAGTCAGCTGGATTGGCTCCCACCTCCTGCGGGTGCTTCTGGATAGGAGTCAGAGAGAATGGTTGTTAAGTGGTTGATTGTTTGCTCTGTGCTGCCCAGGACGTAGCAGGTGGCTATGAGTGTCCACAGTGACTCTGCCCTAGGCCTTGTAACAGGGCTGGAACTTGTCCCAGGACTTTTCACAAACCGCAGTTCGCTGGGCTTTGGCAACATGGGAAACGAGATGGAGTTGTGTGGCTTCTATTTAACAGAGTAAGATGGATGTCCAGAGGGAGGAGAGGACCACTGGATGCTGTTGCGGTGGCACCACACAACCGTCTTGTTTCTCAAGCTCCTGTCTAGCACTTCTCCCTCACTGAACAACCCTGTCCCCTCTTCTCACCACTGGGCATAAGTCCCCTTGTCATTCCTCGGCACTTTTGGCTTTATCATGCTCAGGGATCATTGGGATCTGCCACCCAGCTTTTCTCCTACCACAACTTCTCAGTTCTCATGCCTAGCCTCCCAGGCCCCAATCTTCTCATAATGTGGTATTTTATCCCCTTTGCCCTCTGCCTGAGCTAGCGCTGCACATTTGCTTTAAGCATGCATCACCAGGTGAAGGCCAGCCAGCATCAGCGTTCTCCTCCCAAGCTGGCCCCACGCTGCCTGTGTAGACGTGTATCTGGGTTCCACAGTCATGTCTGCCTCCCTCCAAGGTTCTGAGCTTCTTGGGCATGGCTCTGACTTTTCTGTGTCTCCAGGGCTCAGAGCAATGCTTGGCACACTCCTGGGAGGTGCTCTATACATATTTAGAGGAAGAACAAAGGTATCTTTTTTGAGATACTTCCCTGGGGTTCTCATCACTGCTGACCTTGACCTTTTCTGGATTTCAATTTTTTTTGTTGCCTCTGCTATTCCTTCAGCCTTAGATTATGGCCAGCTCTGTGTAGCTGAAGCTGGTCTCCTGGGTCAGATATGAACGCTGTCCTTCCTGCAAAAGCTCTGTCCTAAGAATAACTCAATACTCATGATGATGTGTGCTTTTATCTCTGCATTTCTTTAGGGAGAAGTGTTTACCCCTTATGTGTGTGTGATCTAAATGGCGTCCAGGCACATCAGCATACACTTGCAGTAAGATTATTTCACTCTTAATAATCTACACGCTGGCCGCTGATTACTTACCTCAGTAAAGGCAGGGTCTTGGCCTCTCGCTTGCGCTTAGAGGGAAGTCAGGTGTGCACTCCACCAGGCCATTCCTTGAGTCCTTTCCGGGTGTTGCTTGGAGGAGTTACCTCCATTCTCCCTCCCCTGCCATTCTTTAGTGTCCCCGTTTTCATTCGAGGCATTGTTTTCATTTGGAGCTCTGCAAATCCCATGGCTTCCCAAGGATCTGAGTCTGTGGAATATGCTTCAGCCTTGCCAGTCAAAGAGGGTCCTGTGCCAGGAATAAGCAGCTTACACTGTACCATCTTTTCACCTGTCCCTGGCACCCAATTGCTGTGTGAACTCTCCTGTGGGGCCAATAGGAGCAGTTTTTATTTGCAGTCACGTTGTCCTTGAACGCAAAGGCAGAAGATGACATCAATCAAGCCAGCCTTAATGTCTTCATCTTTCTTTCTTTTTCTTAGAAACTCAGGCGGAAATCGATTCAGCAAGGTCCGAAGTTGGGGAAGGAGTTTCTGTTCATGGAGAAGGAAGTAGAACAGATAAAAAATCTCAATTTGGGCATGACAGTGACCTGTTGATTTCTTGAAACTGATTCCACGGAGCTTTTTAATTTCTTCACTTAAGTATTTTTCTTCATACCTGAGATTCAGGCATGAGATTGTTAGATAACTGTGGTTTCGTTTTATTTTTCAGAGAAAAATGTTGGCTCCTACAAGCAACACAGGAAGAAAGGCCAGAGAGGAATTGCTGAGCCTGATCAAGTCAGAGCACAAATGTGTGCAAAGTCAATGCTAGGCGCTGGACTTGTAGCAAGAGCAGAATGTAGAGAGAAAGAGCAGGTCAAAGGTGACTAAATGGCCTTATATTCCTGAATCAGCTTCATTACCATGATGTCTGTCCAGTTTCTGGGAACAAGTGGTCTGCCTTGTGGCTCACAAAGATCTGTGGTCCTTAACCATAGCTTGTCATGTTGGCTGTTGTACTTGTATCCTTGATAGCATGTACAGAATCTCTTTCAGTGTAAATCTCCTTTTCTTTTTTATCACGGTGTTGCATTCTCTTCTTCTGCCAACCTCCGTTTACAATGGGGGTGACCTGGTCTCTGAGAGCACTTCCCCTGTGTCTGTATTCTTCCTCTTCGTTATGTCTTGCATTGTCTAATTGTTCCCCCAAATCTCAAGTTGTGGGTAATTCAAGGAGCAAAGCTGACTAGAGATGGAGTGAAGATGTTGGTTGACCTAATAGCTCAGAACATATGCCTCTAACCCACTCCTATTTCTGCTCAGTCATTTTCTATATTGTTTTTATATAGTGAGGCAGAATGGGGGTACACTTCCTGCTTCTAGATTAGGGAATGTTGATCAGAAAAGCTGGGGGGGGGGCATTGCATACTTATTTCCTTTTTTGGAAGATTAGACTTTAGGAAAACATCTGTGACAGATGTTGTGTGTAGGAGTGCTAGAAAATGCTACTCAAAACAGAAATTTAAACATGAGGAAAAATTTCAAGTTAGATAAATATGTATATACACAAATACTTGTGTATAACTTAATATTTTGGGGGAATAAAATTAAGCTACATTAATTTTAGCTGTCTCTGATAAATCTAACTAGGTAAACAATATACTTAAAGGGAAATTTATGAAAAGGTATATGTGACTATCTTTGAAATTTTTATTAACATGTTAATTTACTCCTTTAGGAGACTTGGACTTGGTTGCTTCTCTTTCATGATTAGCAGACACTGATGATCATGGCTTAAACATATTATTTCACAGGCATTACAGCTTGGCACCATTCTAAGTTTACCTCACATTTCATATGTAAGTTAAAAATATTTACCATGAAAACATCACCTCATTGGCTATCGCATTAGTCAATTTATCAACATAGCTATATAGATGCTTAATCATTGTAGAAAATATACTGAGTCTTCCACTTCACTTAGAGGTTTTCAAAACAGTGGAGCTGATTGTTCAACTTCCTCCAAAGGTAGCCAATGTTGTTTTCTTTTATGGAACCAAGGGTTGAATCACATGTAGAAGGAGCGGCGGGCTGCGTTCCCACCTGGCTCCTGCATGGCTAGCTGTAAAGAATAACAACACACAAACTGTATTCATTTAAACACTGCCTGGCCCATTAGTTTTAGCCTCTTATTGGGTAATTCTCACATCTTGCTTTAATGCATATTTAGTAATCTGTGTAGCACCATGAGGTGGTGGCTTACTGGGAAAGATCCTCACCTGCATCTGTCTTGGAGAGGAGAGGAGAGTCATGGCGACTGCCCCATTGACTTCTTACCAGCATTCTGTTCTGTCTATTCCACCTACCTATGTTCTGACCTATCAGGCCAAGCAGTTTCTTTATTAATTAACCAATGAAAACAACAAATAAAAAGAAGACCCACCTACATCCATCACAGTCAGTAGTTTTTAAGCAATTGTAATATTTGAAATGTTTGGATCCATTCTAACCATTGTCTCCAATGATGCTCACACTGCCCCATCAAATTGCCTTGGGATATCTATTTAAATAAGCTACTGGTCAGTGACTTCACTTCTTCCTTATCCCTAGCCTGGCAGAGTGGAGCAGACTCATTTTCTTCCTCCATGTCTGTCACCTGCCACTTTTCTGTGGAATCCCTCTCTCTTCATGGAGACTGTACTCTGAGTGCTGTGGTTCTTTGTTGATATTGGGCTGCTGTTGTTTCTAGGTCTCTGCAGTGAAGATGGCTAGGAGATATGTTTATACCTAAAACATATCATGAACTCAATGTCACCTCCAACTTAAATTCTGGATTGCTGAGTTCTTACTTCATTTGATCAACTTGATTGCTTGTGTCTCACTCCTCTCTTAGTGAAGCACCAAGGTCTTATCCACCAGAATAGCTGCTATTGTATTGCCCTTAATACTTGCAGGTGAGGCCGAGGTTTTACTTTTCTGTGGTCACAAGAGAGAGCTGAAGTGTGCTGCAGTTGGGAGGAGTCTGTGGAGGCTATGGTGACTGTATGCAGGCTGACAAGCTCAATTTGAGGACATAGGAAAATGAATACATTGGTCTTGAAATAGTCAAAACTTTTGGCCGTTTCCCACCCAAGGTTTATTCTGCTAACAGGATCATATTTTTACTGCTTTTGAATCTGTCTTTGTAGTTTGTTGTTCTACTGTATTAGGAAGCTCTTCTCTGGCAGCTGTGGACGTCATCCTCCTGGTGACTGTAGCGTAAGAGAGTGCCCAACTGGCAGCTTCAGTTCATCTTGCTGCCCTACAAGGCTACCAAAGAGAGGTGAACTTATCAATTTCTCAAGGGTAGGATAAATGGCATAACTATAGAAATAGGCTACTTGATTTACATTGCCCACATGTTCCTACCCAAACTCTCCCCTGTTAGCTTTCTGAATTCATTCCCATATGCACATATACTATGTGGTATAATCTTTGAACTCAATTTTTCTTTTTGGTTTTTCAAGACAGAGTTTCTCTGTGAAGCCCTGGCTATTCTAGAACTCATTCTGTAGACCAGGTTTGCCTTTAACTCAGAGATCTGGCTACCAGCCTCCCAAGTGCTGGAATTCAAGGCGTGTGCCGCCACCACCACCTGGCTTTGGTGTGACTCAATTTTTATTTCATTAAAGGGATTAACTATTACAGTGGAGTGGAAGAAATACACACACTTCCCCACTGGCAAAGTTTTCTCATCTTTCATAGTATTAGTAGGCTTTGAGAAAGGAGTGGAGACATTGGTTTGCCTTGTTTACTAGAGAGTGGGGTTGCCATTCACTAAGGGTCTCAATCTTTGTCACTTTATGGTTCTACTCTGTAGAGTTACTTTGTAAAACCCAAGGATCCTGATCATGATGTGGTAAAATGACAGTGAAGTATGCAATGGCCTGGAACTCACTCAGATCCTGTGCCAAAAGTCCTGCCCAGCCACAAGATCACCCTAACTCTGGGCAACCTCACGATATCCTAGTTGAGCCTTTGATAGTCCTGTATCTATGGTGCTTCCGAAACCAAAAATCAGAAACCTTGAGCCAGACGAATGACTTATTAGAATGTATTTGCATGCATGCGATGGAGAGATGACAAAGATGGTGGAACGGAGTGGCAAGGGGCAGAAAGTGGCAGAACTAGAGACCCATCAGTGGTGTTGACAGGTATGGGAGTGCAGCTGTGATGGACAAAGGAACATGTCATTGCAAAGTACGGCCAGCAGGGGGTATGCAGCAGCCTGGAGCTAACAAAGGCTCTGTAGCCCCAACCCTCTAACTCACTTCTCACCCAGGTTCTGAGCAACAGCTGGATATAGGAGAGGGCGATTCACTTTCTCTATTAATCTTGCTAGAAAGGCCTCTATATGCTGCCACCTAAAACCATGTTGCCTGTGGTCCATGCTGCTGCAGAGGCCATGTTGATGTTCATGATCCATGCTGTGGCTGGAAGCCTTGTTTAGGTCTGTGATCCATGCTGCCACTGGGGACCACATTGAGGTCCATTGTCCATGTGGAAGTCTATGCTGCCGCTGTTATGGGCAAGGAAGCATCTTTTTCAGTGATATCAATGACTGTAGACTCATAATTGAGAAGGAGAGACATGGAAGGTTTCTGGGACATGTTCCTCTCCCCCGAAAAGAAACAGTCCAGACAGGAAGCTGCTGAAGGGAGTCCCTAAAAATTGTGATAAAGATGCTGAAGTGTAACTCATCACAATTGGAGGCTTCTGGAAGGGGTGGGGATGGGGAAGGACTCAGTTATCTTTAAGGAACTGGCCATTGAGAGTTTGGCTGTGCTCCAATGTGTATATGGGTAACACAAATTGGATTTGGTGTATTTCTTCTTTTGGAGGGTAGGGAACAGGGGTAGGAGAGCAGACCTGGGAGGAATGGGAAGTGAAGGTGATAGGGCGTGTTGTATGAAAATCCCAAAGAATCAATACAAACATGCTGAAAAATGATATCTGAGCATAACCCAGTAATAAGCCTCCTCCCATGGTTTCAGTTCCAGGGTCTTGCCTTGAATTCCTGTCCTGAATTCCCTCCCCTCCTCTAAGTTGCTGTTGGTCATGGTGTTTATCATAGCAACAGAAAGCAAGCCAGACAACACATTATGTCTATTTCTCTTTCCTAATTAGTAGCCATTGATGCTCAGAGGGGAGGAATATTAATTAATGGGTGATTGCTACATGCTGCCATTCTGAGTTTATCATTTTCTTCATTAAAATCTGGACAATAACCATGCAGGAAAATATTACTTCATTGGCCTTGGATTTGCTTTGTGACATAGATTTTCCTTGTAATATACAAAATAATTGAAGAACAGCTTGAGCTAAAATTTAAGCCAAGTATGGGAGTCAGATTCATTAGACACGCTGTGGGTTCTTGACACTCTCTTTTCAATAATAAAGGGATATTTTAATTCCTGTTTTTACTGTAATTTTCTGGATTTTCAGGATCCATGGAATTGGGCAAGATGTCTGCATCTCTTATTCCCTTAATGTAGTGTTGTTTAATAGCTTCAAAACACAAGTCTGTTTTTCTGATAATTGAGAAATATTATTTAGAGCTTTGTGTCCAAATTTAAATATAAACAAAAGTTCCTAACATGGCCCATAAGGCCCTGTATGATATCTTTTGGACCTTTGCCAGAGCCTGTTGCTAGACCCTCAGGCAGACTCCAGGTGGGCTCATCTCTTGGCCTTGTAGGCCTTATCTTTCTACACATCTTTATAATCATATTGTTTATCACCTGAAAGACTTCCTATATTTTAAAAATTTCACACATGAATATAATGTGTTTTGGTCATACATACCCTGTTACCTTCTCTTAACCCCACCCACTCCTGCTGAAATCTTTTCTCTTCCTAATAATTTCCTCTACTACTTTCGTGTGTGTGTGTGTGTATGTGTGTGTGGTGTGCACATACTCATATGTACACACATGCCCACACACTGGCACTGTATTGTTGTGTTTAATAAGGATTGTTTGCATGAGTATGGGCAACTATCTAACCATTGGTTATGCCAAAGAAGAAAATAACCCCTCTCTTCAGATTGCTCTTAACTGTCAATGAATTCTCAGGGTAGTGGTGGAAGGGCCTACTAAGCCACCTCCCCATTGACAATGGAATGTTGGTGGGCCCAGTATTGTGCAAATATTGTGCCACAGTTAACCATAGCTGCAGCAGTTTCATGAGAACAGAGGACAGAGTTTCACAGTTGTCCTCCCCAACCTGTGGCTCTTTTTTTCTGCTGCTTCTTCCAGGATGTACCATGAGCCTTGGATAGGGTGATGGAGATGTCCTAGTTGTGGCTGGGCAGGTGTTTATTCTCAGCATTTCGACCTGTTATATATCTTTCTATTACCCGCTTCCTTCTAGAAGTTTCTCTGACCAAGGCTGCAAGTAGTACTAACCTATGTGCCTAAACACAAATATTTACGTGGAACCTTGACAGCACATCTTTTCAGCAGGTGACAGTAGTAGGTTCACCCCTAGGTTCTACAGTCTCGCAGGACATGGACATTTGTCAGGTCTACAATATCAAGCATGGACTCCCTCTGCGGAGTACGCCTCAGAACAGTCAGTCCAATTTGTTACCCCATAACATTCACTGTACTCTTTCACCATTGCCTAACAGGTCAGGATTGGAATATGTGGTGTCCAACACTAAGACCATTGATGATTTTCTCCCTCAGTGGCTTGCAAAGAAACTTCCAGAAGAGTAGAGCTAGCCAGCAGGGAAAAAGTTTCACCTTAGCTTCATCTTGGTTCCTCTGTGTGCTGTCTTCAGAATGTGGATTTTACCACATTCTTACCAAACAGTCTGCTGGGCAACAGGAGCAATGACAATAGCTTATATCACTTTGATGGCCTCTGGGACTCCTTGGCCAACAACTCATAGGGAGGTGTTCAATTCCTGGCCCAGGGATTTTTATTTAAACCTGTGGCTACTGGGAGAAGCATTGTTTTAATATGAAAATAATCACAAGGTTTGAACTGTAAAGGAATCATTTAATATACAGTGATTTCCCCCCTTATATGTCAACCTATAATATACTGTGAAGGTGATACTAGTGTGTTAGTATAACATCTTGCAGTGGGATGGGAAAGAAATGGATTCTGACATTTCTACTCACTTAACTTTGGGACCTAGGATAAATTAGCTGCTCCCATAAAGTCCACATCCCTAATCTATAACCAGGACTTTACTATCTATTTCATAAGTCCTTAAAGTTCAAGGACTCCATGGAGCAGCCAGGGCATACACAGCAGTATGAATTTTCTTTACAATTTAGATTCTTAAATAAGAATAGTTTCTGCCTAGGAGTTTTCCTAAGAACACTAACCTTTCTCTCAAAGAATCATTGAAGGCATGATCAATTGACCCCTTTGGCGCCTAAAAGTGCCTAGCATATATGAGAGGAAATCTTTCTATTTCTTGCTTAGAAGTAATTTCCCATTGTCTTGAATATCCACCCTCTTCCAAATCTTACCTTCCTTTCCGGTACCTCTTTTACCCTCCCTTTATTTCTCCTCTCCCCCCTCCACTGAAGTTGAACATGGTCACATGACACATAGCGATGTGACTCTTGATATGTTTTTCATTAAGGCGCTAATGCTCCCTGCCTTGCGATGTGCTGCTCTGGGAGATTTGCAGGGTTTCTAAGATGAGATCTGATGATTTCTGTTTCTTTTCTTTATTAGAAACTCGATGAATTTGGCTGTATCACCGTACAGGGTACTCAGAGAAGCCACATTCCATGACAAATCCACTTACTTAGTGGCTTCTGCTCTGTGTTTAGGGACAGTGGTTGGAGGCTTGGCAAGATTGCTTGGCAAGAATCCATGAGCTTTATTTGTCCCTCTTATAAAAAGACAGTTTCTTCCTCACGCAGCCCTCCCAGATGAAACTGAGAGGTCATTTCTGTGTGAGACTTGGGTATAGAAATTCAGTTAAATTTATATTTTCCCAGATTGAAGGAGAAAAAATATTCACATCCCCATTTCCTCATATGACTGGTATTGTTTCAAGCCCGGGACACATATTTGCTGGGGAAAGTTTCAGAGGCTAAGTTAGGTCACACGAAGCTCCATTTTAATCCACTCCACAGAACTGTTAGACTCATCTGTTCATGTTTATGTAGCCAGCCAGCTACCAGTCCTTAATTAACATATCTGTGCATGTGCTGAACCATTCACTCACACTTTAGAAAATATTTAGTAAATAAACTCTTTCATGTGTTTTTAAATTTTTAAAATTTTTGTAGCAAATGTATAGCCTGGAACTTATTGTGTAAACCAGACAGGCCTCAAACTTACATAGACCTGCCTGCATCTGCATTTGGCTCCTTAATACTGAGATTAAAAGCATGAGACATTATGCCCAGTGTGTGTGTGTGTGTGCGTGTGTGCGTGTGTGTGTGTGTGTTTTAAAAACAATTTTAAATACACATATGCTGTGCTGCATGTTTGATATGTATGGTGTGTGTCCTTGTCAGTATAGATACGTGCATTGGACCTACACGTGTATTGGTTTCTTTACACCATTTTTTTTTTTGAGATAGGATCTCTCACTGAACTTGAAGCTCATCAATTTGCTTGAATGGCTGAACAAACGCTCTGTGTACCTCTGCCTGTGCCTCTCCCCAAGCCCTGAGATTACAAATGTGTGCCATCACACATGGCTTTTTAATGATGGAGCTTGGAACCCAAAGTCAAGTCGTCATGATTTCACAGCAGCACTTTATTGACTGGACCATCTCCCCCTATCCCTGTCCTATGTTCTGCTGGACATATATCCTAGGCACTTGTAGGAAATATTGAATAAATTCCATTCAGATTATTGCACCAAGGTGTTCGCCATCTTGTAAAGAAGTGGGGGTGGGGGTCCAGATGGACTGAAGATTCTCTCAGAGGCCCTGATGAAAGGACAGAAAAAAAAGGGGCTTTCATTCTGTGTCATTGTCCAGGGGTGGACTTTACAAGACTGGTCTGGGGCTTAGAGCCAGTGTCTGAAGGAGTTAAGGTTGTGGCTTCTGTGGACCCAATACTTTTCCCTTGGTTATGGTTGTCAGTCTTTAAGCAGCTCTGTCTGAAGTATCCTGTATTCTTTTTGCCAACATTGTATAGCAGCCCTCTGCTGACCTTGGTAGAACTTTCCCTTACAAATAATATATGTGATGCTGTACTTCTTAACAAACTTGGCATCTGGTCCCAGTTATTGTTTTTGTCTTCTTTATTTCTTGTTTTCTTCATTTCTCTTGCTTGGACTTTCAATCAACACTTTACCTTATGGGACCCTTACTCCTACTGGGTTGAGACAAGTGGGTACAGGCATGCAGATCTGAATCAATCAGGAGTCTGTTTTCTCTGAATCCCGATAGGCAGGGAGCGTCAGGGATAGGCTGTTTGGAGCAGCAGCATTCACAGCTCATGCTGCAAAGACCTGAGAGCTATGGAATTTACAGAATTTGTGGGAGATGCCAGTTTCCAGAAAGACATGTTTTATCATCAGAGTTCCAGGTCAGAGTTCTGAGCTCAGAAATTGCAAAGACTGAGTTTCACTGGAGATTTGATTTCAACATAGATTTTAAGCCACAACACTTGAAATTACTAAAACAGAGGCGACCCCATTGGAAGCTGAAAAGCATAGCATCTGAGGGGAACATGCTTTGTGACAGGGTGTTGCCAAGACATTCTTTTACTGTCTGTCTTGTTGATATGAGGGCCCTGTAGTGCTGAGCAGATGGGTACCAGGCCAAGCCTCCCTTGCATTTTTCACAGGCACAATTTCGCTGCTGTATTGTCTTACTTAATCTGGCCAAGACATCAGCTGAGCAGATACTTTAAAAGTACAATGAACACCCATATATCTGTCACTTAACTCCAATAATTGGTAACATCCTGTCGAATTTGCTTCTTGCTGTATTTTTTTTTCCTGAACTGTGCGGAAGCAAATTGCAGGCATCATAAAACTTCACCTTTAAATACTTCACATGTACCTCTTAGAAATAAAGAGTTTCTATCACAAACTGACGATACGGTTTTCACACCTGAGAGAATTAGTAATTCCCCATGTGATTCAAAACAGTTCAAGTTATTCCTAAAATGTCTTTTCTTGCTTATTCCTTGGCTTTCTCAAGATCTGGATAAACTTAAAGTTCATACCTTAAAATGCCCACTTTTTTTTAAGGGACACAGAGACCAGTTGCTCCCCTGGAATGGAGATGGATAGAGGTCAACAAAGCTGTAGGCTGTGAACCTGGAGTTCTGGATGACAGTGAAAGAATCCAAGGCTATGGATTCTGCCTTGTGGGAAGTTTTCAGATATACTTTCCATGGAACAATCATGGTTCGAAAAAGTATCCTAGATATTGTCACATGGTTGCTGATATTTTATTTTGTCAAATGTAAGGAGTCAGAAAAGAGTCTATCATCTGATAGTACCATTGTTTAACTAGCAAGTGACATTTTAATGCTAAAGTCAAGGTCATGGCTTGAGACTATAGGGCATTTTTGCAGACATCAGGGGCCACTTGTTTTGCTCAAGGCTCTATATCTGTCAGATGACTGAGCTGGTGCATGAAGGGTGGGGGACTTGATACCAAGAGAGACCTATCAGTGAAGAGTGCATGGAGCAGGTTGGAGCAGAATAAGGAAACCTTAGATATTTCCATGTGGACTATGAATCCTGTCCCGCTTCCTTTGGCATCTGCAGGTGAAAATGTTATATCCCTCTGAGATGGGTGTTCTTGGCTGTCAACTTGACTATATCTGGAATGAACTATAATCCAGAAATGGAGGGCACACTTGTGGTCTAGACCTTGAGGCAAGAAGACAACAGGCTTCAAAATCAAGATCTTGAGGCTGACTGACACACACATTTAATTCAGACCTTGAGTCTAGAAGGCACACCTTTAATCTGAGTCACACTGTCTGCTGGAAGGAAAAGGGAAGAAAGAAGGTGTGTTCCTTCTTTGCCTGCTTGCGCTGTCCTTGCCAGTACATTCATTCCTTCCCTGGCATTGGAGCTTACTTCTTAGGGATTCTAGCATATACAAAAGACCAGCTGAGACATTCAGCCTTGGGGTACTGAGCAACTCTAGAATTTTGTCTTTTCCATTTACAGCTAGCCATTGTTGGACTGCAGCCTGTAAATCACTCCAATATATTCAGGGAATATATACATGCACACATACATATATGTATTACACATATGTATTCATTGTATAAGTTCTGTGACTCTAGAGAACCCTAACTAATACACCCTCAACCAACATTTTATTATAAAAATTTCATATACATAGCAAGAACTTACTCACATTCCTACCATCTATACACTCCCATTTGGTTGGCTCTCCCTCCCAGTTTCATCACCTACCTTTCAGAAACAGGAAGTGATTGCATATCGGTCTTCTACCCTGTGTAGGACCCTCTATAAGCTCTTGTTTTCACCTATTGCCTGACTGTGACCTCCCACTTCATCCCCACACTCCCAGTATATTGTCAGAAGGTTTGTTTTGTATGCTGGTCATCAGGGTGAAGGCTGTTCAGGTTCAGCCGGCAGATAAGGGAGTTCCTCAGGTTTTTCTGTTTGCTTCTTCCCTTGGTTTTTGTTTTTCTTGAGGCGGGGTCTCTCTTCTTAGCCTTGTCTGTGTTGACACTCATTGTGTAGACCAGGCTAGCTTTGAACTCACAGAGATCTGTTTGCATCTACCTTCTGAGTGCTGGGATCAAAGGCGTATGCCACCACACCCAGCTTCCCTCAGGTATTCTTGATGGCTCAGCCACAAGGTTGTGATACACGTATGCACACAACACACATACCACATGGGACCTTGTACGCAGCTCTATTTCTGCACAAGCCTGGCTTGTGTGAGACACATGCATTTCCTGCTTTAAATGGTTAATATGCATTTTGTTGTACAAGCGAGACAGCTTTCAGGAGACAAAAGGAACATTAGGTCAGGCAGAAGTGATGATTTACTGTCCTACAAAAAAAATCCAGCTTGGTTTGGGCCAGACGGTCCTACACACATATAGGAGGACATGGTAAGGCTGACACACCCTTGTCTATATTTGTTTATGTCCATTACCACTCTGACAAGCTGCTAGCATTATCTGCTGTCCTGTGACACAAGCTGTGTCCTGAGACTCTTCGAAGTGTCTGATTTTCTTCGGGTTTCTAGCAGGAAGACTGGAGCATCACCAGATGGCGAAGGCAGCCTCTCTCTGTGGGCACACAGAGAGTTAGCTCTCAAAGCCTCTACATAGAGCACTTAGCAACAGGTGTTCATGGAATGAAGACTTGCCCAGCTTTCATGTGTTCAGAGTAAATGAAAACAGCCCTGAGAATTTGGTCTGGAAGAGCGGAACCAGGCTTTCTTCCCTGGAGGCTTAAGCCACAGTGGATTGTCTGACCATACTGGGCAGTCTACTCCCCATTCAGGAGTGACCTTCAACGCTGCGAGATTCTCTACCCCCACCAGGTGGGGTTCAAAACTCTTGCAGGATGCTACATGGGAACTTATTAGAACTTAGGATCCAAGAGAAAATGGAACCTCTCACATAACTGGAGCCCTTTCCCAGGTCCTAGGTACCTTTTGTAAGCCTCTGGAAAGTTTAGGCCAGCGCTTCCACTTCTGGAGAGATCCCAGATATTCTGTGACATTGACTTTCAGGTCCTTTCGTGCCTGCCTGGCATGAATTTCCTGTTGGAAAGGGAGAAACAGACAGTATGAGTTGCTGGACAGCACTGAGGACACCTACCAGAGGCGGACAGTGCATAGAGGAGCAAATCAAAGCCTTGTCAGACCATGCCTTTCAGCATGCAATTCCCAACTGTGCTTGGTCTTACTGCTCCCGTAGTCAAGAGTACACAGGGAGACATGATACATGTTCATAGACAGATCACTCACACATACAACACATAATACATTTGTGCACCACAATACCCAGCATGAACCTTCCATATTCCCCACATATACCTATTCCAAACTCACATCATAATGCCACATTCATACACTCCCCACATTCACATGTATTCCACACATGCTATTCATGTCCTGTACAAAAATAGCATACACCCATACTGTATAAGCGGAGATTGCTCGTTTGTTTACCAGCCACCTGAACAATCACACAGAAACTATATTAATTACTACACTGTTTGACCGATGGCTTAGGTGTATTTCTAGCTAGCTCTTACATCTTAAATTAGCCAATTTCTATTAATCTATCTATCACTATAAGGTTGTGGTCTACTGGTAAGGTTAAGATACCTGTCTCCTTTGGCAGCTACATGGCATCTGCCTCCTTCAGCTACAAGGTGTCTCCCTGACTCTGCCTACCATTGTTTGAAGTTTTTGTCCAATCAGGTCCTTGTGCTGCCTGGTTCCAGCAATCGTTAAGTCCCAAAGAAATCACACAGAGGTCTACATTAACTATAAACTGATTGGCCCATTAGCTCAGGCTTCTTTTTAACTCTTATAAAATATATTAGCCCATTATTCTTGTCTATGTTCGCCATGTGACTTGTTACCTTTTTCAGTGGGGCAGTCACATCCTGCTTCTTCTGTGGTGGGCTCACAACTGCAGAAAGAGCTTCCTTCTTCCCAGAATACTCCTGTTCTCATTGACTTGCCTCTACTTCCTGTCTGGTTGTCCCACCTATATTTCCTACCTGGCTACTGATCAATCAGCATTTATTTAAAATATAATTGACAGAATACAATTGTCCCACATCTACTCTCTTTATAAATCTCTTCCAGACTGGCTATATTCTGCCCTGCCATAGGCCAAAGTAGCTTCTTTATTAACCAATGGTAATAAAACATATTCACAGCGTACAATGAGGAATTCCACATCAATCCCATGTATCTCACACATTATATATGCATGCCACATATTCCATGCACTCTATACTACCATGTACAAATACTACATACACCATGGCACACATACCTCATACGGACATGTACAAATGTTGTGTATGCATACCATACATACTATATGCATCACAAATACCACATACCTATACACAAATATACCCAAAATATAAATATTAAATATGCCACATACAAATACTAATCATACTGTGGTATTTTGAATAAAAATGGCCCCCATAGGCCCATAAGGAATAACACTCTTAGGACACATAGTCTTGATAGAGTAGGAATGACTTTGTTGGAGAAGAAGTGGCCTTGTTGGAGGAAGTGCATCACTGGATGTGGGCTTTGAAGTCTCAGATGCTCAAGCCACATCTAGTGTGGCATTCTCTTTCTGCTGCCTGCAGATCCAGATGTAGAATTCCCAGCTCCTTTCTCAGTACAATGTTTGCCTGCATACCACCATGATTTTGACCATGATGATAATGGACCAAACCTCTGAATTGTAAGCCAGTCCCAATTTCATGTTTCCCTTAATAAGAGTTGCCATTGTTATGATGTCCCTTTACACCAGCAGAAACTCTAAATAAAATACATACACAGAACAAACACAGATGTATCAAATACACCATACACAAAAGTATCACATATATATCACACTCATATTAGTATCTACAACAGTATCACATATATATCACACTCATATTAGTATCTACAACAGTATCATATATATATCACACTCATATTAGTATCTACAACAGTATCACATATATATCACACTCATATTAGTATCTACAACAGTATCACATATGTATCACACTCATATTAGTATCACTTCATACATGTACCACACTATACACACATACACACATAATTTCTCCTCTCCTTCCGCCTTTATCTTTTCCAGAGCTGACTTGTCTCTGTTCTGAATCTTGTTAAACACACACACACACACACACACACACACACACACACACACACACAAGGCAAATAGAACAAGAACACTGTGGCCTGCAATTCTCAGCTCCAGATGACAAACAAACAGCTGCCTGATGCTGGCAGTCAGTGAAATCTGAGATTGTGCGTCCTATGAATGCATGGTTGCCAGGAAGAGAGGACTATTTTTTTCTTTAATTTTTACATTTAGGAAAGTGTCTGTTTCAGAGAATTGCATACCCACACAAACAAACAGGCAAGAACTGCAGTCAATTTAGGAATAACTGACAGAGATAAAGCCCCAGCAAACCAACTTCTGAAATGTCTATTCAACCAGAGTTTGTGGGTGAATTCTTGTGAATTTGTCTTATTTTCAGTGGTGCAACTAATGTCTTTCAGAAAGGCACAGGGCTGTGAATTGGGAGCCAAATCTGGAATCTGCTGGGATGTATGTGAAGCTCTGTCCACAGTGACAGTCCCTTATGCAAAGCCTGAATCTGCTGAGATGCCCGCGAGGCTCTGTCCACAATGGCAAACCGTCATTTGAAGCAGAAACAGGTGTGCAACGTCTGCTCAGAGCATCCGGTTTTCTTTCATCTTATATGTTATGCAAATTAAAAATACTAGCTTGTAGAGCTCTGTGAAGTTAGTTCACCTAGGGATTGGGTCTGGTTTTGTTGCCCTGGTGTGTCTGATGACATGGTCTCTTGCTTGGCTATTTCCTCACCCTGGTTCTTAGTGACTGACGATAATTCTACAACCCTTGTGTTTCTGAGGAAAGTAATACTCTTTGTCCAATGTTTCCTTGTTCCAGCTGTCAGCAAGACCCCCTGATCCCTCTCTGGTGTCCACTGTAGAAAGAAAGGGGACAATGACAGTCCCCAAGGAGGCGCCCAGTATCCTCAGCACCTTGGCCTCCACCTTCAAAGTCATGGAAGAAGGAATAGCTTGACATCTAGGACACTTTAGGAGTTAGAGGAAGTCTCCTTGGGTTTCTTGAGCTTAGAGACAGAGGATACCAGTGGGAACGTATCTGGAGCTGCAGAGGAAGCTGGGCTTTCAGGAGGGAGCTCTGAGCTGGTCTCTGGCCTTCCTTTCATGTGCTATCTTGTGGCATCCATTCAGATGGTTGTGGACAAGGATGCATGTGCATTATATTGTTTTCCGGATGTGTCCTTAGTCTCTGGAGATGTTTGAAGTGTGGAAAAAACTCTGAATCCTGAAACTCTTTGGAGTGGGAGAAGAAATGATGCCATCAATGTTGGAATGATGGAATGTACTGAGTACTTAATAAACCTTGAGTAAGGGTGGAAAGGAAGAGTTTCATGAGAGATGAAAAAGTCATTTGTATCTTATGACCATTCAGAGGGATGTCTTGTGTCCTGGGGACTAGGATAAACAGATTTTTAGGGAAAAGAGACACCTTCATGGAGTCAGCAACACCTCAGCCCTTCTGCTATCTTGGATGCTATGGAATCTCCCTATTTAGCACCCTTACTTCTGCTCTGAATGTGGAGGGGACTTTGTAAAAGACTTCAGGTCATCACTGAGAAAATCACTGAGAAGATTAGGTTCCCAACCTTCCTAATGCTGTAGCCCTTTAATACAGCTCCTCATGTTGTGGCAACCCTAAACCATAAAATTACTTTTATTGCTACTTCACAACTGTAATTTTGCTGTGACTATGAATCATATTATACATATATGATTGCAGGATTTGTGCTATATGAACCCCCAAGCAGTCTCAACCCACAGGTTGAGAACTGTTGCTTTATGGGCAAAGATAGGGATGAAACTTTTTTATTGATTTTTATTGAGCTCTACATTTTTCTCTGCTCCCCTCCATGCCTCTCCCCTTTCCTTAACCCTCCCCCAAGATCTTCATGCTCCCAATTTACTCAGGAGTTCTTATCTTTTTCTGCTTCCCATTAGATCCTTGTAAGTCTCTCTTAGGGTCCTCATTGTTGTCTAAGTTCTCTGGGATTGTGATTTGTAGGCTGGTTTTCTTTGCTTTTGTGCAAACCAGAATTGTCCTTAAAACTAAATCCATATGGAACTAAAGAAGACAGCAAGCATGAATGGAGCAGGAACCAGGGAAGGCGAGGGAGTGTGCCAGCTGGGGAGTATTTGAGTTTACATTGAATCTTTGGGTAGTGTTAAAACAAACAACAAAAAACAAACATCCCCACCACCTCAACCTGTAGAGACCATGCTGTCTGAGGAGGCAGGCATCATGACTTGGCTATTTTGGAAATTGTCTCAGTTCACAAATCCAGAGGATACAGGGACTTAGGGCTGCCACAAGGTTTTTCAGGGGAGGAGTGACTTTCCGATGTCCAGGCTGTGCTGTGCCTCTGCTCATCCAATAGAGGTGGGATCGTAGCTTGCAGAGGCAGTGGCAGGACGTGGTCTACTTGGAACAGTGCGTATGCAGCCTTGTCAGCAAATGGCTACACCTTTTCTTATTCGGGAGTCTCTTTCCAGAAGGTGGCCCTAGAAAGTTGTGCCAGGCTGAGACTTGGCTGAGCTCACTTCCTGTTCTGTGATACGGGCAACCAATATGCAGCCACTCTGAAACCTGAAAATCTGGAACAAATTTGAAACCTGAACAAGGTTTTCTTTTCCTTTTCACTTAATGGAAAATGTTCCAAGCTGCAAATAAAAGTACTTCCGAAGTTGGCAGAAAAGATGTGGACCAGGAGGTTATCAGGACTCGCGAGTGCCACTGACAAATATGGGAGACACATGTCTCTGAATCAGCCTGGGCTTATCCTCTGAGGGCCTGAGATGGCATGGCACTATCTGTGGGTAGGTGGTTGTGTAAAGCCAATCCAATCCCCCTTTGAAGTTCAAAGGTGCTTTGAGAATATTTGTAAGGGAGCACTCTGTGAAGAACTGGTCTTGGCTAGTTGACAAAACAGCCGTCTTTTGTCTGTTGACATCATTTAAGTAATTCTGAAGGGATGGGTAGATGACTTTTGGTTAAGACCTACTGCTCTTGGGCGAGACCTGGTTTTGGTTCTCAAAACCTGAAGCTGGCATCTTGTAAGTGCTAGTAGCTCCAGTCTGATGCCCTCTGCTGGCCTCTGGGAGTACCTGCATACATGTGGGGCACATACATCCTTCCAGAACTTGAATTACACAGATACTCAGGAAAAAATAAAACTAATCTCCCGATAGTTTAGAAGAAAATATATTTCTTCAGTTCCTTCATTCTTATTTAATTCCAGCTAGAACTCTTTTGACACATTCTTATCTTAGGCCTTTCTGATTACAAGGAACAAAAATCCAACTGCAGTTATAACCCAAAACAAACCTGAAAGTTGCCTGATAATATCCTTCTAGTAAAGCAAAGGCTAAAGAAGGACCAAGGGAGGGAAGGAACGGTTCTGACCCTCATTTTGGGAACAGCCTTTGAGAATGTTGCTCTCATGTCAGGATGGGGTAGAAGAATCTGCGGATGTTCTCAGAGTTGAAGTCAGTCAACGTGCAACTTGTTTTAGGACTGACTGTTTCTGTCAAGACTGCAGACCCCAAAGATGAAGAATGGCTTGGAAGGGAATGTGAGGTTCAGCCTGCAACTTGTGCCTGCTCTAGGGATCGTCAAATGAGGATGAATGGAGAACAGGGGTGTATCTCAAACCTGGACAGTGTAGGACTGTGTTTCTGTACTGCCCTTCCTTCCCTGGCCAAGTTCCATCCAGGAGGGCACTCTCTGAAATGCATGGAAAAGAGGGTGCCATACCTAGGTTTTAAATGGTAATTGAGTTTTAAACAACTTTGCTCCCCTTTTAAAAAGTAGACCATACCTCTTTTGAAAAATTATGAAATTCAAGGTTCCCAATAAACACCTATTAATTTTCACAGTGTTGATCTCAAGCTGTGAATATAAAATTTATCCTTTATTATCATCATTAGCTTTTGGCTAATGGTATGAGTTTTAAGGCATCTATAACATCTCATGTCCCCAGTTCCTAAGAGCTACAGTTTTTTTGAGTGTTTTTGGCCTGGGTTCTTAAGTACATCCATAGTCAGCCCTACCCTGGCCTCTAGGTTATGATAAAGGGGCTGTGGCATCCGGGGCTAGCTAGCTGCTTTAGTTATAAGCTGAATGCCTAGCGGGCAGGTGGCTGCAGACTCTGGTCACAGTGGAGAAGCGCAGCACAAAGGGACAATTCTAACTTCAGGAAGATGTGGATTTCTATGTTTGCCTTGCTCACTACCTACAGCTTTCAGTAAGTTTTCTCATATGAAATGCAAGGTGATGAATAAGTGCCTGGAGATTTTCTAAAAACATAAAGTATGTAATGGGAAACTTGGAATTTATAGCATATAATATTTAAATAGATATCAAATATGAAATATACAATGTGAGTTATATGATACAATTTTATCATAAGTGACAGCCTAACTTATAGAAAAAGGGCATAGCATTTGTAAGGGAACATATGGGGTCTCAGCTCATGGTGAGCAAGGAAGCTACCCTCTACTCACTAGAGAGAGTGGTACTTCCTGACTTGGCTGAAAGGGAAGAAGGAAGGAACATATGTGGAGTCTGCTCAGGAGACAGGAGAGCCGGAGTCAGCAAGCTTGGTAGTGTTGTATGATATTTTGTTTGTGTTCTGACAAACAAAGCTTTCCTGGTGATCAGAGGGTGGAGCTAATCACTAGTTAATCATAGAGACCAGGCAGTGGTGGCACACACCTTTAATCCCAGCACATGGGAGGATCACCCCTTCAATCCAGCATCAGCAGGTGGAGACAGAATCCTCTATTCAGTCTGAGGATTCGTAGAGACAGGATCCCCCATTTGGTCCGAGGATTCATAGAAACAGGATCCCCCCTCCCCCCCCCCCCCCGCCGCCAATTTGGTCTGAGGATCCATAGAGAAGTGACTGTGGTTGCTCCGTTTTCTGATCTTCAGCTTTCACCTTCGATATCTGACCTGGGTTTTTATTGTTCAGACTAATTAGAATCGTGCTTCATGGTAGTGTCTGACCCTGTGCAGTTGACCAATCTCTCGGTGTTTCTCATGGCACAGGGAGAAGTTAGGAGTCTTTTCAGTTTTCTCCTGAAAAGTTTTCTGTTTCATTTCCTGACAGGCCTTTCTAAAAGACTGACATTTCAGGTCTGTGTTTTACTGTTAGCTTTCAGAGTTGCAAGCAAAGCTCTTAGAGAAAAACATCAGCTTCTACTTAGCGTGGATTTGTGAACTTGCCCTGGCACATGGTGAGACCTGTCTGGGTAGTGAACACCATCCTTTGAAATCCTGTGAGCAGAACATTGGCTACCTGGATGAGTTGGGCTTCCAGATATTTTATCCCCACTCTCAGGAGGATTGCTTGGTCTTGAGTATAGAGTTATCATCAATGGCCATAATGTCCTTGGACAATTCACATGTCTTTTCTTCAGAATAAGTACACCACCTTCCACATGATAAGATTTTGAAAACAAAGTAGTCATGTCTAACACATCTAAGATGGCTCCTTTTCCTCTTTCTGCTTGAGAGACATTTTCTTGACCCCCATTACTATTGAGCTGTCACACATGCATGCATGTACTTAATACATGAACACATGTCACACAGAGAAGCACATACACACATGTGTTAATTGCATGTATATGCACAAACATATGGCCACACATACACATGTGCACTTAAGCACATATGAGATGACATGTGTGTGCATGTATGTACAGAAGTTCACTCCTGCCCTCACAAATGTGTGTGTTCATATATACACATGCACGCATGTGGACTATAGTCCACCCATACTGTTGTCTCCAGTTCCTTAAACATGCCATGCATTTTCTCACTTGTATGATTTCATAAGCATTTCTCCCTCACTAGGAAAATATCTTTTGCTCATCATCCAGTTGACTCCTCCTCATTTTGCATGATCCATGTCAAATGTCACATTTTCCATGAAGCGTTTCTCTAGACAAGAATTATTAGCTCCGTCTTCGTCTCTTCTGTAAACTGTGAGTGGGTAGAGGAGCTAGATCTCATCTCTGGGTCCCCAGCACCTGACACAGAGTCGGGGCTCCTAATGCTGGAAAAGTAGGTGCTGAGTTTTTTCTGCCAGGTTCCTCAGTTTGTGATCCCTTTAAAAAGGACTAGCAGGAGGGCATTTTCTGGGGGAGGAGTGTCACTTAGGAAATGCTGGAAAGATGGGAGGCAGGGGCCTTGCAGGAGGCAGAGTCAGGGCTATCCCAGGTGGAAACAAAAGGAAGAAAGAAGCATTCTGTTCCCACAGCCGTCAGCTCAGCCACCTTGGGATGAGCACACAGCCTTAGAAGGACAGGGGGAGTATGCAGATTCAGAGGACAGGGAGCCTGGTAAGTAGGAAAGGTAGGTATCCTTGGTGAGTAGAGGGGTGAAGAGAAGCTGTCTTCTTAAGGTGGGGATCCCGTGAGTGGCCATGGGGCATAGTGGGGATAAGGTGATAAGCTATCAGGTCAAGTGAGCTGGGCAAATGTTTAATCTCAGGACCTTATTATTCCCTGAAAACATTGTTAGAGACCTTGGAGAATTTGTGTTTATTTGGTTTATATAAAATAAATATTTACCCATTATTAATTACAGTGTAATGATTTTAAGATATAGATGAACTAATTAAAATAATAGAATAAATTAATTGCTTGAAAGTATAGTAATTCATACTTAAAATTATGTGTATTATAATAGAAATTGGTGAGAAGGTATGCTCTCAGCCTTTACTGCCTGGTTTGATAGATGATACCTGGTACTAACTTCTGCCTTTGCATGCAGGTGAGTAGACTCTATAAAGGGAATCTTTGCATTTTCATCATCCAACCATCTCCTGATGTGATTTTGTGATTTTGTGATACCCCATGTCACCTTGTCTCTGGAAAATCCCACGTAATACAAGGAAAACTAACGTGTTAGGAAAAATAGCTGGATGTCCCAGACTCACTGAAAGGGTCATGGGGACTTTGAGACATATTGGATGAAGCCATGTTGAAGTGCTGAGGCTCATGGTTTCTTTCTGCAGGGTCTTAGCTGCCACTGTAGAGCTCCTGTCTTAGTTAGAGTTTCTAATGTCATGACCAAACACCATGCCAAAAGCAACTTGAGGAGGGAAGGGTTTAACTCATCTTATATGTCTATATCACAGTCTGTCATTGAAGAAGTGGGTATAGAAACTGGCAGTAACTAAAGCCACAGAGGAGTGCTGCTTGCGCCTTGCTCCCTCCTGCTTTGCCTCAGTTTCTTTTCTTACACACCCAAGACGATCTACCCATGGGTAGCACCACCCTCAATGTTCCAGATCACGTGGATCATCACTGAAGAAACTGAACCCCCTAGGCTTGCGTAGACTGCTCCCACAGAGGCATTTTTTCATTTGATGTTCTCTCCTCTCAGATGGTTTAGCTTGTATCAAGTTGACAAAAGCCAGTTAGGACAACTTTCTGGCTGCGTGTTCCCTAGATATCAGTGAAGTTGAGGTTCCTTGCTATCCTGTGGGGAGTTTCTGGCCACACCCTTCATGAGAAGTTTTAAAGTCGGGGGAGAAGAAGGATCCCAGAGTGGGAAGTAGGAGATGACACCAAATTCTAAAGTCCAGGGTGTTCCATGTGTTCATGGTTGAGCCATTTCTCTTTAAGAGACTGCGTTCTGCCCTGCTCTTGTCTGGAGTAGGGTCAGGTTCTTTGGGATTCTTGTGACTCATGGGGGGCTGAAGTCCTGACCATATTTTATGTGAGCCCTTTGTCCTTCTGGTTGTTGAAAGGGGCTTCTATGTAGAGGAAACAGACAATCTGCTTTATATAACAGTAGCTTGCATTGTTGAGGTAATGAAAAAAAAGTCATTAAGTTGTTAAGAATGGAAAAAGAAAATAAAAAGAAAACAAGACAAATAACACAGCTGTCTTCCCACTAGCCTTGGGATGATGGGTTTTCTATTTTCTTTATGAGAGTACATAGTTCATTCTTTATGCTTGATAGACTGTTTTTTCTTAAATATGATCTTACCCTGTGACTTTCAGAAACTGAATGACGTTTGATTTCTTTATTTTAGCATTCAAAGCTCCACTTTCCAGATGGTATTTGATTCTTACCTTGTCTCTGCTTCCTCATCCCATCGCTCCCCCAAAGAAATCAGGTCCATATGTCCCCTCCACACCACTGAAGCTAGCCTGCTTCATGACTGAGCATTCTTGTAACTGGAATGTATTCTGTGAGATCCAGAAATTTAGATTTGCACGTTGCCCCCTTGTTTCCTGGACAACGCCGATGTCACTTTGGAAGCCTCTCCCTAGCTCAGGAAGAGACCCTCTCCTCTTAAGTGGCACATTGCTTACTGTAAACAACTGCAACTGCCCACATATGGCTCAGTGAGTAAATGCTCACTCAGGTGAGCCTATGTAGGGCAGAGCAGATGCTGTGCACTCTCTCCATCTCTCAGTGTGCACACATATTCGGTTCCTCGGTTCTCCAGGTGGATTATGAGCCATCTAAAGGTTGTGTCCTTTAGAAGGACACACCCCACCTGTGTGGTTGGGAATGCCTCAGGGTTGAGCCTGCCCTGGCTTGTGACTCTTGGGGCAAACAGGATTCTAGACCACAAGATGTCACTATTGTCTCAGTTACAGAGGAAGCAGTGAGGGTCACACTCTCGCATCTTAACTTGCTGAATGCTTTCAGGAACCCACAGAGGGATGCATCCCTTTGCTGCCAGTGGGTCTGGAGGAAAGGGAAGTGTAGGTCGGCAACAAGACTCCAAGAGGAAGGTACCAGACAGGGTGAGTCAGTGACTGCTCTCATTCTGCCTTCCATGCGAGATGAGATAGCAAAGTTGAAGCACTCGCCGGCAAACCACTTATTATCCTGCCGCATGTCCATCTGAAAGCACTGAAGGGTCAGAAAAGACTGCACGGTGGGTCAGGCTGAAACAGATTTAACCAAAATGTATGTAGCTCTGTCTAATCTTTCGTTCTAACTTCCATTCCAACAGCCAGCTGACTTCACTATTAGTCATGGCTTCTCTACAGAAGACAAAGAAACCATTTGTTTTCTTGGAGGAGTTCAGGCGACCACGGTCCTCAGCCTTGATCTTCATTTTTAACAAACAAAGGTTGCTTCCAGGTTTGGGTGGCAGAGCCTCTGAGATTTTGCCTCTAGTTTGGAATGTTTGAAGGGTGCTGGGTTAGAGATCAGAAGTGCTCTATCCTATCCAGCTCAGCCCTGTGAGCCACAAATGCCTCCAGCCTCAGATCCCCTACTTCCCACCCAGTTGTTCTGCTCCAGTCACCAAAGAGCTGCCTGCTCCCAGGGTGCAGCTTCTCCCTACTTCCCTGGAGGGTGATTGGAAAGCTTCTTCAGTTTGGTTCTGCTCTCCTGGCCTAGCTATAAGTATTCCTGTGTCAAAAACAACATAAGCATTCTCTTTGATGTTCTACTATTTGCAAACTAGGAGGTAAAATTGAGAGTATTCAAAAACTTCAAAACCTTTTTAAATTTTGAGCCCCAAACATAATTTCCGTAAATCTATTCATTTTCCCTGAATTGGGTCTAGCAATTTATTTCTCTGGTTTGTTTATGCTCTGACCCCTTCTAATCCCTTTTTAAGTCCTAGAAAGTCTAGCACCTTAAGGCTCCACAAATCCTGTGACTTTTGTGCAAATGCTCTTAAAGATATAATCTTCATAATAAAATTCGGGTTGGTTGTGTTATTTAATATTGTCTGAAGGCATCCTGTATGACTTACTGAGCTTTCAAAATGAAGACTAAGAACAAAGAGAAACCTACCCAATTGTCCGCAGTCCATCGGCGGGTAGGAAAACGTTGAAAGCTATTTCAGTGTAAAACTGATGAAATCTGACAATAATGAAAAGATGAGTGCTGATCTGAAACAGCCTTTTACCTCAGAATTAGCAAAGCTCACTGGAACAATGAAAGAAACCATTTTATCTGGCAACATGGTTAATATTGGCACTGGAAGCAGGTGGGGGCAAGAACGGCAGGAAAGAAACAACATGTACTGCGCATGTTCTGCAATGCGGATGTATCTAAGATACCCAAGATTCCCAGTTACTTATGTTTCATGTGTGAATGGACATACTCCTAGGCCGATGTGGTAACCTCTATGCACTTAGTCGATTAGATTCCCAGTGCTCTGTGTAGCCACAACCGACTCTGACTAAAGGGGTAAAGGAGAGCTTGAGACTTGCATGAGATCAGAATGCAAACCCTGGATAGCTCAGCTCTCTCAGGCCGCTTCCTTCATTGCATGTCACTTACTCTTCTAAGGAAAGAATTTCCTGTGTCAGCCAATGAGGACAGACTTATATTAGTGCTCTTATTTTAGAGGGGGACACATGGTGGTTCGGAGATAGTGACTTATTGGAGGTCCCAGGATGAATCAAAAGCAACGGAACTCTGTTCTGAACTTGGCTGTAAGGTTCGAGAGGCTGCGTATGTGGCCATTCTGCTTGATCATCTCTGTAAGAAAAAAATCAACTGACTCTTCCTTTGGAGTCTAAGCAGTTGGATTTGGAGGACTGGGTGTTTTTCAGAGAAGAAACAAGGATTTTTGCTTCTACTGTCTGTGTAATAGCTAGGAGGGGTGGGTTTCCCCTCTCACAGGCAAAGATACCTTGTAGGTCTGGTGGGTCTGGCTTTTCCTATTCTCTTAAAGTTCTTTGCTAGCTGAAACTACAAGCATTTAAGATGGAAGTTATATATAAGCTTATGTGTATATCTCTGTTCACACACATGGACACATCTGTAGGGGTGCATATCTGGAAATATCTTCTAGTGAGCTAACACTAGAAGATAGTTAGTTCAGCCTTCAGGGTAGGACAGGAGACAGCTTTGGAGAGAACACATCTCTATGCTTGTGTTGGGGATAGAGGGCAGCCTTGAGAAGAAATATTCACTTTGAATGGAACAAATATCACAGAGTATTGAGAAGTGAAGTAGTTGCGTGTTAGCAGTTTAGTGTCAAAGCATAATACCCAGAAATGTACAGTAAGCACGTGGCAAAGACTGATTTACCACCTCGAAGGAGGAACAAGCAGGATGGCAAACCTGGCTCCCAAGAGTTCCCAAAGTGTGTTGTCAATGAAAGAAGACTGAAACAGAATTGTGTTAGACACCCAACCACCATCTTACATAGAAATTTAACATCTGCTTATCTTGTATGCTCTATAAAATTCTACTAAATACAAATCTCCTGCAACTTATCAGCATGGTCAGGTTAGTATTTACAAACTCCTAGCAGCAACCAGTAAGAAATAGTAAATTAGAAATTCTAGCAGAATATCAGGAGTTCTCTCTCTCTCTCTCTCTCTCTCTCTCTCTCTCTCTCTCTCTCTCTCCCTGTGTGTGTGTGTAGGCTTGTTAGATAATGTGCCAGTTTAACACTGAATGGTATTAAAAGTCCTTTTGTCTTATTTCCAACCTGATTTAAGTTTTTATAAATGCCCAAAGGTTAGAAGTAGGAGGGAATGAGACTTCTAAGGGAGGGAGATGGGAATGGGTGGCTTTGACAGCTGTTGTGAGGACTGCAGAAGTCATTCTAGCAAAAGTGGTTTCAATTAAAGAAGCTAAACGATTGACGAATGAATATATTCAACCATCCCTCTATTCATCCATGCCCCAGTGCATGCATTCATTCAACCAATCATGTGTCTTCCCTTCCACTGATTTACCCATGTGCTCACTCAGTCATCCTTCACCTACTGGTTCCTACCTCTATCCTGCCAAGACATTTTTATTAAAATCTCCATGTCCTAGCCTCAGATATGGCAATAGAGGGGTGACTAAGACAATATAGCCAAAGTTGTATTCTTGAACAGCATGTTGATTATTCTTGACTGTCAACTTGACTACATCTAAAACTAAATAAAACCCACATGTCTGGGTATATCCATGAGAGATGTTTTTTGATTAAATAATTTTTAAGCAGGAAGATTTACCTTTAATTTTGGTCTTTTGAGGTGGGAAGAGCCATCTTTAATCTTGGCCACAGTTTCTGTCGGCAGTCTATATAAAGGATGTGGAAGAAGGAAGCTTTTGCTTTTTGTCTGCTTGCCCTGAGTTTTGCTGACGAGTCCATTTCTTCACTGGTATTGGAGCCTACTTCTTCAAGACTCTCGTGTACTAAAGAACAGCTGAGACAGCCAGCCTCATGGACTGAATAACCACTGGATGTTTGGACTTTCCATTGGTCAACAGTCAATGTTGGACTAGCTAGCCCATAGCTTATAACTCACTCTAATAAATTAATAAATGAGTATATATATATGTATATATATACATATATATATATATTCTATCAGTTATATTTCTTTAGAGCAGTGGTTCTCATCGTTCCTAGTGCTGTGACCCTTTAATATAGTGCTTCATGTTATGGTGACCCTTAACCATAAAATTAGCATGTTGCTGCTTCATAACTATAATTTGCTACTATTATGAATTTTAATGTAAATATTTGATATGCAGGATATCCGATATTCAAATCCCAAAGGGTTCATGACCCACAGGTTGAGAACTCCAGCTCCAGAGACCCCTGACTAATACAGGCAGTTTACATTTAATAGAGACATATATATATATATATATATATATATATATATATATATATATATATCACCAGTACTGGTGGATTGGCCAGCCCAAAGTGACACTTGAAATTAGGGGAACCGGCTACATAGTATGTGTGAAAGTAGATTCAGTAGTAACTGGGTGGGTCCCACAGACAGACAAATAGCACATACATTTAAATAGAAGGACAATAGACTGAACATGGTGAGCATCCACAGAGCAGTAGGAAGAGACCTTTGGGTCAAATTCATGTCTAAGAGTAATGGTGTTTAAGTTGCGGAAAATGTGGGCTAATTTTGCTTTGTAATAGATCGTTCTGGCAATTGTGTTGGACACAGATTCTGAGGCACAAACAAGGAGCAGGTTCAGATGGGCTTTGGCAGGAATGTCGTGTCCATCCTAATATCAATGGTGGGTTTCATACCAGGGTGCTAGGCAGACTAGGGTTCTCTTTTTAAAGTATCATGTTGGTAGCTGAGCCAAGGCCTTCTGAGAGACCTGGCTAGAAATGAAGGACAGGGGGAATTGATAGTATGCAATAGAAGAATAAATTAAAACAAAGCTTCAGTTCTACATAACCCAGAAGTTGCTTCTGCTGTGGACTTTCATTATCAGACAGAGGTTTTTACATGTATTTGCAGTTGGACCAGCAGTGGGACCCAGGTGTTGCCTACTCATTGACATCTGTGGAGAGGAAAGATTCTTTGTAATGGTATTTCATGGGTTTCCTAAGGAGGTGGCGACTAAATGTGTTGGGTTGCACACCAATGATTTTAAAAGGAGAAAGGAAGGTGGGCATTTTGTAATTCACCCCTGTCCACAGCTGAGATCCCGCAACCAAGTGGCAGAACAAAATTTTTATCCAAGTCCTGGTCTCCCAAGCTCATATTCTACTCTACAGCCAAGCTGAGACTGCTGCCTTCAGTGAGTATGGAAACAGTGCTGTTGGCTGCCCAAGGTCTAGGTTGGAAGGCAAAGCCAGGCTCATTTAAGCATAGTCTGGAGTGCTCCAAACTCCAGGCTCTCTTTCTGGTCGGAGTTTTCAAACACTGGCCTCCCATGAAGAAATGGTATTTCCCCATTGTAGAAAAGAATGGTGTGTGTGTGGTCTTGAGCTAAGTGGCTTTGTATTTATGCAGGAATCTAAATGCCAGGACTTGAGGAACACAGCAGAGCCAGGTGAGGTCTCATTTGCTCTAATATGTAACAAGGAAAATGTGATTCTATTTCCAAGTTCTATTCTCTCTGGGTAATTACATACAGTGTTATATTTTCCAAGATCAAAGGGTGACTCTTTGGATCTGCGTTGCAAATGAGTTATGGCACTGTGCAAGCTAACTCAGGCTTTCTAGGCTGTTGTGGCATGGGGCATGCGCGCTGAGAGCCAGGAGCCTCTGAAAGGGGATACAACAAACCCACTGAATAGCTTGGAGTTGAAGCAAATTAGTGGGGAGAATAAAGGTTCAAAAATGGGATATATGACATGAATGAACATGGAGTTAGAAATCCCGAAGAAAGAAGACTGTTAGGAGCATTCAGCTTGGAAGATGTTGTCTTATTCAAAGGGAGGACCATCAGTAGTACTACCCCCCTCACCTTGATGGAGCAGCCAAGAGGAGAAGGTGTTCTGTGGTAGATATTTACAGAGTTGTTTGGAAGGCAGTGTTCCTGAAATCCCAGCAATTGAGTGCATCTGTCACTAACAAATGGAAAATGGAAATAGCTTGAGAAATAGTCTTACACCCGCTGAAGTCAGTGCTTACAAGGCCAAACCTGAAGCAATTTCAGACACAGACTATGAAATCTCTCCAATGAGTATATTGACCCCGGTAGAGCAGAGCGATTAATTCAGCTTGAATCAGTGAGAACAATGTGTTGTTGCATGTCTAGGGATGTATATTCTTTGGCCCCAAATCTGCAAATTATATTACAGATGAGGCATTGTCTCACTAATTTGATCAGCAAAGAATCTGCAATGGAGAGAACTAGCCAACCAGAGTGGTGACAGGGGATCAAATCCCTGCCATGACTTTTTGCTGGAGGTTGAAGATGTCCCTAAGATAGACCAGCAGGGAGCACACCAGACAACTTGAGAAGATATTAGCAAGCCCAGAATGGGCATGTCCCTCACTCTTTCTGGTGAACACCATCAAGGAGATCAGGAAATACCGTCTTTCCTTGAGGTGCACCCTTCAATTTATTGCTGAATTTCTAGCAATTCATGAAACATAAAGAAAAGCCCTTCAAAAAAGCCTTGATGCCTCCAAAATTTCGGTTAAGCTGATCAATTAACTGTAAGAATTTTATATTTTCTTAACAGACCTTGTTTGCAAGATGCAGAGGAGGTAGAGTGTGCAGCATGCTGCTCTCCTTTCCTCTCCTGCTTTCAGTCTGTGTCTACAGATCTGTCATTCAGTGACTTATATATGTGGTTCATTCTACAGAGTGCTTTTGTATCTTTTTCATTTTATTGAATATGTTCCACATTGTAAAGACCTCTACATGTTCATCAGCTTTGTTGGTGGTGTCTGTAGAGCTATGAAAAAAGGTCAGGGAGACGTGCTTGACTCTGAGGGTTGACAGTTTTGGCTACACAGGAAGAGGCTGTGCAACTTACAAAATTGATAGGGGGCAATTACTTCCCTTGGTGATTAGTACTCAAGTTAAGGGGGATCTAGAAAAGCAAGCTGGGAGACATAAGGTGCTTGCAGGGAAGCACTGGAAAAATAGGTAGAACAAGGAAGAGGAAGGTTAGCCTCATAGACGGTACTCCTCCACTCCTTCTCAGAGGGACCCTGTGTGAACTGCTTGGCTCCTTTGCACCCCAATTTCTGCAGGAGTGCAGAAACATTAGCTTGGTCTTAGAGTCAAACAGATATACATTAAAAACTTCTTACTCATATTTAATTCTTGGTTTGTGACTTGGGATAGAGTTCCAGGACTCTCATCTCCATTGATCAGAACCTTTGCAAGGGATCAGGAAGACATGAGGTAAAGGCCAGTGCCTTCCTTCTCCTGTTGAGAAGTTCAGTATGGCAGTTTGAATAAAAAATGGTCCTATAAGCTCATAGGAACTGAAGCAACTGGGAGGTGTGGCCTTGTTGGAGGAGGTGTGGCCTTGTTGGAGGAAGCTACTGGGGACAGACTTTGAAGTCTCAGACGCTTAAGGCAGGCCAGTGGCTCAATGTCTGTTCCTCCTGCCTGCAGATCCAGATGTAGAACTCTCAGCTCTTCCTTCAGGACCTTGTCTGCCTGCATGCCACCATGCTTCCCGCCAGGATGATAATGAACTAAACCTCTGAACCTTATTCAGCCCCAAATAAGTGTTTTCTTTGATAAGAGCTGTCAATGTTGTGGTGTCTCTCTACTGCAATAGAAATTCTAAGACACCCAGGGTACACCTCAGCTCTCTGTGTTCTCTCTTACTTGGCCCTCAGCTCCTTCTTATCTGTCATAAACTTTGCCTCATTTTCTCTTTGCTGTCTGTCCTTGCCTCCTGCTCCACCAAGTCTCTGCCTTCCTCTTTCTTGGACTTAGAGCTGTTCAGATCTTATAGGTTCTGGTCAGCTCCTTTCCTGGGAATTTGCTGTTCAGGTAGCGGTTACTTCCTTATTTAGAATCTAAGGTTGGAATCTGAGTGTAAGGAGCAGCTCCCCATGGAGTAGGGTGCGTGTCCTAAGAGCTTTCTCCTGGACACAGGAGAGCAGTGGGAAGTCCCACTGTAGAGCAGCGCCTGCGGTGCAGGTAGATCTATTTCGTCTAGACCATTGTATTCTGCCAAATCAACTGAAGGAGGAATTTTAACTCCATCTGAGAAACCTACTGGTAGTGACCCTGGGTAAGATTTTAATGGCATATTTTTTTTTTAACCACTTGAAGCTATTTGCTGCATGCTGTCTTCCGGAATGTGAATTAAAACTTCCATGGTATGCTTCTTTTCGGTCATCATCCTTCTTAATGTCTGTTACATCTGAGTGGAGGCGAGCTGAAGGCCTGAAGTGGCTGTCACCATCTAGACTTCTGGACAGATGAATTTAATCTATCTGAGCGAACAATAATTATTTAGGAGCATTGCTGAGAGGCTAACCTTGGAGAACACTGAGCTTTAAAAATATTGAATTGAGTAAATTTTGAAGATTTATTATTTTCCCTCTGATTTATAAGTGTAATATATGCTCGGAGTAAAAACTAGAAATACAGAAAAGAGAACTCCCATCAAAGCTAAATTTGAGTACATTTTCAAAGCCAATCTGTATTTCTTCCCTATGTTCCCCCATAAATCAATACCCAACCCTCCAAATAAACCAGGGATTAGAGTGCATACATGGATTAGTTTCTTCCTAATTTTAAAAATTATTTACTTACTAAGTGTGTGCACATGTGTCCATTTGCATTTGAACATGTTTTGAGGCCATGCGTGGAGGGCAGAGGACAGCTTGTGGGAGTCAGTTCTCTCCTTCCACTGTGTGGGTACCATTTAGAGAATCAGGTTTAGGAGCAAGTGTCTTTGCTGGTTGGGTCATCTCAGCTGCCCTGTATTTGTCTTTTCAACACTATGTATATTCATTGTTGTTTTTAAAGGCAGCTCACACATGCCAGGCTGGTCTGGAATCGCCTGTGTAGTTTTCCCCTCCTAAGTCTAGGATTAGAGGCTTGCTCCACCACACCTGCTTTCAAACAGCATGGTACTGACTGGTTTTGTGTGTTAACTTCACACAAGCAAGAGTCATCAGAGAGAGAGAGAGAGAGAGAGAGAGAGAGAGAGAGAGAGAGAGAGAGAGAGAGAGGAGCCTCAGTTGAGGAAATGCCTCCATGAAATCCAGCTCTCAGGTATTTTCTCAATTAGTGACCAATGAGGGAGGGCCCAGCTCATGGTTCCTGATGGGTAGTCCTGGATTCTATATTGGAAACAGACAAGATGGCCTGACAAAATTGGGAGCATGGGGGTATAGGCAGAAGGGAGAGTAGAAGGGAAAGAGAAGGGGAGAGGGGAGGGTTTAGGAGAACTTGAGGGAATGGGTTAGTTGAGATGGAAGAAGGACATGTATGAGAGCAAGGAAGAGATATCTTGATTGAGGGAGCCATTATAGGGTTAGCAGAAACCTGGCTCTAGAGAAATTCCCAGGAATCCACAAGGATGACCCCGCCTAAGACCCTAAGCAATAAAGGAGAGGGGGACCGATCTTGACTTGCCCTGTAGTCAGACTGATGATTATCTTAAATATCACCATAGAACCTTCGTCCAACAACAGATGGAAACAGAGGCAAAGACACACATCAGAGCAATGGGCTGAGCTCCCAAGGTCCAGATGAAGAGTGGAAGGAATGAGAATATGAGCTAAGAGGTCAAGACCATGATGGGTTCATCCACTGAAACAGTTCACCTGAGCTAATGGAAGCTCACCAACTCCAGCAGGATTGAGAATGAACAAACACAGGACCAAACTAGTCGCTTTGAATGTGGGTGACAGTTGCATGGCTGGGGTAAACTGAGGGGCCAATGGCAGAGGCACTGAGATTTATTTCTACTGCGTGTACTGGCTTTTTTGGATCCTATTCTCTTTGGATGGATACCTTGTTCAGCTTAGATATGGTAGGGAGGGCCTTGGACCTTCCCCAAAGCAATGTGCCTAACCCTCTCTTAGGATTAGATGGGAGTGGGGTAGGAGGGTATGTGGAGGGGATGGGAGGAGGGAAGGGAGTGGGAATTTGGATTGGTATTTTTTTTAAAGAAATCTAATAAATAAAAAAAAAAAATAGCTGACTAAGCAAGCCAGGGGAAGCAAGCTGGTAAGCACCCCACCTCCACAGACTCTTGATCAGCTCCTGCCTCCAGAATCCTGATCTGTTTGAGCTTCTGTCCTGACTTCCTTTGGTGATGGATAGTAATGTGGAAGTGTCATCCAAATAAACCCTTTCCTCCCCAACTTGCTTTTTGCTGTTCTATTGCAGCAATAGAAACCCTAATGAAGACACGTACTGAGGGTTGATACAGGACTTCCTACATGTCGTGTAAGCGCTCTATCAACTGATCTGTAGGTCAGCTTTCTCCTGGAATTTTATGACTTTTAATTTTTTACTGGTACCATCTTTTTCGTAGCTAAAAGAATATTCATCTATGCACCTAAAAAGGCTCTCTTGCAATCTTTGTACCTCCTCTTCTACCATGTCCCATGAGCCATAGGGATGGGGTTGTGTTGTATGTAGATGTATCAGCTGGGGATGGGCACCCCAGAGTCAATTGTTCTCTGCAGTTTTGATCAATCGTGGCTTTCTTATCCAATACCAACTAATTAGTCCTGAAATCATATACAATGTGCAATGTGAAGCTGACTCGGAAGGTTGCGTTTATGTGTTTATGCATTTGTGTGCTTGCGTAAAACAATAGTAATTAAGGAAAAAGAGGTCCTGGGTGAGAGGGTGTGAGAGGACAAGAGAGGACTTAGATGAAAGGGAGAAGAGAAATCATATAATCAATTTAAACAGGAAAACAACTAAAATTTAAAGACACTCCTCTTAACTCTCATATGTTGAAATATATTCATTTTGATAAGCTTTATTATGGTTTTGATTAAATAATATTCTATTAAAATGCAAATAATTTAGCACTTAGTTTTTGTGACCATTTATCATGCATCTTTCCATTTATAAATCTTTCTTTTATTTTTACAGAAAATGTTGGTAATTTTGTTCACAGTTCCTCCATGTTTCTTAATTAATTAAATATTAGGTGCTTTATCTAACAATCTGTAGCTACCAATGACATTCCTCCCCAAAATGAATTATCAATTTTACTAGGTATAGTTTTGTTTAATCCTGTAATTACTCAATTTTCTGAAATTTTATTATTGGTTGTATGTTGGTTTTTTTTTTGTTGTTGATCTTGGAAAATAATTAAATATATAATATATATATATTTATATCTAGTACATAGCATGTATAGGTTTATTTATACTTTCTTTTCTTATGTTTTGATTTTTTTTCTTGTTGAGTCGATCAGCAGTCCCCAAACAATGACAAATTAATGGTAATCTTGGCAGACTTTTTTTCTTGTTCCTGAATGTAATGGAAATGTCCCTGAGACGAATCGTGGAGAATAATGCCTGGTGTGGGCTTGTGGAATGTGATTTTTGTCACTAAGAAGATGTATACTTTAAATCTTGGCTTTCTAAGAGGGTCTGCTTCTTATCATGAATAGGGTGCTGATTTCATCAAATAGTTTTTCCGCTTCTGATCAGGTAATAAAATTATTTTTCTTTCTCTAAGTTATTGAAGTCCTATAGAATTTTAACAGATTTACACATATTAAATGTTCCTCATATTCATGGATCATTTTTGATATAGTCATTTGTATATTTATTTGAATATATTCAGTTTTACAAATATTCACATTCACACTTGCAATTGATTTATAGTGTTTTTTTGTTTGATATTTTTTCCTCAGCTATTTAGATGCAAAGCATTTTCTTTCATTCTTTTTTCTTTCTTCCTTTCTCCTTCCTTCCTTCCTTCCTTTCTCCCTCTCTTCCTCCCTCCCTCCCTCCCTCCCTTCTTTTTTCTTTTCTTCCCTTCCCTCTCTTTCCCTTCTGTTTCCTTCCTTCTTTCATAAATATATATACATATATACATACATACACACATACATACATAAATATATTTGTGTGCATGTGTGCACGTGTGCATGTGTGCATGCATGCAGATGCCACAATGCATGTCTCGAGGCAGAGGACAGCTTGAAAAAGTTGGTTGTCTTCCACCATGTGGGTCTCAGGGCTTAACTCAAGTTCTGATGATTCACGGCAGGTGCCTACACCCACTGAGCCATTCTGCCAAACCAGTGCTTTTTTTCTTGAGAGAATTGAAGAAACTCCATTAAAAATATGTGTTCATATTCATTTAGGGAATTACTTCCCATTCCTTGAAGATTTTGAAATCCACATAAATATGTTTTAAAAAGCTATAATCCTCTGTTAAAGGACCTCTGGCTTTTTCTCTTTTCCTTTTCTCTGTTTCTAATACTGTGCATGTGTGATTTTTACTGTTTCCTTTTTTTCATATTTTTGTTACACTGTAACTGTTTTGGTGCGGAAAAATTGTCTGTATTCTGTCAATCATGTTTTAAATAAATGCTGATTGGCCAGGCAGGAAGTATAGGTGGGAAAACCATACAGGAAGTAGAAATGATGCAATGAGAACAGGAGAATTCTGGTAAGGAGGAAGTTGATTCCTCCCAGTCCAGCCCAGACCACCGAAGAAGAAACATGCAACCTGCCCGGCTGTGAAAGGTACCGAGCCATGTGGCTAGCATAGATAAGAAAAATGGGTTGATATAAGTTACAAGAGCTAATATGTAGACTGAGCTAATGGGCCAATCAGTTTTATAACTTGTGGAGATCTCTGTGTGATTTTCTTTGGAGCTTGCCAGCTGTGGGTTACTGGGCAGGACAGAATCCCCCAACAAGCAGGCTCATCATCTTACACTGTTTTTAGACTAAAGAGTTAACAGAAATTTTATCTTGCTTTTATGAACTTTTAGTATGTTCTAATGCATACAGTTTACCTGCTCCCAGCCAGGTAACCTTAAAGAAAACTGTCTGGTTTTAACAAAGACAATTCCTAACAATAGAAAAGTAGATAAGCAAGACTTTCACAAAATAAACTTAAATGAAAGATGATCCTAACAACTCGAGCACAAGTAAATAGCAGCCAAAATCTGAACCCAGCCCCACAAATAGAAACCCACTATTTCTCTTAATCTTACATCATCAGACTCATGGCAGTGCCATCAATAGTCACGCTAAGAGAGAAGATGACAGCAGACCTCATTGACAACACACCTACAAATGGACTGGTAACTCTATCTCCAGGGAATAGGAAGACCCCCGCAATAGTAACGTCAAAGAACCCCGGGTAGTATGTGCTCTGAACCTGAACCTAAGTGTTGGTATTTCCCACCATACTTAAATCTACCTTCTTAAATCAAATGTGTTAATATAGCTTATTTTGAAATTTTTAAATATAAAAATAGAAATCCATACATCGTAGGGGATATATTTGTGCTTGCTTTAGTGGTAAAAGCCACTAAATTGAAATTCCATTCACAAAGTGTATCATGATGAATTAGAATGACATTCTTCGTTAGCAATAGAATTTCCATATAGGTGAATCTTTTCCTAATTTACTTATTTACTCGTGTTTTTGAGATAAGATCTTCCTTTGTACTCAGGCTGGCCTGGAACTTGCTGTGTAGTCGAGGTTGAGCTTAAACTCAATAGCTTCCTGCCTCAGCCTCCTCTGAGTTTGGAAATTAGAGACACATACCACCATGGCTAACAAGAACAAATTCTTAGAAAAGGAATGCGGTGTACACAGTTGGCTAGTGGTATAAGAGTCAGTCAGTTGCATCTGTGTAAATCCCTTACCAGATGATCTCTCAACAGCTCATGTTCAAAACACATTGGCTGCATGCACTGAGCTATGCTGGTACATTTTCTAAATGTGTATGAAGACAGCCCCTCAATAACCATTAAAAACCCACTGTTTTATGTGAGTTGAGGGAGAAGACTGTATCTTTAAGTGACAGATGGAGCAGCTGTGTCTGTACCACCAAAATGGGTCTCCCTTTTGCACGAGTTCTAATAGGTCTTAATAAAAAACAAACAAAACAAAACAAAACTCAGAGTCAGATATTAGAGTTAATGCTGAAGGATCAGAGAGACAAAGGAGCAAGCCACAACCTTGCTACCTCTTCAGCTGAAAAAAGGCTGAGAGCTCCTGGCTCCTCCCACTTTATATTACTCTCTCTGACCAGGCATATCACTTCCTGTCTTTCTATGCAGTCCTCCAGACCTCTATGATTAATTAGTGGCTAACGTTGTCCTCTGGTCTTTAGGAAAGCTTTATTTGTTAGAGTACAAACAAAAGATTACCACCACTCTTCACCATGTGAAACGTTATTTCTCCATCTAGGTAAGGAAATGGACCAACTAAAGTAAGTTCAGGCCAGGAGGGTCATTGATATAGGTAAAAGAGAGCATTAGAATCTTCATAATACTCCAAAGAGGATGTTAATGACATATACATGCAAACATATATTTATACATATGTTTAATATACAAACATTCATATATATTGTGGAACGTTTATTAATCTCATAGCAAAATGTTCCATATATTCTTTAAATTTTAAGATAAGAAAAATGCATTTGTTTTTTTTTCACACAGAAAAATAAATAATCCATGTTTGATGATTTTTTTTCTTCCAAGCACACATTTTTGAAGAAACAAACACAGTCAATCTGTCCCTTCAAGGTAAAGATGATAGTTTACCAAGTGAGAATCTGTTTTTATTATTATTATTATCATTGTGTTAAGGACAGGCAGAACATTTTCAAAACAGATGTCTAGGCTGTCTCATTCTCACATGATTTTGTAAACAATGCATGCCATAGTATTTCTCCCCAAAATCATAGAAGAAAAAAAGTCTCACTTAAAAAACCATTCAAAGAATCTTGTTGGTTTTAGCTTATCTGATTAAAAACAAAACAAAACACATTACCTTCCAGTGATTTGGTGTGAATAACTGATTGACAGCTGGGATGATGGAAAGTTACTAACATAATTTTCGCAAAGAAACCTTTCCATAATTGATTCAGGAAGTGCAGCCAACAACGTGATTCTTGCATGTGGCTCTAGGCATTTATCAGTAGTTTTTCCATCACCATGAAATTGAAATATTGACAAGCTCGAATCTTGAAATCGTGTCATGGGGCAATTTTCTATCTTGTCTCTGTTCCTTCTTAGGATTAACTTCTTCAAATGTAAGGTCATTCAGAACACTGGTGTATGTAGGATGGGTGGTCCAATCTTCACTTCCTTGGTGTCTTTTCTCACACCCATCATAGCTACTCTTGGGACACAGTTGAGAACACCACCTCACAACCCAGCCTGTAGAGTTATCTTCAGGCTGTAGTGTAGTTATTTCAGCGCATGGTAGCTATTCTAAATCTTTGGATTTTGCTTGATTATAATTACTTCTTATGTGATGTGCTACATATGCCCTTTTTCTTTGAATATTGAAATATCATTACAGACTGCACCTTTCTCAAAAGTAAAATAATCCTAATTGTTCAGCTTTCTCATTTTGGGGAGGGCTTGGAGTTTACATCGGAATGAAAACAGAGGTGGAATACTGGCATGAACATTGCACTTCCACTTTTACTGTTGGGTTTATTTTAATTGATATTGCATTTTTAACCTTCCTATGTCATATTCCATGTTAGATTTTTGGATATAGTTTGTCATTACAGTTCCACCTGCAGCCTATTGTAGTCTTCTGCTTTTGAACGACAATTTAACTGATTTATATACTCATTGTCAGCAGTATTTCCAATGTCAATTTTTTCATCTAAGTTTTTGCCTTTCTCTAACCTATCCACTTTTCAGCTCCCCAATTTAGATACCATTTTCATTTGATTTTCTTTCTACCCTATATAGCAAGTAGCAGGTTCTACAACTAATTTTTAACTCTACAGATAAATATATTTAATTAAGAACACCTCATTACAGTTTTCTGTAATTGTCTGCACTAAACGTAAAGATAAAGAGGGATTGGAGATTTAGCTCCAAGAAAGAGTGCATGCCGAGCAAGCACAAGGGCCTGGGTGTGGTCTCTAGACCAAGAAAAAGAAATGATCAGAAAGGAAAATTAACAAGCTTACTGTTCCTAAAGTTGTTAAAGTTTCGTGTCTGGTAGGAGGGGCTCTCCTCTGTCCACCGTCTTCCTGGAATGGCACTTGGGTTGCCAGGCTTCCCCTGCAAGTACACGAACCCACTCAGACATCTTGACTCAATCATCAATCCTAAAGAGATCTCAATATAATTGTTAATTTTGTTAATTATCTTCAGTTTTAGAATAAAATTTGGCATTTCTTTGAAATCTTCTTACAACTAACACCCAGCCAAGTCTTTACTTGCGGAATATTGTTTGGTAGCCACCAATTTTTCATATTTTTGTCTCTGAATATCTTAGTTTCTACTCTCATTAGCTCAAGTACATTTAAAAAAAACACATCCTGCCAAGGATGCTGTAGTCAAGTGCTTGTGCTTAAAGGGAAAATTCTGAGTCCAGCTTGAGATTTCATTCCTTTTCTATGCTGTCAAACTCTCCCTCTCACCACGTATGGAGTTCTTTCCTTATCCTGTCGTTTCGAAAGTCACGTGCCATTTCTTGTCATTAATTACGTTTGGCTCACAGAGAACATTTACTCCAAGATGTCAGGGGCCACTGTTTCTGTATAGAAACATCCTTCTTTATTACAGCTCCGAAGGATGTTTGTATTCAACACATCTTAGTCTCTTCTAGGAGCATTGCTTATATCTGCATGGCTTTTCATTCTCTGTAATATAAATATATGGCTTTTAATTTCTTTGTTCTACTGTTCCTGAGATGAAAGGCATTCTATGCCTAGACATTCTTGACTGGCTTTGTCTTTTGTGATCTACAAAGGAACAGTAAATTTAAATACAATTTGCTAATAGCTTTAGATGTATTCTTCCTTGGCCAGGCCCCTATCCATTTCACTTCTTGGTTTACAGACTTCAGTTCATATTTTCTTTAAATGGAAAACCGAAAAATATAGTTATAAAAATTTTATTCCTCTCTCTCTCTCTCTCTCTCTCTCTCTCTCTCTCACACACACACACACACACACACACACACACACACAGAGAGAGAGAGAGAGAGAGAGAGAGAGAGAGAGAGAGAGAGAGAGAGAGAGACTGGCAGCCAGGATGTGGTTTGTGGTCTCTTTCTTGGAATGCAAAGAGCAGGAGACATGGGCTATCTTTAGAGGTAGTGCCAGCAGTACTGGTGCAGGGCTGACACTGATGTGCAGTAAGCGTGCCCAGGATTTCCTGTTCAGAATACTCATCTTAGCCTGTTGGGGCTGTGATTCTCTCTCATTTCCTTATATGTTTAGTAGATGCCCATGTTGGAGAAATTAAGTTAACTTTCCATGAAGGAAACCATGAACCTGAGTAACCAATATGAAGTTTCAGACAGGTCCTGCAGGAAGCCTGGGCTTTTAATAGTAAAGTTAAAGATTCCAGGATGGGATCCAGAAGAGAAGTCACAGGCTGTGCATAGTGGTGTCCTTGGATGATTTCCAGAGGCAGAAGCAATGGTGCTAGAGGCACCCCTGGGTCATTGTCACATGGGGCCTGTGTGATGCTTGGCACCCAATGTTCAGCCTCCGAGCCAGGTATACTGCCCCCAGGTTCATCCTGTGGACGGTTACATGTGTTTTTTATAGCATATTTTCTTAATACCAACAATTTCTTCAGTTTCTGTCAGCTCTAACACTCTGACATACACTGTCAGTAAATTTATTTTCACTTAAATCAGCCAGAAGCAATTTGTTAGTATTTAAGGAAGAATCTGCCTGATGCATTCTGCACTCTGCTCTCTGGGTCTGTAAATCTGGGTTTCTGCTCCTTTAAGTCCTTATCTACCAGCCACATGCGAATGCTAAGTGCCAAGTTTTGCTCCTACTAATCACTGATGCTTTCTAGTTAATGCGACCAAGATCCTTGACCATGAGCATATGTTTTTGTATTAACCCTGATGGTTTTCTGGTTGATTCGTAAAGCAATCTAGTGCTTTCTCTGTAGCTGGTAGATGAATTTGCTTTGATTATGTCGCATTTTCTTTGCTATTAGAATTGCCATCTTGGATTTTAAGGTATGGGATGACTGACATACATAACTGTGTTACTTTTGCTGAGATCAGTGAAAATCTGTTGAATTAAGAGCAATGTTTTGGATTTCTCCCTCCTGGATAGTATGTATATGGATGAGATGGAAGATTTGTGTTTAGAAAATCAGGAGGAACTCATTCTTACACTTCTTATATTGTGTGCAGTGAACTTCCAATGCTATGACCTTCTGAGCCCTGTCCAGTGAACTCTTTAATGTCTGGCCTCTGACTCCCCTGACCTCTTCACTCTGAGTAGAGAACCTAAGGACAGTAACCTTCTCATCCTTTTGCAAATTTGTGTTGCTGATCTTCCTGATAGGACTCCCTGGGAGAGAAAATAAACCAAGAAACAAATGTGGAGATGAAACCTTGCTGATTCACCTTGCAGCATTTGCAGCATGAGAGGGTACTTTCTTTGTAAGTATTCCTTTTTGGTGGGCAGGACCTTCTGTCTGAGGACTGAGTTGCAGTGGGTGGGGCCTGAGGCCGTTCTTCCCCCACCCCCCACCCCGCAGTCAACAATCTTTTATGCATCTGGCAGATGTTTACCTAATCCACAATTTTGACTCCTGTAGAAATCCCACAAATCCTTTTATATGATGTATTTTTAGTTAATAGAAAGGGTGGAAAGGAGAATTCCGTGTCTTCAGCATGCTACTGGCGTAATCTATTCCACACTGCTGAGAGAGATTTTAAGCTTTCTGAGAGCCCAATGCTGCTAGCTCACAGCAGTGCCCTGTGGCAGAGCAGAGTGTGAAGGCTTTTATTATCCAGGCACTGCGTTAGGTGGGAAATAAAATTGTGTATCCACTTCACACTTTATGCCAAAATAAACATTCCAGATACACTGAATGCTGATGTTTAAGAAATGGGGAAAAGAGAATAAGAAGAAATTACGAATGGGGACAGTCATAATATGAAAGCAGTAAAGACAGTTGAGAGGACTTCACAACACTCAGAGAGCTGAAGAGGAAAGATGAATAATTATGAACCTATAAAATAGAATGATTTTTCCATGGTGAAAACATCGAATCCAGGGGTTAGAGATATTGCTCAGCTGTTCAGCGCACTTGCTGCTCTTGCAGAGGACCTGTTTGGCCCCCAACACTCAGGGTATGCAGTTTATAACTGCCCTTTACTTCAGCTCTTAGGGTTCAATGCCCTCTTCTGGCTTCTGCAGGTACTGGCACATAACATGTACATATACACAGACATACGTGCACACTTAAAGAAAAATAAAATAAATCTTAAAATGAACGTTGAAAGCAGGATCAGGAGACAACTGGAAAGCTAGAAAACTATTTGAGACACATACAACAAAGAGTGCACCATAAATATGAAGATTATTTATAATCAAACAAGTTAACAAATAAACATAACCACTTCCTAATAAGACTTAAATGATAGCACACAAAAATGATTTGAAAATCCTCTTCAAGAAAGTGGGAAGTACACTTGAATGCATTGGCACAGGGAACTACTTCCTAACTATAACCCCAACAGCACAGACACTGAGAGAAACAATTAATAGATGGGACCTCCTGAAACTGAAAATCTTCTATAAAGCAAAGGACATGGTCAACAAGATAAAATGACAGCCTACAGAATGGGAAAAGTTCTTCACTAACCCCATATCAGGCAGAGGTCTGATCTCCAAAATGTACAAAGAACTCAAGATATTGGACACCAAAGGATCACATAATCCAATAAAAAATTGGAGTACAGACCTAAACAGAGAACTTTCAACAGAGGAGTCTAAAATGGCTGAAAGACACTTAAGGAAATATTCAACATCCGTAGTCATCAGAGAAATGCAAATCAAAACAACTCTGAGATTCCATCTCACACCTGTAAGAATGGCTAAGATCAAAACCACTGATGACAACTTATGCTGGAGAGGTTGTGGGGAAAAGGGAACACTTCCGCATTTCTGGTGGGAATGCAAGCTGGTACAGCCCCTTTGGATGTCACTGTGGAGATTTCTCAGAAAATTAGGAAACAGCCCTCCTCAAGACCCAGTAATACCACTTTTGGGTTTATATCCAAAGGATGCTCAACTGTGCCACAAGGAAATGTGCTCAGCTATGTTCATTGCAGCTTTGTTTGTCATAGCCAGAACTTGGAAACAACCTAAATGCTCCTCAACCGAAGAATGGATAAGGGCAATGGGGTATATTTACACAATGGAGTACTACACAGCAGAAAAAATGACAGCTTGAATTTTGCAGGAAAATGGATAGAGCTAGAAAACATTATATTGAGTGAGATAACCCAGACATAGAAAGGCAATTATCACATGTACTCACTCATTGGTGGTTTTTAAACATATAGTAAAGAAAGCCAACCTACAAACCACAATCCCAGAGAACTTAGACAACAATGAGGACACTGAGAGAGACTTACATAGATCTAACCTACAAGGCAAGTAGAAAGAGACAAGATCTCCTGAATAAATTAGGAGCATGGGGATCCTGGGGGAGGGCTGAAGGAAGGAGGGGAGAGGCAGGGAAGGGAGCAGAGAAAAATGTAGAGCTCAATAAATATAAAAAAATCCTCTTCATATTTATAAGGAAAGTGTTCAGGTTCATTTTTAGAAAATAAATACCTTTTCAATCAATGAATCATACAGCCATATGCTCTGACAGGGTAAATAGGCTTTAGACTAATACAGATGTTGCTTAGGTTTTTGAAGGATATTGGAACCAACAAAGACACAGTGGCTCCATTTCCTTAGAAGACAAGGCTGCTTCCTATGTCTGTAGCTTTTCTGACCCCTTCTCTAGCATGGGAAATGCATATGTGTTGGGGACAAGGAGCAAGGCATTCAGGGGTTTTGCATTTGTGGTGTCCTAAGACCTGTGTTCCAACTCTTAGTTCTGTCTGGGAAGAAGAACTCTCCCATCACAGTAGAAGTAGACAGAATATAGCATGTTTGCTTAAATCTAAACTTCCTGAATAATACAGTGCTCTGTGGTCCTGGGTTAATGCAGTTGAAGGTTAATTCTTTTCTCCCGGAGTGTAAGTCTGATTGACAAAGAGCTGGGTAGACTGTAGTCACGGGAACTTAGGAGGGCAGGTTGATCGCACTATCTAAATTTCCAAAGCACATTCCCTTGAACTTAGTAGCTTCAGTTGTAGGAACTGATCCTATAGATAAGCACATTCTATTATACAGTGATAGGAACAACCTAAAAGTTTGTCCATAGAGAGTCTGATTATATAAAATAAGGCAAGTCACTTGAGAGGAGAAAACATACTGTCACTTCCAAGTGAGAGAAAGCTTGGTACATGCTGAGACGGAGCAATTCCTGAGCTCCATGCAATCTGCAAGGAACAGAACAGCATACACATATCAATGTCTGTAGGGAAAAGGGAGTGCATGCTGGGTCATGGTGCATTCGTATAGCCTGCCTCTGGAAATCCTAGCGAGACACTGCTAATTGGAGAATGGGAAAGAGACAGTTGCTCCCCACTTTCTGTAACTTAGGAATGCTTTGAATTGATATATTTATATATACATATACATATATGCAACTATTCGAAAGATAGGAGAATATATATTAAATATATAAATAATCACATATTATATATAATATTAATTCACTAAAATATTCACATAAATGAATCTATACATAAAATTCCCATGTATATGCTTATATACCTTTAAAATATAGTGAAAGGTAAATATATAGAGAGAGGTATATATAAAAGTGTATATATATATATATGTACTGAAAAAGTTATTGTATTAGGGTTATAGCGGATGATAAGAAGAAAATCTCACTTTTTCCATGAATGAAAATATTTATCTAAAGAATAGAAGTAGGAAGCATACAGCTATTGTCAAAAACAATAACTACCTCCATCAAGCTGAACTTTCTTGAGTTCATGAGCTCCTAAGTGTGATACGATGGCAATACTACTCATTAACATTTTGAACAAACTTAAGCATAGAGTCAGTATGCAATTCTTCAGTTTTCCACTTTCCCTTCCCCAAAGAGCTCTCTGCTACTTCCTCAGGAGGTTTTGAACTGCTGAACAATGATAATTTCCCAGGGTTGTCTGCTTTCACCTTTGGCTCCAATTTTGGTGGTGATGTTGTTAATTTCCTTGATGTTTATAAACCCTTCTGTATGCTCTGCTTTGTCTAAGGCAGGGTGTCAATGGGAGGAGCCCTAGCATTGCTGGACTAACTGAGCCTGGGGGGGTGCGTCGTAACTGCAAAGACCTGAGGAACCTGAACGAGAGATGGGATTATCCCCTGCCCCAAGTCATTTCTGCGTCTACCAACAGTTGACTCTTTATTTATTTCTGTAGGAGGAAAATGGGTGTTAACAGTTCCTGAGAGTTGAGTTCCTTGTAGAGTTTCTGCACTAAAACTGAGTGGGTTCCTTCCCTTCCAAGACCTAAGTTCCAGAGAAGTGATTTAAAGACTGACTCCACTTGGCTTAAAGGAGGAGAACCAGGCTACACCATAGCGTCTTCTTCCCTCATTTTGCTTTGCTAGCATTGAAAAAGGTCTAGAGAAGTAGATCTGGGCTGCAGCCCTGAGCTCCTGATGTCCACAACCTGCAGCATTCCCTACCCAGCCTGTGTGTGCAACACATCGCACACCAGCCTGTTTCTCTTTTGCTCCAGTGAAGTATTCTTAATAGGTTTTTTATCCTCAGCACACAGTGCAGAAGAGGTGTCTTTCCCTGCAATTTCGCGGTCTTGCTGCATATGCATGTTGTTATCCCTTACCCTGTTTTTTTTTTAAAACATTGGCTTCTATGTCTCTTCATGATGGTTGCCAGAGGACCTTTGCTAGTATCTCTGTCTCCCGTGCTCTGAATTGCTATCATTTCATAAAAGGCTGTTATTAAAACAGAGGAAGTATGGAAGACCCATAATCCTTGGGCTTGCTCTCCACATTCCCTTTTCCTTGGCCATTTGGGTGAATATTGTTGGTACACCGGTGGCCGGAGGCAGCAGTGAGAAATGAGGGCCAACACCGTAGAGGTCTTGGTTTCTGTAATTTCATGCGCTGAGAACAATATACACTCCTAGATGAGGAGACCTGCAAAGTGAGGAAAGAATACAGAAAAGAAAAGAGATTCTCCTTGGGAGGGGGGCACATAGCACATCTGAAACTTTCAGTCCTGGGCTAGCACTCCCTCCTTGGGGACCTGGATTCTATTCAGGTCACACCCAGTTTTCATGAATTAGACCCCAGAGAGAAGAATTTCCCTCTCATCTCTGTAAAAAAGACGTGATGTTGAAAATAAAATCAGCTCAGCTGTGGCCTTCGTGAGGCTGTCCTTCACCCTTGGCTATCCTGGTACCTCCAAGAGGCAGAGTATCTCCTCTAGAGAGCTTCTCTGATGCTTTGTTGGCCCATCAATCCTGCCATGTGGCATTTGGGCACATGTAAGTTCTTGCTCAGGTGTTCCCTTGCCGTTACAACTATCACACTTTGGAGCTAAAGATGAGGACAGAAGCAGAATTCTGTGCACACACCCAATCCTTGTTCCACTCAGAGGAGTCTGACAGGGGAAGTAGAGGAACAGGATAATGCTTGTCTCCACAAGTGTCATTTTGATCCCAGAGAGGCTTATGTCCGAAGAAAGATCAGTGTCACGCTGTCGTATTCAAAGGACATGGAGCAGTCAGGAGTGCTCTGGGCAGGAAAGCCAGGAGTCATGCCCAGGTGAGGGCTTGACGACCTCCTGCTTCCCACAGGTCCACCACTCTCCTATCACACTGCCTCCAAATGTCCATCTTCATCCGACAGATAGCATGCTTGGAGTAGGTCTCTGGAAGCCCACTGGTGATAACCTCAGCCACCTTTGACCCTGCTTGTCTAGAGGCTGTATACCCAGTGACTGCACACGGGCTGTTGTCAGCCCACAGGTTAAATAGCCAGAGGAGGTTAACATGCAGAACTTCCCCACCCTTTTCTTGTGTTACTCATGACAACCCGTGATGCTTTGCTGCTCAGAGTCCCAGGAGGCTTTGTGCCTTCTCTTCTTTACTAGACACACTGAATTAGTCATTAAGGTTTTTTCCCTTCCATTTTTCCCAAAATATGTTCTGGAGCTTATCCTGTTTGGAGTTCTTCTAATTACAGCCTCCCTGATATCTAGCCTTTACTTATCCCCCATCAATTCACTCCCAGATCCTCATATGCTTAGCCCTAAGCTGATGCTAGAGTTAAAGTACAGGCTCTTTTGCCTGTGGGTCCCAGTGCAGCAGTCCCAGCCACTGACTCCAGAAATCGTTCCAAAACCTGCACGGTAGGAGAGACAGTGAAGTTTTACTGACAGCTTGGCCATAGCAAGATCAGAACTCCTGTGACCTAAAATGCTGTCTTGTCATCACAAGGCAAGGACTGAGGGCTTCCATAGTCGTGTTCCAGGTCATCGTGGTGCGGTCAGCCATTAGCTGGCGCTGTCATAAAAGGCTGTGTTAGAGCCTCCACTGCTCACAAGGTGGTCTTGGTCTTTGATCGTCACAAGCTCATCAATCAGATCTCTTGTTCCTTGGATCCAAGATGACATCAGGTAAGAAAGACGCGAGAAAGAAATGAAATAGGATGAGTCAGAAACAGAATGGGGTTAGACAGGTAAGTGACAGGCTCCTCCTTCAAATTATAGCGGTCATTTTGCTCCTGGGAATGCCTGTGCTGCCTTGGTCCATGTCTGAACACCAGGGTTGAGATGACCCTGCATCTCTATGCACTGTTAACCTGCTGTTCTCTGGCTGCATGCTTCTCTGACCTCTGGATGCCATGCACAAATGTATGGGAATGGTGTTGATGTATCCGAGCCTGCGTGAGTCCAAACAAATAGGTACTGGTCTTGTTTCTATGCACGAAATGCCTTAGGCTTGTGTTTACCGAGAAATATTTGCCTGTGAATTTATGTGTGTGTTGGTGGCCATGTGAGATCCCGTATCTTTTCTGTCCTTTGTTGTTTCTCTGAGTCTGTCTCCCTGTGAGAGTGAGCAATTGTTGTCGACGGGGAATGTTCCAATAAGGAACGGTGTGAAGAAAATCATTTCACACTCTCCATAAAGCAGACCATGAGCCCGTGCTTAGCAGGTGAGTAGTTGCTGAGTTCCTGGGAGTCAGTTTCCTCTCTCCCCTGGGATGATGCACTGCTCGATGGCTGGTTGTTGTTAACACATCCCAGCTTCCCTCCTTTTCTGAGCTCCTTCGGGGATGGGAGCACAGAGCTGGGCAAATTCTCATTTTTCTTGGTGATTTACCATTTTTGGGAGAGCTTGGGCAACCCACGGAGGGCAGCATGGGGTGGGGGGGGGGAGTGGGCGTGCCTGGGTAGAGAGATGAGGTGCTATGTAGGATTTGGGGCAGGGAGCTGCTGTTTTTTACTGCCGTGGCTCTTCTTCCTTTAGAACCATTTGTAACAGCCTTACAGAGAAAGAGCTGGCTGAGGGGAAATAAGGAGAGGAAATAAAGAGCAATCAAGTTCAAGCCAGATAAATCTGCACTCTCAGGAACCCAAGACTTAAGAGCCTGAATCTCAGGAAAGTATTTTCCTTCAGGGACTCCTGGATTCAACCCCGCACGAGAGGAATAGAGCCTATTCTATCTCCCTTCCCTAGTCTGAATTCCTCTGTGACTGCTTTGAACACCAAGTCCTCTCATGGTCACACACATAAAAGATGCTAGGTGAACCTCAATGAGGAAAGTGCTTGACAGGTCAGACAATGGAGCCCCAGTGTCAGCTCTCCTCACCTGGGCATTGTGGAAATGAGGAGGAGGAGGAAGACTTAGCCTGACAATCTGCCCCTCTTCAGAAAGTATATCACCTGCAGAGCAGTGAGTGCAGCTGTAGTCGCCAGACTCCCCAGCGAGTGTCCTTTCCATCACACAAAGGTCACTCAGGATGACTTTTGGGTACCCGGTGACTTTTATTTAAAACCAGAAAATAACTTCCAGTTATGGGACCGTACAAGTGAAGTGGAAACTCGTGTAACGAGAGTTAGGAAAAGAGCCTGTCGCCGTGGAATAGGGGACTTTCATCTGGAAGGAATGTTCCTGCCTTTGAAGAGGCAGTTGTAGGAGGGTTTGATGTAGGCCGGATATGGAGAGTTCTGAGAATGAGCGGCATAGTGGCCAGCTCGGCAGTCAGTTCAGTGTAGTTCAGCCATCGTGCACGCAAGACCCTTCATAGCTAGGGTCTGGGAAGGCGCCAGGCACATGCAAAAGGTGAAGACATAGCCATATCTTCAAGGATCTTAACGCCTGTTGGTGTCAGAATGCAAAAAAAAAAAAATGACACCCAGTGAAATGTGCAGGGAAAACTCAGACATCTGGGCTGGGATGTAGCTCTGTAGCAGAGGATTTGCCTGCCGTGCTAGGTTCTGAGTTTGATGCTGAGAATGGCCAAACAAACAAATAGAAGGAAAAAAAATCCTTAAAACAACAACAACAACAACAACAACAACAACAACAACAAAATCCCCAGATGTCTGGTAAGGTTGCTAGGTAATGAGACAATATGTGCGTGATAGCTATTCTTGATTGTCAGTTTGACTACATCTGTGATTAACTGAAACACAAAAATGGAAGGTATACCTATGAGGAATTCATGCTTAATTTGAAATGGGAAGACCGCCTTCTATTCCGGCACCTTTATTCTAAATCTTGAGGTAGGAAGACATACCTAGAATTCAGCTCTGATCTGGGTCATGCCTTCGGCTGGAAGCCTATATAAAGACATGGAAGAAGGAAGCTGTGCTCTTTGCCTGTTTGCTCTCGCCTTGCTGGCAAGCCCATTCCTTCGCTGGCGTTAGAGCCTACTTCCTTGGGATTCTAGTGTACACTGACGACCAGCTGAGACATCAGCTCAGCCTCGTGGACTGAGCAACTACTGGATTCTTGGACTTTCTGTTCATAGGCAGCCATGGTTGGATTAACTGGAACACAGCCTGTAAATTATTCTAATTAATCCCCTTTCTCTTTCTCTATGTATAGAGAAATTCATTCTATAATTTTTATTCCTCTAGAAAACCCCAAATAAAACCATGTGCTTTACCTGTAATGTCCACAAAATGCATGAATAGAAACATCATGTATGGTACGTAGGGGATCACAGAGCTTTTGTCTAGGAGAAAATAGAAGGTTTGTTTTTGTTTCTGTTGTTCTTTGATCCTATTATCAAGAGCTCAATGGGGATCTGTCCAACGGTCTTAAGCAGGGCAGTAGATGGGTCAGATATGTGCTTCTTTTATCTCTCTGAGATCATGTAAGGGATCATATGTAGAAGTCCATGAGGAAATCGTCGCAAGCCTCAGGTAAGAGGAGGAGAGGTACAGTCAGGCCGGCAGAGGAGGGCAGAAGAAATGGGCAAGGCCACATTCACATGGTCAAAGTTAGAGACCATGGTGTGTCAATGACTGGAGATGAGAGCGATGTACGGCTGCCTTGTGTCTTAGGGAAGTTTGTGAAGTCATATAACCAGTGTAGCAAACGATGTTGAGTCTGAGAATTGGTGGGGAAGGTGTGACGGGGAGGCTGAACACACATGTGAGGGCCTGCAGCACATTCAGTTGAATGCTCCAAACAACCAAGACGTTCAGAAGCTTCAAGAGGAAAGCCCAGGTTAAAGTTGAGGATTTTGAGAACTTATGTCTATAGCGAAGGATAAAGTCCCCAGGAGTGCATGCAGCCCAGGGGAAGAAGTAAATCAGAAAAACAAACTCAGGTGCTTTCAACCTTTAAGCGGCAGTTAGAGGAAGGAGGCTGGGTAGGCACAACAGAACAGAGACAGTCAGAGCGGGACCACAAAAACCTTGAAGCACTCTTGTCAGAGCAGGTAAAGCAAGCCCCAGAGTTAAGGGGCGGAAGTTCTGCATTTACAGGGAAAGCCCATTTATACCACTCCCAGGGGTTGAAGTGTAGAAGGCCTGATTAAGACAGAATGGCAGGAATAGAAATGGTTTGCGGGTGGGTTTAGGACAAATGGGACTCACAGCGTACAGAGTGCAGTAGACCAGAATTTATGAAGTTTTGATGGGAAGAAGAAAGAAACATTCCCGGAGTAGCACAGCCAAATGAGAAAACTTTGTGAGACTGAAAGAGAAAGAGAATACAGCTAATTATAAGATGAATATGCAGTCAGATATCTATTCCAACCCTCTGCTAGGCAGAGAGACCTGGTCAGAGTCTAAGAGGTTCAAGGGTGGAGGGAAAGTGCTGAGGATGAATGGACACAGGGACTCTTGACCTTGAACAAAAAGATGCTGTACAGAAGAAACCAGTTCTGTGTGGTTAAAAATCAGTTTTCTGAATGAAATTCTTAATGATTCTAGGGTGTTGGAAATCTGGAAATAAATACCAGATTTATTTAAAAGGAAAGTAAAAAAGTCTCAGGAAAGTAAAATTTGTCTAGAGTTGAATGTACCAGACACAGGATTCAAAACCAGACGAAATCATTAATTCTCGGAGAGTTAATGGTACCATTCTGGCTGCATTTGGAAGATGATGGGGCTAGCAGCAGGCTGGTAGATTGGGGAACAATTAAGGCTGTCACAGACATGTGCCTATCTGAGGCCAAGTCATCTATGGGTGCAGAAGTAAATTTAGAAGAATAATTGGTTGTGAGGGTAAGACATTGACTTCTGGAGGTGAGAGGTCAAGGAATATAATGATGGTGTGTTGAACAGTGACGATGTTGAGATGTCTTAGGATGTTGTAGCTAAAAGGCAGTAAATTAGCAACTGGCATCTAAGGTCTGAGGTTAACTGTGCTGGATATTAACTATGCTTGGAATTACAGATTGGAGGTTGTTTTTCAAGCATCCGCACCCTGTCCATCATCTCTTGGTTGGCAACCACAGTTGCCATCTCCTTCTAAGAAGACAGTGACTTTCCAAGGAAGGTCAGTGTCTCTTTTCCCAGACTACAGAACCAGAGAAGTCACAGAGTCAGGGGCGACAATGGTATCTTTCAAGTCATCACTACTTCCTCTTGAATGTTCTTTCTTGGTTGATTGACAGATCTATGCCCGGGAAAGTGTGTGGGGGCGATCATGTGCATGCACTTGTGTGTCCACGAGTGTGCAATTGTGTACCTGTCTGATTTGTTGACTATAATTCTCCCAAGAGGTGAAAAAATAACCAGGTCTATATAAACAATTAATTGCTTAAATCAAGAAAGGCTCCGGGTGGGTGTTAAGTGGGAAGCAGCAAGTGAGGCCTGGGAATCTGTCTCTACATCAGGCTAGAAAAGGAACCCCAAGGGACAGAGAGCCACTCAGAAGGGCTGTTACATGAGAGAGAGAGGTGAACCTTTAAGAGTGACAGTAGAAAGGCTGAGCCCAGAACTAGGCTGGCCAACGGATATTCAAAGAGGCATAAAGGGTTCTGGAGTTCTCTGCTTGTTTCTTTGTTTCCAAGGGAGACTTTGTGATTACTTTTACAACTTTTTTTCAGAGTTGCCGATCCCATGGTTCATTCCCAAAGGAGTGCTGTGATTAAAAGAATAGAGTATATACAGCCCAAAGTAATTTCAAACACATTTATGTGCTTCGTTTGTGCCTCCCTAGGCCCACGACATAATGCCCTGGAGTTCCAGCATTCTTTTCCCTTGCATTGTGTCTTTTCTGCCCCTGCCTCCCAGGGCTTGGCCTTCAAAGTTCCGAAGGAGGCCACGGATTCTCACTGGGTAGGACATATATCCAGTCTCTATTCCCTCCCTCTCCTTTCTCTGACACAAAGGCCCTTGCAATGGCAAGGATGGTGATTTTAGGGGTAGCCAGATATAGAAATGGCAACAGGGCAGCTTGAAAACTGTACCCGGGACCACACTGGGGCACATCTTTCTTCCCCCATCTTCTGCTTAAGTGATGTGAGAGCCAGAGACATTCTATTGTTCTGCAAGGCCTTGAAGATTCCAGCTGCTCACATCCCAGTCATGACTGTCTTTGACTCTATGTGTATATTACCATGGTGGGAGCTTCCAGAAACTTGCCTGTGTTTACTCCAACATTTATCACATGCTTCAGGATCAGAAGACATAATAATTTCAAAACAGGCCTTTAATACACCTCCTGTTAAAGGTCAATGAGAGTCTTTAATGAGGGTAGGAAAGAGGCTACAAGAACAAGCAACCATTTATTATGACTATCACAAGCATAAAAAGTGTGGACCAACCCCCTTCTGTCTCTTGAGTCAGTTCCTGCTCACTCTGTGACTGCCAGGTGGCAGGCACCCAGTGCCTTAGGATTTTAGTTGGGGGCCCATCTTCTTCCTTGGAAGGACAGTACCAGCTGAGTCTCCAACCAGCATTGGCAGATGCCCAGCTTGTCTCCATCTGGTAGAATCTCGCCTGTCTGAGCTCTGTTCCTGAGGTGTGAAACTGAAGTTGTTTTATTTTTTAAAAAGATTATTTGCTTATTTTTAATTGATGGATAATTATATGTCTTTTGAGGGGCATAATGTGATATTTTGGTACACGCGTAACGAAAAACTCAGGATATTTAGGTTATCTGTCATCACAAACATTTATCCCTTGAGAACACTCGAAATTCTGTATCCTAGCTGTTTTAATTGTTGCAGTGCAAACTTGTTAGCTACACTCAGTCTTCTGTTTGGTAGCAATGGAAACTTTCCTTCTATCTGGCTTCTGGACCTGTTGAGCAACCTTTCCTCCTTCCTGCTTCTTTGCTGCTCTCTGGTAAAGGACAGTTGTGTTTTGATGAGATCATGTGTTTTAGACATCAGGTAGGAGAGAAATCATACAGCATTTGTCTCTCTAATCCTGGCTTATTTCACTTAATGTTATTATATACAGGTCCCTGCATATTGCTGCAAGTTTCCTTTTTCTTATTTCTGAATAATATTCCATTGTGCGTATCTGACATCTTTCTGTCCATTTATCTTTTTATTTTTTTGTTTTGTGCATGTGAGTATTTTGCCAGCATGTACACCCTGTGGATGCCTGCTGCTCCCAGAGGTCAGAAGCGGGCATCAGATTTCCCAAAACTGAAGTTATAGATAATCATCAGCCATGACATGGGTGCTGGGAATCAAACCCAGGACCTGTGGAAGAGCAATCAGTGCTGTTTAGCAACTGAGTCATTTCTCCAGCTCCCCTCAAGCCCCACACTGCCCCCATCCATCCTTTGATGCTTTCTTCAGCAGGCAGGGCTTTGTTCTGGGCATCAGCATTCATCTCATCGACTTCCGGACCAGCAGCCTCTCACTCTTGCTGCCGCAGCCTGAGCCTCTCTTGCATCCATGTTTGCACCGGGACTGATTGTATCCTTAAGCTGTCAGCCAAAAGAAGCATTTCCTTTAGCTGCTCTCGCTCTACATTGTACTGCAGCAACAAGACAAGGAACTAATATCGGAGACAGATGCTGTTTCTGGGTAAATCCTGCAGGGGTGGGGGTTCCTTAGATCAGTTATCTGTCTTTCGTCTTCAAGTCCACACTTCTGTCCCTGTTCTACAGTTTTGGTCCTGAGTCTTTGTTCTAGTTTGATCTCTGTTATGACAAACATTATGGTCAAAAAGGACTTGCAGACAAAGTGTTTTATTTCACCTTACGGGTTATATTCTGTCATTGAGGGACAGTTAAGACAGGAGCTCAAAACAAGAGCTTGAAGCAGAAGCCACAGAGGGATGCTGCTTGCTGGCTTGCTGTCATAGTCATACTGACCTATTTGTCTTATGTTGTTCAGGCCCACTGGCCTGAGTGGATGGTACTGCCTACAGTCGGCTGGGCCCTCCTACATCCATTCGCAATCAAACGAACGTCTACCAGGTCAATCTGATGAAGGCAATCCTTCAGATGAGGTTCTCTTTCCAAGTGTGTCCAGTTGACAGGCAAGATTAGTCATCACAGACTGGATAGGTTTCATTCTTGCTCTGCCTTCTGTTATTTTATGCTAAGATTTGCTGTGAGCAGGAGCTGAAAGGAAGCCTTAGTTGTCTGAATAAGAACGGTTCCCATACAATCATATATATTAGTTATAAGGGCATGGCTTATAACTAAAATGAGAAGGATTGGGAGGTATGGTCTTGTTGAACTAGATGTGGCCTCGTTGAAGGAAGTATATCACGGCGGTGGGGGTGGACTTTGAGGTCTCAAAAGCCTAAGCCCTGCCCAGTGTCTATCTCTTCTGCTGCCTATGGATCCAGATGTTGGACTCACCATCACCATGTTTGCCTATGTGCTGCCAGGATTCCCATCAGAATAATAGACTAAACTTCGGAAACTATAAGCAAGCCCCAATGAAATGCGTCCTTTTTATAAGCTTGCTTTTGTCATGGTGTCTCTTCATAGCAATAGAACAGTGACTAAGCACCGTACTGAGGGAGCTCTGGGAAAATTTTCCTTCTCCTGCAATGCTTCACCTGGACCAGCGGTTCTCAACCTGCGGGTCCTGGCTCCTTTGGCAGGAGGTGTCAAACAACCCTTTTTACCGTGGTTTCCTAAAACCAATGGAAAACACAGATATTTGCATTATGATTCCTAGCAGTAGCAAAATTTTATTTGTGAAGTATTAACAAAAGAAATTATATGGTTGGGCTTCATCACGGCATGGGGAATTGTAGTAAAGGACTGCAACATTAGGAAGGTTGAGAACCACGGATATGGACAGAAGTGGCTTCTCCTTCCAGCGACAGCATCATCATTCCATGGCCAAGGCACTGACTGGTGGAGCCTACTTTGAATCCCAAGTTGAACCTTAAGGAACTCCTTGACCTGTTGATTGACTGATTCTTCCTTTGTTCCTCCTGCCCCGACTGCAGCTGCTGTTTCAGCCATTGCTCTCTCAGCAATGCCCTGGCATTCTCTTTCTGCCTTCGGTTACCCAGTTAATGACTTTTATCAAGCTACCAATTCTTCGCCTTACATCATATCTCTTCATGTAGCTGGCTTGGGCTTTGGTCTTCCAAAGGATGTCTGTGCACATATTGATTTACTTAGAAGCCCCAGGCTCTGTATACACCAGAACTTGCTATCCTTACAGTCTCATGTTCATGAATATATTTTAGTTCCAGGTCAGGCACATCAGCCCTCCTGAGGGGCAGAAGATTATCTTAGTGTCACTTTGTGCGTGTCGCATTCCTGTAGCACATTCCAAATATGATTCTAAATCTTATACAAGCCCTTGCATCTTCCCATTTATTTCTTAAATTTGTCTTAAATCTCGGCAGTGAGTTTCTCAGGCATAGCTAAGCCTCCAGGGAGTGCAAACCCAGTTGTAGTCACAGGTTCTGGATTTGCAAGGTAAGAATTTTTCCTGTGTGACCAACAGCTAGCATACAAATCTGAGTTTTAGGAAGCTGGGAGTTACCAATTTAAATATTTTAGAGTTTTTCTACTTAGCTTTCATTAGGTGATGCCTACTTGTCAGGATGCACATAACAAAATCTGAGAAGGAATGGGTTAAAGAAGGAGGGGATTTTATTTATTTTTATGGACCTGGATATCAGAGATGAGGGTATGTGGGGTAGCCCATGAATATTGGCATCTGTATGTTTCCGACTCTTTCTGCCTTGGCAGTTTTGGTGTCTGACTTTCATCTGCATTTTCTACACTGGGTGGAAAAGCCAGATCATTCTATGACAGGGTAGATCATTCGTGACCAGGGTAGGAAGCAACTACAGGATGAAACAATACTGTGAACTGGAAGTAGAACTTTCCCAAATATTCCCAGAAGACTTTCTGTTCTGTCTCAGTGACCAGAACTTTGGCATATGGGTGCCCCACTCCTAGCTGCAAGGGAGGTGGGAATATATAACTACCTAGCTGGTGCATTTTGCCAGGCTGTCTCTCTGAAATGGTCCTGTTAACGAGCAAGAAGAGGCTAAGAAGCATTGGGTGGACAGATCTCAGTAATCCCCACAACATGTGACTCTGTGCCCCAAGTTCAGTAGATTTTCCTGACCATTTCAGTCATTCCAATTTTGCCCCCGTCTTCAGTGAGGTCCACTTCACAGAGTTATCATGATTTTAAACTGTGTTCCAGGAGTTCTCATCGCCAACACGAGGACATCTTTGTCTCAGAACCTTACTCTTTTGAAGCAGAACTTATATACTCATGGGGAAAACGAACTTTTGGGCCATTAATATCTTAATATTCATAATCTATGCCACTAGTGTTGTGCTAGTTACTTTTCTGCTGCCCTGATATAATACTATGACCAAAACTCCTTGGGAGGAAGAGTTCATTTAGGCTTATAGTTCCATGTGGATAGTGTCCATACTGCCAAGGAAAACTTAGCAGCCGGGGCAGGAAACAGAGAGATCACATTTTGTCTACACATAGCAAGTAGACAAGGAAAACAGGATCTGACCTGAGGCTCTAAGTTCGAAGCCTGCCCTCATGACCAATATCCTCCAGAATGCTTCTACCTCTTAAAGGTTCCATAACTTCCCCCAAAGTACCACTAACAGGGTACCAAATACTTAAACATATGAACTTCTGGGGGACTTTTCTCATTCAGACCACCACATGTGTGCACAGCATCTTCCCAGCTTGACTTCTCTGCAATGGTCTGTCTCTTTCCATTTCTTGCCTGGCAGCTCCCTTGGCTCTCACGACAATCTTGAAACTCTTCCTAGGACTCGCCTATTGTGCATCTTGTTGATTTCCTGTATTTCATTCCAATAGTCTTACACAGTAGTCTAAAGACTAGTTCAGAAAGTAGGACATGGGTTGGAGGTGAGTGGGCATGGAGGCAAAGAAATAGAATCTCTAGCGACCTTAGGGAGGAAGGGATCCACAGACGATGATGGGTTCAGAGTTTCATTGTGACAATTTTTCCTGGGGAACCTCAGGAAAACGGCAAGAAAAGGAACTGAGGTCTATCAAAGAATGAGTAGTTGAACTGGAGAGACACTGAAGAAGCCAGAGGAGACTCTTACGGGAAAACTGTTGTGTCAAGGAATACAAGTGATGGTTTGCTGAGGACGGACTCAATCAGGATCTCTGTAAGTGGCTGTGTGTCAGTCTTCAGACAAGCCAGCTCATGACAGTCTGTGGCCTCTCCATGATGCGGCAGCAGAGATGAACCAGAAGGCCTTAATGTGACTTTCGTTCCTTCTTTTCTGCTCTGTGGTGTTGCTCCTCAATCCCTGTCCTGCCCCCGCACCCTTCTCCCCGCACCTTGCATAATGCTTAGGGACTTTGCCAAGATTCCGGGTGGATACTTAAAGGTGCCTGTAAGACCTCAAGGTTTGCAAAGATGAACCGCCATCAGCGCTGCTATTGGAGACTTCTTGCCTAAGTGAAATCAAAAGAGCTCTTAATTATATATGACCTCTCAAGGACCATTTACGATTTAAGCCGGTGTTTACAAATGGATTTGAAGTTTTGTCAGTACAGGGAGTTAATTTTGTTACTTCTCAGTTCCTAGATAAAGCAAACAGAAGAAAAGAAAGCCTAATTATTTGTTCAGTAATAAGGGAAGGAGGGCCTCTGGCCCAAATCCTGAAATGTTTGGATTTCATCTGGTTGAAACACAATTTTTCTGGGCGTGGTGGCACATGCTTTCAGTCCCAGCACCTGTGAGGCAGAGGCAGGTAAACATCCATGAGTTTGAGGCCAGCCTGGTCTACAGAGAGAGTTCCAGGACAGCTAGGGCTACACAGAGAAACCCTCTATTGAAAAATAAAAACAACAAAAACAAAACAAAACAAAACAAAAATGCCCCACAAACTTTAAAATATTTGGTTAGAGAGAAACAGGGTTGCTTCAGAGAAAGTTACAGTTCCTCCAGAGTGGGGTGTGTGTGTGGCGAAGGAGTAGGGATGTAGACAGCATGTATCCCACCTTCTTTCCTTAGCCAGGTGCCCAGCACTGCAGACTCTAGGAAGCATAAACAGCAAAATTCAGAGTCAGAGAAGAGACTAGTCTATCCAGAGAGCAGATGGGTTGAACTTAGAAAGTTAGGGCAAATGACCTGCCTGTGGTAACTATGGTGACCTTGTACTTCAACATGTGAATTGCATATAAGTGATTTGCTAGTTTTTAATTTTCCACATTAGCTCATTTGATTTATTAAAATTAAAACTGTCTTGAAACTTTTAGCTACTTTTATCAGAACTTTGGATGCCATTCTCACCTTTGATAACTTTATTCCTTTATTTCTAATGGAAGCCAAATATGACCCCCATCATTGATTTGAAACTCCTGATTAGCAACATTAAAAATACCGAAAGAAGATAGATAGAATGAATCTTAATGATGCATTTTATTTAAGCCAATACTATAAAATCTTATTATGTTATGAATGTGATTAGTCTAAATATTGATTTTTATCAGGATATTCTAGAAGAGTGATGAGAGACAGAGACTGAGGTTGAGCTGGCTCACTTGGTTATGGCACCTAAGAAGACTCATTATGGGGCATTCACAAATAGGAGGACCTGAAAGCAAAGTTGAAAAGTTAGGGAAGTTGGTAGCATGGCTTACTGTAGAATCAAGGCAGCCATTGGTGTATCTCAAAATACAAAGGCCTTAAAACTTAAGGCTTCCCGACGGAAGGGATAATATGACTCAGTTTAATTGAAAGCCCATGGAACAGGTGTTGTGGTGAGTCTCAGACTAAAATCAAAATGGGAGAGCCTGGAGGCAGGGCTGGGGGCTCGCGGGGGTGACTTCCAGGACCTAACCCAGAACTTGAAACTCTGGCATCCAAAGGCAGGAGAAATTGGACACTCTGACCCCGAAAGACAAAGAACATGACTTCATTTTCTCTACCCTTTCATTCTGTCTGGGCTTCCAGTTGACTGGACAGTGTGCACTCATGCTGAAGACAGATCCCCTGCATGCAGTCAACTCCCAAACTCACTCCTGGAGACACCTTAGATAGACTTGGGTGCTGCCACACCACTGGGCTGTCTCTTCACAGACAGAGGAATCAGTTCATTGCCTAGTGAATTACTGAGAAAACAGTGTGTTACCAGCTGTCAAATTATTTATTTCCATGACAACGACACCCAAATTGACCTTAACAATGAGATAGTCTATCTTTTCAGTTAGGTTCTAAGTCTTAACGTGATGTTCTGCTATTACAAATCTTCTCAGTTCGGGAGGGCTGCATTTCAAGCATTCCATTAAACAGCACAGTTGCAGAGCCCCGTGTCTCCATAACCTCTCAATCCACCTGAGGTCATCACAGTGTCTGTGGTAGTTAATTTGATGTATCAGTTTGATTGGCGCCAGTGCCCAGATGTCCTGTCTGTCTTTGAAGGCATTTCTGAGTGAGATGAACATATGTTAATTTATATAATTTTTAAGTATAAGGACCACCTTCCTTAAGGTGGTTGGGTGTCACCTAATTCTCTAAAGACCCAAAGGAAATAAAGGATAACTAAGCAAGAGATCTGTATCTTCCTGACTGTGTCTGAGCTGACACACAGGTCTCTCCCACTTCTGCTTTAGTCTTAGACTGGAACCAATGCCATCATCTCTCTTGGCTCTCAGCTTTTGAGCTCAGGCTGGAGTTGTACAATGGGTTCTCCTGGATCCCCATTTTTTAGACTGTAGGTTTTGCTACTTTTCAGTCTTTGTCTACTCATTTGGGCCACCCTCGCCCCCTCTGCATGTGTGCATATGAAAATTGTATTGGCTTTTATTGGTTCCTCTGGAGAACCCAGATTAAGACCATTCTTAGGACTATCAACCCGGTGATCATCCTATGATGAAGACACCAGTTGGTGGATCCCATCTCTCTAAAAAAAAATGTGTAAGGGCCACATTCTGAGCTGCTCTGGGTCACAATCCAAGGAGAAGTTAGCAGATACTTTTGGAATGCTATTCAAATAGCATCAAGGAGCCATCTGCAAAAAGATGAAACTCTGAGAAGGAAGCCAGAAATACAGAAAACCAGAGATAGGAGGGCTTACGCTAGAAGTGAACATGGTAAGTGAGAGGCAGATTCTGCCTGTGGGTATTGACAGAAGTTCTGTAGCTGAGAATGAACTTTGTGAACAGGTACACCTAGAATGCCATCCCTGGGGAGGATTAGGTAGTCTCTCCTTGATGCTGTTGTTCCCAATGCCTTGGAAATCTTCACTCATCCATTCATGTCCCTTCCCTTCTCTTCCCTTCCCTTCCCTTCCTCTTCCTCTTCCCTTCCTTTCCTTTCCTTCTCTTCCCTTCCCTTCTTCTCTCCTTCCCCTCCCCTCCTCTCCCCTCCCTTCTCTTCCCTTCCTCTCTCCTTCCCCTCCCCTCCTCTCCCATCCCTTCCCTTTCCTTCCCTTCTCTTCCCTTCCCTTCCTCTACCCTTCCCCTCCCCTCCCTTCCCATCCTCTCCCCTCCCTTCCTTTCTCTTCCCTTCCCCTCCCCTCCCCCACCCCTCCCTTCCCATCTCATCACTCAATTTCCTACTTTCCTTCCAAGGCAGTTCATAGACATCTCTTTCAAGAATCTCACCTGACATGTTTTTATTTTCATCCTAGGTTCTTTAGAGGCTGCTGCCCTCTGTATTGGAAGCATTCTCAGCACCTATGCCAAAGCACCCATCTTACTCCATGTAAATGTCTTCACATATTTGCCATGCTGTTAGTCTATAAAGTACTTGGAGGTATTAATGTGTTCTCAGGACACGGAATAGGGTTTGGCTTGGGACACATTTCAGAAAGGTTTATTTGATGATGACTTTGTGAGTCTACCTAGCTTGTATGGAGGTCAGCAGTGGAAAGTGGGGGCCTAAGCCAAACTCTGAGCTTTCTGCCTGGTTTGTACTGAATTCCCCAATTGCCCTAAGGCTAAGTCAACTTAAACTAGGAGCTGCTGCTTAGCAAAAGCAATGTGTCAGTGTATATGCAAGAAAAGGCAACATGCCTAACAATGTTCAGTGCAGTGTGGCCTCTGATAGAGAAGTGGAAGAAACAATTGCATTACAACGAATAAGTAAATTATAGCATGTCAGTGGGCTGGAATGTAAGCAGTTGTAAAAACCATGATTATCAAGACAGTGGACCGGCCTTAAAGAAGAGCCAGCACTTTCTGTCCACCCCTCAGAGAAAATCCAACTCATTAGACATCCCCCTTTTGTTCATTCATTCATAAATTCAGCAAACATTTACTTAAATACTTACAATGCATAAGGCCTTGGTCATTACAAGCCATCCAGAGTTTAATGAAGATTTCGAGTGGAAATGAAAGCCAGGGCTGCATCACTCATCACGGCATCTGAGGGAAAGATCTCACTCACTGTTGCTCCTGGAAAGCAGTCACTCTTCAGTGCTCTCTAACCCCTCTCTGCCTTTGCACAGGTATGACTCGCATTTGGGAGTCAACTTTTGGTGTGGGAGAATTGTCTGTATTCTGTCAATCATATTTTAATAAAACGCTGATTGGCCAGGCAGGCAGTATAGGCAGGAAAGCCAGACAGGAAGTAGGGGTGGAGCAAAGAGACTGGGAGTATTCTGGGAAAACAGGAAGCTCCCTCTGCCATTCCTGCCCAGATCACCGAAGAGGCAACATGTAAGCTGACAACTGAAAAAGGTACCAAGCCATGTGGCTAACATAGATAAGGATAATGGGGTAACATAAGTTATAAGAGCTAATAAGTAGCCTGATCTAATGGGCCAATCAGCTTTATAACTTATAGAGATCTCTGTGTGATTGATTTTCTCTGGGACTTGCCGGCTGTGGGGTACCCGGCAGGAACAGATACCCCAACAAGCCGGCCCTCACTACAAACTTTCTGCTACTGTGACCAAAGCCTGGAGACAATCAGCTCAGAGGGAGAAAAGGTTCGTTTATTGCCCTTGATGTCAGGAGTTTCAGTCTACGGAACTCTTACCTGGAACTAATGTCTTCTGCCTGGGACAGTCTGGAGCAGTATGGCATAGTGAGTGACAGAGTGTGTGGCAGGGAGGACTATTCATTCCATGATGGCTCAGAAATACAGAGTGTTGACAGAGGGAGGGAAAGAGAGAGGCAGGTGCTAACGTCCCAATATCACCCTCCAGACATGCCCCAATGATCTGATTTCCCAATTTTTTACCAGCTCCCTAAGAGTTGCACCACCTCCCAGTAGCACCGTAGCCCAGGACCAAACCTTCAACACATGAACTTTTGGGGACATTCATGGTGCAAACCATATCTAGTGCTCGCCTCACTCACCATCTCATATTCCTTGTTGCCTTCAGTGAGCAATTTCAGCAATTTCCTGGCCTTGCCTAGGTTTCCTCACTCTTGATATTTATCTCTTTATACCCATTTTCCTCTCAGCAAAGATAGTTTTAAAATTTTGTTTTAATTAGAATCAATCGAGAGATCATAAATAAAAAATTGTATTTCCTGCTCATGTTCTCTTCTGCCACAGATCTTTAATGGGGTCAAGACCTCTAATTGGAGATGCCAGTCAGCTTGGATCTTGGTTCATTTGAACTCCATACAGTACTGTGAACACAGCAGTCTTTAGGAGCCTTTGCATCTGTGCCCTATGACAGGAGACACTTGTTCCTTGTGGGTTTTCAGGATGGTCTGGCGCTCAATCAGTAGTGCTGATTAGGGCTCTTAGGGAAGCATTTCACGGCCAAGAATTTTGGTTATGGCTGTTTCTTCCTGTCAGGGCTGGGAGGAAATCGCCTGAAGAGGAGAGAGTCAGCTGCCCTAGTTCTAACTACAGCCCAATGGTATTTAAATAATTCATATATTTAAAATAACAACATAAATATTTTATGGATCTTTAAATTTTAGTAACAGCCTGTACCCTTGAAACTACAGATTAAAAATTAGACTTTAGTCACAAATACAAATATAATTGTCTAGTAAAATGTTGCTATTAGTAGAAGCTAATAATTCAGGGCCCACATAATTTTTTTTTATACCCATGGGCTCAAAAATCAAACCAAATGGCCTGGCTACAGATGGGTTAAGAGTGTATGATAAAGAGGAAATCTTTTCTCGTTTGCGGATGCTTCTGTGTCTTATGACCAGTTTTTTTCCTTAAGATTGGGTGGGGTTCTTCCTGCACACTGACATCTCCTAGAGAAAATCATAGCTCACTCTTGACCATATGGGAGCCGCATGAGAATCCCTGTAATAAAGCTTGCTGGGAGAATAGGTAGTTGCAGAGAAAACTACCTATGGTGGGTGTTGCATAATTTTTCTGTTTGTCTGTACTTCCCAAGAGGGCATGAAAGACTATGTAAAGTAGCTGCAGCAATGTGACTTGAATATTGCCTCAGAAGGGCTGCTTATTCTCATTCTGTCTGTTCTAAAATATAACGCATATTGATTTTTTTCATAGAATTTATAGAAGTAATGCTTAACCATTATATAAAATTTGGAAAATATGGAGAAGTATAAAGAAGGAAAGAAAAAGCGTCTATGACTGATCACACAATAATAATGTGATTTTTATTTGTGTGTGTGTGTGTGTATGTGTCTGGGAGTGAAATGTCTTATTTCTATGCTTGAACTTTTTTTTCCCTCTTCTATCTTGGTGTGTGTGTGTGTGTGTGTGTGTGTGTGTGTGTGTGTGTGTGTGAGCATGTTGATGTGGGCACATGTGCATGCAAATACCTGTGTGCACACGTATCCATGTGTACGTGAGGAAGAAGTTAAACCTCAGGTGTCATCTCTCAAGAGCCATCAACCTTGCTGGTCTCTCCCTGTCCCAGAGTTCATCAGATAGTCTAGTCTGAGTGGCCTCAGAACATCCTCGGAACTGTGTGTCTCCACCTCCTCTGTACTCTAGTTACAACCCAGGCACTTGCCACTTGCTACCATGTTTGGCGTGTGTGTGTGTGTGTGTGTGTGTGTATGCATGTGCACTCACATCACGGGGTGCATATCAAGGTCAGAGTAGAACACTGAGTGTCTGTTCTTGTCTTCTGTCTTGTCTGAGTAAGACTCTTGTCTTTACTGTTTACCACTGGATAAAGGCAACTGCCCCACAAGCTTCTGGGGATTCGCCCGTGTCACTGACATACACTGTAGCCTCTAGATTTTACGTTTGCTGGGGATTTCAACTCAAGTCTTCATACTTGTATTACAAACCCTTAAATCAGGGAAGCATCACCCCAGCTTTTGGCTTTAAAAAATATGGGTTCCTAGGGTGAAATTCATTTCCTCGTGCTTATGCACAGACACATTACCTACCTAGTGTCGACTTTCATCGACCTGTGCGGATCTTGTCGGATGTGGGATCTGAGGACCTGAAAGAATGTCTAACACTGGTGACAGCTGTACTCCAGTGCCTGTGTAGTTTTATACACAAATGAAACTAAAAAAGCAATGGTCCAAGGAGGATTGTTTGAGTTCAGAAAAGCATGATCAGGAAAGCATGTAAATAAACTCCAGAAAACACACACTACATATTAACAGAACATATTTCCCAGAACTCTCTCAGGCATGTACTTTTTTTTTTTTTTTTTGCCTGGCGTGTACTATATGTTCTATCTGGGAAAGCATGAAAGCAACACAGAAGGCCGTATTCAGACTCAGGACGCCCTGACCAGATTGGGTTATGTAGCTTTGATTGGTCATCCAACAAGAATAAACGTGTCATATAAATTGAATGCGAATGGTCGTCACAAGAGACACAAACTCATGCCCAAGAACAATCCAGGGAACACACTGCACCTATGGTAAAAGGCCCTCTGCCTTTTCCCCTGGGCCTCTCTCACAGCTCCCCAAGGCATTGTTCACTTTGCCTTGTTCCTTTGATGGTGTTCTGACCCTTAATAACAGCCCTTACCTCTTTCCTAATTCTCCGATTATTTTTCCTCTTACTGTCCATGCAGCTTAAAAACATTTGGGAGATGGCCCTCTCTTCTCCATTTTCCATCTATCCCTCATCTGTGCCACAGGTCTCAGCTAGGACTGTTCTTAGAATTAATTACAAAGTTTTGTCTTCCCTTATCATACAGTAACTTGAACTTTCCGTCTAATGATCCTCGGGGATTGATGAATTATATTGAAGTAATATTTCTCAGCCTTAGTCACAAAGGACAGTCCAATGAGAGTTTTTTTGTGCACTTAGCGTCAGCTCTACTTTTTATTCCGAGTGATCATAAAAAATTCCCACATAGATTGAAATCACTTTCAGGTGGTTCAGTGGTATATAATTTGAGTTTTAAAAAATAAAGCTTGCCTGAAGATCAGAAGGCAAAGCAGTCACACTAGTCAGCTATACAGACCAGGGAGTGGTAGCACAGGCCTTTAATCCTAGCACTAGTGAGGTGGAGACAGAAGTGATATGGCTGGGTGGAGAGAGGAATACAAAGGGGAAGAGACAGGAGCTCAATGTGGTGTGGAGTTTGATGATTCATGGAGGCAGGACCTTGCCCCTTTAGTAAGAAGATTTGGTAGTGGTAAAAGGTCTCTCTAGTGGTTGGCTACTTTGCTTTTCTGATCTTCAGGTTGAACCCAATATCTGTCTCTGGGTTTTCATTATTCATGTTGCAAGGTGGTCAAAAAATACTGTGTTGAAAATGTATAATTTAGGAATACCAGAGTTTCTATATTGTTAATTGGCTATGTTTTAGATCTTAGGCTGTGAAGAAGATGAACATTTAGATGGGATGTCTGAAGTAACAAATGCTGACAATTGGTTTTTCTCTTCTCTTTTGGAATGGGCTATGCCATGAAGACACTGGGGACTCTACTGTACAGGAACCAGTTACTAGAATAATCTGTTCAGGTGTTTTAATCACAAAGGGAGGTAATGCAGAGAAATAGGAGCTTGTGGGACCCCTGTAGAACTAGGTGAGAGTCAAGGTCAGAGAAATTTGGAAACTAGGACCATTTGAAAGCTTCGTAGGTAATCAGAATCTACAAGAATCCCAGGCGATTTGCTTCTGCTGATCTCAACAGCACATAGCAGCAACATGAATCATTGTTAGATGAAGCTGGCAAGACTCGGGTGCATTCACGAATCTGCCATCAGTAGGCACCCGAGAGCCTGACCGCAGCTGCCCCTTCCTTCTGCCTTCCCAGATCGCCAAAGATTGTCACTCAGTAGCCTGATCAACCAAAGAACTTCTGGCAACAAGGTCTGGAAATGTTTCCAAGCTTTCATTCTGGCAGTGCTGGAGGTCGCTGAGGATGGGAGTGGGGCAGAAATTGTCAAGGAGATATTGACATGTGATGCCCTTCTTTAACCACTTCGTGAATGCTGAGGTCATGTTGTCCATGTTTAAGCCAAGCAAATTACATCAAAACAAACATGTTTGCTACTTTGATAAACCTGTACATGGAGTTTTTGCCTTCTTTGATTTTACTAATGAGACTGAGCTGTATGGTTTTATCTTGAAATCATGCTCACCTTTAAAAATACTCATTATTACATAGCTGATGGAAGCTAGGGGTCTGAACTCTAACAAGATGGCATATTCTGACAAAGAGAATGGTTTCTGTCCTGCTCCAGCCAATCAGGTTTTTCTAAGCATGTGAAATGGTTGCCTGTTTTTTTTTTTTTTTTTGGTTTTTTTCTTTGGTTTTTTGTTTTTTGTTTTTGAGACAGGGTTTCTCTGTAGCTTTGAAGCCTATCCTGGAACTAGCTCTTGTAGCCCAGGCTGGTCTCAAAGGTTGCCCGTTTTAAAGGTGTACTCCAGAGATGTTGGGCACATAAGTGCACACACACACACACACACACACACACACACACACACACAAACACAAACACGCTAAAATACATGTAGATAACAGGCATTTAATATTTTTGCCAAAGGACACAGCATTATGATGTCATTTAAAAATATTTAATCATTGTAATTTAAAGATATTTCCATATATTAGCATATAAAAGATATAATGATAAAACATTCTGTTCCTGCAAATGCTGATTTTGCTTACCAGCCCACTGTTGATTATTTTAGGTTGTGTTGGTCTTTTTAACAAGATTTATTTAGTTTTTATTATATACGCATGAGTGCTTCGCTAGCTTGTATATGCTTGCACCATGTAGTGACCTTGGGGACCAGACGAGGGCATAAGATCCCCTAGAACTGCAGATGGTTGTAAATCCACCATATGACAGCTGGGAACTGAATTCAAGTCCTCTGCAAGAGCAGTAAATGCTCTTAGCCAATGATCAATCTCCCATTTCTTCATCCCTGGTTGTTTCTTTTATTTTTGCTTTGTGCCTGCTAATCTTACAAACACGCATGTATATTTCCAGGATAAAGAATAGATGCTGAATTTTGAACCTGGATCCCCCCCCCCACACACACACACAAAGCCCCATTTGTTACTGGCTTGGTACCCAGTTTGGCCTTGTGAAAAGGTGATAAATAGAACCGTTAAGAGATGTGGCCCAATGGGAGACTCTCAGGTCATTACCTTCAAGGGAATGGTAGGATTCTGCTTTCTTCCTCATTTTCTATGTCCTGGCAATGAGTTGAACAATTTTTGCTTCACAGTGATGTGGGACTAATACCCACGACAACAGGGCTAATATTCCATGGATTGCAACTTCCCGAGCTACTACTGAGTATTGTTGCACATGGTTATAATCTCAGTCTCCAGAAGACTGAGATGAGATGATCACAAGTTCAAGACCAACCTAAGCCTAAGGTACTTAGCAAGTTAGAGGGCAGCCTGTGTGATGCAGTGAGACCATGGCTCAAAGCAAGACACAGCAAAACAAAATACAAAAGGCTTCTATGAGTCAAAATAGACCTTTCCCTTTATAAGCTGATTGATTTCAAATGCTTTTTATAGTAATAGAAAGCTAGCAAAATGTTATATATGCTTAAATTTTTAATAAAGATATATACAGATATCCAGGTTGATTGCAGTGTTACTGGTGTTCATTATTGAAAGAAAACAAGTAAGCATTCTCCCTTGAATCATATAGAGATGCTATCCTGAGAATTTATTCTCACAGCAATGCCTGTGATGACTCACTTTGTGGATCAACTTGGTCAGGCCCTGTGATGCCCCAATTAAGCATCATTTCTGGGTGTCTGTGAGAGTCATCTAGGTGGACTGACTTTTAGGCTTTCCTCCCAGTGTGGGTAGATACTATCCAAACTACTGCAGACTTACTTAGAACACAACAGAGAAAGTAGGAACTCAATCTATTTTTTGTTGGGACATTTAATATCATCCTTCCCTGCCCTCCAGACCAGGATTTACACCATCAGCTGCACTGTTCTCAGGGCAGTAGACTCAGATCATTTCACACTCCTGGCTTCCCTGGATCTCTCTACCTTTTAGGCTGCGACTGACTGGTTTTCCCAACATCCACAAGCATGTGAGCCATTTTCCAAGAATGAATCTTTCCATTTGCATCTCCTGTTGGTTCTGTTTCTCTGGGGAACACTGACCAGTACTAATGACTATTAATACTGTGAATTATCTGCGGGTCACTTCTCTGAGCACATTACAAATAGAGAGCTGCTTAGCTGTTATCATAGCCATATACATTATGCATGATTACTAACATCGGGGCGGGGGGAAGTGAAGCATAATCTTTAAATAACAAGCCTAAGGCTATGAAGGACAGTAAATGGGGAGCTGGGACCTAGGACCTGAATGCAGGGAGTGTAGTTCCAGACCCCAGCAGGATGGTGCTTGGGTACATCACCAGGTAGCCTAAGCTAATCATTAAAAGCAGTAGATCCTGTCTCTATGTGGTTTATTTGGTGTTTAAGGCAATGGTCCTTAGGCTCAATGACTGTGTCTAAGTGACAGATCACATGCGAATTTTTGGTAGGGCCAAAAAGTACATGTTTTGGGGGGGGGGTGCAAATTATAGCCTTGGTGCTGCTCCCATAATATTTTAATTAATCTTTGTAGATAGACAACCACAGAGTCATATTTTCTATGCATACTGTTAATCTAATCTTTACCATATTCTACACATTCCATTTTTTTTCTGTTTGTGTATTGGGATAGACTTCTAGAACCTTACGATTTACTTTTCATAGTCTATCTACCTACCCACTCCTCAGATCTTAGCCCTACAATAGTCCATGATGTGATTCAGATGGTTGGTATTTCTGGACAGAAATTCAGACCATTTCTTATTGAAAGGCTCTTATCTTCACTTACTATGATTTCTTTTTTCATTGCTTTATAAATAATACTATTCAAAATTTTCACTTCTTCCCCTCCTCCCATTTCCCTCCTGCTCCCTCTCCAGTCCTACGAGAGGGCAGGGTATCCTGTCCTATGAAAAGTCCAAGGCCCTCCCCCTCCATCCATGCCTAGGAAGGTATGCATCCAAATACACTAGGATCCCAAAACACCAGAACATGCAGTAGAGACAAATCCCAGTGCCATTATCATTGGCTTCTCAGTCATCCCTCATTGTCAGCCACATTCAGAGGGTCCAGTTTGATCACATGTTCTTTCAGTCCCAGTTCATTTCTTAATAAGGAATGAATATCTGATTTTGTTAAATGCCTTTTGTGGGCCACATATGGATATTATTTCATATCATTATGCTAATCAATTATATTTGAGGATTTCCTGTGTCCAGTCAGGGCTTTTCTATTTCTGCATAATGGAATTCTCCAATGCAATATCTAAAAAAATAGTAACCATTTATGCTGCTCTTGAATCTACAAGTTGACCAGGCTTAATTAGGTAGTCTTAGCTGTAAAGCAGAATGGGAGGTGTAGAATCGGGAGTGTGTGGGAGGGAAGTTTCTGTGTAGCTCTAAAGGTGGCGTGAGGGTCTCCATATGGTCATGACTGTGTGGAAAAATCCTTGAGTGGTCTTAGAAATGAGACAGCTTGACTCTCTTGAGATGCAGCCAGAGCCCAAGGGAAATAGCACCACCCTCAGGTAGCAAAGGAAGGCCTAAGACTTGAAACACAGAACACTTGCTCAGTGACAGAGGGGCTGCTGTGGGGGAATCTAAAGGAGGACCAAGTTGGGACCACTCGAAGCACTCAAGTTGTCTGTGACATCTTGTTTCTTGGTCAGGCAGACTCAGATTTCAAAAGGATCGGGCTTCAAATTCATGCTGAAGTCAACATTGAATGCTCTGCCAAAAGCCACTGTCATGCAGTGGTTTATTGTTTTTAAGAGTATTTGGGATGCAAAGAATAAATACATAAATGAATATATGAATAAATAAAAATTGTGGAGTTGGGACATTGCCAGAGGGAACTTCTGACAGCCCTGTCCTCGCTTCCTCTCCAACCTGCAAAGGCACATTCTCCCAGCACACCAGTGCACAGCTAAATTCCAGACCCTCAAGCTTCAATGCCCCAGGCCCTTAGCTGTGACCCCAAACATTTTGTTTTATCCATTCATGCCTCAGTTTCCTCATTTATAAAGTGGCAGAACTATTAGCAACTGCTAGGATTATTATCCAGGCTTAAATGGGTAGCCACAAAATCCCTCATTCCCAGAGCAGATTGCCAACACCATCAGGCATAGTGTAAGCATTTTCAATTAACACCAGTTATTATATTTTTTCAGCTCTGTGAGCAGTCATCAAGTCATTTTAAGTCTCTCCTCTAAATGGGTCTCCTTCTTACACATCTTTGTCCTATCAACACTGTGGCTACTATGGTACCCTCCTAGTCCTCTGGCTCCCTGAATCCATCCTCAGCTTCTTGTCCTCTTTCTAATGACTTTCCACAGCAGCCACCAGAAAGCACAGTTCTTCCTCAGTGAGTCGCCTTATTTATTTATTGCATAGTTATCCTTTATTTTACAACTAATATTCATTTATGAGTGAGTACAAACCATATTTGTTAGCCACCCTGACAGGTGCAAGATGGAATCTGAGTTGTTTTGATTTGCATTTCCCTGACAGTTAAGGATGGTGAACATCTCCTTAAGAGTTTCTTGACCATTTGAGATTCTTCTCTTTGGAATTCTGTTTTTATCTGTACGTCATTTTTTAAATTAGATTACTTGTCTTGCTTATGTCTAGTTTCTTGATTTTTTTTTAAAAATATATTTTGGATATTAGCCCTCTGTAAGATGTGGGGTGGTGAAGATCTTTTCACATTTTGTAGGCTGCCATTTTGTCCTATTGATGGTATCCTTTGCCTTACAGAAAAAATTTTCAATTTCATGAGGTCCCATGTAGCATGAATAATAAAACTCAGAGACAATACTGGGATTTAACCTGAAAAACAGAAAAGCACAACAGTCAAGCCACTAGAGAAGTCTTGTCCCTACCAAGGCTGGATGACTGCAGACTAAACAGACTAAGCAGAGAGAGACCCTCTCTCCCCCAATTTTATAGCCCCTCTAGTGCTGGGATTAAAGGTGTGTGACTCACTGGAATGGGATTAAAGATGAAAGCCACCACCACCTGGATTTGTGTCTGCATTGATCTTATGTAGCCTGGAGTGGCTTTGAACTTACAGAGCTCCATCTGCCTCTGTCTTTCAAATCCTATGTGAACCCCCACTGCCTGACCTCTAGTGGTTTAGCTTTGCCCTTATGATCTTTAGGTAAACTTTATTTATTAAAACATAAATAAAATATAACTATAGTCTCATTTACTAATTGTTTATCTCAGTTCCTGTTCTATTAATGTTCTGTTCAGGAAACTGTCTCCTGTGTTAATGTGTTCAAGATTATTTCCCGCTTTCTTGTCTATCAGGTTCAGTGTATCTGGTTTTATGTTGAGGTTTTTTTTTTTTATCCACTTGGACTTGAGTTTTGTGTGGGATGCTAGAGATGAATCTATTTGCATTCTTTTGCATGGGGCAGTTCAGTTAGACCAGCACCATTTGCTGAAGGTGCGTTTCTTTTTTTTTCATTATATAATTTTGGCTTCTTTCTTGAAAATTAGGCATGTATAGGTGTGTGGATTTATGTCCGGGACTTTGACTTGATTCCATTGACTCAGCTGTCTTTTTTGATGCCAATACTATGCTGTGTTTGTTACTATTGCTCTGTAGCAGAGCTTGAAATCAGGGATGGTGATGCCTCTAGAAATTCTTTTATTGTGAAGGGTTGTTTTAGTTATTCTGGGTTTTTTTGTTTTTTTCATATGAAGTTGAGTATTTCTCTTTCAAGATTTTTAAATAATTTTATTGGAATTTTGGTAGGGATTTTGCATTAAATCTGTACATCGCTCTTAGTAAGATGACCTTTTATTTTTTTTGCTACGTTAATCCTACTGACCCATGAGCACAGGAGATTTTTTTTATCTTCTGATGTCTTCTCCAATTTCTTTCTTTAAAGACTTGAAGCTCTTGAGTCCTCTTATTATGTAATATTTTGTCAACTCTGTTTCACATTTAAGGCTTCATTTATCTTTTTACACATGTACACACACAGAGACTTGTACATATACAGTTTTGTGGGTTTTTTATGACACAATCTAACTTTAATACTTGACACAAAACTACATCAAGAAAGGGGTGCATATTTGTGAAAAAATAAACTGAGAGAAAAAGCCAAGAACAAAAGCACAAAATATAGTCATTTTAAACAAAGGACCAACGGAAACTCAGCAAGGAAATGTGTGATCTTGACAGATGTTATTCAGCTGCCTATGATTCTGTATGTATAGAAATTATGTTCACAAAGGAATTCTTTGGTCCATATTTGCTATCCACTTTCCTCCTTCATGCACTTAAAAACAGTGTTTTTGCTTTTTTTTTTCTAGTCAATTCACAGGCATCAGGGAAGCAGAATACCATCCCTTTCAGACAAATCATTCTTTATGCCCTCAAACTCCCTTTTTCTCTTTACAGCAGACTTAAACTCCAGCAAGGGAACAGTAGACCTGTGTCCTTGTGGTACCCCATTGCTGCCTATTTACCTTGTTTGAGATCAATCCACTCTTGCAGCACTGGTCAAGTGATCATATACTTTTTAAGGCTTGTATTGTCATATTCCATCCTGATCATTCTTTGAACTCTTTCCTCATCTTGTGGATATCTGGGCTCAGAAACTTCTTGAAGCACCAAGTGTAAGTAAGTTTCTGATGCTTTATTTCTTCAGAGTCATCAGTGCTATGGTAAAGAAATCCAGCCATTTTATACCTTACCGTTATTATTGACATGTATATGGGACGGAGTAGATGGCTCAACAACTAAGAACACTGGATTTTCTTCCACAGGGCATGAATTTGACTCCCAGCACCAACAAGACCGAGCACGACTGCCCATGGCTCCACTCACGGCTTTACTGACACCATCTTTTGGCCACCACTGGTACCCGGCATACACCTGGTATACACACTGGCAAAACTTATACACCTAAATTAAATTAGTTTTAATTGAAAAATAGCAATATGGTTTTGAGTTTTACATAGATGCTAATTTTCCACATGTCTCTTGTCTTATGTACCATTTCCCCCTTCATTTCTCATGTGTGTTGTGTTGTGCTCCTTCCTTCCTTCCTTCCTTCCTTCCTCCCTTCCTTCCTTCCTTCCTTCCTTCCTTCCTTCCTTCCTTCCTTCCTTCTTTCCTTCATTTCTTTTCCAGTGGGTTCCTGATAGATACATAGCTTTCTAGTTTGGTTCTTGTATCTGCTATTCTACAAGAGGTCTCAGTGTTAGGTCAGATGGACTAGTTCCATGCTCAGGGATATTGGATTTCTCTTTGTCCCTATGGGTAGTTTTCTCCCACTCTCACAGAGGCAAACTGCACAGTCATTACCAAAGAAGGAACCAGCCAAACAGAGCAGATCATGGAAGGTTACAGGAGAAAGATTCCATCCCCAGATGGTAAGTTACCATGGCAATGACTAATATGACCAGGAGGCATAATTCTGATCAGAGATGTGGAGGGATGATTTCTCTGTTCTTTGAACATGGCACAAGAGTAGACGTCCTCCCTTCTGTCTCAGAATGTTGTTGTATCTGGCCCATGATGCTTACAGCTGCTGAAGGCACTTTGTGGCCATGACGAGACTTTTGAGACCTAGCCAAGGCATGAAGAAAGCACAATCATTGTGTTTGTGGGGTGGAAGAGGCACTGTTTTCTGTGTGAATTTGCTTCCTCAGGTTTGAATTGATAATGGGACTTTCTTTACTTGCTGCTGAATGTCTAAGCCAAGCAGTTCTTAAAAATACAGCCTAGGTTTATCTACTCAAGAGTTTCTACAACCTGGTGGTGTCTTTTGCTGGTTCAAGGCTTTGTGTCACTGTTCCAAACACAGAGTATTCTTCTCAGGCCCTGGGAGGTGTCACTCTGTAATGTCCTGTCACATATTTTGTGACCATATGCTTCTATCTGCCCGAGATGTTAATGAGAGATTAAGTGAAGTTAAACCAGGGGGAACCCAAATGAGATTATAGGTTCGGTTTCCAATTGGATCCTCCATTAAACAAACCCATTCTTGTCCTTTATTCCCTAGGCCTCTAGGAGAACAAAGCCAAAGACAAGCATTCCTTTTATATTCCTGAATAAAATTTAACCTCTTTTTGTCTATACTATTTTTTCTTTAAGAATACTTTGGGTTTTGGATGTATAGGCCTCACTTATTGGGAAAAACCCTGTAATAAGCTCCCCCTGAAAAAAATATATACATCTCATTTAATCTCTATGACAACCAGTTCAGCTGGTGTTATTATTGACATTTTACAGTTGGAGAAATTGAAGCCTGGAAAGGTTAAGTGGATGGCCCAAAATTACACAGCTAGTGCATTTCAGCAGTGGTCTTTGAGAAAAGAGCTTCTTCCTCCAGAGTTCGGCTGTTACAGGGGCACCCAGCAATGAAGCCCATGGAGATGTGTACATGTCTGCCCCGAGCTTCTGGAAGGTGAGGATTAAGTCTTGCCCACTCAATGTGGCCCGATCTTTCACGGGCACTGAGGTACATAGGGTACATAGGGTACATGGGGATGTTGAGACAGAAGAGTAGTAAAGACAGCTTTGAGATTATTATAGGACATAAAGGAAGGAATTTAAAACACATTTTCTTTGATTCTATATTTTACCTATTGGACACCCACCCATTCATTGTAGGTCCAATAATATTGACTGCATTTTTTTTCTTCTTGATATTCTTTTATTAGGGGGCCTTACAGCCAAAAGACCAGACTGAGCATCCCAGGGATAGCTGACAAAGCTACTGAAGGGAATGAGAGCTTACCCATGAGACACCATGAAAATTACGTATATGGTCTTGAACACCTTCTTTTCTAACTCCTCATATACAAGCCAATGTGCACCTTGTTCTAAGTCATCCTAGGGACAGGTACAGGAAAGCAAAAGACTTTGTTAACCCCTAAGCCCATTGAAATCATAAAAAAAAGCCAACCATAAGTACATACTCTGCCCTATCTTTCTTCTTCGTGGTGACATCATAAAAAGGCCTTTCCCTTTTCCTCACTCCTGCTTCTACCCCAACTAAGGCCCCAGTGCTTTCCCTTTCATTCTTCCTGGAGGGTGAGTGCTCCCTCTTTAGGATGGAAGAGTTTGGTGAGCTTCTTTCTCTCTGGCTTTGTTCTTCTCTCCTCCCGTGGTTCCATGGACTGTACCACACCCATGCCCACTGTGGCTAGTCTTACAGTAGAGGTAAGGCGATAGAGGAGGCGGGTGAAGTAGGGGAGGAGAGGGAGGGAAACAAGTGGACTTGACCAGTAGGAGAGGTCAGCTGGTGATGAAGCCTCAGGAGAAGCTCCAGATTTCACTGGAAGTTCGGAATGTGGGGTAAGTCTTCAGAAATGCAGTCTCCTGGAGAGGAGAGGAGAGAAGAGGAGAGGAGGGGAGGGGAGGGGGGAGGGGAGGAGATGGAGAAGAGAGAGAGAGAGAGAGAGCACGTGCTAAGCTTTCATGACCTCTATGAATGTGGCTTATGTTTGCGAGACCTGGGCAAGGGGTGAGACTCTCTGTAGCCGACTAACACCCTGAAGCAGTTTGCAACCAAGGGCATTTGGGCAGCGATCCCAGCAATTGGGAAATAGGTTCTTCATTCCTGGAGGGACCTGGAGGTGTCTCCCAGGCTCTGTCCCTCCTATGCAGCCCTGCAGGGCTCAGGCTGTCCTTCCTGGTGTGTGTATGCTGCTCTTTATCGCCCCCAGAAGGAGGTCTGTGCCAGACTCAGAGGAGGAACCCTTTCCCTGCATTGAGGAGGACAGGACCTCTAACAGTGGAAGCATCCAGGAGCTTACTTGTTCTGGTTTCTCTTCCTCATTTGGGTGTTTCTTGACTTATATTTTTAGCTTTGCACAAGGTTTCCTTTTCTTGCTTTGGTGGCTCCTGGGAGGCTTCTCTTGAGCACTGGGCACCTCAGAGTCTGATAGTGTGAAGGACAGACCCTGTTCCTGTTCACCAGAAGCCTTCATGTTGCTCTGCCTTCCCTTTCCTGTTAACAGGAAGTGCCCTGCCTCACTCTTCAGATTAGCTAGCTCCTGGTGACCATGTTGCATGGAGACTGAGCACAGCCTATGTCTGGCCTGTCGTGGTACAAGTGATGCCAAGACTACCCGGAGAATTTCTGTCCTCTCCAGAGAAGGAGGACCTGGCCATCTGAAAAAGGCATCTCAGAAGGAGGTAAGAGGACAAGTCATACGTTGAGAGCGAGTCCATTCTTTTCACAAATACAGTGTGCTGTAGGCACACAGTTTTGTGGTGCTCTAAAGACAGCAACCAAGTTCAGATTACCCAAGCAACATGAATCAGAGTGGGAGAAGACGGAAGCAAGGACTCTGGGATGGTGAAGCATGTCCATGCTGCTCTCAGCTCTCCCTGACAGTGGTGCACTCACCCTGTTTGTGACAGTGAGGTAACTGGTCAGCAGTGGGCTATTGGGAGGAAACAGGGCAATTCCGCTGCCCTTCGCCATGCTCACTACATTACCTATCATTCAAAACTATTGACCATTGTCTTCTGGCCCAGTACTACGCTTCCTGGTAGAACAAAAGGAGCATTGAGACTCAGAGGATCTCTGATTTCAATGTCATAATCTAAGCAAATAAGCACATTGCTTTAAGGGAAAATATAGGATGTTTTCATGATTACAGAGTCTTTCAGTTGAATATAGAGGTTATAGATAATAGAACGACTTCTGAGAACACATTGCCACTTTTTGTATTTCAGTTTTATTTTGTGGGCACCTGTGTTTGTTTGTATGTGCCCTGGGGAATGGGGTGTGATAGTGGGTGTGTCATGGAGTGTGGATAGAGGTCAGACGGCAACTTGTGGGAGTTGGTTCTTTCCTTTCACCACAGGAGTTCTGGGGATTGCACTCAGGTCATCGGGCTTGGTAGCAAGTGTCTTTAGCTCTTGTACCGGATTGTTTTATGTCAACTTGACACAAGTAGATTTATCAGAGAGGAAGGAGACCCAGGTGAGGGAATGCCTCCATGAGATCCTTCTGTAAGACATTTTCTCAATTAGTGACCAATGGTCAGGGCCCAGCCCATTGTGGGTCATATCATCCCTTGGTTGGTGGTCCTGGGTTCTATAAGGAAGGAGGCTGAACAAGCCTTGTAAAGCAAACCAGGAAACAGCATCTCTCCATGGCCCCTGCATCAGCTCCTGCCTACAGGTCCCTGTTCTAGGAGTTCCTGTCCTGACTTCCTGTGGTCATGAACAGTGATGTGAAAGTGTAAGTTGAATAAATCCTTTCCTCCCCAACTTGCTTTGCAGTCATGGTGTTTCGTCACAGCAATAGAAACCCCAATTAAGACACCCGCTGATCCATTTTATTAGTCTCCTATTTTATCATTACAAACACAATACTAGAGTATGTTTCTTATCCTTCCTTAATACTGTCCCTCAAGCACTTCCTACCTCCTAGCACTTGATTCCTGAAAAACTCAGCACAGCTCTAAGTGACAGAAAACACATTAAAACAATTGGCGGTGTCAGTAACTCACAGTTCTGTAAGTTCATGAAGTACCTACCGAGTGTTCAAATTTTTCTTCATTATCTTTTATTATGTTTGTAAACAGTTTGGAGTTTGAAGTAGTATTCAAGCCAGATTAAATCATTAATTTTGCAGCTGGCTATGTCTCATTTCAGAAATGTGGACACGGAAATGGATGTCCCTCGAAGAGATGCCAGATAACAGCAAGAGGGACTCTGAGACTTTCTATCCGGCGAGCTTCATGGTAGCTTTGAGCGTGGGATTTGGGGTTCCAGGTGGCTGAGTCTGAGGCAGCAAACCTCTCTAGACTGAGTTCATCGTCTGTTTACTCACGAGGTCACTGAGAATGTTACCTGAGATAACATATGTTACTTAACACAGAGATCAGCCTATATAGCAGGCACTCAGTACTTCTTTATACAATGGCAATAATAAGAAGATGACATTTTCTTTAGGTCCTTGAGCATAGAGTCTTGTACAAGTTAAGAAGAAATGGTGTGCATTTTCAGACTGAGGCAATAAAACAGCTTTATTTAACTATCATAGCACCCAGTAATTACACTCAGGGTATGCATCAAAGGAAAGGCAATATGTTTGTTGTAAAATAATACTTCTGGAAAATGATAAGAAGGCTTATGAGGGGGGTTACTGGGAAATGAGGCCAAATAGGTAGGCTGTGGATAGATCACACATCAAGAGTTTTGTAGGGCTGGGGATGTAGCCCAGTTTGTAGATGGATTGCAGATCATGCCTGAAACCCTGGGTTTGATCCTAAACATTTTATAAACCATGCATGATAGCATACACCTGTAATGTTAGACTGGATGGGTGGAGCCAGAAGGACAATATTATTCTCTGGGAGGTTGAGGCAAGCCTGGGGTATATGAGATCTTGTCTCAAAAAAAAAGGAGTTTATGAATAGAAACCAAGTGTGATAGTGCACCCTTATAATTCCACTGTTCAGGAAGCTGAGGCAGGATGGTTATTCCAAGTTTGAGGATAACTTGAGCCACTAAACAAGCAAGCAAACAAACAGGTCTTGTGACTAGAACCAAAGCTTCAGGGCTTAAACTTGTAGACACAGAATAAATAGAGGTCTTATGAGGATCTATGGCATTGGTTTCCAAAAGTAGCAGTGCTATGGCAGCCTAGAGAAGAAACCCAGGACATAAATTACATCAATAGCCATAACCATCCTGAACCAACCAGTAGTTATGGGGTAGACAAGAGACATTGCTGAGTCTAACCAGAATTTATTGAATGATTAAATGTTGCCAGACTAACAGAGATGGAGAACTTAGTAACAAGTATTCTAATTTTTTTTGGCTTGGCTTCTTTGTGGGAAAGGATGTTGTTGCCAATTGAAATTTCACACACAAGAGTCTACACAGGTTTCACTGGAGAGGATAATGAATTCTGCTTGTAATGTGTGCACTCAAAGCTGCTGTGGACACCCAGGGAAAACCACCCTTGCTTCTTTATCTTTAAATGCAAGCTTGAGGAGTCATTTAGAAAGAAAATTGATAAGAACTAAAGGTTGTATTTGGTGTGTCTCCCTGCCTGCCCTGGACCATGAAAGAAAATCTGATATCTTCTTGCACTGAGAAGATTTTAGCAATGACCGATGATCTTCATGAGGGTGAGGTTATCAGTGATGATAGCAAAAGAAAATCTAGACTCATGTATTTATAAAGCATTTGCTTATTGCAGCAGGTAGTTCTGAGAGAGACAAAGGACCTCTTCCACCAAGAAACATCTTCCTTTTTCTCTCCCTGCCCTGTGACTGTGTGTATTTGTTTGTAGGTATGCATGCAGGTACATCTGTGTGGGTGTGTGCATGTGCATGTGTGTGCATCTGTGTGTGCATGTGACATTGGTTGTTTTGAGACAGTCTCTTGCTGAATGTGGATCTCATCAATTTGACTAGGTTTTCTGGACACTGTGCTTAGCAATCTTCCTCTAATCACACCCTTAGTACTGGGGTTATAGATACACCTTAGCCAGTTTAGCTTTTACAAGGGTGCTGGCATTGTCAGGTCCTCATATTTGCATTGGAGATGTTTTCTCACCTCAACCATTTTCCCAACCCCAAGCTGCAGTTCTTAATCATTACAGCCTTTGAACATCTGATGAGGCTGACTGAGCAGCCTCATCATTTGTCCTTACACTTCTTGGATTCAGCAAAGTGGCCTGATATGAGGCCAAATATTTTGCATGGGATAAGGACTGATTTTGTAGAGCAAATAATCAACATAAAATGGTTATTTCAGAAAGATCCATATCTTTGAAGGCAAGCTGAACATTTAAGCAGCGATATTTGTAAGAGATTGACACCCTGAGTTCTTGGCAGTGGGAAGATAGATTGATTGACTCTGACATATTTGCTGTGAACCCAATAGCCAGTTTTTCTTCTTTCTTGATGTAAGATCCTTATTTTATACAGCTGTTAGCCCACTTATCAGAGTTCTCCCATCCTCTTTTGTCTGAGATTAATTTAGGGATGAATTTGAAAAGTGACTTCCAACTTCTTGCCATAATTCACATCAGTTGCAAGGGTTTGTCTGCCCCCTAATTGGAGCTGGAAGATTGTGACCTTAGCTAGAGGAACGTGGGAACAGTAACACTAAGTGACTTCTGAGGTTGGAAGATATATATAATGAGGTGTACACCAATCCTATTGTGAAATCTCCCTCCCGTGATCCTCCCTCAGTGTCTTCCTCCTCCTAAGCTCTGGTCCATGCAGGTCGTATGCATCACAGCTTGGCTCTGGAAATGTAGCTGGGACAATGAACAGATACACAGACATATGTGCAGAAAACTGTGTTCAGCTGTGTCTTGTTGGCTCCGAAGGAGGAATACCATTACTGACATACTGGAATCTTAGCACTTTTATTATGTCTACCACAGGGGCAGGAGCTAATTAGTGTTGACAGGATATTCATGTAGGGAAGCAGTTTCAGGTTGCAGGTATCCTGGGGGAGGAAGCTGCCACTGATAGGTTTTGCACACATTGCCAGCATTCACACTCAAACCAGAGGAAGTCTCTGCCACTCCCATGGGTCTGAGGTTCTGGCTTTTGACATGGCCTTGCCCACGGCAAACAATATGTATTCATTCAGGACTTCATCCACTCTTTACACATTCACTCAAGGCTTCCTCAGCTTTCTAAATACTGAAATCCTGGTCCAAGCATTCCTGATCCATAGATTGTCTCTTTACCCTCTTCACTGAGCAGTGCAGAAGCTGTCTCAGAAGAGAAGTCCCACTCACATGTTTTTGCCTTTGCAACCTGTGCTTTTGGGTTCATTTCCAGGTAATCATAGTCAGAATAATATAAATGTCACTTTTACTTTCCCAGAACAGTGAGATGGTTTGAAAGAGAATGACTTCCATCGGCCCAGATGTTTGAATACTTGATACCCAGTTGGTGGAACTGTTTGGGAAGGATTAGGTGGCATGGCCTTATTGAAGCTTTGTCATAAGCTTTGAGGTTTCAAAACACTGGAGGAAACATTCTCAGTCTCTCTGTCTCTCTTTCTCTGCCTCCAACTTGCCAACCAAGACGGAAGCTCTCAGCTGTTTCTGCCTCCATACTTTTTCTCTGTCATCATGAACTCTGACTTTTAAAAGGCATAAGCCCCAAATGAAATGCTTCCTTTTATACGCAGCCTTGGCCATGACATTTTGTCATTGTAATAGAATAGTAACTAACACAAGTAATTTTTATAATTTCAGGTCTTATATTTCAGTCTTTAATCCATTTGAAAATTTACTCTTATATCTGGAATAAGATAAGGGTCTATTGTATTCTTCTTAGTAAATACCTAAATCTCTCACTCATTTATTACTGAGACTGTCCTTTTCTCACTGTGTGTTCTGGGTACCTTTGTTGAAAATCAATGGAGCATAAATGCATGGATTTATTTCTGTGCTCTCTACTTTGTCTTCTTGCTCTTTGCCTATTTTTACGCCTCTCCCAGGCTGTTTGGATCACGATAGGTTTGTAATAAAATTTTAAAAGAAAGGCATGTGCTGGCTCCAGCTTTTCTTTTTGCTCAAAACTCTGTCAGAAACTTGAGGTATTTTGTGATTTCAAATGAACCTTTGTGATTATTTTTGTCTATGTGGATAATGTCATTTGAATTTTGGTAGGTATGGCACCAACTCTGTAGACAGCTATTTGAGTACTGACATTTTAATAATGTCTGTTCTTCTAATATATTAACACAGGGTCTCTTCTCATTTATTAGTGTTTTCAGTAATTTCCTTAATCATTTATAATTTCTAGTGCACAAGTTTACTTTACTCTGGAGCACTTTTAGTCATTGAAATTGCGATTGGTTTCCACGTAGTATATTCTTAATGTAGAGAAAACCCATGTTTGAGAGTTGATTTTATGTCCTGCAATTTAATTGAATTCTAATTCTACCATTTAGCAAGGTAAACTCTTTTGATATATCATGTAACAAGGGAAACTAGACAGGTAGCAAGGATTCCAGCCTTATCTGTGAGCTATCACCCCACTTTGAATATGATTATACAGATATGTAACAATCATATTTTGTGGTAGTGATGATTTCTGAGAACCCTTAGATTTTATTTCTTTATTATTTTCCCTCCTTCTCTCTCTCTCATTCTACTCTCTCTGCAGGTATCTCTCTCTGTATATCCCTCTCTCTTTCTGTGTTTTTTCTCTTAAGATATTTTCTTATTTTAAAATTCATATGTGGTCCATGCATGTAGTCTTAGTACTCAGGAGGTTGAATTAAATAGGTCATCTTATGTTCAGGAATGACATCATGACTTCAAGGCCAACCTGGGTTAGTTAGTGACAACTATCCCAGTTTTGTTTTTTATATTGAGTCATTTTTTGAAACTTACATGATAGTATAAACAATGATATAATGGATGGATGATATATGATATATGATAGATAAGCGTCATCTAGCTTAAGCAGTCAGACATCAATTTAGTTGAAAAGACTGTTGGTGTCCTTCTCTGTGGTTTGTTCTCTAGAATATTCAGATTTAGTTTAGTTTGCTCTGGATTGGCTGTGATTTTTTTTTCCAGA